>NC_045703.1:52273254-52898254 GCF_009834535.1 Camelus ferus
AGAGAAGAAAGGGAAGGATTTCAAGGCAGAGCACAATGGTGATGCCATGGGAAAATTCCAGGAATCCTGTGAGCCACTATCCTCACCCCACGTTGTGCCCTGCCTCACTAATCTTTCAGATTAGCTCAGCTAATGAAAATCCACTACTGTAAAGCAAGTAATGATACTCATCGTTTGTCTTTCGTCTGCTCTAGTTCATTCTGTATGCCTTGGTTGAGCCAAGCAGAATTCTCGAAACTCCACCAACCCGCTCCTGGGGCTGATAACTTTAGAGCTCATCTTGGGGAAAGGAGCAATTGATAAAGATCAGCCACTAGAAAAGTCATTATCTGTTCTCTTTCCCAATGACCATGGATTCAGTTCCTCAAAACAGTAGACCACTATTTCTCTTAGCTTTTCTTTTATTACATTCATAAATAGCAATATACTATAGAAATTCACACCAACAGCTCAGAATATTTTCAGTTCATTATTTAGCTTTACTTAAGAATTTAAGTCTTCCTGAGAGGGGAAAAAATTCTTTATTTCATGTGTCATTCTTTTGATAAATAAAGGTGGGTCTTATTTACTGTAAAGCAAACTAAAACTATGAACAGTACACTATTTAATAAAAAATGTCCTTATATTTCTTTTTCCAATTTAAATTATATGTATGGCTACCAGGAAAAAAAAAATCATTTTTCCCTGTGCTGGATGAAAATAGGTCAAGTAATTTAAGCCAGTCCATTGCAATTAAAATTCTGACATTCCCATTGTTCCTTCTATTCTGAGGGGAAAAGACAAACAGAACACATGATAATAGGTGTTCATTGGCTAAGTTACTGGATGTACTACCTATCGGTCTCTTGCTTCAACCTGCCTGGGAGCTCTGATTCTGATGATATAAGTGGTATAAGCACCAAAATGATGAACACCATCTCTGAGGCTGTGTATACCAACTCTTCTGTGCTACCAAAACAATAGTTGGAGAGGAGAAGATTGCCAATGGCTCGGGTCCTAAATTCCTGGAATTCTAAATTTATTTTTTGGGGGGAGACAATGTTATCTGCCAAGTTCATTTTAAAGTAAATTTTACTGAATCAATTAGACAACAACGCTCAATCTCATTAAACATCCTGTGGCCCTTTTCACAAGATTAGGACCTGTGGCTTGGTCACATTCCAATGTAGATAATTGGATTCTGCATTCCTGGAGACTTCCCTCCACCTTTCCAACCCCTTCCCATCAAATACATTGTGATTTGCACTGATCCCAAATCAACAGTTCTGTTGTGAGAGTGAAGAGTAACAGACTAAAGCATTGCTCATTATACTTTTATAAAGAAAATTCCTTAGCCAATGCCTATTTTGAAGTATGAGGCAAATTTCAAGTATGTGCATTTAATCATAAGGTCTTTGGCAAGTAAAATACTCCTATTTTCATAAAGGGTGTTTATTTTGGAATCTTCTTTGATAGCAAATTTGTTTCTCAAATATATGCTGCTTGCTTCAAGAAAGAAAATGAAGTCTTCAGAAATGATAAAAAACAAACAATAAAACAAACATAAAAGCCTCTTGAGCAAACAGCTTTCCTTTGACCTTCTAAATAAATTCCACAAGGGGGCGAAAACACCTAATGGTCCAGGCCTGCAAAGTTTATATTTCAAAGCCGGCCACCCATAGTAGATTAGTGGATTAATATTTTGCTGTAAAGGATCTGGCCTTTAATGTTGACATCAATTTATAGTTATCCCAGTTTACAGTAGTAAAAGTCACGGAGACCATAAACTTCACAATAGATGTCAGCCTTCTGGTACTAGTGCTCTAGCCTAGCACCCCATAAACAGTGGTGATTAGGTAACTGTTCTTCAAAGACCCATCCATAGCTGTAATGTCTTTATCAGCTCCAGCGAAGATACTGCCAGCAGGATTTTAGCAGCCACAATGGAGGTACCCATTTTTTTTTTATTAATGTGTTCTTATTTTTCTGATATGTTTCTATGATATTTTGCTCTTGCTTATCAATGATCTCTTCTTGAAAATCAAGCGTGGAGTGTCTATTTGTAGGCAAAGCTTAAAGAACAGAAGCTCTCTTGTACCATATTAGAACTTTTTGAAAAACAGCCAAGGTACAGAGGTCAAATTTCCCCACATGCTATAAGCAACTTAGTAGGAAGCAAGACCACAAAAGGTTTTGCAAATGTCTGCCAGTAGCCTGGTGATCTAGGTCACTGTACAGGTTTCATTAATCAGGTTGTTCAAACAAGGAGTTATTTTTCTCTGCTTAAGAGACCTGCAGATATCACATAGAATCTGCTCAATTCTTGATCATGGAAAGAATTTTAATGAAATAGAGATCATTTAAATGAAGGAGACAGGGGAGTTTGTATTTGTACTGAAGAGAAATTGTGCTTTTAACCCAGCTCCTGTTTGAGTCCTCTGTTCTAGCAGAGATAGGCTCAGGATCTAATAATAGTTCCTTGGGCTCTGCATCTCCACATACGTGTTCCGCCGTTAGGGCAGCAGGAGGAATTTAGTGACAGAGCAGGTGTTGTGGCTTATTCCCTGGCAGAATAAATGGTGAAGGGTGGTGGCAAAGCAATTCTTTTGCTTCTTTATGCAAAAAAGAAAATGCCTCCAATAGCCGCCTTTTATTTTTTTTCCTGGCACAAGTGAAAAAGAACTAGAATTGCTTTATTAATATGTATGCAAACATATTTTTTCACTTGAGCCTCTGGAAAAAAAAAAGAAAAAGGAAAAAGGAAAACTTAATGTGAAAATGCTTAGCCAGGAAGATTTACTGCTGATTGCAGATTTATTATTGACATGTCTTAGCTGAAGAAAACTTCAACTTTAACTATTAATTTGGGAGATATGGATCTGCTTTTTTTAAAGTGGGGTGAAGAATTTTGAATGATGGTGTATTTTCAGAGAAATTTACCTAGAATATAATTTTTAATAAGAAAGTGTCAATTATAGAGGTAGGAAAAAACCCAGTGGAGTGTGCATCTTAATTTTAATGACCTGCCTTGGAAATAGAATTATAGAATGTAGGTGATCTGAATTATACTGAAATCAGCCTTGATGCCAGACTCACTGTAATTTAACACTTCTGTATGCCCTCCTCTCCTGATTTTTTTATTATGAAATATGGGATTTAAGATTAGAATCTAAGAGTCTAAATGAAATGCTCTTTTAAAGGATTATTTGTGAGATTTTCTTCAACCTACATTTCTGTACTCCTCCAGTATGTTACATACAAAAGGCTATTTTTTCATGGATATAGGTGTGTTGCTCTTATAAGATAAGCTAGGAAAACATGACAGGGAAAGCAAAATTTCTTCTTCCAACTGGGATCATTTGAGATTTTAACAAATTGCTTCTTCTTTTGCTTGATTATATAAGGCGACACTTGACACCTACTTAACTGTGGCTGTCTTCTTGATAATGCATCTGAGTGAAATTAGAAAAGGATCTTAACGTTTATGTCCTTTGCACCCAATGCCTGTAACAGGAAAAGCTCAGAATTCTGGAAAACCGGGCATGCTTGAGAGGGAGTGTTTTGTGAAGATTGTAATTTGACCTTTGAATCAACCTTGCTGAGTAAAATTTAAGTAGTATAGGAGAGCAAAATAGAAAGCCTTACAGTGGGATTCTACCCCATTTTCCTCTTAGAACTATAAACTAGGCAGAAGATTTTTCAGAGATTAAGCTATTAAATGTGTGCTTCTCCTTAGTACTTTTGCTGAGAAATAAAAGTCGTCACTAGAGATAAAGGTAGAGTTATATTTAATGCCATCTTCATCAATCTTCCAGTATATTATTCTAATCTACCTCCATTTAAAAATCAGGTATAACCAGAAACACTTGATTTATCCCCTCCCACCTTATGAAAAAATATAACATTTAATATTACAAACCTTTCTAACTCTGGAGTACACTTGAATATGATGGCAATTAAGAAAAAAATGCTCTTTGACAAGTTTGCAGCTTTTGATTAAACCACACCAAGAGGCATGTTACAGTGATAACAATGAAGCATTATGCCAATTATGTTAAATCCTACTCTCCGCTTTAAGCTCATCATGACCTGTTTTAGTGTCCTGTAATTTATCCCTTGGAATGCTTACTCTCATTAATAAAGTGTTCAACTTCAAGAGAAAAAAAGAAAGCCACCAAAGGGAATAACCACCCCCAAATGACTTCTAGAAAACAAGTATTTCTTAACTTTTTATTGACATTGGCAAATTAAAATAGAATAAATTAACAAGTATTTTTTCAAAAAAATGTTTTGTACAAAAATACTGTCAAAATTTCCTAAAAAGCTTTCAACACAGTAGTATCTTTTCATGTACTGAATATAACTATTAGCACAGTGTCAAAAATGTTGAAGACAGAAACAAAATAAAAATTTGTGAAATGTTTGCCACTGACGACATTCCACACCCTATTATTGTCTGTACATATGGGGGAGGGGGACAGCCACCTTGAAAGTGAACAGTATGACTTTTCCTGATCCAGAACAGTTTGGCCCACATCTGTTTGAATCTTCCAGTTAGCATATTTTAAAAATTAGTCTGTACTCAAATGCATAGTTAAAAAAATGAAGCGGAGATGGCAGAGTTTGTGCAGTAATATCTGCCCTTCAAAGTTCATGCAACCAACTAATGCAATTTTTCCTTTCCCTCGTAAATCTGAATGCAGTTCAGTCATTTGAAACCATCTACAAAATTCACAAGATTAAGCAGTTTGCCAAGATTAATATCTAACAGTTGAGCACTGGAGAAAGTGAGGAAATAAGGAGTAAAAACAAACAACAAAAAGGACCAAGTTAGCTAGATATTTCAACTACATAAGGGAGGTGAATGTCAAGGCTACAAAAACGAAACAAAAACAGAAAAAAAAAGTGGCAGCAATTTTTTAAACCAATTTGTACAAGTTTATAGTTTACTTTGTTTCCAAGTTCTCAAACCTTTCACGATCTGAAAAGTGAGATACTGTGTCTAAGGGAATGTTTTTTTTTAATTCACACCGAAGAAGTTGGGGGATTTGATTTCTTTCGCCAGGGTTTCGATCGAGTCAACAGCTTACTCTGCTGGGCTGCTGTTTGCACACGAAGTCCGTCATAAAATCAAACTCGTTTTGCCCCAGCCAGAGTTCGGGCAGCTCCTTGATGCGGTCCAAACCCATTTCTATCACTAAGGACATAAGCACTTCCTCGTCGATGAAATCAGTGTCTATGACATTGGGCGGCAGCATTGCAGCAGGGACGTGGGCCACGGAGGCGGGCATGTTGCTGCTGCTGCTGCCGCCGCCGCTGCCGCCACCGCTATTGCTGCTGCCCGCGCCGCCGCCCGAGGTGCCGCCGGAGCCGCCAGGGGTGCTGCTGCCGCCAGAGCCGCCGGGGGTGCTGCTGCCGCCGCTGTGCTTGGGGTTGCAATCTCGGAAGTGCTGGTTTGTCCCGTTCATCTGGTGGCCTGCAGCAGGGTGCAAATCCGGCATGTAGTGGTTGTGGGGGTAGGGGTGATGGTTGAAATACTGGTTGTTGAGCTTCTGCAGCTGCATGCTGGCCGGCAGGGAGCCCCCCTGGCTGGCTACCGGGGGCCCCATGAACTGGGAGTTGTTAAATCTGGCCGCGGGGGCCAGCGCGCTTGGGGGGTGCCCTCCGTTCACAGTCCCGGGCCCCATCGCGTGCCTGATGCCGCTCGTGGCGTTCATGTTGCCCGCGCCGTAGTGTATGTGATCGCCCATCAGGGCGTTGAAGGCATGTTGGGGCTGCTGCTGCTGGTGATGATGGGGGCTCGGGAACTGCCCCATACCCATGCGGTGGGCAGGGTGGTGGTGCAGCCCGTTGGTGCCGTCGGGGAAGCGCCCGTGGTTCATGGCCATCATATGGTCTGCCATTTCCAGTCCTGAAAGTGAAAAAGGGCATACGGTAAGACCCGCGCCACACATGACTCCCACCGCGACGCACCCCACTTTTTCTCGCCTCTGTCCCCCAGGGGCGCCGGACGCACTTCGGCTGCGAATCATCACCCCGAGAATCCCACTAGGAGCCTGTGCACTCGGGCTCGCCACCAAAGCGGACCTGCCACCCACAACAGAGCCGCGCGCTGCACAAACAGCCCTTTCCCCTGCGATCGGGCGGGGGGACCTAAGCCCACACCCCCGTCTGCTCCCCGAAGTCGCCTAATAAAGGAAGTGCCCCATAGCTCTGCCGCGAACTTCAGGCATTAAACCAGCCCTCCTCATCCTGTTGTTGCACATCCTGTTGTTATTCCCCAGCTCCGCCTCACGCTCTTCCTCCGGGCAAACCCAGCCCTCGGAGGACTGGGCTGGCAGAAGCCCCAGCCAGTTTCGCCCGCCGCGCTTACCTTCCGTCCTTGCAATTTCTGCTCCGAAGACTGAGGGCGGGATCGTTGGGTCCAGGACCAGCTCAGCAGCACATAGAGGGGGCCTTCCTCGCGTGCAGGGCGCTCGCTGTCGCGATGTCGGCGCCGAGGTCTTGCAGCAGCCGCTGGGGCAGAATCGGAGCCGTTCCCTTTTATTTCCCCTCTGCTGCCCTCACAGCTCGGCAAGACCGCCCGGCAGCTGCCAACAATGAGCTGTGTTTCTTCGGGCTTTGGCCACAGTTAATATAAGGGATTTCAGGAAGGGCGGAGCCAGAGCCTCCCGGGCGAGCAGAGGGAAAACGCGGATTCCGGAACAGTAGGCACACCGGACCGGGTCGGGCAGCCGCGTCCCCGCGGCCGGAGGCACGTGCGCAGACGTTTCGGGCCCAGGCGCCGCCCGGCTGCCCCCGGATTCTGGTTTCCTCCTGGCCCACAAACCCGGGGCCAGTTCGGCCGCCCCCTTTGCAGGGAGAAAACCCTCCCTGGACTCTCAGCCCGAAGGTAGCGCCTGCCCGGAGAGAAGCGAGGAAAATTAACCGCCCCCCTCTGGCCGGGTTCTTCACCCCCAGCTCACCTAGCGATCTGGGCTTTCTACGGAAAAGGGGCTTCACTCAGCGCCGCCTTCCTCCGTGGTGCCCTTCTACCTTCGCGGCTCTGCAAAGGGCTACCCGGGTTGCAAAGAATGACTGTGTTTACCCGAGTGGGTTTGTAAGCCCAGGGCAAGTAATGCCCCTTCCTCTGCGCGCGCTTTCCTGGGCTGTGCCTTTGTGTTTTTATAGGGGCAGTAGGTAAACCTGATCTAGATAGTCTGCATGTAGATGCATTATTTTCCACTCCTTTCAAGGACAGGAGCTGGGGGCGGGGAGAGGCAGCGGCTGCAGGTGGACTTAGCGCGCTCGCGGGCTCGGCCGCCTCCGCTCCAGCGCCTAGGAATCCGGTCCGCAGTTTCGGGCCCACTCGCCGCTCCCGGGGTACGTGTGCTTCTGCTAAGTTTGCGTTTGCAGCTCTTGGTAGCTTTGGCATCCGAGCTGAGGCGTCTCTGCTCTGTAAACAAACTCAGCGATCCTCGTCCCCAGATCCACCTTTTTGCACATACACAGTTTCTTGCTTCTGCTGTTGCCCTTGATCCGGGAGGTGGGAGTGTGTGCAAACTTGCACAGCCTCCCTCCGGGCTCTGCCTGACGGTTTCGGGTTGATTTAGAAGCGAACGGGTTTGTAATTAAGAAATTCGAGGGCTGAGTAAGGCTGCTGTTGCTGGAAAAGGAAAACAAATAGATAACATGGTAATCGCTTTGTAAATAAAGTCGTTCTGGAGGTGGGCACGTAGCTGCACGTCCCGTATGGAACCGTGCGCAAACACTGCTGGGACTCTTCCTTTTCAGTGAAATTGTTCAGTGGGGCAATAGGCGATAATAATAACTTTGCTTCCCTGAACGCGGCACAACTAGCCTGGTCGTCTTTTTGGCTCATTGACTTGCAAATAAAAGCTCTAACACCGGTCTGGGCCACTACCAAGTCTCTTGCTTTCTCAAATGGGGAAGCAGAATTGTTTCCCCAACACCATGATGGGGCTGCTCTGAGCTTTTATGTTGCTCTTTATGTGGTAAAAGCGAGTTTAGCGCTCCGAATAAGGACTTCTGTTCACAGTTGTTTCTTCAAAACTAGATAGCCATTCCTCTTCCTGCTGCAAAGAGCGAGTCCCTCCGCGCGCCCCCCCCCCCGCCCCCACCTTTTTTCTCTCCCTTCTTGCTCACACTTTTTTTAGGCCCTATTTCTTGAGGGCTGGAAATTCTGATACATTTCCCCTTTCAGGAGTTTGCAAATCCTGATTATTTAAATTTATTACCCCTCAGTCTTCCTCCAGCTATGCATGTATATAATATTAAATATATGTATTTACATTGTTACTATCTTTCTCTCTTCCTCTCTTTCCTTTTCCAAGCTCTCCAGCATTTCTAACCGTGCATGCAATAATTTTAAACGTCAAAAACATTTACTTTTTGGAGACTTGTGTACAGAATACATTGCATTTTTGGTTGCAACAATCTCCTAATCTGGTTGCAACAATCACCTAATCTGATCACCCACCACTTTTACCTGTAGATCATGGACTTGCAGTTATAGAATCAGAGCCTTGGAAGAGACCTAAAGGTGCCACTTCCTATCAAAAACTAGACTTGAAAATATTGGTCAACTCCAGACTCAAAAATTGCTAGATAGATTGTTTACTTCCCTCCCTTATACTGCAGTGTTTTGCGACACAAGGACCAGCTCTTGAATGTCTAATCTAAATTCCTCTTGCAACCATTAAGGAAAGGTGCAGCTCCATCCTGCTCCAGTGGTTCCACATACTATTGGGAAATCCCTTGAAAGGTCACTTCCCCATCCCCCACCCCTTAGAGGGGGTCGGAAAATTCATTCTGGGATCAGCTGGTTAGAACATGGTATGCTTTGTTCATTTATTCATTCATCCAGTGAATATTTACCAAGTGCCAGGCACTTTTCCTAGCTCCTAGAGATACAACCAAGACAGGAACTCATGGTCAAAAGGTGGAGCTGGACAAACAAGCTTTAGACACACTAGGATAAGTGTCACAACAACATTAAACACAAGGACTTCTGGCAGCATATAGGAGGGACACCTAAGCTAGTCTTTAGGACTTGGGAAGGCTTCCTAGTGGAGATGGTGGTAAGTTGAGGCCTGAGGATGAGAAGAAGTTAGGCCATCTTAGGAGGGGGCAGAGGTGAGAGAAACAAGGTTGGACTGATAAACAGGCTGAATCCTATGGGTTTTGGTTCCCCAAGCTGAGAAATTTGGATTATGTCCTGAAGATAATGAGAAGTAGATGAATGCTTGCAAACCAGTGAGATGGTCAAATTTTCATTTTAAAGAGATCAGGACAATACCATGGAGAATGGATTGAGAAAGTAAGACTAGAAACAGGGAGTTCAGTTAAGGAGCTGTTACAGTCATCCAGAGGTACACAAATAATCAGTGTGATCAGGGGTTTGTCCTGGGAAGCTGGGCAAGGCAGTGTTCCCTGTGTGGCCCTAATGGTGCTAGATGGCTGTGTTAGTTTCCTAAGGCTGCCACAACAGAGTACCACAAACTTTGCTTACACCACACTTAAACAACAGAAAATGATTGTCTCACAGTTCTGGAGGCTAGAAGTCCAAGATCAAGGTGTGGCAAGTTTGGTTCTGAGGACTGTGAGGGAAAATCCGGTCCATGGCTCTTTTCTAGATTTGGTGGTTTGCTGGCCATCTTTGGTGTTTCTTGGCTTGTACATGCATCACCTCAATCTCTATCTTAATCCTTGTATTGTGTTTTTCCCTGTGTGTGTGTCTCTGTGTCCAAATTTCCCTCTTTTTATAAGGATACCAGTCTTACTGGACTAGGGCTTGTGCCACTGACCTTATTTTAACTTGCTTATCTCTGTAAAGACAGTTTTTCTAAATAAAGTCAAATTCTGAGGTACTGGGGGTTAGTATTCCAATATTTTTGGAGGGACATAATTCAACCCATAATAGTGGTGGAGAAACTGAATAACACAAGACTCTTGCCTTGTTGGAAGTAAGGCAATGCCTGGAACTCTCTTCCCAGATCTCTTGCTGGCCCACACTTTCATTTCTTCATGTTTATGCTCAGACACCACCTCAACTAGGCCTTCCTGACTGTCTTACCAACTAGCAATATCCCTCTTTGTCTTCTTGCACTGTTTTATTTTTCCTCTTAGTGTTTTTCCCCACCTGACATGTTACATATTGGAGTTTTACTGTCTTCCCCACTAGCGTGGCAGCTCCTGGAGAGCAGGGACCTTGCCTGTTTGTTTATTCAGTGTCTAAAACAAGTCTTTACTGATTAATGAGTGAATGAACGAACGGAATAGAGCAGAAGTACCAAGGGATCCCAAATAAAGGGCTTATAAGGGGGTGGTCAGGAAAGATTTTCTGGAGAAGGTTACTTTCAAAAATGGCAGCAGAAAACTCTAATGGGAAGGTGCACAACAGTTTACCACTGTCCACATTGTGGCCTGTCATGGACTTGAGCAAACTGATCTGTTTGGGAGGATGGCTCCCCCGGGGTCATTGGCTGCTGAGTATGGAGGAAGTCCCCATTGGTGTGAACGTTTGATTGAAACAGGGCTTTTAGAAGTAAGCCTCAGGCTTCAGCTGAACTGTGAGTTGAGGAAAGGCTAACTGAAGGACCTAGCTTCAGAAATATTCAAAAGAGTTTATAGCTGTGTGGTGGGGTGAGGGTGAGGCTGGAGAGCAGCATGGGGTCGAATACTGGGTGTTTTTATACTTTACCTAAATGATCTCACCTAATTGTCACTTTAACAACTAGGGATTACTTTCATCATTTCAGAGAGGAGGATTTTGAATCTCAGAGATTTAAAAACAAACAAACCCCCAAACCCATGACCATCTTCTCAGAGAGTTTAGGGAAAAGGGGAGAGAATCAGTCAGAGGCAGACTCTGGACCTTTCTCCTCTTCTCCTCCTCCCAAGACCTTGCCTCTAGGTCTTAGCTGGTGAGAAAAACACTGCTGCTACTTTGTTCCACCGTCCATCCCACCACCATGAGGAGTCAGGAGCCTCTATATGAGAATGAGGTGTGATGGCAATCCCTATTTCTGCCTTTCTCCTTCTCTCTCCTATTCTGATGGAAAATTCTGATATTTTACTGGTCTGTGGTATAATTTGGGGTAGGAACTGTCAGTGGATCCAGATCCAGAAACTGTTGGTGGACTTCAGTGTCAGGGTGAGCACACATGGTTAAAAAAAGAGATGGAAGCCCTATATGCAACCTTACGTTATCTGCAAGTTGAATAATGTCTTACGTGTATGTGTATATGTCAAAATAATATATTCATATAATTTTTAAACCTGTGGATTTGATTCTAATTAATAAAGTATAAATTCACTTAAAATCATCACCAAACTCAGGATATTTTTTTCTGTCTTTAAATATTTTCACATTTGACGGGAATACAGTTATTACCATGGGGGGAGGCAGTGAAATGTTTTTATTAAAAACGGGTCTTTAAACTTGATGAAGTTGATACCATCTCATCTGAGAAGATGGTTAAAATAAAGATTCAGGATATCATCTCTGATTCGGCGGATTGAGAGCAGGGCCCGAGGCTCTAAATGATTTTTTTAAAAACTTCCAGTTAGTTCTGATGTTTAATCAGGCTTGCAAAGGACCAATCTTGTCTACAGGTGAGTGACAGCTGAGGTTGTTCTAAAAGGGATCATGGGTATAGAGTAAGCCTGGTTTATGCTCATAAAGTCCTATTCCCCTGGATTGCTCTCATCCCCACCCCTCCCACCCCCAATGATCGGAATCTTGCCCATCTTTGAAGGTCCAGCTCAAATGACATCTCCTCTTTTAAGCCTTCCCTGATCCCCCAGATGGAAAGAATTCTGGCTCCTTTGGTGCTCCTGGGGCATTTTGCTCGGATCTTCTTCTGTGACTTATTCTGACTTGAGTTACGGGCATTTTCTGCCCTCCTGTAGCCTTCTCTGTAGTAGTAGATGTTCCTTGGTGAGCCCCAGGGGCTGTGCCCTGCCGTGCAGAGAGTGGCCTGTATTAGTCTGCCAGGGATGCCTTAACAAAATTCCACAGACGGGGTGGCTCAGACAACAGAGTTTATTTTCTCACAGTTCGGAGGCTGGAAGTCCAATATCAAGGTGTTGGCAGGGGTAGTCTCTTCTGAGGCCTCTCTCCTTGGCTTGCAGGTGGCTGATTTCTTGCTGTGTTTTCACACCGTCTCTTCTCTGTTTCCTCTTTGCTGAAGTTCTGGGTGTCTCTTTGTGTGTCACCAGTCAGACTGGATTAGGACTCACTCAGATGGCCTCATTTTTATTTAATCATCTCTTTAAAGACCTTATAACCACATACAGTTACCTTCTGAGATGCTGGGGGTTAGGAATTCAACATATGAATTTTGGGGGATGCAGTTCAGCCTGTAACACCTCATATATAGATTCTTTTTCAAGTAATTGACATTTTATTAGTCTACAACTTTAACAATAAACTAGACAACACTCACATTGGTTATAAAGTTGAGATATGTTGGAAGGCAGAAGAGAAATGGAGTGACCTTAACTATAGAAATATGCCATGAAAAACGGGACTGTATTCAATAGAAAAAAACTTCAAAGTCCCCATGAGGACAATAACAAATGACATGGGTATTGGATGGGAAATTATTGTCTAGATATAACAAATTCAGCTCCCTGCCACATCCCCCCCCCTAAAAAACTGTGAGTCAAACTAAGCTATTGGTTGAAGATGAGACAGCAATGGAATGCTGTTATTAAAAAGGAAGCAACTTGGAGTGTGTTAGGAGTGAGAATATCAAATGATAGAGCTGGAAGTAATCCTTTTGCTACACTTGGCTCTGCTCAGACATTGTGGTTGCTTTGTAACTTTACATTTTAATAGAGAGTTACAGAAACTAAAGAAGGTTCATTAAAAAAAAAAGGAAATCTATTTTAAAAGGATGGGAAATGGGACTTATAATGGCTGTTTAATCTGGAGAAGAAAAAGCTGACAGGTGACTTAATCCATATGTTCTGGTGTACGCATAGGGAAACTAATATGGTGGATCCTTTCCAGATGTTTTTCTTTTCCACTGAGACAAAGAAAAAAGGAAAGCATTTTTTAAAAGAGAGCTTTAGATCAGTGGTTTTCAAATTGTGCTCTCCAGACCTTGAGTGTTCTCAGCTTCACTTTTACGTGCTTTATATATTCAGAATTTCTTGTTCAAATTTGTTTTAAAACATTGTTCTGATGTTAAACAGTTATGAAAACTAAAGCTTTGGATAATACAAAAATCACAGAATTCTAATTTGGGGTGAGACTTTAAAAAGAATCTTATACAAACTCCCTCATTTTCTAGATGAGAAATCTGAGGTCCTGAGAGGTTAAGTGACTTGCTCATAAAGGACTTCCTAAACATCAGGGTTTTAAAACACCAGAGCAGATTATCAGGGGGAACCAAGTCTTTATGAAGACTTCAGTGAAATAGGATAGAGACGTGTTGAATGGTTTAGATCACTGGCATCCTGTGTTATAGGTGAGAGGGTTGTAACAGGCAGTAACAGAATCTGTATCAATTTCTACTTTTTAAAAAGTGAGAAGCAAAATAATTTGAAAGTATGTTTGCAGTTCAAAATGGAAGATTGAGGGTCTCTAAAGTGTGCTGAGCCTGCTAAGCCAGTGATAGACATTGAACATCTGACCAACATGCACTTAACTCACTCTCTTGCTACGTAGCCCTGTCAGGGGGGTGGTTTTTACTGTTTTGCTACTTGAAGTTGTTTTAATTCTCATTCACGTATGAATTTTTTAAAGATAGAAGACAAATGGTCCTGAATAAAATAAATCAATGAAAAATGTCATTGTGATAATTATTTTGCAAGTGACTTAAGATGGTGTTCACACCATGCTGGGGTTACCTTCATATAATGAAAATTCTTACATAGCACAAATATGTAACTCTAGGACTCAAAACTCAGGGCTAGAAAGAGAAAGTATAGTGATGACTATACCTAAATTGGCCTTCAATTTATTAGAAATAAAAGTTCAGCTGCCACATTTAATAATAGTGGAGTTATGCTTACAAATAATAACCTGAAACTATTTCTTTTATCTCATTAGGTATAAACAACACAAAAATTATTTTTTTAAAACCTAGTTGGTTTTTAAGTATAAAATGATAGAACTAAAAGGTTCAAGGAGTGAAAGTATTTTGTTAATTTCTGATATTTCAATTTAATTTAAATATACATTTAATACAAAATCCAAAGAGAATATATTGTCAATTTTGTATTTGTCAACAGGTTATGCTTTACTTTAATAATTGATTCAGAAGAAATCATAGAAGTCCACTACATAAGAAAAAATATGTTTTTATATTTTTATGTAATAAATATTATTGAAGATCAGGTTAAAATAAACTCCACAAAAGAAACTTCAATAATAAATTTATCTAAAATATAATATTTTATGTGAACTCTCTTCTTTCTGTGTGCCTTACAAAAATTTAAAAATGACTTAAAAATGCATAAGTGGTTCATGAAATAATAGCAAAGAGGATTCACAGGATAGAAATATTGAAAAATTCTGGTTTGAATCAGTATTTCTAAAGAGTAATATATGGACCCCTTTCTAAAGATAAACATCTCTTAGGCCTCAAATGCTTACTTACATTATTTTTATTGTATTTCTTAACTATGGAAAAATAGAAAACACTGTGTGACATACTTATGTTTATAGCTCCTATACAACTAGGAACACATTATAAATACTAGAACACATTTGCATGCTAAATAAAAAATAAGACTAGAGGACCAATAAGAATCAAAATTAACAGCATTTACATGGCAGATTTTGACAAGATTAAGTCATCCTTTGCAGTGTGAATCTAGAAACAAAAATTACAGCATACTTTTTTTTTTCCCTATCAAGTTTGGCCAGCTGGTGCTATGACTTGCCATGCAGTGAAATTCTCTATTTGAACCACTGCAAAACCTTGTATACAGTGCACCATGACTTCACTGAGTTTTCATATGATGTGAAGATATCACTTACATATTAAAGCCACATCTATTCTTTTCTTATTAGTATTTAACATTTAAAGGAGTATGGTTTGGCACCTCCACAATTATAATCACACATCCAAATATTGAAAGATGGTTATTTGGATGATCCACAATATGCTTGTAATAATTTACTGAAAATTACCAACAAAATGAAAACATGAAATTAAAGAGTTCCTGAGGAGAAAAAGAGACCCTTCCCCTCTAATTCTTTAAGGACTATGAAGGGTCCATGAACTCCAGTTGGAAAAAACTGATATTGGTGGTGTCCAGTATTTATCATTATAAATACTTTGGATCATATAATTACTTATTATAATAAATAATTTGGATTGATGGTCAAGGGAGGGAATGGAGCGTCTAAGCTACTGGGAAGTATGAATGTTAACAAGTTCCTTTTAAAAATATAGGTTTCTTTCTAATATCAAATAAATATATGATTCCAAAGTTGTGGGTTCAGTCTTCTTTCACTTGGTGGTTCATCATTTTCTTCTTACATTCATTCAATGCCTGTGTAGTAACTAGATGAGAATGATTTGTATTAGTGTTTGAATTATTTGTATTTTAAATGGTATTTTCTGGAACGCTTGTAGGTGCTTCAGTTCTTTTAAGTATTTTAAACAATCTTGTTTATACCATCAGTTTGTAGGGAGCAAGGGATTTCTAAACTAATTTGACGTGCAGCCTAGCTTCTGGAATCAGTACGTAGGGGCATCAAAGAAGCACCCTCAGGATGACTTTGAGATAAGATTATCTTCTGGGAGTGAAATAAAGGAGCATAAACATGTACAGGATAAGATCAACATTCTTAGCAGGAAAGCCCCAGCTTCTTAGGCCTCCTGAGTACCTTGAGAATTAGTAGCCACAAGAATTCCAGACACTGGAAGGGCATACCTCCTGTGGTAAATTAATAATCTGCTCTTCATCAGTTTCTTGTGGTCTAATGAATGTGGGAGCCAGTTCACCTCTGGATGGATGGACTAGCCCAGTTGAAGACCAGGCTTTGGTCTGTGGTGTCTTCACCAAAGGAAAGACATAAGTACAATGGCTGATCCTTCAGCCCCTCTCCTCTCCTGTTATCTCTAAGCTACAACTACAGTGGGTCTGTTGAAATACTTTGAAATTCAGAATCATCAGAATCCTACTTACTGGTGTCTTATAATACCTTGCCATCCTGTGAAGCTTTACTGTGGTTTTGCTCCAGATGGATTAGGCCCTCCATTATTGCCCTTGTTATACATGATGCCTTGTGATTTTCCTTCACAGTCTTTCTTGCAATATGTATTTACACATTTATTTTGTGACTATGTAATTACTGTCCTCATGATGGCAGGGACCACACTTCTATCTTATCCCAGTGTCACAGCGTCATATGCCCAATGCAAAATACCCAACTCAGAGGTGGTGATCATACAGCTAAAAATTCTAATTCCTCTAACCCTTACAGTTAAGCAATTGAGATCTAATTTAAAACTTTCTTTAAAAAGAATTAAAATCTTTTCCAATATTCTAGTTTGCTTCTCTGTGGATTCTCTAAAAAATTTCTCCATAAATACTGATCTATGCTAAATAATTTAGAAAGAGTGTTTTTATAATTATTGTTTATATTTTCAAAACTTCTTCAGTCCTTGCATTTACCACCTTCTCAAGATTCCAAGTTCTCCCCAGTAATTTATGTTCTTCTCTAGGCCACTGTTCCTGTACTTTTTATTAGCTTGATGGATCCTTCATAGTGTGTTATCAGGAGGAAGAGAATTCTAAGAAAGAATCAGTTCTCTGCCTGGGGATAGGGGCTCCTCATCCCTCTTTATTTCTACATTTAAGAGGATAATACAGAAGTAGATCCAGCAGAAGGTGAACCCACATGCAATGTGTTTATGTGTTCCCATATTACCTGGTGCAGTGGTGGAGCATAAGCTTGCTTTTTATGGAATCGTAATTTAGACATAAGTTCCAGAGCATGATAATACCAACAAGTAGTCCTTTCTATGGTCTTTGTTGCTTCACAGGGAGATCTCCTTACAAAGGAAATAGGAGAAGCTAATGCAGATATAAAGAAAAAAGTCCAGAGTTCATGAGACTAGATGACTCTGTTATCTGAGATCTTAGGTGATTAGATAAAAGATGCAAGATTGGAACCCACAAAGTGAAACTCATCCAGCTAGCTCTGACAGAGCACAGTTTTCCTACATGTCACCTCCTTTCTGTCACTGCCACCATCACAAACATTTCCAGGCTGGGGATCATAACTTATTTTTCTTTGTGCCCTAATACCTGGTACTGTGTGAGTTCATAACATGGTTTGCATGATACCCCAGCTTATTCCCTTTTCACTTTACTTGGCTGATAGAAGGATATTAATTCAGGGGAAGAGATTTTAATAAGTAAAATTATTCTCAGGAAATAAAACAGGCTCAAAAATAGATCAGAAACTCTTGTCTATTCAAATATAGACTTAAAATTAAATGGAGAACAGAAACTGTGTTCTGATATATATTAATTTGGTAAACAACAAACTTCATTGATTGGCTTTACAAAACTCTTAGAGTTTTGTGTGGTTTCTTTTTAAATTTTTGTTTATTTATTTTTTTGGTAGGAGGTGGCTCTCACAGTTACTAAGTATGCTTAGGTACTACAAGAGTTCACTGAGGTTTGATACCCTGATCTGCTATTCTTTGATCATCAACATTAGTGGTTCTCTTTTGGACACCCCCCACCTCCTTTACACCAAGAGTGTACAACTGAATCATGATGGTAGTGATTCAACGTGAAGTAGCTGTGCTTCTAAAAGTGAAAGGGCCTGGGCAGCTAGAGCAAGAAAGTTTTCAGTTTTCTTTAAATTCATGAAGTTACCAAGATCATCAAAAGCTTTACCTAAGTGTCCATCGATGGGCAAATGGATAAAAAAAATAAGGAAATTTTGCCATTTGTGACACATGGATAGACCTTGAGGGCATTATGCTAAATGAAATAAGTCAGATGGAGAAAGACAAATACTGTATGATTCTCACTATGTGGAATCTAAAAACAAACAAAGAAACCAAAAACCCTCCAACTCACTGAACAGATTGGTGGTTGAGGGGGTATAGAGGGGTAGGAGTGGGGAAGGAGTGCTGGTAGTGAAAATGGATGAAGATGATCAAAAGGTACAAACTTCCAATTTTAAAATAAAATAAATCCTGGGGATGTAATATATAGCATGGTGACTCTAGTTACTAATACTGTATTTGGAAGTTGCTAAAAGAGTAGATCTTGGAAGTTCTTATTATAAGAAAAAAATTGTAAATGTGTGGTGATGGATGTTAACTAGATCTATTGTAGTGATCATTTCACAATATATACAAATATCGAATCATTATATTGTACACCTGAAACTAATATAATGATATATTTCAATTATTTCTCAATTAAAAAAATCTTTGAGGAGTTTATCTTGTTGTTGGTGCACAAACTGTGACTATAAAATAATAGGAAAGATTTCACAAGCCATATGCAAAAATGTGCCTGATTCTCGACACACCTTGAATGCTGGTAATGGAATTTTTGAAATAAACTCATAAGAATCGTGAAATAATAATAAGTTACAGATGGGAAGGCCCATAAAACCATCCAGTCCAAACTATTTCATTTGGAGATTACAGAAATTCAGACTAAAGGAGGTGAAATGACTTGCCCAAGGACACAAAAGGAATCAAGAGCAAGCCAGAAAGAGTTGCACAAGATTATCTGAACTGTTCTGCGGAGTTCATGCCCTGTTGCCTATGCCTTGCCAATAAACCTGAAGGGATCAACTGTGTACCAGCTGGCACTACAGAAAGCTACAGGTAGCTGAAGGCTTCCCTCACAGTACAGCCCAAAGACTGCTACCATGAGACTGCTAGCATTCTTCTTAGCTCTCTGGAAGCTTTGGAAAGGCAAGCCCCTATCGGAACTCGAGCCGGGGTGTACACGTAGATTGTGCTGGTGGCCAGGAGTTTGCTTTGAAGCAGATGAAAGATAAAGGCCCCCTGTTCAGACAAAAGGTGCAGAACCAGTTCTCTGATAATATCTTGTGTTCTGCTTTTAGATTATTTCATGAGAACTACTTACGATAGGCAGAACATTGGTTTGAAGAATACTGGAGGCAAATGTGGTAGAAATTAGGGTCCATAACTGGGATTCTGGAACACCTGGAAGCAACATCATAGTTCTGGCTTGGGTGGGAAGACTGCTCAGTGGACAAATAGAATCTGAAAAAGGAAGGTGCCTAATACGGATTTTACTGACAAGTTAATTATGTTCCTTTATCAGTGTCAGAGAGACCACTTGATCACCTTTCTTCCCAAACACCCTTGTTTATTACAAATTTCTTTTAATTCTCAGAACATAAAGGTGAGGTAAGGCTTCACTGGAATTTTGAAGTGTAAATAGACATGACGTTTGTCCTCTGAAAGTGAGAGAAACTAGAAAGGAGCACACACAATGATTGAGATTAGCTATCTAGAGAAATAACTTGTGAGACTGTCTACACCCGTTTGGGGAGAACAGGGATCACCTGTATCTAACCAAGATGACTGGGCTGTGAGTCTCAGGGAGGCACTCTTAAGTCAAAGAAACCACTTTGAAAAAGCCACAAAACAACACAAATGATTAGAATCAACTATGAAAGCCTGTCTAATGAATTGTCTGAAGGAAGAGGTGTTAACTGAAGGCAGATGATCAGCACTGCATCTAGATGAAGTGGGATCTAAAGAGTAAGACGTTGGCTGCGTTTATCTGCCCTGGACACAAAAGACACAGGTTTTGGTTCCATGAGAAGTGACCTCTGCTCTGTGGGGGGGGGGTGTGCTCACTGGCTTTACTGTGGCCTTTGTCAGCACTCTTCCATGATCATTCTTCTTGCCCTGATTCCATGTCTACCAAGGAATTTCTGATAAATAATTCATCTTGTAAGAACCAGAAGAAAGTATAGGGAATATTGTTAAGATTTTTCAGTAGGAAAAAAACTTCTTAAGCAATATACAAGAAAAGCATAAATTGTAGAGGAAAAGACTGCTTCTGAATGACGAATGAGATAGTAATGTTAAAAGACAAATAGCAGACTAGAACAATATATTTGTAACATAGATGATAGGCAAAGGATTATTACCCAAAAATATGTAAAACATGTAAAATATATTTTAAAATGCTATCAAGTTAATTTAAAAAAAAAAGGCAAAACCATCCAATAGGAAAGTAGACAAAAAATGAACAAGCAATTCACAGTAAGTCACAGGAAATCAAATGATTAATGGATATATGAGGTGGTGCTCAAGTTCAACAGTAATCAGGGAAATTCGAAATAAAATACCAGTGGGATTTAATTTCACTTTCATAAGGTGGGAGAGATTAAAAAATCTGATACTAATTTGTTGCTCAATATAGAGAGAAGCAAACCAATATTGCTGCTAGGGAGTAAACTGGTACAATCACAACAGAAGGCCCGTACCCTAAAAGTCAGCAGTTCTCCCTCCAGGTGTATACTTTAGAGAATCTCTTGTATGTGTGTACAAGAAGGGAATGGATAAAATACACTACAGCCATGCTATAGAACACTATACAGCAGTTGAAAGAAATACGCTAGCTAGGTCTATGTAGATTTACATAAATGCCTCTCAAAGCTTTTTCTTTCAGCTTATTGAGATATAATTGAGAAATAAAACTGTAAGATATTAAAAAAAAAAAGAGTCCAGATAGGGTGATAAATGCAAGAAGACACTCTATTTGGTGGGCAGGAGTATTTCAGGACTGGAAAAGCATGTTCCTTTCCCATTAACAATTAATAAATCTAGGGATGAATATATATTATATCCTAACTTTGGTTAGGTCATATCAGAGTCCACTAAGCACTTAAAAAATGGTGTTTCTGTGTCTGAAAGCTAAGAATCAGGCTGCAGTAGGGTGACTCCCACCTGGGTATCGCCACCTGATGACTAAGCGGACCCCCTCTAGGGTGTGGGGAGACAGTTCATTCTCTGTGAAGACCACATCTTTTGACTGGGATGCCCTTGATGTTAGTTTATCTCAAGACTAGTAGATTTCATCAGACATAGCTGCGACATCAGCCACCGTACGAGTGGTGTCCAGACTCCTACAAGTCAGCCAGGTAGTGAGATAAACATTCCAGTGCCTTTCGGTACTTCTGAAGCCTGTGGGCCTCAGGCTGCTCAGGCTACTTAAAATGCTCAGTGGGTTTTGCTTTTGACTTAAATTATTTCAAATAATACAGGTAACAGTAAGTACCTCAAGTTGATCAGGAACTCTGATTAGCAATTACGTATTATTATATTTAACTTACTCAGTTGCCTAGGGATCCCTCTTGCCTCCTCCCCCTCCAAAAAAAAAAAAAAAAAAAAGGCTTAAGGGAGAAAAACAATAAAAGAAGTCTTTGGTGATGGCTTTTGGCTGTCATCAACTGCCACACTGAATTCTCCTCCTTAGACAGCATTGTGTCTAATGTTTTAGAAATAGAAAAAGACTGTGCCCTTGGGGAAAATAAAAGAAAAAAAGAAAGACAGGAGAGAGACTACACTTGCTGAGTGCCTGCTGTGTGCCATGTAAGATGGCATTTGCTTCCATATACATCATTTTATTTAATTTCAACATCAACGCTGCTAAAAAGATATTATCATTTGAGGCCTAGAGAGTAAAGTGATGTGACCCAAGTCACTCTGCTGCCAAGTGGCAGAGCTGGGGTTTCGGATGAAGTCTGCCTGATTCCACAGTTGAAAGGCTTTCTATTATTGTCTGTAATCTTTAAAAGACAGTGAAATGGAACATGACTCCAGAACAAGTTAAGTTTTGCAAAGCAAAGGTTGTGTTTATTGTTTCTCCAAATCCAGAAAAACAACTTCAAAATACTTTGACCTTTCATCCCTCCTTTCTCCACTTTGAGCAAAGGTCATTATTTTAGATGGAGAGGAAGAAAATATTCATTCCCCTTCCTCCTTCTACTCTTCACCTCCCAACTTTGAATGAGATAACAGCTTTCAAAAGATACAATAAGATAGAAGAAAGTAATGCAAGAATAAAACAGCAAAAGATAAACATCAAAGGAATAAGAACAATAGATAATGTGGGGGGTGGCAAGTTTTCTCAGAGCTTCCTGGTAGCCAAGGCAAAGGGAGAAATATGTTGTGTAACATGGTTTCATTGTCAAATAACAAAAGGACTACCTGTTCATTAGGAAAGCTAATTTTTTTTTTGTAATTACTCTCAGCTATGAAAGGAATTTATCATGTGAGTTATCCTAAAAGGGATATTAAATGACATAAGAACAAACACCAGAGAATAGTTTTATTAAAAAAAATGAAACTAAGATGACAGACAGCTCTGGCAAAGAGGTGAACTTCTATGTTCTAGCTGTGTATTCAACAGGCACAGTAACTTTTGATAGGATGATCATAGGAAGTCTTCCTCTGAGAAATCTTCGACAGCCTCCTTCCATAATATCACTTAGAATATTTCTCCCAGAAGTTTTTTAGTGTCAGTCTCTTAATTTCTATCCTGCCACATTTTAAACTAAAACTCCTGTGAAGAAGGACCATGTCTGCTCCTTGTCCTTTGTAAAACACACACACATACAGAGAGTACACAGCATACAAAGGATCTTTCCTTCCATGGGGACCAGATTTTCATGTTTTATACTTTAAAAAAATCTACTATCAACATCTACTTGGGAAACATAGCAATCATGCAGGACATCTGAGTTTTATTCATTAAACCGTATCTCTTACATCTGACCTATGACCCTCTGATGTGTTTGTTTCTCTCTCCTTGATAAAGCTCCTATTTATACTTCCAGATTGAACCATTCATGAGTATTTCTCCCTCTCTCTGCTTTGTTTCTTGTTGCACATGTCAGAAATAAAAACTGTCTACAGAGTATAGTGGATCATTTTGGACTTGAATAATCTAGTTCTTCTTTCCTATCTTTATTAGAAGGATAACCACTTTTATCTATTTTTCCAACTTTTTCTTATTTCTAACAGTTCTTCAGTTACGTTTCTATGCATTCTTCGAGGACAGATTCTGCATCCATAGATTTTGTGTGCCTTTGACGTTATATAGGTGTATAACTCTTGTTTTCTTTTGCATGTAGAGTAAGCTTTACTGAAGTTTGAGGAAGGCCAAGGCGGAGATTATAGAGTACAATGAATTTGCAGCTGATTTCTATTAAATTTTATATGATTGTGATGAAAGCAACTGACGCAAATACATTCTAGGGGAGTAAAATCATAGAAAAATAAATTTTCCATTGTAGAAAAATAACCTTCATGGAAAAATAAAGATATTTTTTAAAAAATGACACAAAAATTGCCAGTTTTCCTAAAGTTAGCACTTTAGGATTTTATTTTTTTTTCTCACAGTACTTTTCAGAAGGACTTTCCAAGGACTCCAGAGGGGGTTGGGATGACGGTACAAGGCTCTTTCTGGCAGCACTGCTCGCAGAGCTGTGTACCTTGACCTTACATGTGACTGGAATTGCTCTGTGGGTTGCTTCTAACTCCATAGCTAGCTGCCTTTATAAATGCCAGTAAGATGAATCCAAAGCCAGGTTACCATGTCTTGGTGATCTTGGGTATGGGAAAGCGTCTCAGTTATTTGTTCACAGGACTGTGAAGAAACCATTTGGGCAAAACACACTACCTTCAAAGTTGACACTTTGCTTTCAGCACTAAGGTCCTTTCCTTCTCCCTAAGTACTCTCTCATTTCCCCACCCCCTTGCCTAAGAGCTTTTATTTAAAGCTGTTGGGTTTTCCCTTTCTACATATCTATCCAGAACAATTCTTTTTTAGCGGTACACCCTCTTATAGGAAGGGGAACACGACACTGATGATAGAGTTGTAATCCTAGTGGGCACAATTTCTTTTGCATCATTTTCTCAAGATCCCCTAGCTTTGGTGGGCTGCTTTTTCTGGCTTATAGCTCTCAAACTCCCCATCTCCCTTTGTGGCCTGGTGTTAGCCTGGAGTTTGAGACTTCTGGCAAAGGGTGGTTTGCAATATGTAGTCTTCTCAAAGCCCAGCTGCCAGGGGGTGGAGACCAAGCTGTGAAGACCCCTCTCTGCTGGTGTTCTTGCCTGGCTTGCAGTGTTGTCTTCCACCAAGTGGGGACTAGGAGACAGAAACTATTTTTCAAGATGCTTATGCATATCAAATGCGACTTCCCAGAGTCTCCTTCTAAGCTTGTTCTGCATTTCAAAGAGGGTTTATTTATCCCATTAGTTAAGCCATCACGTTTAAGGCAAAGAGGCTTTTTACAGGTGTGGGGCTCTTTAGAAAGGACTTCCTATACAGTCCCCTGTGTTGAGCTGACAAGGCGGTCCCAACACGGGTTGCTATGCCAATTCAAAAGATGCTTTGAGTCTAAGGAGAAAAGCAAACACTTCAGGAAGAGACATTTTCACAGAATATTGTAGATCTGGTGTAAGTGAGTGAAACTAAAATTTTTCTTCCTGTAGCAGATCCATCTTGTCAATCACGGTTATAACTATTACCATTTAGTGACACTAAGCTTATTTGGTGCCATTGTGATAAGTTTCCAATTAGCCCTCTGCTTCCAAGTCTCCCATTTCTCCCGTCCATCCTACACACTATAGCCAAAGTGATCCTTTCTAACATAAAAATTACATCATGTTACTCCTTAATCTCCACTTAAAATTCCTCACAGACCAGCAGAAGGCAATGCTAACTTTTTAGTATGGTTGTGAAATCCTTCAGGCCCTGGCCCCTGCCTTCTTGCCCAAGTGTACTCTCCCACAATCAATATGTTTTCTTAGAGCAATGGAGAACCAGCATGCATAAGCAGTAGTTATTAAGTACCAAGTATGAAGCTAAATGCTTTGCATGCACTTTGATCCTCTTAATGACTCCAAAACTCAGATGTCCCTATTTTCCAGAGGAAACAGAGGCTTAGAGGGGTTAAGTAACTTGTGGGAGTCACCAGCTTCTAAATGGTGGAGGGTAGTCCCTCCCAGGTAACCTGACGTCAGTCTGTCACTGTGTGTGTTACTATGTGTGTACGATCCTGTTTCTCCTGCTGACTGGCTAGTTCTGGCTGTTCCCATTTCCTGGAAAGGCCTATCCCATTTGTTCAACTGGCTGGCTCCTCCTCCACCGTAACATCTCATCTCAGTTGCTAACTCCTCTGGAAGCCTTCCTGGCTCCCTGAGGCAGAGTTGGGAAGTGATGCCTCTATAGTCATAGCACCAAATTAGTGTGCACAGACACTTATTCAGTTGTATTGGGTTTATTTATATCTCTATTTCCCTGACTAGATTGTGAGCTTTTTGAAGGCAAGGAATTTTGTCTTTGTATCTGCAATGTCTACTTCAGTGCCTAATATATGACTAGTTGGTGATCAATAAATTCTTGTCAAACAGAATGAGTGTATAGGTGATGGCGGAGTATGATGTATACTAGATTTGTTTATTCTCACTCTTTGAAACTCTTTTCTGTGATGCACAAGTTCCCTGTCAAAAGGTTTCTACATCACTCAGAGTTCTTGAAGATTTTAATGGACTCCTTGAGGTATTTTCAATATTTCAAAAATGCTAACAGAAAGCATTTCATTAACCTGAGATAAGTCCCTACAGGCCATATAAAATGTCAAGTTTCTTTGCTTTTGGCTAAAATCATATCAACTTGGTGTGGTAACAGAGATTTTCTCCTAGTGATCAGAAACTCTGATTGGCAGGAAAGTCTCTGTGTGATTAATAAAACAGTAGGAAAATAAGTTATCTGTGACTTAAAAACTGCTATTTTAGTGGAAGAAATTTCTCAAAAATTGGAATCATAAGGGGAGGAATTCAAATAAAAAGTGATTCCTTTTGGTGATCTTTTGTGATACTTCACAAATAGGGGGAAGTCTCTGCTTAGTTAGCCCATGATCTTCTAGTCTGCACAGAATCCCCTTTTCAGAAAGCTGAGGAAATTACCTTATGATTGAGCAAATATGGCTTCTCTAGTGAACATTTTTTAAACCTCTCCATTGACAGTTGAATGTGAGAATGGTTTCTTTAATTGCTGTTCATTGATCATCGGATTTAATACTGAATTGAATTGGTGTTCTTTTCAAAGATTATATCATTTCTGTCTTCCCAGAGAGAGAGAGAGAGAGAGAATAAAAAATAAGAGAGCGAAAGAGAGAAATGAGTTTTTCTCTCTTTCCTATGGCTTCTGGCCAGCCTATTTTGGTTATAAAAACTGCCAGCAGGCTAGTTTATTGAAATAAAATCCAAATCTTTAATTTGTTAGACTTTTCACTGACTTGGTCTGGAACACACCATTATTATAAATTATTCATTCCTGTCAGTGAAGGCATAAGTTCCTTCATTAGTAGTTCTGGTTCTGTCACAAACCTTTCCATGGACTCATTTGGTCTTATGATTTATTATAAAATTTATAGTGTATAAACATTGCCATAACCTTTAGAGTAGTAAACTCATCAAACCTTTTGTAATATCTCCTCAGCCCCTTGTACTGTTTGGCTGACACATCTTCCTAGGGTTGTAAATATTCTTCCATTCCTTGAACGTCATCCATAGATACATTTACTCTCTTCTTTATTTCTGGATGCCCAGAGTGATAGTAATCAAGCTTCATATAAGATGGCAGTCATGCTCTGTTATCTGCAGCCACAAATTCTGTTCCATTTGAAGTGCAGCCATCATCTATCTCCTTGCTCGAGTTCATCGTCCATAGAGAGGCTGGGGTTTTCAGTTCTAAAGCCAAGTTGGATCCTGTGGGTCCTCTGATAGGAATCTTTGAAGGCTCCTCATTGCTGACATTTTCAGCTCCAAATTCCTTGATGTGATATTCTAGGCCCTGGACAATTGGTGTTCAAGGCTAACATTTCAGCTTCAACAGCCACCAGAGCCACTGAGGTTTTTTCCCACCCAACCTCCTTGAATGCGCGCCTTTTTCCAACATGGTGTGATCTTTCATGCCTAGAACGGTTTTGCCTTCCTGTTCACTTTGCACTCATCCCCCAAAGCTCTGTTCCAATGTCATCACTTCTGAGTATGTATACTCATTCTTATATTATAGCATATGTTACCTTCTGATTTGTACTATAACTAGCTCTTTCTCTGTCTGCCTCTTCCATTTTCATGGACTGTTTGAGAGCAGGAGTCAGGTTTTATTTATATTTGAATCCCTAGGGTCACTGGCTTCCAATCACTAGGAAGACCATAAAACTTACCAATCAATTTGGGACACCTTTGAGAGTGCAAGGGGCACTATTAATAATTACACCGGGGCCACAGGTATAAACCAGATTTACCTGGGAAATACAGGATGCATTGTTACCCTACCAGTCACTTCAAGTCTTTCAAGGTCCTTACCTTCACCTACTTTCTAGTTTTATCTTTACTGAGTCTCCTTTCCTGCCACTGCCCAATGTAGACACTTCACACTAGCCTCACCAAAATGTCATGTGTTCCATGATGGTCTCTGCCATCACTATTCCTCTGCCATGTCCACCTGGAAAATTACTCTCCACCTTTCAGGATTCTTTTGGGCATACTTCTTCAGAGAAGCTTCCCTTGATTCTCCCTGAACTGGACTAGGGCCTCATTCTGGGACTCTTGCCAGCAATAAGCACGCACGTCTTTGTATTGCACCAACTTGCTTCTTTATTGTCTTGTGCAGCTAGGGTAGGTTGGAGCTTCGTGAGGCAATGATTGCATCTTATCTTTGTTTTCTATTTAGTCTATACTGTTTTAATAAATGTCAATTGAATTAAGCATAACTTTGGAATTGCTATAGTTTTAAGGTAGCAAATCCATTAAATCTTTTGTAACATCCTTTACTATTTATTTACCATATATAGCTGGGATTGAAATTGTTTTTACATTGTAATAAATTATAATAAATGTTACCTTACTGTTTGTTGATATTAATATGCCTGATACTAAATACCAAATCCTGGACCTGTAATCCTCTAACTAGCATTTTGGCTTTAGACATTTTTGAAGGGATGTCCAGGACTGATTTTTTTTTTGAAGATTGTTAATTTCACATGAAATATCTCGAGAATCTGAAGGAAAATTCTGTGTTCACATGTGACTGAATTAGAAAACAAAATGAAGTTTCTCCGTACCTCATAATTATTCTGTATCTCTTCTTAGCTTAATTTCAGCCAGCCTTCCTAAATCCTGAGCACCTGAGTAACAGATTTCAGAAAGAGTGCCTGAAGTAAGGTGAAAAGTGGAGCAACCAGTGTCCCATGTGAAGAGCTTTGGAGCCATATCCATACACCTTTTCCTGGGAAAAGACACTCAAATCATCTATTTCCATGGCCAGGAAGTGGTACTGTTGGTATAGAGACACAGTAAAAACAAGTCTGAGGTGTTACCAGGCCCAGAAAAAGGGTACTTAGTGGATGGTTGATGGCTTGTCCCATTTTGTCCTCATGGCCTGTGTTTTCTCTCATCCTATGGAAATATTCTGGTTGGATGAACAAGAAGAATGACCAAAATCAGTTACAATCTTTGAACACCTGGCACTGCGTTCATCACACTCTGACCTGCCCACAAATATTGAAAGATAAAGGAACGAAAGCATATTCGGCAGTTTTTGTAATGAATTATATCTGGTTGAGGTTTTTGGAGTTCACAAATCTTGACCAAAAGAAGAGGAGAGTAGGAGAGAGAAGAAAAACTGAGTCAGGATAATGTATCCAAAGGGAATGCATATTGGCTTTAAAAGAAATTTCCAGAATTTTAGTTTATAATTGCTTTAATATAGTCCCTTAGATTCTTCAAGATGTTGCTTCTGCCCCAGACTCTTGCACTGTCCTGTTCTTCTGTTCAGTTTATTGGGAAATGCTTGAAAAATGCTCACTGTGCCCGAGGCATCCCCAGAGGCTCTGGGAAAACAGACAAAAGATAGGCTCCTTGCTGCTTGAAGCCTATGTTCTGTTTATCCAGACACCTGGTTAGTGATCTCTTCCATTACAGGTCTTGCCTCAGAGTAAGTTATTCCAGGGCAGGTTATCTTGGCTGCCTTGGATACTTTATGAGCAACTTTATCCCAAATAATAGTGATAATGCCACAGCTGGTATATCCTAGGTATTGTCCTAAATGTAGTACAAACTTTCTTTCATTTAATCCTCATATCAACCTGAGGTGAAGGTTATTTTTAGATGAAGAAATTGAAGTTGAGAGAAGCTAGCTGGCCCATGCAGTTGCTAGTAAGCTAGTAAGAGTGCCGAGGGCAGAACTAGGACTGGCAGGTCTCTGAAGCCAGTTTCCCAGCCATGACTCTGTTCAGCTTGCTGCTTCTCCTGCCTGCCTCTGGCAGAAAGTATTTAAAACTGTCCCTACCACCCTGCTCCTGAACTTACAACTTGCCCCTGACTGAACATCTCAAATGAGGACTCAAGAGAGAGAAGACCCTTTTTCTGAACACTCTTGAGTAGGTGATGTGCCAACAACCAAAGGCTTTGAGAATTGCTGTTACTCACTGGCCTGCTTTCTTCCCAGGTCTGTAGATATTCCCTTCTTCTGCGTGGCTGTTGTTGGCTTGATGCAGGCGTTCCATTGTACCCCACTGCCTGCTCTGCTCACTGTCCTAGAGAGAGTCTGAAACAGTTTCCTCCAGGGCAACTGGACAAATATATGTGACTGAATTACGAAGGGTGGTAGCCAGTCTTCAAAGGAAATCCCATAAGAGTTAATACAGACACAGATTTCCATTATATGGCCTCAGATGGAAACAAGGTAGTATAGATTTTGGCAGGATATGATTAGTTTTGACTAATTCTCAAACCCACAGTTGAGGCCAAAATTCATTTCCCCACTCCCAACCTATTCCATTTGCTTTTTTTTTTTTTTTTTTAAATTGAAGTTTAGTTGATTTACAATGTTGGGTTAGCTTCTAGTAATATAGCACAGTAATTCAGTTATTCATATTCTTTTTCATTATAGATTATTACAAGCTATTGAATATAGTTCCCTGTGCTATAGATTAGGACCTTGTTGTTTACCTATGTAGTTTATGTTGTTTATATATGTAGTACTTTGTATCTGCAAATCCTAAACTCCTAATTTATCTCTCCCCTACCCCTTTCCTTTTAGTAACCATAGGTTTGTTTTCTATGTCTATGAGTCTGTTTTGTGAGTAATTTCATTTGTATTACATTTTATAGGTTACACGTATAAGTATATCATATGGTATTTCTCTGACTTACTTCACTTAGTATGATGATCTCTAGGTCCATCTGCTTTGCTGTAAATGGTATTTCATTCTTTTTTATGGGTGAGTAGTATTGTTTAATTCTTTAAGACATTTTGAGGCTATTTTTGTGCATAGTGTGAGGGAGTGTTCTAACTTCATTGGTTTACCATGGGGCTGTCCAACTTTCCCAACAGCACTTGCTAAAGAGACTGTCTTTTCTCCATTGTATATTCTTGCTTCCCTTGACATAGGCTAACTGACCATAGATGTGTGGGTTTATTTCTGAGCTCTCTATTCTGTTCCATTGATCCATATGTCTGTTTTTGTGCCAATACCATGCTGTTTTGATTACAGTAGCTTTGTCGTATTGTCTGAAGTCTGGAAGGGTTATGCCTCCAGGTTTGTTCTTTTTCCTAAGCACTGCTTTGGCAATTCTGGGTCTTTTGTGATTCCATGTAAATTTCAGGGTTATTTGTTCTAGCTCTGTGAAAAATGTCACAGGTGGTTTGACAGGGATCACATTAAATCTCTACGTTGCTTTGGGTTTTATGTCCATTTTAACAGTATTAATTCTTCCAATCCAAGAGCATGGGATGTCTTTCTCTTTCCTTAAATTGTCTTTAATTTCCTTAATCAATGTTTTATAGTTCTCTGCATACAAGTCTTTCACCTCCTTGGTCAGGTTTATTCCTAAGTATTTTGTTTTTATTTTTTGATGTGACTTTACTTTTCTGTTTTTTTTTTTTGGTGATATTTCATTGTTAGTGTAAAGAAATGAAACAGATTTCTGTATGTTAAATCTTGTATCCTGCTACCTTGCTGAATTCATGAATCAGTTTTAGTAGTTTTTATGTGGCGTCTTTAGGCTTTTTCTATATAGTATCATGTCATCTGCATATAGTGACAATTTTACTTCTTCCCTTCCAATTGGATCCTTTTTATCTCTTTTTCTTGTCTGATTGCTGTGGCTAGGACTTCCAATATTGTGCTGAATAGAAGTGGTAAAAGTGGGTATCCTTGTCTTTTTCCAGATTTTAGTGGGAAGACTTCCAGCTTTTCACTATTGAGTATTTTGTTGCTGTGGGTTTGTACTCCACTAGCTTTATATATATATATATACATTTTTTTCAGATTATTTTCCATTACAGCTCATTACAGGAAATTGAATTATAGTTTCCTGTGCTATACTGTAGGTTTTTATTGTTTATCTATTTTATATATAGTAATGTGTATCTATTAATCCCAAAGCTTTTATAAGAACTTTGGACACCATGAATTATTTTGGAAATTTGAGGGATATTTTGTGTTACTATGTGCAATGGGTAGGAAATGACTTCAAAGTGTAACTCAAGCAAAGAATAAGTTTTACTTGGATGTCAATCAACCTTCTCAACCAGTGCACATCATAATCCTTCCTTGGTATCTGAAAATCTCACCAGTTACAATATTGAGATTATAAACAATTGGCCACCACTTACAATAGCTGTACCTGCTCATTCCCAGACAATGCTTCATGCTGATATTTTTGAAAACATGCTATAAGATATGGTGCTTTTAAGTTCCAGGACACAGGTTCACATGCAACCTAGATTAGTGGCTGTCATGGAACATTTATCTCTGCAAAATGAACCAGTGTTCTAACTCAAAATCTAAGATGTGGAGAAACACATGTTAAATACAGCCACCACCTCTGATATCTTATTGGCAGTCATAGCAGAAAGACCAGTCTTAGTGAGCGGAGGTAGAATGAACATAAAATATTAATCTTAAAATAGTAAAAGAGAAGTATTTAAATTTTATTAGACTAAATTATTTCAAATGATGCACACATACACAAGATGGGTTTTTTTTGTGGCTTTCATAATTGCATGTGCTGATAAGAAATGTTCTATTCAGATGAAAAATATCAACAATTGCATGATTTTTATAATCTATACCATTTTAAAGACTCTAGAATATATTTTGTATAAATAAGGACATTGTTTTAGTGGGTTTTATAAAGTTAATGTCAATTTTTCCTACTAAGAATTTATAAAATGTTAAGTTTTTCCCTTTAATTGGTTTTTATTTTCTCATAAAATGGTCTCTTCTCAGAAATAGCTTTCCCAGGTAGAAAGCAATTTTTCTAGGTAAAGATCAAATTTACTTTAAAGCTTCTCCTTAATCATTCCTTCATTCATTAAGCAAATTTTAACTTAGTCCCTACTATGAATGTAGTACTTGCTGAACTAGGTGCTAAAGGAAGATACAAAACAATTTAACACATAATCCTCACCTTCAAAGAGCTTACGGTCTAGGTGGGAATATACTGCAGACACACAGTAAATGTTAAATGGTGATTCATCAGAACCTGAGCTGTCACAAGGGTGTGTAACTACGTATCAGATGAATGCCATTGACAGTACATGAATGCTCTGAGTTCCTGGGAAGGAGAAGCCGCTGTGTAAGGAGGGGTTAGACCAGCTCCATGAGAGGTGGGATAGTATTGGCTCCAAAAGGTAGGAGGTTCCTAGGAAGTTGATGAAAGAACATATTCACGCATCCCAGACCAAAACCCAAGCTTTGAGTAAAAACCCAGTGATGGGAAATGAGCAAAGTGTAATTTTAGGGAATAAGGCTACATCCCGCTAGAGGCGGGAAAGAGCTGGGCTTCCTAGTTTCTTCAAAACTTAATATTACCTGCAAAGACTGACCCTGAAACAGCATAGCAAAGAGTCTAAGCAACGCGGTATTCAGACCGGAGATGCATAGGTGGTAGGTGGGGCTTGAGTTGCTGTACGGTCTCAAATGGAGAAGTAAGGGTCCCGAGACATGGTGGACATTCCTTCCCCTTCCTTCTCTCCCACACTTTCCTCTTAAATTAAAGGTGCGGGGAGAGGGGCAGATAAACAGGAAATACAAAGCTTTGCTTTTGGTTTTACTTTTACCTACACGTACTCTTTTGTTTATACATAAAGCTGTTCCTAAATTTGGGGACAGGCCTATGTTTTGAAGTTTTCAGAGGAGGACATCTGATTCCATTGCAGTGCACTCTGGTTTTCCACAGATTAATTTTTTATTTTTTTGAAGATTTTTTCTAATATCTTTGAAACTGATATCATTCCATCTTTCTTCCTCTTTCTAGGCTTGGAAATAGTTTGGTCCCTTCCTCAACATTTTTCTAAGCCAAATACCTTTATAATTTTAGTTGTTTCTCTAAGGTCCGCTTCTCTAACTTGTAGTCAGTAAGAAAATTTGATTTCCTCTTAGATGCCCCCACACTCTCCATATCCTACTTTAAAATGTGGGACTAAAGACATTACGGAGTATTCTAGGATAGGCTGTATCTGTATTGAACTTCAGGGAAAGGACTCCTGGTTTTCTTTTACTAAATCAATCATGCTTTTAAGAATAAAGCACTAACACCAATAGTTTGTGTTGACTATGACCTCCAGATTGTTTTTTTTTAATGATATCACAGAATAAATCCTGCAATTGTGTGGTTTGTTTTTCTTCCCATGTGAGTTACACTACAGAACCTCAATCTGTTTACATCCACCCACTTCTCCAACTCATCAGGATCACTTCTATCTAGTTTTTTTGCACTTCTATCTAGTTTTCCAAAGAGGAATGTACCACACCCAGTTTGATGTCATCCTGAACTTAATAACCATATTCTCTACCATCCTCTAAGTCACTACTAAAAATAGCACCAGGTTAAGACCAGCCTCTTTGGAATCCCATGAGGTATGCATCTCGGGGCTGACACTGAACCATTAATAATTACCTGCCAAGAAAGGCCTTCTAACCACTTATGAGTCTGCCTGATGAGAAGATGACTTCAGGATGTAATACTTTAATTGCCTGATGTCAAGCAAGACAAAACTTAAAACTGTACAATAGTCAAAACTATTTCGTATCTTTGCCTTCTGCTTGGTTTTACCAGACTTATGCTTCTGAGGAATAGCATTTGACTAATGTAATAGGATTTCTTTTTTATACAAAACTACCTTGATTTTATCTAGCATGCTATACTCTGTGTGTGTGTGTTATGTTTATTTATAAGATTGTAATATATTTCTGGATCTAAATATTAAGGTGTTGAATATAATTTTTTGAGTTTTCCTATTTCTCTTTTTCAAACACAAGTATACATTTCTCTCCTTCAGCCCATAGACACCTCACCTTAAATCTGCAAAGATAATTGCTAGTGATTCTGTGATGACTTCATTGAAATGCCATACCATGGTGTTTGCCAGTAATTGTTTATTCATTCTGCCATCTGAGCTTGCAGGTCACTCATTACCATATGCATTTGTGTATAATAATGATTTTCAACTTATTGAGTAGACTTATCATCTGAAGCACTGTAAAAACACAAGGATAAAAGCAATTCCTACCTCAGATGTTTGTCACTTCACTGGGATAGACATGACAATTAAGAAATAAAAACATGGAGGAAGGGAAGGTCTCTCGTACTACTGAGACATTGCTGGCAGAGAGCTGAATTTTTCTTTGGCACAACCTTTGGACTGTAGCCATTTTGATTTAGAAGAGACCTATTGTAGGAGAAGCCTTCCTGGAATGTGAGAATTTTGACAAGAGGTCTGAAAAAGAAAAGGGAACTAGCTCAGATAGTTGGAGGCAGAGCATAGGTTCCTATAAAAACAAACGGATTGTTCTCATCCCTCTGTTCTGTGAAAGGGATTTTCAGTGGCTTCAAAAGGAATTCTGTGTATGAAGGGTATGTAGGGGAAGGGAGATTGTTTAAAGGAATCAACCCTTGTTTTACCTGGCTGCCAAACAAAAGAACCTTCCAGCCATATGAAATTGGTTGCACAACTCAGAACATCTTGGTTATGATAAGGGTTGTTGCTAGAGACTGATGTTTCTGGTGCTTGAATTCTAAAAGGTTGTTTTTTACAAGTTGTTTACTTTGTTGGGTGTTGTGATTCAAATGGTGATTGTGGTTAATCTGCATAAAGGTGGGAATGGAAACGTCCCTTGGGAAGGCTGGTTGGATTTCTGCTCAGCTATCTGCATACTGTTAAGGAACATGCACACTGATACAGACAGGTCAGGCCATGTGACTTCACCACATCTGTCCCTCACTTCAGCCATCTCCATACAGTGGCCAAAGTTAAGCCTGACATGGTTTCATCTTTTCTTTTAGCCTGGGCTGAAATCCTCACCCCTGGGATCACTCTTGGGGTGAGTCAATAAAAGAGTAGCCATTACCTCCGGGAGACCCCAGGGAGCAGTTTGAATGTACCAGTGGAAGGCAGGAGGATGGGTGGTGTCATCCACTTTACTCTTTCCCCATTAGCTTATAGAACTAGTTTATCATATTTCCTAACAACTGAAAGCCTAGTGCTGAGGACATGAGATTCCGGACGGCTGACCTGCGAAGTGGAGCGTGAGGGGAGTGGAGGGAAGGTGAAGAGGGCACGGCAGGGGCAGGGCTGGGTAGAATGCTGCAATGCCCAGGAAGGCAGTTCTAGCTGTCACTGGGCCATCCGCAGAGGATGGATGTGGTTGCCAGTAGGGTGGGCTGTGGAGAGGGGAGGCTGGAGGGTACCCAAACTCGGCCCATTGCTGCTTTCTTCTCGTCTTTCTCCCCTTATTCCCCTACACGTCTATTACTAAGCCTGTAATAATGCCAATATTAAACGTCAAAGCATTCTGCTTTTCATCAGAGGTCTCTGAATGAGGCTACTGTTGATTGTATTCTTTGTTGGGTGAAAGGTTAAAAAAAAGTTCATTTTTTTTCAGTTCATTCAGGTTTTAATATAGAGCAAGCAGATCAAAACACAATGAAGAGTATTGTACATTAGTCGTCTCAATTTCATGAAGATACTGAGAGACTATAGCTCTGTGTTCTTACCACAAGTTAAAAGTAGACCTTCCAAAGCCTTGGCTGATATCTTTCTTAGTTTTTTTTGTAGTATTGAAGACTTGTGGACATTGGTATGTGCTGAGGCTGGAGACTTGGCTGGTGTAGAGATAATTACCAAAGCTTGGATGCTGAATTATATAAATCCTACTTACCTAACAGGCACACAATAGCAGCTTCCATAATGGAGTAATATATTCCACAGTGGGTGCCAGGAAGGGCAAAGGGAATGTGTTATCCTGTGGTAGATCAACCCACCTCTTTGATTCTGGCTGGAAACAGAAGTTGAAACTTGCCACTGATTGCATAAGTGATTCCTTCCATACAATTTGTCTAATTACAAATTTTAAAGTATAGTGATCTTTAGCTTCTGGGAGGAGAATTTGGGGTTTAATCTGAATAGAGTCCTAGTAATGTTCAGTCCCAAGATATACTTACTCTTTTTCCAAAGGGTATGGTTAGGAGCTACCTTGGCTTTTGATGCACAGTGCAAGTAGGGGGCATATTGTCAAAATATACGCCGAAATGGAATTTCCTGCAGTTTGCCACAAGGCTGCTTGTTAAGATGTGTTGATGTGCTGACTTTGCATGTATGAACTGGGGGCATGTGGAGCTGGGATGGAGAGAGTCCCATGCCCGGCCCTGGCAGGGGTTGGTCTTGGCAGCAACTACCACTGAATGCGAAGCTAGAAAGGATTCTCTCTAGATTACTTGGAGCCACTTTATACACCTCTTCAGACGCTAGGAAGATTTGTTTGCAAAATTCTTGCTTGGCTTTGGGCTTGTCACTGGACAGGCTCCTGTCCATTTGTCTCTGGTGAAGCTGCAGCTAGCCTTTTTTGATTCTAAATACCTGTGCATTACACCTCACCTGCCCATGGATGTCAAGGCCTGTGGTGTTCCTGATGAGTAAACTTTCAAAATAACGATTACTCTCCTTCAGCAGTGCCTTTTAACCCAATTTAAAATTTGTTTTTGATTAACTTTTAAAAATGAAAGATCAGTTTAGTGTACTAGGAAGAAGTCTTTGGAAAGACCAGAATGGCACTTCCTAGCTGTGTCTCCCTGGCAAGTTTATAAAACCTTTCTGAGCCTCTGTTTACTTTGGGGAGGGACACTTTTTTCTTCTTAAAGATTGTTGAAAGAGGTAAATGAGGTTATGTATATAAAGAGACTAACATGGTGCCTAATTTATATCAGTCACACATCAAACCATGCTGTGTCCAAGCTAACTTCTACTGGCTTGTGAGATGATTATTAAAATTTCAGAAAATTCTTATGCTGGTTGGTAGCTTGAAGTCAATTATGGTGGATGTACAAATCAGACCTTTCCTTCTCCCTGGAGAGTTGGTTGTTAAGGATTTAAGAGCACACGGTTGAGGGCAAGTATTAATTCCCCTTCGCCACAGCTCCAAAATATGTTATAAACCTGCCAGCCTTTGTAAACAGTCCATATAGAATTAAAAATGAGCTTGTAAAGAGAATTTAAGGTAATCACAGTAAATTTCAGTCATTTTTTTCATATTGTAACGGAGAAATTCGGTTGGGACTCATTGAAACTGTCATCTCCATCCTGTACAATTGGAGAATGTTCTCTGCTTTTTGAGATTTTATGTTTGCTTTTTAAAAATATTTTTTCTTCTCTTGTTATATCATGTTAGCTAGCTCTAATAGCTCCTTTCAACTTATTATTTACTATTTCTCATTATTTCTTAGCTGAAATATTAGCTATTAAAATAACATGAAATGTAAAAGTAAGCTGGGTCCCCGTTTAAAAATGGGGACTCCTTACAAAGGATAGGAATTGATATTTCTCCTAGGAAGATATAAAAATGGCCAATGAGCATATGAAAAAATGCTTGACATCAGTAATCCTCAGGGAAATGCAAATCAAAACCATAATGAGACGTTACTTCACATGCATCAGAATGGCTACAATCCAAACATCCAATAGTAACAAGTGTTGACAAGGACATGGAGGAATTGGGACCCTCATACACTTGGTAGGAATGCAAAGTGCTGCAGTTACTTCAGAAAGCAGTCTGGCAGTTTGTCAAGTGATTAAAAAGAGACCCACAGACCTCTACCGTATGACCAAGCAAGTCCACTCTAGTTATATATCCAAGAGAAATGAAAACATATGTCCACACAGAAGCTTGTATGAGAATATTTACAGTAACATTAATTCATAATAGCCCCAAAGTGGAGATAACCTAAATGTTCATCAACTGACAGGTGGCTAAGTAAAATGTGGTATATCCATACAAAGAAATATTATTTGATCGTAAAAAGGAATGAAGTATTGATACACGCTACAATATGAATAAACCTTGAAAATATTATGTTTAGTGAAAGAAGCTAGTCACAAAGACTGTATATTATATGATTCCATTCATATGAAAGCCCAGAGCAGCTAAATCAATTAAGACAGAAAGTAAATTAGTGATCACTTAGGGCTAGGGTAGGGACAGGCACAAGGGAATACTGGTGTGATGGCTAAATGTTATAGGGTCTCTTTCTGAGGTGATGAAAATGTTCTAAAATAGATCGTGGTGATGGTTGTGCATATCTGTGAATGTACTAAAAATATTGAATGGTGTACTTTAAATGAATGAATTGCATGCTATGTGAATTATATCTCAACAAAGCTGTTAAAATTATTTAAAACACATTTTCATGAAGTAAGGTTTAATCCATAGACTGCAAGCATGATCTAAACCTAAGAAAATATTCTTATGTAATTCATACATTAACTAACTTAAAAAAAAAAAAGCAAACTGGCTTTGAAGGACAACCTAAGGGGCTCATCTAAAAGGGAAGTGCGTATATTTTTGACATCTGTTTTGGCTGTTAAGAAACTTTGCTTTTTGGGCTGTATTCTGGAGAATTGCTGTCTTACATAAGTAATGCCCATCTATTTGAATGAGTTGTTTACCTTACAAGCATTTTAATTGCCCTTTTAGTTGACAGATACTGAGGGGACTGAGTAAATCTCTCTCTTTCTCTGTTTGTGTGTGTGTGTATAAGTTTAGTATTTTTGGATGACAGTAGAAATATCACTGTTCACAAACGATACTTTGATCTCTGGGGACTTGGGGAGAGTGACATGTAGAGTGGTCATGGCAACATTGGTATCAACCAGTATCATGGTAGAATGAAGAGAAATGATGAGTAGATGTAGCCTAAAAATAGCAAATTATTCAACAGCTGTGTGTGTGTGTTTCTTCCAAAAAGAAGCTTGTGAAATATTTTGGTGCAAAGAGTGTAAAGGTGAAGATACTTAGGTAAACACTGAGCCATGCCAGTAACTTTCCACTTGATATAATGCTCCTGCGTTATGCCAACACCCAGCAAAATGCTCTGTCTTTTATACTTTGCAGTATTGCTATGAAAATGTTACCTTATACTTTTTTTTAGAAAGAGTCTACATATTTGAAGGGAAAAACATCTATGTGACTTGAAATGTTTTATTAAGCATTCAAATGCCTGTAGGAAAAAATATATCATTTCTTAAGGGTAAGCTGATCCCTTACAGAATACTTACACTCCACTTGCAAGATTGAAAAAAACATGCTATGTTGTGACTCTTCTGTGGTGAGATTCAATTTTCAGCTTCTATTAATGCTATTTTTACATTAATATTTGGTTTGTTCTTGCTCATGTTTTATTGCTAGTCATTCTTAGTTTATTTTTGTTTACCACAGTGCTCAGGGATTGGATTTCAGAAAGAAAAACAAACAAGGAGAAGTACTTCTGAAGTCCCATACCACATCAATTGCCTCCACACAGTAAATACAGGCTAAGAAACACCAAGACTCCAATAGCTCAGCCTCAGTCTTCCAGTGAAGTCTAAATGCTTCAGGAAGGGAATCAGCCAGTAACCATCCCCCACATTGTCCCCTGCCCTCCATGCACCTGCCCAGTTGTGCAATCCTTAGCTTGAGTGTGAGGATGTCATTTTCTCAACAAGCACTGCGTCAATTATAAAGTACTTGGACCTTGTGGGAGAGCATTTCTTTCTGACCTCCGTCAGCAGACACTTGATCTCTGGAAGCCTGGGGATTGATTACCTCCTGGTAACCACAGTTGCCAATCTCAGTTAAACACGTGGAGAGAGGGAGAGGCCAGAGGGTGGGCAGTCTTACTGCTCCTGGTGGGCAGATCCAGGGGTAAACTGCCTCCTGGGGAAGAGGGAAAAAGGAGTGGGCAGTGATTTGTGTATCCAGGAACTTTACAAGGTCAGCTGAACACAATGATTTAACTGTTGGCTTTTCCCTGTGCTTGCCTTTATTTACTCGGGAGTTGATACACAATATCAGTATGAAGTCTTGGTGCATTTTTCTGGGCTTGAAAGAAGAGATGTACCATTTGCAAGTGATATTTGAAACAATATTTATGAAACTTTATAATACATACATTTTCTTATTTCCTATCTTAGAACAAATGAAAAAAGGTGATTAATGGGTTGGTCCCCTGAGGCAGAACTGAGGCCCTGATCAGCTCACAGTATCTCACATCAGAAGAAAAGTCTGTTTACTTTTGATGCCATTTACAATTTCTAATCTGCCTACTATGTAAGTTTGAAAAATATTAGTATAGGCTTTTACCCTTATGGAAAACCTTGATGCCCCTTATGTCCACCTTTCCTTCATTCAAATTATTAACTAATTACTAACTTCAAAAACTTCCCACCTGAAATTGTGCCTGTCTTTTCTGACTACTTATAATGAGTTTCCTGGGTGTTATCAGATGTTTCTTTCTGTTTTTTACCTCTTCCTTTGGAAATGAGATGATTTTAACTGAATGTAGAACAAGAGTGAACCACTGATTTCTGTAACGGCACTGGAATACATTCTCTTTCACTCTTACAGCAATTTAACAGTGTATTTGCTTTCTCTCTCTTTTTAAAACTCTGCTGAGCATCATGTGTATATCTTCATTAAGATGTCTTCCATGAGCCTAAATCTTCTCCCTGTAAGTTTAGAGCTAATTCAGAACTCACCCGAGTGGATGAGTAATTTAAATTGCTACTTCCAACATGCATTACTTTGCACTTGTCTGCTCTGAGTTTCATCTGCCACTGTTTTGCCCAATTACTGAGTTTGGATTCTGTGTTTCTCATATCCATCTGTATAGACTTAGGGAACCAAAATAGTTTTGTTTAGTCAGCAAATTTCAGCACCTCATTATTTAGTCCATTTTCAAGGGTGTTAATAAACATCCTGGGGGACACCACTCATGTACCGACGGCTGACACCCCACTATTAACTCTTTTCCATGCTGAGAGCTGGTTATTCATCCTTTCGTTCTCCCTCTCTCTTCACTCACTTTTAACCAGTGATTGACAGCTGTTTGCCTCTTGCCCAGTGGTTGGCAAGTTTCCTTTACAGTCTTGTGTGTAGGACTTCATCAAAAGCCCTTTGAGAGCCTAAATAAATTACATCCTCTAGTTTTCCTTTGTCCACCATTTTGTTGCCTCCATAAAATTCTGCATTAAACATACCAAAGGCACATAAGTAAAATAACAACTTCCAAATGCTGTAGAAACCTCTTTCCCTCTTTTGGGATATGTCCGTTTATCATATCATCTAGTGCTGCTTTTTTTCTTTCCCTTAATAATAACTTTTTCTTTGTATCATCCCTACTGGATCTCTGAAAACCAAAGACATATTCCCAATTCATGTTAATGCTGTGACACAACCAATGAGATTTAGAGCCACTTTACAAAGTGAATACATCCCACTGCTTGACCCCTTCAGAACTGTAAGAATCATGCCTTGCTAATTCACACATTCACAAGCTTGTCAGAAATTTCCAGAAAGCAAGTATTCTCTTTGGTAGTTAACTTCTCAATATTTTGGTTTTAGGAGCATGACTCCTTGTCAGGACTTTATTCTGTAAATATATTTATTTGGGCTATAGTGACCCTACTCCAATAATTCCTTGCCTTACATGAAACATTTTTTTTTTTGGAACTATAAAAAGGAAATTGGAAAGTGTGCAAGAAGTAATCAATCAAAAGTTCTCCTTTTTTATAGATTTAAATCTGACACTGACAATGTTTGCCAGCAGTGGTTGTTCCTCACCTTTTTTTTTTAATATAGAAGTATAGTTGATTTACAGTATTGTATTAGTTTCAGGTATAAGCAAAATGATTCAGTTATAGATACATATATTTTTTCATACTGTTTTCCACTATAGGTTATCATAAGATATTGAATATAGTTCCCTGTGCTATACAGTAAATCCTTGCTTCTTATCTATTTTACATACAGTAGTGTGTATCTGTTAATCCCATACTCATATTTTATCACCCTTCTTTCCCCTTTGATAAACATGTCTGTTTCTATTTTGTAAGTAAATTCTTTGTATTGTTTTTCTAGATTTCACATATGTAATATTGTATATTTGTCTTTCTTTGTCTATATTTGTCTACTTCACTTAATATGATAATTTCTAGGTCCATCTATGCTGCTGCAAATGGCATTTTCATTCTTTTTCATGGCCGAGTAGTGTTCCCCTCATATATACACACACACATACATACATACACACACACTGCATCTTCTTTATCCATTCAGCTGTTGATGGACACTTAGGTTGCTTCCATGTATTAGCTGTTGTAAATAGTACTGCTGTGAATGTTGGGGTGTGCATGTCTTCTTGAATTTACAGTTTTTGTCTTTTCTGGACACATGCACAGAAGAGTTATGGTGTTGACACTGTGTGGGAAATAGTGGGGAGGCTACATGCTGGCATTTGCACTTACATATCTTTTGAGCCTCATAACAACCTTATGAGTTCTCTAAGGCAAGTATTATTATTATTATTATTATTAAATTATAAAGTAAATTAACACATAGGAGTACATTATTTACCCAAGGTTGTGGGCCACGGTAATAACCCTGGACCAGAACCCAAGTTTTCAGGTCCTTTATCCAAAGTCCTTTCTATGCTGCCATTGTGAGCTTTTCTATTCCTTTGAGTTGAACATGTAAAAGATTTAAGCCATTTTAAAAATTACTTGTAGCTTCTTATACACTATTTATTTCAAAGTCTTTTCAGGAGCCACGCAATTCTAAATGTGGAGGGGACATATCCTTGCCCCCCCTTATATCTTATACCTGCCAAATCTTACCCTTTTGAAGTGAAGGACATTTTCATTTTGGATTATTATTAAGATGACATAAAAAAAAGCATTTCTTTCTCTGAGGTAAGCTTTTCTTCAGTGTTTCAACAAACCATTTATACTTTTATCATTTTTTTTCCCTATAAAAAAAGTCTCCCTCATTTAAATTGTCACAGCTTGGGAGCCCTGCCTGGAATACATAATAACTGCTTGTAACACTTAAAATGAAAACAAATTTACCAAGGATGGTGGAACGACAACAAAGAGCAAGAAAAATATAAGTACATGGAAAATAGTCTCTCCTACGCATATATTTTCAGCACTAAGTATTTTTATTGAAATTGTTGCTTCCTGTTCTTCTGCCTCCTCATCTTTTTTTTTTTTTTTTTTTTTTTTTTTGGGTGGAAAGGGGCTGTAAAAATCTAAAGATCTGAAGAGAGAGAGGGATGAGTCTTTAGAACTGTTACTTGATTTCTTGGGTTTAGAAGGGAGCATGTGGTGAAGTAACATTGAACCTGAGCGGAACACTCATTGACAGGTACCAGGAGAGTAAGCCTTCTGGGCCTTGGTACTACTGACATTTGAGGCCCGATACTTTTTTGTAGGATGGAGAGACGTTTCACAGCACCCCTAGCCTCTATGCACTAGACGCCAAAAGAACCCCCACCCCTCCCCATTTGTGACAACAAAAATATCTTCACTGACCAAAGTCTCCGTGTTTAGAACCCTGACTTAGAGGCAAGGCTGTCAGGAACGTACTTCAGGACTCTGGTAGGGGATTTGGCAAACCTCCCACTCAGTCCCGTGGGCAGTCTCTCCCTGTCCAGGCACAGGCTGGTCTCAATCCCTGGAAATCAATTTGCCTCCATGAGGCCTGCTTGCTCACCCAGACTCTGCTTATACTTTGTGCCCCGTGATCCTGAAAGATCCATTTACTCTTTTGCCAGAACTGTCTAGAGTTGACAGAAACATTTTGAGAGAGCTTCTCTACTGGTTGAGTGGAACTCATGATACTTCCTGAAGATTCCATGCTCCTCTCTGGTCTGACCCTATTATTCCTCTCTTTTTTTTACACCCAGTGTGTGAAAACTCTGGTAAAATGAGAATCTGACTAGGAAGCAGCAGACGTCACTGACCTTGGGCAAGATAGTCCCTGTTCTGGGCTCTTGATTTCTTAAGCACACTTTGAAATAGTTGGGCTAGATAACACATCGTCATGGCCTTTCAGCCATGAATGTTATTGTCTGAACATTCTGAATCTTTTTTTCTCGGTTTCTTGAATCTGCCAATTCAGACTTTATAAGCAACCCCTATTCCCTCAACGACACCAACTTATAAAACCTATTTTTGCAAAAATGTTTCTTTGGAGTTGTTTATCTCCTTGCTTTATTTCAGCTATACTTCCTCCCCCCAACAACCTCCCCACTCAGAGCCTAACTTTATTAACCCATAATGGGAATTTTAGAAAACTTAGTCACATCTCTTGAAGTAGACATTCATTTGTTATAATTATTACATCAAGAAGCTTTGAGTTCAGTTACATCTTACATGACTATATTGTGCACTGAGATTATGGCAGCAAAGTGTGGAAATGAAAGCCACATTTCACGTACATTAGGGAGAACAGGTTATTTAAAGCAAACTGCTGGGAAAGTCTGTTGAAAAAAAGAGTCCTTTAAAAAATAAATCAAGTTACTACTACTAGATTTATCTGGATACAGGCATTTCAAAAATTATGAAAATCTGATTCATTTCTATAAATGCATGCAGCCTTTTGCTGGTGCTTTTACTGTGAATCTGCTAGTGTTTACTTTTAGGAAGTAAGTGTGTCTGACTTTCCCCAGACACTCCTGGCACTGCAGGGAAGGTGTGGTTGAGGTGGGAAGGGCCTCCCTGCCTCCCCCTTGCTGGTTATGTGACCTTTGGCAAGTCAGGTTTCCCTCTCTGGGCTTCAGTTTCTTCATTTCTAAAATGAGGGGGCTGAATTTGTTTTCTAAGGTCTCTTATAGCTCTAAAATCCTATGAGTTAAATCAGAAACGTTGGTTAGGAGCAGGGCTTTGGAACAAATTTCTTCAGCAGGGCTGGGGAGCTGGATCCCAGAGAGACTGGTTCCCCCTGCATGGCAAACCCTGAGCTTCTCTTCCCACCCTCAAAAGAGAGGTGGGCAGCAGCTCCCTCCCTTCGTTGAGCTGTCAGGAGGGCTGCACCCAGAAACCAGCTCCCTACCCCCCAGCTCAGTGGCTGTTGATAAAAGGCAGCAGTTCTAGGAAAATGGGTGGGAGCCTGCTGAGAAAAATGCATCAACAGGCCCAGGGGAAGAAAGAGGAAGACCTGTGGGGGCGTTGGGTGTTCCTCTAATTAAGGAGCAAAGAGGAGGTTGTTATCGGCACAGTTAGCTTGCCCTCCCCAAGGGGGAGGAGGAGCAGATGGGGTGAAAAAGGGGTGACTGAAGTGCTCACCCTGCAAAGATTCAGAATGAAACGTGATGTGGCCACCATTCAGAAAGCAAAACCCAGCTCCTGAAGATCTGCCCAAGCCCAGAGCAATCCCAAATTCCTCGTGATCACAAAGCCCTGACTGAAGGAATGCAGTTGCCTGGTTTCCCTCGGAATGTTTGTTAAGGAAATGGCCCAGAGAAATTTGTTCCATCGGTCTTTCTTGAATGGTACACTGGGCACCTTGCATCATTATCACATGATACATTCACTTGTCAGAGAATATTTACTGAGTCATTATGACATGCCAGGAACTGTGCTACGTGCTTAGGGTGCATCAGTGAGTGAAGTACCTAACATCCCCGCACTCAGGGAGTGTTCAGTCTAGCAGAGGAGACAGACAACACATGATAAAGACAACAAGTAAGTTTAACGTGTTAAGCAAGGTGATGGCAGCAAGGAGTAAAAAAAAAAAAGAATGAAAAAAAAAGGTGCTGTTTATTTCATCTTCCTCCTTTGCTTTTTCCTCTACTTCCAGCATTCAGAATACTCCCCAATATCTCCCCTCATTACAATTTCTTATTCTTTAGTTTCTTTTTTCCCATTACCAGCATCACTGGAGTATTCTTTGAGGCTAATTTCATCCTATGTTTAACATTGTTATGAGTTCATGTTAAAATGCCTTGTAGCTGCTCCATGACACAGTTTCTAAATTTTCCTTTCAATACTTCTCTGAAGTGGACATTGAGGGTATTTTTATCCCCATTTTACAGATGAGAAAACCGAGGTTAAAAGATTCTTTACAAAGCTTGGTGTGTTGACTTTTTCTCAGTATTTTTTTACAGACTTTATTGGAAGTATTTTCATCATTTTTCTCTGTAGGAAAAAGTGTTAGAAATTTCAAACAATTGACTTCAAACCAAATATTTGAAACAAACCTGGCTATTTATTGGGAATTTCCTATATGGTGATTTCTTTAGGCAGAGAGAACAGATGTGTTTGATGGTCACCACTGTCGTTCCTGATACCAGGGTTATCCTTAGAGGCCACAAGATTTCCTTACAGAGGTTGTGAGCTGCCCTGCCCATGGAGGTGCAGAGATTTTTTCCCACAGCCTAAAATTGGTGAAGTACACAATCTTTTTTTTTTTATTCCCTAGGTTCTAATGATATCGGTGAATATTATCAAACTCTGCTCCAGTCTCTTGTTGCCTACCTTCTGAGATTTAACATCAACTGCATCTTCTGGAAATGGGTCACATCCTTGGGTGTAACCTAGGTAAGTCTTCTTCAGTGGACAAATGGGACACACACACACACACACACAGGATTTCCTGCACTCCCTGGGGAATTTACTTGTGTGCATGTTCAGAGTATATTATTTGACAGGCTGTACAGGTGAAAGTTTTATCTCTGAATTATTTTGCATTGTTCCCCCCTGGCCCCAGCACAGGGCATTTTTCTTCCTGCTCTAGGAATTTATGGCGAAGCTTTGTTCCCAGATTGGTTCTCTAGGAAAGTTCTTGGGTACCTTTTCATCAATTGCTACATGCTCAACGCACATAGTCTAATTTCAGTATTAGTACAACCAGAACATATTAAACATATTAAGGTAGGTAAATGTCCTCCTTCTGCTGTTGTGAAGATATGATTATGTACTGTGTTCTAACACACCAAATATAAGTGATGTTTGTTTTATTCCCTATCCTCAATAATCTGGAACACTGCTCTTATCAGTAATGTGAAAAACTGGGAGATTTCTAGCTTCATGTCTTTACCACCCTCTTCTCTTTTTTAGAATACACATCTAATATATTTAATTAAATACAACAGATTAAAATTAGGCAGTGTGGTTCCTTGGAGGGAAGATGGACTTTCAAACAAGAGAGTCTTGGGTTTGGACCCTGACATGATGTTTTATTAGCTATGTGACTTTGGCCTATTTAGTTTACTTTTATGAAACTTAAATTCTTTTTTTCTGTAAAATGGAGGAAAAGTTCCTCTTACAATTTTTTAGGGATTAAAAAAGGTGATGGAGAAAGTGCCTGACATTTAGATAGAACATAATCAGAAAAATGTCAGTTTCTATCTTTTTTTTCCTACCTTTTTATCCTAAGTTCGGTAATAAAGCTTTCTTGGGAATGAAATTTATATGTGACAGGTTTATTTGCCCATTAGGACTTCATACAGTGTGAACAGCTTGCAGTGCGTCATGACGGTGTCGGCTCTTCACGTGTGGTGTGGTGGGAAACGCGTTCTCTTTACCACTGTTCGTTTCAGGACACGCTCATTTGAACTGGTGGCTGAAAGTGACAGCCTGCCTTGAGGCTGGTCTCTTTCAGTGTTGTGGTGTGACTGTTCGCCCTTTAAAAGTCTACTGGTTTGGGAATTAGATGATCAACCATGCTCACCTGACATGCAAGTGTGCTGGAGAAACAGTGAATACTCTTCGAGCTTCATCTCTCATAAATCTCTCCTTCAGTCTGGACTGCTGTGCCAGAACTTTCTTTGCCATCACCACCACAAAGATTGTTCCCGGCCAATGGCCCATCTGATAGTCAACTGCTTCCCTCTTAATTTGATGGCTAGTAAGAGCACACTGAAGTCCACACTGAGGAGACAAAGTCAGTTTGGAAAACAGGGGCGCTTTGAGCAAGTATAAAGGTCCCATCAAGATCCCATGTCTTTGTTCTGCATCAGAGGGAAAGGACAGTACTTGATATCCCTAGACAAGAGCTTCTCCAGGCAACAAGTACAAATTACTCTTCTTACTCTTGTAATCTGAGTGATTAGCACTTGCTCCAGGACAAGGGTTTCGGCATTACAGAACAGTCACAAACCACATCTAACCCTCCACATGTTGCCTCCCTAATGAAATGAAGAACGGCTCTGCAAAAGAAATAAAACAGAGGTGAGGAAAGCTTACAAATAACTAGGGAAAGTAAGACGGGAGTCAGATTCGACATGCTGTGCTATCAAAAACATAGTAAGAAACAGCTCCATTAATTCTGTGTGAATAGCTAGGTAAATGTACTCTTAAGACTTAAATCATGAGCAAAGTGGAAATTGCTCAAAGAAGTAAATAATTTATTGATAGAGCCTTTTATAAATAATCATGATTTGTCTCTGCTGGATATTTCATGTTTAAATTGTCATCAAAATAGTTTCCATTTTAACAACAAGGCATGGGATTGCGTTTTTATGACATTAAAAAAAAAGCTAAGTACTTAATAACATCCCCGTAGAATTATTCCTTAAATTTTATTTGCACCAAAAATACATGGAGGAAACCCAGTAAACCAAACAAAAACCAAACAGAAACAAAATAAAAAATGATTATGAGGACTTGTGCACTGGCAGTGATAATAATGACCCTTTTGCACTGAAGGTTAGTTTTCCATGTGTCATGAACACATGAGAGAAAATCTGTAAGACAAAAGCTGATCTGGTCTGATAGGGCCCTACAAAGCAGTAGGTTTTCTGTTTTCATTACCTTCATCACATCACCTTTTTTCATCACATCAAAGACCTCCCTCTACTTCACACTCAGTGAGCTGGGTACAGCGAAGGGCGTGAGCCTCCTTGGACTGGAGGAGAGAGAACTCCATAGGGTTGTCAGGGTGCCCTTGGACACAGAGGTGCCACCTTTGGCCTCTCAGTCTAATGGAATGTGTCCAGTAGGGATGGAAGGATCCCCTACAGTGGAGAATTGCTGCTGTGGAGTGTAAATATATGCTCAAAAATAAGTGCTGGCTGGATACATTACTGGCCAATTGTCGATTTGCATGTGTGATTATTTCTTCAAGTGGCAAAAAAGAAAAAAAAATACATATGCAAAGATATACATTTCAGTTCTCTCCCTGACTCCAGTTTCATTCTTGACACCCATTGGAGAGCCTTTCCTTGTAGAAGCAGAACTGCAATGATTGAAAGGCCCAAGGAGTCAAGGCCAGTCTTCCTGGATGTTCAGGCCATCCCCAGTCCCCCACCCCAACTCAGCTCAGCTGCTGCCCTGGCCAGGCTGAGCCCGGTTCCTTGCCACACCCCGTTCTTCCCTTTCTGAGCTGCCTCTGTTTACGCTCGGCCTGGAGAGCCCTCCTCCTCTCAAAGTCCTGCTGTCTTTCCAGGACCCAGATGGGGTGACCCCGCTCCTGGGAGGAAGCTCATGGCAGCCCTGGAGATTAGAGCTGTCTGCGCCTGCTGCTCCTTGCTTGTGTTCAGCTTTTGGCACTTCTCATACTAAGGCTTGTATTTTAGTTACCTGCCAGCCTCCCCAACCAGGTACAAACTCCTCAAGGGCCAGGACTTGTCTTATTCATCTTTGTGAGAGAGTGCCGCAGGCACCGGGAGAGTTTTTCAGTGCAGGCTCGGCAAGGTAAATGCTGGCTGATACACCTTTTCCTCTTTATTTAGATTTTGGTGATTCACAGTGTGAAAACTGGAGTTAGTCTTTCAATGTTCAAACCCCTTGCTACTCTTGAGCTTCTGCTGAGGTATCACATTGTGTCCTGGTCTCAACTTCCAAAAAGGGTTTATGCTTCTGCCCTGTAAAGGTTTAGGCCCTGCAAGCTTGGGCAGTATTGTGTCTTTCATTTCAAATCCTGTCCATCAGATTATATTTTCCACATTGGCTTTCCCCTTACAGCCAAAACTAATGCCTCAGTGCGTTCAGACCCAGTGCTGAGCTAGTAAGAAGGGCCCCCTTTGTGCAGTAGGCCCTGGACCGGAGTCTGCCAGAGGATTCCAGATTTGTCACCGCTCTGGACCGGGCCTTTTGGTTGGTGCCTAGAGAGGGTGGTTGCTCCTCCCAGCCAAGGACCCTGCTGGAGAACTTGCCAGGGGAAGTGTTTGCTCTTCTTAGGATTTTTACGAATGGATTTTTACATAGCTCGGAGTGGATCAGTAATTTTCCACAGTCAGAGTGCCCCTGCCAGATGAGTAGTTTCCCTCAGGTTGGTAGGATGCCTTCCGATAAGATTTAGGAGCAAATAAAATGTTTATTTATTGTGGACCTTTGAATATCAGCCATAGAAGAGGGGAGGGGACCTAGGTTGCAGCAGAGACCTTGAGAGAGTTAAAGACCCAGACAGATGGATGAAATCAGGGTTCCAGTCAACAGGGAGCCTAGGCAACACCAAGGGACCTTTGGTGACTACACACACTAATGTTCTAATTCATAGCATGAAGGAACGTAGATTTGATGAAAACCTAGCTGTCTGCCTACCGAGGTAAGGGTGATATCTTGTTGGTGTACTTCCTGGCAAAGCAGTACATCTTAAAGATAACAAATATACATACGTGCATAATTACAGCTCATGGTTTTTGAGCTCTTTCGAGGTAACATGCTTTGTGCTTTACATTAGCCGTGTCATTCAATCTTCACAACAGTTCTAAGAGAGAAATATAATTATCACCACTTTATAAATACCCACAGTGAGGAGGTCACCTATCTTACTTGCATACCAAATTTTAACTGATGGTTTTTCCAAGTTGTTTGTTTTCCTTTGATTTCCCCAAAGACTGGAAGAAATCTAGCAGCTCAACAGTTTTTGTCTTCACTGTTGTCCAAGGACAAGGGTGTTTAAGAAGTTTGCTAGAAAAACACATATCAGTTAGGAGGGTGCTGTGCGAGGGTGACCAAAGAAGATTTTTCTCTAAGTAGGAGCTGATATTTTAGGATGCGATAGATACAAATGGGGTTGGCAGCAATTCTCCCAATGTCCCTATCTATGTTAACTCTTTGCTCTTGATCGTTAGCTGACTGGTCCAGAAATACCCGATCCAAGTAAGCTCTCTCTTATGGGTGCTGGGTTAAGAGATTAAAGACCTGTAAGTCCTGGGTGCTGAATAAACTCATAGCACGAAAGAGGGCTGGTTTTCAACTGCCTGCTCCTGTGACTTTCATAGATATCTATCTCTCTACCCATGTTGATGCCTTGTACTTCTGGTATTTATAGATCCTTAGCTGGGCTGGGAGTACACTCACAGGTATCCATATGTCATCTGGGCAAAGCATGTGCAGCTCTGCTATTTTGATCTTTCTTCTGCCTTGAACTCAAAGTCTGCAGGAAGAAGCAGAAATTCATTCCATCTTTGTGGGTTGTGGGGTGGGCACAGAGGCACAGTCCCCTAAACTTGTCCTTGTTACTGTGATGCTTGCTCAGCAATCAGCAGCTCCCCTTCTCCTGTCTGCTGTCATCCAGGCCCGAGGCTGAAAACGGGTGGATAGTGATTTTGAAAGCAGTAGATGGCTCAGACCAAAGGTTGCAGGGTGAGGCTGGTCTCTACTGCTCCTCGCAGGGTATGAAAGGAGGAAGAGGAAGGCCGGTATAATGCAGGAGAGAGTATGTACATAAGGAGTATGGTAGGGGGAGGGCGGAAGCGCTCTGTATGGGAAAAGCTCATCTCAGCCTAGGAAAAAACGAATAAGCACCTGAAAGTAAAGAATAGACGATTAGTTAGAAACACCTTGTAAAAATACCTGCTCATAAAAATTAGGACTCTGAAATGTAAATGCCCTGAAAATCTGCAAGTCTGAAAGATAAACTTCCTGAGTTTATTATCTTTAAAAATGCACGTTGGAGCTAGAAGCAGATTCAGGAAAAAGTTTGCAAAAGCTGGCAAAAGAGTAGACGTGACCTCCTGGTAAATTAGATATGACGATTTTACAAGAGGATGTAAGAAAAATTGACAGAAACATCAATAGTACAAAACACCAGTGATAATGTAATCAAGGGCTATAAATTATATAGATTTTGAAATGATAAATTATGACATGTCAAATTGGTAGATTTAAGGAGACTTATAAGACTAGGAATTCAGTCCAGCCAAGCAGATGTTAAATGTTTAGAATTTAGGAAAGCACTTAGGGTGAGCTCTCAAAACATTTTACTTGCAAAATTAGTTCAGATTGATTTGGATATGAACATGCTGGAAATCAGGCCACAAACATGAGCTCTGAAGAGATACAAGGAGGTGCCCAGCAGCAGAACGGGAGACAGCAAGAAAAGGAAAATAATTTTTGATGTATCTTCTTTTTCTATAGGAAGTGATTTTTTTTTAAATAGGAAATAATTATGTATATATCTTTTCCCATAACTGTTAAGGAGCTGATTAGTTTTTTTAAACTGTGAGGTCATAAAATAAAATAGAAATAAGGATATGCCAAGAAAAAGGAATAAGCACATTGGATTCTATTTAAAAAAGAATCTGGATTTGGATCTTTTCTGTGTTGAAGACAGTCATGGGATGCAGTAACTACCCATTCATCCCGTAAGCACCTGTTTCCTTCGTTCTTGGTGTTGAGGGAACCCAGGAGGGTGGCCTAGAGGGTCCAGAGAGAGACTCCTAGAGTCTGTGGGAACTGAATTCTTGAGTTATTAAAATAATAACTGTTCATGTTGTATAATATTTTGTATTTTAGAAGGCACCGACACCTACAGGACCTTATTTGGTCTTTGTCGTAGCTCTGTGTGCAGAGCAGAGAGGGTTAACACTTTTGGGGTCTATTTCACATCACCTCTCTACAGGATTAGCCATGTCCTCCTCTTCGACATCCTCTCCTCTCCTGGCTTTTGTAAGACTTTACGCTAATAATTTTCTTTCCATCTTCCTGGATGTTCCTCAGGATCTACTGCCACTCTTTTCTTTCAGCCCATCTCTTAAATGTCATGCCCTTAAGAGGTGTTGTCTCCTGCTCTCCTCTGCTTCACTTCGTACACTAGTGGTAATGATTTACTTGACTCATGGCTGACAGGCTCAAGCATTGGAGTGGAGTGCAGGTGGGGTGGGGAGGAAAGGCATTGGAGAATTTCAAGGGAGTAGAATGTGCAGTTGGAAAAAGCTCCCTGGGTCACTCTGACAGCCCTTTTGTCTTTCTGTTTTGAGTACCACTTATCTATACGTGCTGATGATTATAGTCCCAGCCAAACTCTGTTGAACTCTGGATCTACTGTCCAGTTTTCTACAGGAACTTGATGCTTGGCTGTTTAACCAGAATCCTACTCAGTGTCCCAAACCGAACCTACTAGTGCCTGGTCCCCCCACCCAAGTGAGGAGGAATGTGACTGCATCCTCTATTCCTCCCTCTCCCCTCACATCCCTCACTCCCCACAGCCTATGATCAATATCCGAGCCCTTCAAATGATATCTTTCAAAATTGTTTGTGATATGCCCACTTCTCTCTGGTCCCATTGCCACTGCCTACATCACTGTCCTAAATTACTGCAGCAGGCTCCTAACTGGTTTTCTTGCTTCCAGTCTTAAGCTCTTGGTACACATTCTCCATGTCGCTGTTACAGTAATTGTTCTAAAATAAAAACCTGGCTGTGTAACTCATGACCAATAGGTAAACATAGAGGATGGTGCATGAAGTTGTTAGCAGGACTCTGTTTACTTGCCAGTCTCATCTCTTGACATTCCTACCCTATCTTCCCCTTGAACCCTGTACTTCAATCATACTACACATCTTCTCCGCATGTGCAATGCCCTCCTTCATCTGCCTGCCCAGCCTTAGTCCCTACTTGGCTAATGCCTCCTATACCTGTGCCTTCGAATTTCAGGTGTCCATTTGGCAAGTTTTTCCTGACTCCCTTCCAGGACATGAGTTCATTGCCCCCTTCCTCATTTGCCTCCATATCCCTCGGGTGTAATTCTCTTATACTCCCCTGCTAGAGTATAAAAGCTCTTTGAGGAACAAGACAATTATTCAACATCATTTTATACTCAGAGCCTGGAACATAGCAGACATCCAGTTAATGTTCATTAGATAAATGATGAGTGCATAATAAATTGCTATTTCTCAGGGGAAGAAATAGAGGTTAATTCACATGTTGAGGAGTGACACAGTGAGTCTTCTAATCTAGAATTATTTCCAATAAATCATCTATCTCTGGTTAGAGAGAACTATAGATATATACAAATTGGGATTGAATCTTTATAGCATGAGATGGTGTTTTATAGGCTTTTCAATTTTTCTATTTTGCTACAGAATGGTCGCACTCAGTGACAGCAGGAGAACGAAGGGTCAGTGTGGCTCACATCCAGGGATGATACCGGGTGAAGTGGACTAGAAATCAGGGCCCCATCGCCAGTTCTTCCCATGCTTTTCTTTCAGTACTTAGCTCCTCTCGGGCTTAGCCTCCCTCTCCATAGCATATGTGGGTAGCTTAGATGGTGTTTAAAGTTCTGTCGAACTCTGTAACTCTGTTAAACTGAGTGTGTTGCAGTGCCCTTTAAGCTCCTTCCTCCTTAAAAAGCTGAGTGAGTAGCCAGTGAAATGTATCAGGAAGTATGGTGTGTCTTGAGGCTTGGCACAAAAATCTCTTGGCACAGGTCTCCTGGGTGGCATGCAACTGAGGGGCACGACTGGTTGGTCTCAGGTCCAGAGGTTTCCCCCGATTCCTGGCCTTTCATGGGGAGGGAGGGCTCCTATTGCTGTAATCCCTATCTAAACACGCGTTCGCCTGATGGTGTAGAGGACCCAATAGAAGGTGGGCCGAGTTCGAAGTGAGGAAAGTTGCACTGGTGTCTCCCACAGCCAGCCTATCCCAAGGGTCTGTACTAACAGTTTCTCACTGTACCTGTCTACAGGGAATTCCCCAACCACATCTTCTAACAAGGAAAGCATGCCCAGGTAGGGACATGTTTGTTTCCACAGAGGAGTCTTCTATCCTCTTTGCTACCAGCAGCAGCTGATTGGATCGGGTGGCGTCTGTCACAAGCACAGCCAAACTGTAGGCTGGTTAAAAACCTGTTGCATGACCTCATGCAAAAAAAACATTAACTGCAATCAGGCTCTTGAACTGGGAAACACTGAAAGAATGGGGCAACCAACCCCATTCATTCCAGTGGTAGAAAGAGTAGCTGAAAACACACAAGAGAGGAGCCCTGAGTTATGGTTAGAACCAGGATGGTCATGGCCACCTGAAGTGATGAGGAGGCAGAAACTGGAGTTTGTAAAAACTTTTAAAAATTATACTTACACATAGGAATCCCTGAGGGATAAGATATACGATCTGATCTGGAGTAAAGAGTAAAAAGTCAGGAAGAAGAGAACAGAGTGGACAAGGAGAGAAAGCCCATGGGGGTCAAGCCCATGCAGCCTGCTGCTGCGGTCCGGACGGCTGTCTCAGATCTGCACAATCTTCTGGTCCAAGTTCATGCTCAGAGAGATCTGGCCCAACCACGTTTCCTGATCTTATTTCTGAGAGCTTTTTTCTCCAGTGTGTATTCTTACAACAACCACCCCTTCTTTATTTCTTTTCGGTAACTGGAAGAACCTAACACAGACACCCTTAGGGTAGGACTCCTGAACTCTGACTTACTGCTCTGGCTGTTGGTAGGGCATTCTGGTGTTCAAGTATTCAGATCACTCTCCACATTCACGGATGCTTCAATTTGCACAGCACGGCTCCTCAAATAGACAATAAGCAAATTCCCATATGTTGATCTTTAAGGAAATATTTAAATTGGAGCTTCATAATTTGGGGCTTATGGACCCCAAGGAAACTCTGGGTGGTCTTCAAGGAGGTCTACAGACCCTCTGAAATTGTATGCAGTGGAAATGTGTATGTGTGGGGTACATCTGAGGAGGATTTCTATAACTTTAATCAGATTCTCAGAGTGATCCATAACCTCCTACAAGTTAAGGATCACTAGTTTATCACTAGCATAGCTGGGCTGCCAAGAGCTCAGATCTAGAATCAGAAATGGAGCCGAAATCCCAGCTGTACCACTGCCCATTGGGATGGGCTTCAGTGTTTGCTTTACTTCTATATCTTATGTTATTTATGCATGAAATGGGTCCAATACCAAGAATAATTACATACAGGAGTGTTATAACAATTAAAAGAGGTAACAGACATAATGTGCTTAGCACAGCCCCTGGCATATAGCAAATTCTTAGTGACAGTATTATTACATTTTTATTATATTTAAGAGGTATAAATGCAGTCATTTGTTCATTGTCATATGTTTTCAAATTCTGAATATTTATGTTTTATTATTGAGGGCAATTGTTTTGTTTTGTCAGAGAATTTTGAGGCCAGAGGACAGGGCCAATAAACAAAAACAATTTTTCAAAAATGGAATTTTTATTCTCTAGTGAAGCACAGCAGAAAATGCTATTCAATGGGTACTCACATTTTAGAAAATTTATAAATGTATAAAGTACTGATTAACTAAATGGATCTATTTTATAATGATCAATTTAATTGTATATATCACCATAATAACTAATAAAAATTAGATGAATTTAAAAGTCTGCTGCTTGTAGGTGAATGAAATATTGAAATGGCTAGAATTTTCACTTAACTTGAAGAATTGTTACCACTTAACATACATGCATTTAATGCCCACTGGTTTGCCCTGGAAGAATAATGAAGAAACCAAATGTGCTGACCAGAGTTTACATGAATGTTTCAAAACAGCTGAAATACACTTGATTGCATTTCTTCAATGCCTACTAAAAATCCATCATTAGGCACGTTTGGGCATTACCAGTTAACTTGTGTAGGACAATGTGTGATCTCCAGCAGGTCAAGCTTCTGACTAGCTGTTCTAGAACAAAAGCAGATGGAGGGGAGCGTATAGCTCAGTGGTAGAGTGCCTGCTTAGCATGCACAAGGTCTTGAGTTCAATCCCCAGTACCTCTGTTAAAAAAAGAAAAACAGACACACACATACAACAAGTCTAGAACAGAAGCAGGTGCAAACAATCTGACTGAAGGTAAGAGGGCAAATGTTGCTGTGACACTCTGCACCCAGATAGGAGATGGATGACATCATTTTCCCAACTTACCTCAACTAAATATTCCACAGTGGAGTCGGACCTCCTAGGTACCTGCCTGGACCTTTAGAAGTGGTGAAAAGGACTGTGGGGCAACTGTGAGCATGCAGTCAGCTGTGGCGATACAGCTGGTTCCAGCAGGAACTGTCAATGAGGCCTCTGTGGTGGAGAAAACAAATCCTCAAAATTCCTGACGGGAGGCCCTTGACTTTTAATTGGACAGGTGGTTAATCAGGTGTATGTGAATAATCATTATACAGGAAACAACCCCAGGAAAACAAAACCCAACCCAACTCATGAATGTAAAAAATGTCATGTTTCCAAAATACTGCTGTTCAGCTTGCCTTTTGGAAAGGGAAGAGGCACAACAGTGGTCTTTACCAATGTGGCACAGTGTTCTTATTCTACCAGGTGGGAGAAACAAAAGCAGAGAATTTTCTGGCCCTGATCCACTCAGCCCCTTTGCAGAGGTCTGTGACCTGCAGTTGCTCTAGCTCACGCAGGTATTTGGCTGGACTCCATGTCTCCATAGAAGGACAAAAGTCCTGCTGTTTGCGGAGTATGTAGGTAGCAGTAGTCACGGCAACGATGATGACAGTGATGATGATGATGATGATGCTTGTCACTGGCTGCTCTAAAACTCTGATGGATATTTGCACATAATTTTCAGCCTAGAGGTCTAGGTGCACTCTGGTAGTGAGGCTTCTGTAGGGGCGGTCTTATCTCTGAGAGAAGGCTCCTTGGGTCAGCTGCCTGCACCTGACCTTGGCCATGCCCAGTCTCAGGGCCAGTGGCCAGCATTTTGCTTAGGTGTGAGGCTGTTGCCTAGCAGTTCTCTATTCAAACATGTTGAGAACTGATTTGACCTTTGTCCCTTAAGACTCCCTGTGTAGGACGCTGCATCAGCGCAGTGTCTAGCCCAGGAGAGGAACTAGTTAGATACTCTGTAAATGTTTGGCTGCGGCTTCTTGTAATGAATATACAAATGGCTTCTTCACTCAGAAAGCAACTTGCTCCTCTCCCCTTGATTCTCTGTGGGTTGTTCTATATTTTTTATTTTTGGCAGGGGGAGGTGGGGGTGTGGAACAGGGAAGATTAAGGCATTTGGAAAATTCCTTAGTACATTACTGGTAGTTGCTTTTTATGGGGTAGAAGACATGGCCATTAGTATAATTTTCAATAGTTCCCACTTTGAATCCTTGATCTCTGTTCCTTTTCTATAAGGATCTCCCTTTGTGTTGAGTTCTCCATTCCTAACTTGGGCGTAAGTATGAGACCTTTAAGAAAATCTTGTGGAAATTCAGGGCCTTGAGTTTGGGTGCCAAGCCTAGGATTAAACTGAATTTAGAATTATTATAGCAGTTGTTTCTACAAACTCATTTAGGAGGGAAATGGAGAGGTCTATTGTGTGGCTTTGTTCAATTCACTCAGCTGGAACAATGTTTCTCCTAGTCTCTTTCCCTGTATGGCTCCAGGTTACTACTGAGCATGAGATGAAATTTAAACAAGAAGTGAAAGGTTAAAAGTGAAGCAGCAGTCCTCATTTACCCACCGAAGGTGGGTGTGGAACTCCAGGCACAATGGTGGGTCGTGCCTTGTGACGCTGATCTGCTAGTTCACCTTGTGGACCACCTGATCCTTCTTCAGTTTCTCTGAGTCCTGAGCCAGATGACTATGCAGCTCCATAATAAATCGCATTGGCTTTACCATGCAGATCATCTTGTCCTTGAGGCTGTGGGTGATGAAAAACAGATGCGAGTTCCAATTTGCCCTCATGGATTCCAGCCTCAGGCAGTAGTTTGTCCTTGATCTCCCCTCCTTCCCACCCAGCTCTTCTTCCTGACTGCTGGCCCAGGTCAGTAGCAACTTCATGCCTAATGCCAGTCATGGATGCAACGTCCATAGACTTGCTTTTCCACCAACTCCCATATTTGTGTAGAGTTTACCCTGGATGATATATCCCTGTTCTACATCACTCATGGTAGTTCTGCTTCTCTGTTGAACCTTGATTGATACACTCTTCTTATCCTAAATGAATACCAGCATAAAAAAAAAAAACAAAAAAAAAAACAACCCACCAAAAAACAGTGGCCCTGGAGTTCAGATGTTCTTTGTACTGTCTTGGGGAACACTAACCCTAGAGGGGGAAGGCATGAATATTTTTTTCTATAATTCATCTTGTATGTTGGCTGAACTTGTAAACTTGAACTTGTTTTATGTAACTCAAGAATTACACTATCCGTGGGAGGGGATTAGCATAGGTTCACAGAGAAAAAATAGACAGTCCTTTGCATCACAGAGCCTGATTGGATATGTCAAGCAGATACACCCAAGGCACAGATATTAAAGGACTTAAACATCTGAGGACGTAAGAGAAGTGAAGAAAAGATGAGGGTGGGGTGGAGTGAATTAAGGTAAAACACGAATTATGTGCACGTTAAGTGGTTGCTGAAGGACTGTATGGGAGGTGTTTTGACATTTATAGTTTAAAAAATATCAACAAGAATATAAAATTATTTTTCAATCTCCTACTTTAACAATACCTCAAAACAAACTATTTTCATCTACAGATACTATTTTTCATATTTATATACATTTGTTATATAGTTGGAATCACAGTGCAACAGCTTTTTGTATTTTCTTTGTTTCTCCCCTGCTTATTTTTCATATATATGTTTTTTCATTGACCTGAGTCTCAAGGGAGGCTATGAGTACTTTTGAGGACATTTTAAACCTGTGTTCAAAAATGTGTTATGTTTTCTCCTTCATCTCATGCTTAGAATGTTTGGTTCTGAGAGGGGTATGAGCTGTTTTGGAAATCAGTCTGACAGACGATTGCTAAAGCCATGTGTAGCCAAGGTGAGTCCTAAAAAGTCAGAGCTGTTGCTAAGGAAACGGCTCGAGACACGTTTAGAGTATAAACTTTGCTATCGTATTTTAATTTCTTGTTACAGTCCTTGCTTACTGGACTTGATCATTTAAACAGCTCCAGTGGAGACAGAAGTGTTGTTGGGGTGATCGGTGTGGTCAGGTGGAGGGCACATCAGAAGAGGCTTCTGGGGAGCAAGGAAGGTTATGGCTGAGGCCTGCTGACCTAGGAGAGCACTTTCTGTGCTTGGGGATCTGTGAATTTGAGCGAGAATTAGCTTACTGTTGGGAAGGACCATCCCTGTGCCTCTGCCAATGTCTCCATCTATCGGGGCAAAGGTTCTGTAAGCTGAGGACAACCTATATATTATGCATATTTATGCACACACACACAGGTAAAGTGAAAACTTACCTTGAACTCCAGTGCATTCAGTTGATAAAAATGGAACTGCTTGGGTTGAGTTTCGAAATAGGTGACTGAGGATTTCTTCACCCCACTTCTACCTCTACCTTTACTTCTTTTTTATTGCAGAAAGAAAAATAGCTTGAAAAATGCTAGATTAGACCCACTTTAGTTCACTCTTAATCTTATCAGGAAATTTGAAGTCTTAACATTTGAATCAGATATTTTGCATTTTTTTTTATTTTCATTAATTTCTTTGTGATAATAATGATCCTATAATAGCAAAATCTATAATTGCAAAATCATAGCTCCTACAATGTCAGGCCCTGTTCTAAGCACTTTACATGTTTCAGCTCATTTAATCTTTTCAACAACCCTATGAGGAAGGCACAACCATAATTTTTTGATTCTAAAACATATTTTTCTGTGAAAAATTTTAGCGCCTGTGAAAGTGGAATGCATTTTACTGTCGATGGCATGTCATAGTTTAATTGGCAGCATTTTAAAATTTCTTAATGGAACATAAAATAATGGTATGTTTTACAATAGAGGATAGCTTAGATTCCATGAAATACAATATTACTGTCCTCATTTTACAAATGAGGATCTAGGGCACAGAGGAGTCCTTGCCTAGTATCACAAACCTTGGCATTCAAGTTTCGGAGTTCATGCTCTTAGCTACCTCGTGCCCTCACTGGATATCAGCGTGGCTTACCCTGCCCCTCCTTTCACTGCCACCAAGAGGTGCACCCTTAGCCTGGAGGCCCCCGCCATTGCTGACAGTGGATTTCACACACTGTGAGTTGAAGGTCCCTTTCCAGGAGCCCCCATGATGAGGTAGATGCCACTGCCAGGGTTTACATATGGGGTCTTTTTCATTCAGCCATTAACATTCTGCTGAGATTTACTTATTTTATTACTTTTCCAAATGAAAAGTAGTTCCAAAACAGTCTCTTGGAGATGAGGTGCAGAACAAGTTTTGATAAGAGAAGAGACTGGAAGGATACGAAATATGCTAGAACTGGTTCCGACTGACAAGAGCTCTTGCTGTCTGGTTGTTAAATCATTGGTGGAAATGTTTACATCACAGAAGTCAGCAAACACTGTGAATCAGGGCTTTCTGTTTGTTTGGCGGTCCTTTTCAGAGAGCCAGTTTATGATCCCATCACTAGATAGATGCTAAATTTTTGGATTCTAGGAAAAGCCCTCATCAGTCAAAATACAATCGTAGGCTGAGTAGTATCCCACTGCAGCAACATGGATGATCCTAGAGATGATCTTCCTAAGTGAAGTAAGTCAGACAGAGGAAGACAATTATCACTCATGATTATGTGATTATGATATCACTTGTACGTGAAATCCAGAAAAATGACACAAATGAACTTATTTACAAAACAGCAACAAACTCACAGACATAGAAAACAAACTTACGATTACCAAAGGGAAAAATTAGGATTTTGGGATTAGATTAGCAGATGCAAACTATTATATAAAATAGATAAACAGCAAGGTCCTACTGTATAGCACAGGGAACTATATTCAATAGCTTGTGGTAACCTATAATGGAAAAGAATATGAAAGAGAATATATATATATATATATATATATATATATAACTGAATCACTGTGCTGTATATTAGAAACTAACACAACATTGTAAATCAACTGTACTTCAATTTAAAAAATATACAAAAGTAGGAGGGGAACAGGCAGGGTAAGTATGAGAAAATGAGCAGATATTCTGAAGTTTTCATAGGAGTTTCAACACCAAAAAAATTCCTCTATTAGTAGAATTATGTGTTGTGTGTATGTATATTTTAGCTTAATTGATTTTATGATCTTAATATCTATGACCAATGACGCATATGCTATCCAGCTGAAGAGCTGTAGAGAAATCTAATTACTCAAGGAGAGAGCACTGTCCACTTTTTATTTTGCCCTCCTTGTTGAGAAGAGTGGTTAGTCAGCTGTTTGCCCAGGGAAGTGAGTGGACAACAGAGCTTCCAAGATCATCCCAGGGACAATAACTATCAGATCCTAGAAGGCAGTCCTCACCACAGAGGACGTGATCAATAAAAGGTTATTGTTGAATTAAGCAATTGTGTAAGAGTTCTTACACAGTCATCTCTCTTCCACATGGGCTCTTTGGTTATTTTCTCTTTTTCTCCTTGGTGATTCTCAGTAAAACGCACAGAACAAAAATGGCTTGTGGGCTTATCATTAGGAGGAGGAAGGAAGTTGAGCGGCTGTGTAGACCGTGCCTCAGCCTGAAGAGAGAAAACTCCAGGAAATACAGTAGATTGCAGCAAGGTTAAAGAGAAACCCTAGAGCTGGCCAAGACCTCGGCTGCCTGGCACGGAGGGAAAGACGATCAGGGGAGCAGGCTGGGGTCTGAGGGGAAGCTCTTGGTGCAAGAGTGAAGGAAGGGAGCTTGAGTTTCCAAAACAGGGGCTCTTTGGTCACCTTGGGGCCACAGAAGGCTCTCAGGGGACACTGGCTGCAAGGTGGGGGGGCGGTGAGAGACAGGGGATGACGTGGAGGTGAGGAGTAGGGCTGCTTTACACGTTGCAAAGGACCTGCCCATTTCTCATTTCCAAGTTAGGCTATTTTAGAAGGAAAAACAAACAAACATTTTTGTGATTCTCCTCTCTGTGGAGCTATCATGAATTCAGCTCAGGGAATGTACCTTCATGGATTATAGGATGGAAGTTTTAGCAGTTGGATTCTTGGCTAACTCAGAGAGATTTTGGGCTTCACGGGGGCATGATATGAAGGCTGAATAGCAAATTCTAGATCGATCTTCCTGACACCTTCCCCCACTCACAGAAAAGGGCTGCACACAGTCTATTAACAAATTTGGCTCTCATTAATAATTCTTTGAACTGGCAGAGCAGTCCTAGCTGATTGAAAATAATTATCAACCTCTCCAAATGATTAGACAGCATGCTTGGATTTTCATTTATATCATCATTTTGATTGAATGATGTGTATGTGTGTGGGACTGTGTATTAACAAGGTATCTCTTCAAAGTTACAATAAATACTTGATGAGAAAAGAGTTGCCTGTTACTCAGCATAAAAGGAAAAGCAAGAAGTTTAGGATGGGTGAGCCAAATAACAAAATTAGGACCTAAAAAAAGTTATGAAAGACAGACTGTGGCAGAGATAAAGTTTCATGGGACATAAGTGATAAACACATGGAAAATACTAATGACGTTCCTAGCATAGCATAAGAAGATTGAAAATTCTGGTCAGCGTCAGCAAACAGGCAGTGTAATTAATTTGGAACAGAAAGAATACCACAGATGTTTAAAATTATTTTTTTTTCCTACTGACTCAGTCTCCTGAATATTTACAAATTGAAGGTTGTAGATTAATAGCCCCTGAGATTCACACCCAGTGGGCCCTGCTCCAGGTTTGTGTTTGCACTCACTGACACCCTTTTGGGTTCACACCATTTCCCCCAATTAGAATATACGAAAAATTAAAGCCTAAACCTGCTTTGTCTCACATTGGTCCCCCATGTGTATTCTGTTAAGGAGTCATTCAACAAGAGTAACAGACAACAGTTCCCACCAGAAACTGCAGCGTCTCACAGAGGTGATGCTGGCTGCTCTGTCTGTGCTGAGATAACTCAGTTTGGTGCAGCCTCATCCATAACGCAATAATAGTAACTTGCTTCCACCTGCTTCATTTGAATTCTGATTTTGCTGCCTGTCCCCATCTGGATTAGCTCCACAAACTTTAAATGCTAGAGAAAAGATTATGCAAACATGGAAGTTTGTCACACTCTGAGGACATTTTCTTTTGCAACTCCAAGCAGTAGGCAAATGTTTCACAGAGAGGTAAACTAAGTCACTGAGATGTTTTGCTGGTGGTTTACGATATCCTGGCCAGTCAGAGGCAAAAACAAACACCGGAATGTTGGCCAGAGTATAAAATTCTGCAGGTTAGTGTTAGAGCATGATCCTCTTCTAGCTTGGTATTTTTGTTTTTTTTTTTTCAGTGCTTGTTAACTGTGAAATTTTTCTGAAAGGGCAGTCAAAGACAGAGTAGCCCACATGGTCTGGAAAGACCCAGCTCTACAGAGGAAGGTCCCATCTTAGACTCAACTGGAAGCCTCTCCTTCAGAGAGCGCTTGCTGGCTGATAGGATGCCAAGAGAGCTTCAGTCATGGATTGTGGTGAGCATCTCAGGTGGTTTAAAGGGCAGCAGAAACGTGGCAAAGCCTGCCAGACCCTTTTTAACCTGCAGGATTCATCCCACTCCTCTGGCTTGAGACACCAAGTTTCATGTGGCGTCTATGCATGTATCAGCCATTCCATAAACACTGAAATCAGATATAATTTGCCAAATCGTGAGTTCCTAGATAAAACCTTCTACTTCTTTGCTTTGAAAGCCAGTCCTTCGTTCTTTTTCTATGAAATAAGTTAGCAAAATGGAATATGGTGAGAATAGACTAAAATGTACTAAAAATAAAATGCTCTCATCTCTAAAAATTATGTATTCACAATTTAAATGTTATCTTGACTTAGATATGAGTTTTGTCCACATTTACTTCAAGATGTAGAAGGCATTCTGACACATAGATTCAAAGAAGAAGGTACTCAGAGAGACTCTGAGAAATCATCCATCCACTTAGTCACCAGAATAGAAATAGATACAGAAACCAGGTATAAAAATAATGTCTGGGAGTCTCTGGCCTACAGCAAATACATTTGGTTGTTGCATGTAAACTGGTCCTTCCCCCATTGCTTCTATGTCCCCTGTTAATAGTTCCCGTCTCCTTTTATTCTCCCCCAAGTCACAAGGTTAGGAGAATATTAGCAATTATCTTTGACAGACCCACTAACTTAGGTTATGTTTACATAACAACTAGAAATTGTTTTGGGAAGGAATTCACAAATTGGAGTGGAGGCATTAATTTCTTCATGTAAGAGCCACTTCTTCTTTACAGAATGTGTCATCAAAATGTTTATTTCAAACCAGTGGGCTCAGCCTAGTTAAGGGGTGTTTTCCACATGAAAGCCTCATGGTTGGATAACAACTGGCCTCACCCAGGATGTCCTAAAACTGTCTTATCTTTTAACACATTTCCTAACTCCCTTTAGACAAAAAAAGGAAGCTAAAACAAAATTGGGGCTAGCAATATGGTTAGGAACATAGGGCATTGGCATTGTGCTGGGGACACGCATTCCTGTGAAAACGAAGGAAATGCAAAGGAGAGAGTCATGACATTTCATATTATTCAGAGCTGCAGGGACTGAAAACTAATCTAATCTTTGTTCTTCTTCAGGTGTGGGAACTGGGAACCACAGAACAAAGCAACTGATCGCATTTTCTAAAAACACTTGGCCTATGATCCAAGAGCTGATTGAAACATTTCAAGGCAGATTTTTCTATATATTCCAGGAAAACACACACACACACACACACACACACACCATCCAATATTCTTTTTCATTCCAAAAGCCAATCATTCACATTGCTGGAAATCTTTTCCTATATTTCTCTCAAGTTTCTCATGCTTGCTTATTTATGACAAAAAGTTTACTTTTTGGCAAACTGCCTTGGGTAGCTGCATATTCTGAGACAGGACGTGGAATCTGGCTCTGGTTAAAGAGACCCTAATTCTGGCTAGAGACAGATCTGTCACTGCCGTTGTGAACCTTCACATTTAGCCATTTGCCCATGACTCAGAACTGAGGACCCTAGCACACTGGAGGTAGAATCCTAACTGGGACCATGCTCTCTAACACTCCTGTGTCCCCGACTCAGTCTGGCGGGCAGAGAGGCGTGCGTCTTGGTTCAGAAGGTCAGCGTCTTTGGTGGCAGTTGAAGCTTCCCCGAGATTGTGCTCGCTCGCTCCCTTTTCCTCTCTTTGGAATCTAAATTTCCTAGTCATGGAAAATTGTCTGTTTTTCAGCTTTCTGTCCCACCCCCACCTTTGCTCTAATCCCCTAATCCCATTTAAGCAAAGTATTGAATTCTTTTTTCTTTTATTTTCCCCCTGTAGTTTTCCAGCTGTCTTGGGAAGCTTACCCTTTTTACCAAGAGTTAAGTTGCTTATTTGGACTTTTAAAGGTTAACATCTTCTATGAGACTAATTTCTCTCACTTTTAAATACTAGACTCCTTGAAAGAGGTCTCTCCATAGTCAGTGTTAGTGTCTTCACATCTCATTAATTCCTCAACCCATCACAGTCTGGCTTCCACCAACACCATGCAATTAAAAATGCTCTCTCACCAGCATCCTCCCAATCGGCCAGTTCAATGGCCCCACTTTTCCTTGTCACCCTCCTTGACATTTATGCAACATTTGATACAGTTGACCAGCCACTCCTTATTGAAACTCTTTCTCTTCTCAGGCTCTTTTATTTCATCAGCTCTTGCCTCTCTAAGCTTTCTCCTTGGGCCTCCTTTGCTGGTTCCTCCTCCCTTTTGATGTTGTTTTTCTAGGGGATCTATTTACGGCTGGCTTACACTGCACACCCTCGCTCTGCTCTATTGGTCTCAATAATCGCATGTGCCTTGAAGAAGTTCTCTGGCTTATCATGTCTCAGCTGAACTCCAGTTCATGTTTTCTAGAGCCTATAGGACATCTTTGCTCATTTTCTCTGAATGTGCTGGATGATGATGAGGGTTATTCTCATTATTGCCATTATTAAATTCTCTATGCCTTCGCTCATGCTGTTTTCTTGGCCTGCCATGTCCCGCCTTCACCTTCCCTGCTTGAGCACTCCTGCTAATTATTCAAGACCAGCCCCCTGCTGCCACCTCCTCTTCAGAACACCCTGTTATCCTGAGGAAGAGTTTGTTGTCATTTCCTTTTTTCTTCTGAAGCGTTTTGATAGTGATAATGACTAACATTAATCGAATTCTTAGGGGCCAGTCTCTGATCTAAGTTCTTCTCATGGTTGATTTCATTCAATCTGCGCAGAAGCCTCTGATGGGGGGGGGGTGTATAGCTCAAGTGGTAGAGCCACATGCTTAGCATGCACAAGGTCCTGGGTTCAATCCCCAGTACCTCCTCTAAAAACAAATCAATCAATCAGTCTAATTACCTCCCCCCGCAAAAGAAGCTGCTGATGCAGGTACCCTTATCCACTGATTTTGGATGAGAAACAGACTCAATGTAATAACTTTCAGGTCCCCACAGTAGGGTTTCAGACCCAGGCAGTCTGAGTCCCGAGTCCTTATCCTGGCTCCCTGAGTAACAGTAGCTAACTTGGGTTGGCTGCTTGCTTCATGCATGGATTTCTGTGTATCATCCTCATTTAGTCCCCAGAACACTGTTGGGAAGTTGTACAGTCATTATCTGTTTTATGAAAGAGGAGATGGAGGCACAAATAAATTAAGCAACTTGCTCAAAATGTCACAGCCTCCAACGTGGCGGAGTCGGGCTGCACTTGTGTTTACCTCTATTACAGAACTTCCCAGATCATTCTGTAATTAACTGTCTAGGCTGACTTTCACTCTCTGTCAGCTCCTTGAGGTCTCCAGTGATGTTCTTTCCAACTCTTTATCCCTTATATCTAGTCACAAAGTAGAAGTTCAATAAATGTGGGGAGAAAGAGAGAATGATGAACAGATTGGCTATTGTTGCCTTTGCGTTGTTTTTTTTTCTAGGACAATTGATACGCAACCACTTTGTTCTATGTTTTCCAAAGCCAATCATTTTTGTGTGTAGAGCATTGTGAAGCCAAATGTGAAAATGCTGTCTCTGCAAACTTTCTTCTTGAGTAAAAATAGTTTCAGTTCCCAAAGGTAAAATAATTGCCGCCCTGACAGCCTGTATCTGCTTCCCTCTCCCTTTAGCAGTTTTTAGCTGTTGTGTCCAGATGGAAGGTTCAGTTGAAGAGACCCTTAATCTATTCAGAGATAAATACCATATTTCACAGAGTATAAGCCTATGACAAATTTAAGTCACATCAGGGTTTGAAAGAGGCCATTTTCTTTGAGTGAGGCAGTATCTGCTCTTCTCAGGTACTTGCTAGCTCTGCTAGCCACCCTCCCTTTCCTTCTGTCCCTCCTTCTTTCCTCCCTCTCTCCCTCCCTCCCTCCAATAGCTGGATCTTACTGCATGCTGATGATGGTACATAAACTCGCCATCTCTCCACTCTCTCCAAACAACTTGGTTTTGTAATTTTTAAACTGTAAAATACAATACTTTGCATCAGTAAAGTACAGTGTATATATTCACTTTTCTTGTTTTGTTTCTTTATACAATTACAGAAGTACATGCAGACCTTGTTTTATTGCACATCTCTTTATTGCCCTTCGCAGATATTGCATTTTTTTTTTTTTTTTACAAATTGAAGTGTTGTGGCAGCCCTGCATCAAGCACTATTAAATAATCAGCACTATTTTTTGCTCGCTTTGTGTCTCTGTATCACAGTTTGGTAATTCTCACAATATTTTAAACTTTTATTATTATTATTATTATTATTATTATTATTATTATTATTATTGTATTTATTATGTGATCTGTGATCAGTGATCTTTGATGTTACTCCTATGACTTGCTGGTTAGCATTTTTTAGATGATGGTTAGCATTTTTTAGCAAGAAAGTAATTTTTAGTTAAGTTATGTACTTTTCTTAGACATAATGGTATTGGACACTTAATAAACTACAGTAGAGTGTAAACATAACTTTTTTATGCACTGGGAAACCAAAAAGTTTGTGTGACTTGCTTTACTGAGATATTTGCTACATTGCAGTGGTCTGGAACCAAGCTTGCATTATCTCCAAGGTATGCTTGTAGTACATGTTTATTGTAGAAAATATCCAGAATATAAAGTTATGTGTAGTGAAATTTAAATATCCTTCTTCGCCTTGTATTTCCAATTCTACTCCTCTACTTTTGCTCTCAACACTTTTTCTGTGCATAATAAACTTAAATGTGCAAAAATACACACACATTGAGTTTTCAAGTTTCCTAAACTGAGATCACATCATACATATCATCTTCAGCACATTTTTCGTGTAATAATATATCTTTCCATGTCTGTGTTAATAAATTTACTTCAGTCTTTTTAATGGCAACATAGTAATCCATGCTAAGGAGTATGTATCTTATAAACCAATTCCCCTTAGAAGAATGTGTGGATTGGATTCCCCCATGCTAAATACATACATATCTTTGTGCCCACGTGCAATAATTCTGTAGCTAAGTCCCTAGAAACAGAGTTGCTGAGTCAGGGAGCACATATTATTATTTTGATAAATTCTCCTTGTGGTGTACAATCTCCAACAATGGCTTTCAGAGAACCACACCTCCCATATTCACATCATTTGGGGGAAACTCACATTAAATCTGGGCTACCTATCCTTACAGTTTTAACAAACATAGTTAAATCTATACATTTCAACTAAAAATGAGAAATAATCTGAATATATAACTTCTTCTTCCCCCTGAAAATAACAAGACTGTTAGCATGCTTTTACTTTCTCTTTCCTCCCCTACTCTGTTTATTTTAATTAAATCATTTGGAATTTTCTAGACTTTCTGATTTTTTAAAATGCTATTCCTCTATTTCTTTTAACATTTCCTAATAACTACATTGAACTTCACAGCCACTTTATCGAAAATAATTTAGACTTAACTATAAGTGCTAGTGTATTCTTCTCATCTTCTTGTAACATGTTTTACTTTTTGAAAATTCTTCCTTTGTATTAAATTCCCTTTTTGTAGTTTTTCCTGAAAGAGATGCCTAGGTGGTAAGATTTGTATCTTATTGCATGTATACCAATATCTTTACTTTTTCCCTCATACTGGATTGATATTTTATCTGGTTATAAAATTCTAGGATCAAGATAATTTTTTCTTAGCCTTTTGAAAACATCTCCCTATTATCTTTTAGTACTCCATCATTAATATAAAAAAGAACTGATTTTTGTTCTTTAGGTAACTTTTTTTTTTTAAATTCGCTGGAAGAGTTTTCGATTTTCTCTTTGTCCTTGGAATTTAATAATCTCACTAGGATTTGTTTGTGTTTTTGTTTGTTTGCTTTTCAAAATTTTCTGACTCAATACTTTGCCATTTCAGAAAGAATGCTTAGATTCTTGGATCCTAAAGCTCTCATAAGCAAGAAGATTTTGAATTTTCTTTTATCATTATTTCTTGCTTGATATCTTAAAAACAAAAAGAACTAACAGGCTGTGAGAAAAATCAAAACAATAGAAAGAGAAGGAGAAATACCATTTTCAGGTCCATAATTTAAAAAAATCTTCTCAACAATAATTGGTCATAGTTTACCATGTTTACTGTTATATTTTTTCCTACTAAATAGATTTGAATATCTAGAAATAATGATCTCATTCTTTCTGTTCATGAAGGCTATTTAGTTATTTATAGCCTGACCCAAGAAACTTAGATTATAGAATTGATGTATTCCTGGGGGGAAAAATCTGCTTTCTATGCCCCCAAAGCCACACAGTCTTGTCTCACTCATTTTCTTAATACAATTGGAGATGGGTTTGTCCTGAATAATAATTTTGCCTCATTCATTATAAAATCGTTTTCAACAGTTTAACAAGTGAATTTTGATTACACATTTAGATTGTATGGATTTTGGAAAAATGTATTAGCAATATGTAACATAACATGCAAAATTTCAACAAGAAATCCCTAGCTTAAATAAATAGCTTCAAAGTACTAACGAAAAAGCAGTGGATCTGGCTGAACATGCATGGGCTAATCAGTGTCAAATGTGGCTCTGTGCCAGGCTCCTCTCTCCTATTTTTATAAGCATCCTTCTTTTAATTCTCACATCAGTCCAATGAGGCAGGCACTGTCTTTACTCCAACTTTACATGGTAGGAAACTAAAATTGGGAGAGCTTGCACAGGGCCACACAATTAGCAAATGTGCAAATTAACAAAGCCAGGACTTAAATCCAAGTTGCCTGATTCCTTGGGAATGTTTGCTGAAGGAGCACCGTGGTAAGGAAAGTGTCAGGGAGCTTGATCTCTGTACCTCATAATCAGAAAAGACATTCTGGAGGCTGCGATTCCTGAAGGGATTAGCCAGGTGAGGAGGAGAAGGACTCTTCAGGAATGGACAATGACATGTTCAGGAATTACAATGTTCAGGAATTACAATGACACTGAAGAGTGAAGAATGTGACCCACTGGGGAAAACTGTATGTAGTTGGGTATGGATATAAGTATCTTTCTGTGGCCATCAAATTTTCTGAAGCACAGTTGACTTGAATCTTTGGGTTTTATCAACATAATATAGTTGTCCATTCAGCAATTCACATCAATGGTGAAGGAGGCTGAAATAACAGAGCTGATGGAGATATGGTTAGTTAAATCCTATAAACATAGCATTAAAATTTGGTTTCATCTATTTAGAATGGGGGCTTATATTACCATTGGATTTTGGATGGAATTTATCACAAAAGCACACTGTGCTCCAATCATGTTTGCTTGTCAAAATAACTGACATCAAGTTCAGGACAACAGTATTAGATCTGCATGATTCTGGCCCGTGAGCATTTCAAATGGGCTGTCCATTTACGAGTAAGCCCATATCAAGGGAGAGTGAGAATGAACACCAAGAGGAAAAATGTTGGTAGGCAGAGTACTTTCAATTTTAAGCTTTCAGAGCATTTCTTTGCACATAAATGAATCAAGAGCCAGTTGAATAGTTAAGAAAATGCTTTTCACAGAACTCTTTAAAATTTAACAGGTGTCAAAGAAATTCTACCATAGAAGCTGAAGTGTACTTTGAGTGTGTTTTATGTTCAGTGTTACCACCTGATGCAAGGACAGAATGTGAGACCAAGTGTCTTTATCCAGTGAATGCTTACATTCCAACCCCAAGTTAAATTTCATCATGAGCTAGAAATGTCCTGGATGATTAAATTAATTCCCTGTAAAAGAATGCACCAGTTTCCATAGATCTCGTTCCCATATGATATAATAATAATAATAATAAAAAACCTTGCTATGATGGGTTGTATTGTGATTTTATTAAGTCAATCTATTGTGATTGCTCTGTGTCATGTTTACCTGCGGGAGCCAAGGCAATTGTGTGTGTTAGGTTAACTTCCTTCTGTAATTTGAACCCCTCTCCACTGGAGTGATCTCGGATCACTTTAAGGCCTTGGTATTCCTTCGCAAACAAAGGTGTTATCTCTTCTGATCTAACCCTGAATTCCATTTGTCTCTGAATTCCAATCAAAGAAAACCGAATAACCCAATTCCCTTTGAAATTTTTGATGCAATCTGATGTTGAAGTGGATCTCCAGAGTAGTCTATGTGAAAGGCATGCTCTCCTGCTGGATCATTGCCCAAACCAGTTTTTTTTGTATCTGATCCAAAGGAGTTTAAAACAAGGTTTCACTGAAGTCTCTTACATTATCACAGCTTGGATAAATTGACTTTAGTGGAAAATATCTTGACATATCAGCTTCATGAATTTAGAAAACCTAAGGGTTTTGTCAGAGAAAAGTGGTATGATTAAGCCTTGATATGGTTAAAAAAAATGTGATTTGAAAAAAAGCAGTTATTTACGAGGTGGGTGAAATGTCTGAGGACTGACTTACAGTCTGAGGCTGGCTGGCCTGTAGGACTTGGGATTCTCATGCAACATCAAAGAGGGGATGGAGGACGCAAGGATAAACTTACAAGTTACAACATGTTTTCTGGGGCATGAACATTCTCCTTTCTACTCTGGCCCCTACATTTTATCCTTCAGTGGCCTTCTATTGCACCAGTTCTCCAAATCTCTCATATGGACACTTAATGTATTTATTCTTTTGTCTTGTTTTCAACTTGTTCATGTGTCATCTTGCCTCCACAACCAGATTGAAAAGTCCTGGAGATGAAGGGCCATGTTTTGCACTGCTTTTGTGACTATCACAGCATCTAACAGTGCGCTGAGTTCACAAGAACTTTCAATCCCTGTAGAGTAGAACCAAATTGAGGTAAGTAACCTTGGAAATCTTGATTCAGGGCCAGGCAGAATCCACAAAATCTGCTTGTCCTCATTGGTAACCACATCACATCCATTTCTCTGCCCAAGTAATCTTCTGCCTCAACTATCCACATACAATCTTCTCCTCAAAAGGCATCTTCATTTGCAGAAAATTTCTAGGTTTTCTTCATCTGTAGTCCCCTTTCTTCTTGAATGCCAAATCTAGGTATATGGCATTAAATGTGTTTTTTTGGTTAATAATTAACAAATTTATAAATTATACCTGTGTGGTTGCCCAGCCTTACAGGATTTAATAATAAGTATATGCTTGCAGTCTTTGTAAGTGGCTTCTCGGTGTATCGATTTTGTTTTCATTGAGTGTGGCAAAATTATTATATCTGTTGGAGTTCATCTTTGCTTCCAAAGCCCAAGCTATTTCTTTATTTTTTGTTTTCTCTTTCCTCTTAAAAATATGCATTTCCTCTGACTGTAAAATCAATAAATAGTTATTATAAGGATTTTGGCAAATACAGAGGGACAACAAGAAAGTGAAATCCATCCACAATCCCATCACCCAGAGATAACATTTTTAAGATAATTTCCTTCCATACTTTTCTCATGTGTTTGTATGTGCCTGACCCTCATTCCATAAGCTTGGATGTATTTTCTTATATTCTTAAATCCAAATGAAGTTGGACCTTATCCTTCAGCCATCCTTCCACAGGATATTTTAATCACCTTGCCAACTTTGAGGAAATTTCACTGATTTTTTATTACAGTTGACTGTAAATTATAATCAATCCATAAAAAGTAAGTATTTTTATAATGTTCAGTCTCTTATCTAAGAATATGGTATATAACCTTTATTCAAGTTTTCTTTTGTCTCCAGGTAAATTGTTGCAGGATTGTTTTTTCCTTCGGGGGGAGGGTGTGCAGAAGTCCTGCTCTTTCCTAAGTTATTTCTAGGTGTTTAACTTTTTTTAATTGCAATTGTGGAAAGAATCTTTTTATCCTTACATTTACTATTATCAATGGTATTATTTAAGAAAATTGCTGATTTTTTTGTATTTACTTTTTCTTCAACTATATAGTAAATTTTCTTACTAGTTATATTAATTTTCAGTTTATTCCTGGGACATCTTTAGCCCATCACAGTACTGTTGGCAAATGGTAATAGCTGTACCTCTTACTTCCATTTCATGTCTTATTACATTGAGTAGAATATTAAGAAGAAGATAACAATACTGATGTCTCTGTTTTAAAGAAATTATGTCCAGTGTTTCATAGACATATTACCTGCTGTTTTGAGATAGATGCTTCTTTTTATGTTGAGTTGCTTTTAAAAAATATTCTTTGAATGAGACTTCCTAAAGAATTTTATAGCCACCTGTTTAAAAAACTATTGTGTCAAGAGTGAAATTGTCAATGTGGGCATAATTTACTAATTTACTGATCATAAATGGATAGTGGTACAGTAATAATAATAATAATTAGCATTCATAACATTTGTCTATATTATCTCACTTAACCTAGTGAGATTTTATTATCCATTTATATTTTTCTTTTTATCACCTGTATTTGTATTTTTCCTTCTCCTACTGCATTGTATTTTCTTAAGGAATCATATCCCTTTGCAACATCTCAGTGTCTTCTGAAATGTTCATCTTGCATGGATACTTGTTGATGATCTACTAACCCAGAACTGATCATAATAACAACAATAATAGTGACCCAATACTTAGTGACTATTTACTGTACCCAGACAGTTCCAAGAACCATATATGCTAACTTTTTAATCCAGACAACAATCCTTTAAGGTGATGTTATTATTATACCCTTTTTTTTTGGTATGAGGAAATTGAGGGACTGAGAGAGATTAAGCAGGTTGCCTCAGGTACACATCTAGGAAATGACAGAGCCTGGAACTGAATCCAGGCATCCTAATCCAAGAGCTGTGTTCCCTTCTACAGACGGTCATGTTCTTGAATATGTCCTGCTGGTAAACTTCCTTAAATAAAATATTAATCCTACTTTATGACTATGAGACTTGGTGCAACCAATAGAATGGGGTAAGACTTGAAATTTGTTCTTCTGGAATAGCAATTTTTGGTTTTGTTTTTATTTCTCAAGATAGAACTTTGGATTCTTCTATGCAAAATGGCCCTAGGACTGTTTTATTCAGTAATCATTATATTTTTTTCCTAATCAGCATAACATTGGTTAGCTCTTAAATCTTTGTTTTGCAAAATTCTTTATTTTTGTTGAAAGGAAAGATTATTTTATCACTTGTGGCAGAATAAATATTCACCGTTAGTGAAGTTATAATAATGATGCATATATACTTTTAATAGTTCATCCTCAGATAGTTTTCCTATGGCTTGTTGGCTAACTAGTTAAACCTGTATTCTGTTGGGTTCAGGGTGGTTGATTCACAAGAGCCTGGATGGAGAGTGAGGAGGTGGGGCTCTTGTGAATCAACCACCAGCTTGCTACCAACCTATGTGAGGCCACTGGAAAACCAGAGAAGTGTTTTTGTCTATGAAAAGAGTATGTAAAACTAAGAAAAATATGATTAAGTTTTCTTCTAGGGCTAGACGTTTATTATCAATGTGAAGTTCATTATCAATATCAATTCAGAAATTGCAAGAATATATGTATATTGTATTGGTATATATGTTTTTATTGATGTATAGTCAGTTTACAATGTGTCATTTTCTGGTGTACAGCATAATGCTTCAGTCATACATGAACATACATATATTCATTTTCATATTCTTTATCACCATAAGTTACTACAGGGTATTGAATATAGTTCCATGTGCTATACAGCATAAACTTATTATTTTTCTATTATGTGTATATTAGTATCTGGAAGAATATATTTTCGATAAACTACATCAAACTTATTTTGTCACTTGAAAACTGTCAAGATTTTATTTAACTAACATAAAATACATTATTTGAAAATCTTAAAATTACCAATTCAACATATAAATTAAATATCTTTAATTTTGAGTGATAGAATTAAAATTTTTATGATCCTTTAGAAAATAAATTTATTGACTCTTGTAGATATACTTTAACTGCAGTCACTTTTATGTTCCCTCTCTTTACCCCATATGTTCACAATAATTAAAATAATAACAAAATGATAGTTGCCTCCCAATTCTACTATAAAAATAGTGCTTTAGAAAGAGCATATTTCAGGTTCTCAAGCACTGTATTTATTTCCACAGTTTCAGGTCTACCAATAAAAGCTGTCTTTCCATAATTTTATTTTCTACTGGCTTAGATTATAAATAGCTCTTGGAGTTGATATTTTTCAAAATCATCGTGGTTCTTCATTGAAAAAGAACTCTTTCACACATTTGTTTTGTATCTCCCAGTTGTGTCTACCTTTAGTGTTTTAATTACAGTTTATTTTGGGCTATCTGCATAAAAATGAATTAGTTTGGCAGCCAAATTTCATTACTCCTACTGCAAAGATAGGTCCAATAACAGATGCAACAAATTTTAACTATCATTTCCATGGGGATCACAGATGGTATTGATATGGAAGACATCTGTGGCACAGGCCAGAGGAGAGACGGTTGGCTTCCTCTTAAAGTCAGGGCAAAGGATGTGGCAAAAAGAGATCTAAGGATGCCATGAGGAATTCCAGCACTACTCTTGTGTGCACTCAGGTCATGGTAGATCAGTTATAACAGATGCAGAGGCCATCGATGGGGAACCCAGGTGCACACTGGGTACTGGGTGATCCAGGGTTTTCCTACTCTGTTTCTGGCAGAATTCAGAATGAAGAATAGACGACAGAAATTGTTTACGCTTAAAGAATAGATAGAAAAGACTTGTAAGTGGGAGAAATGCTTTGTCAAGTAGGAATATGGTCACAGCAAGTTTGAATCCCCTTGCACTATTGCTGAGGAAGCTTAATTCTCAGATAAATGAAGTAGCAAGGTGAATAGATAAAATCTATATTGGAAAGATAAAAAGGGAAAAAAATGGGGCAGTGCTGTTATTAATTGAATGTATTGACAATAGGATATAAACATGGCTTAGGTGATCCATTTATTACTTTAACAAATATTATCAAGTACCTATTATGCGCTAGAAATTGTGGCAGTTGCCGAGAGACAATGATATGCAATTTAAATATGTCTCTGACTTAGTCATGTGTGGGAGCCTTTGTGCATAGTAAGACACTAGCACACATGTAAAAGATAAATATATAACTGAAACAATGTTTTTTTCTCTTTACCATTCTCAGTGCTTGTATTTGTATAGTCCATCTTTTAAACTATCATAAACTATAAATGCTGGTGTAGCAGTAAGCTTATTGCACATTTATTTACGCCTCACACCACTGTCTCAGGTGTCCCCATTTTACTAATGAGCACGCTTAGGTGTAGAAAGGTGGTAGTAATTTACCCTCGGTGAGAACACTTCTAAGCAGGGCAGCTGGGGCCTGAACCCTGGCAGTGTAGATCCTATGTTCTTCATCATGACTACATCTATTGCAATGATGCAATATGTTTGTGCTAAACTTCCTGTAAACCTTTGTCCAGAGCATTAATACTTAAATGTTTCCCTTTCATTGGGTCATAATATCCCTGTGGGCCATGTCATTGATGTTTTCCAGAGTGCTCTACATATAATGAAACTTTGGAATGTGTTATTGTTAACTGACCTCACTAGTCAGGCAGAGAAGCTCATCCTGTTGCATAAATGATATTGGCAAACTTCCTTAAACACAGTTTTAATCCTGCTTTAATCCTGATAGCTATTATCAGGTGACTTCAGTTAACAGGGTTTTAAGGAAGAATAAAACCTGGGGAAGTAATGAGGACCCAAGACTATCTTAGCTCACACATAGGCCAGAAAATCCCAGGCATCTGGGATACAGTGATGCTCCAGGGAGGCTGGCAGGACACCTGGTGACCCAGCAGCATCCCTTGTCCTTGGGACAGCACTCCTCTGTCTGCTTTTTTTGCATAGTTTAATTTCCTCTCCACATTTATTCTCGATGGCACACACCTTCTTATTATGCTCTGCTTCCACTGCTTTCTGACATCTACTGCGCACTTATTTCCATAGTGCTCTATGTTTGCTGACATAGTCACAAGCCTCGGATTTACATTCCCCATGAGACAGTATCCGAAGGGACCTGGTTTAAGGCACCTGGTGAGGGCAGATGTTTGGTGTTGGTCTCGCATGAGCTGATGGCCAGTCTGGAGCCAGCTGCCCTTGGCTCAGGAGCTGACCCCTGTCCACAAATTTATGGCCAGGTTGTGATGATACTTAGCATTTGATATATCAGAAGCTTTCTGCAGGAAGTTCTGGGCGTGTCAGGCACTCTGAGAATCTGAGAAGGGTGTAGTGAAACTGTCAGAGTAGTTGCATAGCTTTCCCAGTGTAAACATGTTATTGATTTATTTCTACATTGAATGCCCATGTGACCCAAGTGAGTAATTTGTGAGGCTGGCGGGCTGAGGAACAGAAAGAATCTGTTAGAATGGAAAGAGAATAAGGGGCTAAGGACCATGAAACTGTTAGGATTTTATGAATATTAAAATTTGAACAAATTTCTAAAAATAGAGTTGTTAATTATGTGGTTAATTGTGCAGTTGTTGGTAGCAAAATGATAGGACGGAAAGAAACCTCAAGAGATTATCTAGATCATTTTCCTACTATGAAAGATTAAAAGAGGTGGTTTTCAACCATTTAAACATTTGTATATGAAGGGAAACCCCCTAAAATTTGTAGAACAACAGACTCTTGAGAAGGCACTAAAATAGAAAGCCTGCTCCTTCTCTTTTCCCCATAGTCTCTGCCCATTACTCTGCTCTATTTTCCTTCTTAGCTTCTGTTACTCCCTGAATACTACGGATTTATGTTTATTTGTCATGGTCTCCCCATTAGAATATAAACTTCATGTAACAGCTTGGTCTCTTTCTTCCTCTGTTATATGTCATATGCTTAGAAAGTGCCTGGTCTGTGGTAGATGCTTATAAATATTTGTTGAATAAATGAAACGATTAATATATGTATTGAAAAGTATCTGGATAAACAGACACCAGATTGTAAATAATATCCACCTCTGGGGAATACAATTAGCAAAGCTGAAAGAGAATTGAAGGAGGAAAGAAATAGAACAGTGGATTTTTATTTTATAAACCTCAATATTGTTTCCATTCTGCATTACTTAACAAAATGATATTTGACTAGATTTACATTTAACTTTTCAGGAATGCACCTATTGCACAAGCAAGTGAAGGCATATGTAGATATTATATTGTAATGCAAACATATGTTTACTAATGTCCTATAGCCTTTTGCAGTGAATATGTACCATGTTCTATAGCAAGGTGGAAAGTTTCTTTTCAGAGAGGGCTCATATTTTTAAAATCTACTCTTTAGTATTCCACATGTGGGAAGAAATTAATATGTAATTATTGACCAACCCTCTGGGCAAAATAGAACAACATTAATGCCAATTTTTAAAACAAAAGTCTCTTCCAGATGTCTGGGAACAGCCTTTCATCAGTACTCGGCAAAATCATAGAACTGCTGGTAGGAATACCTGCGGCCATTTAAGACGCAATTGCTCATAAATAGAATCATTTTATAAGGGTAAAAATTATGCCAACACATAGAATGTCTTTTTTAAAAAGACTATAAAATTGCAGAATTAAAGATGAAAAGTATGTTAGTCAGGCCAATCAGGAAAACAGTTTGTACAACATATGTTTCAGTGAACACATTTATTATGGAGAAATAACTGCAAAATATGTTAGGAGTGCTTAGAAGTCAGACAGGGGAAGGAAGGCAGCCAGAGGTTAGCAATAGCAGGAATCCTCTCTCACCTTTAGAGCTGGAGGAACCAAGGCAGAAAGTCGTGTTACCTGGGTTCCAAGGCCAGCACTACTGGGTAGGAACTGGAACAGCATCACTTAGAGGAATGGGAGGGGCTATCTTTTAGGGGTTAGAACCACAAAGGGAGAAGCTCTCTGATGGAAACTGGTCTACGTAGGAGATACAGTCACTACCCAAAGGAGAAAGAGGAGAAAAAAATACTCTGGCTTCTTCCTTCTCCCTACCCTCAAATCACCCACAAATGCCTCCCATTGGCCAAACCTAACAGGAAGTCAGTCTGAAAGGGATCCTGGGAAATGTAGTTTACAGACTTTGTTCCTTGAAATACAGTGCAGATCAGGGAAAAATGAGGAATGGTTCTGAAAAGAAACAGGCAAGTAACCTGAGCAAATGGTATAATAAAGGAAAAAATATATTCTATTCATGCAATTATTATTTCAGATATATTTTTATTTCAGATATATTTTTAGATATATTTAATTATGTGCATTACTTTATAAAACATTTATTGAGACATATTTGGGTAAGAATATCAATGTGGATTGAAGAACAGCATTAATTATTTCTCAGCCTTTTTACTCAGGAATCCTTTTCACAGCAATGGGTAATACTGCCAATCACCTTATTGATTCTTTATTCCTATATTATTTTTATGGTGTATTATGGCATCAAAAATAAACACACATTTCTTTCTCACTTGATGTTAGGAATTTTTGTCTTGTGCCAATTTTTCCAATATTTAAAAAAAACTTTTTTTATTCAATTTATTTCTAAATGGCAAACACAGAGAGAGACTTGGAGACTCTATTTATAAGCGTATCTCATGAAAAATCTTTTTCCCACCAATAAATTAAAAGCCAAATTAGACATAACTGCCATTATATTTTCTCCTTTTAACTTTGGTTTTTGAAATATTGGAGACATTTCAGTGTGCTCTGTAGGAATTTAAATTAAATGAATGCACCTTATGGATCTTTTGAGGATCATCTTGAGGTGAATTTGCAGAATTATTATCATTTATTGCTTTTCATCAACTATATAATAGAGAAGATTCTCCCAGTGATTTATGCCACCATAAAATACTTGGTCTTATTTCTATTAATTATGATTTGGAAGATGTAGTAAGTATAATGTTAATGAACGTGTTGAATGATGTTGGATTAATTGGAATGACAAAAGCGCCTTAAGCAAAGAGTGATAGTTTCAGACTATTGGCAAATCCAAAGATAAAACTGTTACTTACTTTGTGTCCTGCCCTGTCCTTAGAAATCTGATTTGTCCAGAGCAAGATGCTAGGTCAAATATGACTGGTTCAGAGCAAGAAGTTCAGTCTTCAGTTATCATTCCTGGTATTTAAAACAAACAAACAAGCAAACATTTTATCATAGAAATTTGAAACATACACGAGAATAACTCCAAGTACAATTCATGCAGCTCTGACAATTATCAACTCATGACCAGTCTTGGTCTATATGTTCCCTTTCTTCTCTCCTTGAATGCCACTGGATTATTTTAAAGACAACCCCAGACATCATATCACTTCATCCCTGGTTTTAACAAGACTTTTCTTGGGTGGAAGGAGGCAGAGCAGGGACTGGTTGCTTTCCATTTAGTAGTGTAGGAGGAGGATCAACACAAAACTCATCTGTTTTCTAAGAATGCCTGTTATTGGTGTGCCATGGTGTTGGAAATTGCCAAGGAATTATGTATCCTTGGGTGTATTCTAAATTTAGGCACTAGATAAACATTCTTGTAAAATCCACATGTACTTCTTGGGATGGGAAACATGTTAATTTTCAGAAACTATTAGTATGCATTTTAAAATCAGATTCATGCACAACCATCCCATCCAAGGTAGAACCATAATGAAGTAGGATTTTGGCAGAAATATTTTAGAGATAATTAGGGGTGGAATTTTCACAAAAAAGTACAGAATAATATCTCTGCTCATGGTGCCCGCTACTCCAGGTCTGTGTGTCTGTACCTCTTTAGCACAGGTGCAAACTCGTACTAGCCCGTTCTACATGCGGCTTGTGTGCAAAACTCCTCTTAGTCAACTCGTCCGAAAGAAATTGTTCTGACCCCCCAAACTTACATTTCCTCTCGTTCTTAAAATCTGTATGAATGGGACCCTTATCCAATTGCGTAACCAAGTCAGAAACTTGGGAAGCATACTCCTCAGACTTATCAATCATCAATTCTTGTCCTGTCTGCCTCTGAAATGTCTCTGTCTCTCTCTTTCCACTGCCGCTGCCTTATTTTAGACTTTTTTTTTTTTTTTGGCAGAGCTAGTGGACTTATCTTAGATCCAATCCATTCTCCATCCTTCTATTAGAGACATACTGAATATGCAAATCTAACCTCTCTCCAATCAAAAGTTCTTAAAGTTGCCCTTGTGCATGGCAGATATGATCCTTTGTGAGCTAGCCCTGCACCGCTTGTTAGGCTCATCTCCTCCTATTCCTTACTGACTTACCATCTAACCAGTGGAAGTACATGCCCTTCTCCAAACATGCCAAAATGCAGCGTCTGATTTAGAAACCCTGATTCAGATGGGGCCTGAGAGTGTGTATTTCCGGTAAGATTCCAGCTGATGCTGCTGATCCACAGACTAGACTTTAGTAGCAAGGCTACAGGATCTATTCTTACTTTATTGCTCAGTTACCAACAATCCTAGTTGTTTCTTCCCGTTGCTGTTCTTGCGGTGTTAACTGTGCTACAGCTTCAGCTATTTTACTTTGCAGATCCAGTCAGATTCTCTCCCTAAACACCTACTTGACCAGATGGCTTTTCACCTTTCTAGTCTCAACACAAATGCGGCTCTTCTTTACAAAACTTCCCTGAAGCCCCCAGAAAGATTTGGGCACCTCTTCTCCTGTGCACACTGCATTTCTGACCTTCTTCAGTTATGATCCTAACACATTACATTGTACATTCTAATTTGTCTGTTTCCCTGATTCAAAGTGCTCCCAGCATTACTCAGTGCCAGGCACTGGGAGAAACAGAAAATATTTGTTGAAAAAGAGAGATGAACTTGACAACGTTATGGTTGTCTTTTGATATCCCCATAGCATTCCCAGAACTGTATGAGGAACAAATAGTTCTAAGGAGTTTTAAAAGTTTACGGACTACAGACCTTAGAGATTAATTATAATCCCATGTTAATAATAATGTAGTCACCAGAGGCAAAGGGCCCAGGGCTGTCTCTGTACAGGCTTACTAAAGCAGCCATTTGGGCTTTGACTAAGTTATCATGATCTGTCTAGCCCCTGGGATTTTACGCCCAGAAAGACTGTTTGTGGGGATCTTGACTGGATGTCCCTTTCTCATGGGGAGACTCACATTAACCCAGGTGTTAAGACTGATGTATAACTTAGAAAGTCAGCCCATTCATTCACTGTGAAAAATTAATGGCATTAAGAACCAGGATAGTGGAATCCACATGATTAGTCCTTTCCTTGCTGTAGTAAAACTTTAAGGAAAATCAAATATTAATTTAATTTTTTTGTAGGGCATAACCTGAAAAGTAGGATTTAGAGAAATTGGATGACTAGCAATATCAGGTTAAGTTAGTTTCAAACATCCAAGCCATACTAAGAATGGCCTTGTGAATGGAACCAGAAATAGTCTGTGGTCATATGTTTTGCATCCATCTCTACCATAAGGATGAACTTTCAGTGGGACTGGAAAAGCTTACACTCGAAATCTGATGACAGAGAGTGCCCTTCCCAGAGTGCTTGCATGGGCCCTGCCACTCTCTGCCTCTGGGACTCTCCTTTACTATGCTTCTATGGCAGTGAACCCCTTTTCAGATTGATTCATATTTCCATAGAGTAATTCTCTCTCTTTTTTTTTTTTTGACATGACTTTGCGTAAATCTGCCCTGGTTCTTCACTTGTTTTTTTCCATTGCTTCCAAGTTCTAGAAAGCACTTTCCAACACAACCCCAAGTGATTCCACCCCTCCCCCTTCCCCTCTGTAGTGAGGGCAGGACTGGTCTTATGAAGAGGGCGGATGCTTATCAGCTGTGATGTAGGTGTTCCTGGACATCCTCTAGCACAACTTTTTAGCATAAAAAGGAAAAAACAAATTTTCATGTCCTTTACCAAATACTATATATTCAGTAATTTCTTTTGAGTTGAATGAAAATGACTCTGGGAGGCGTAACACTCCTCTCCCCCTTCTCCCCCTCTGTGAGCAGATTTCACCGGGAGTCAGGGGTCGGGGGCCCATCACAGGACTAAATATCTGGGCAAAGGGTTTGGGAGTCTTAGGTTCTGTTCCAAAGCCTACATTTTAGACTGTAGTTTTCTTTCATTGACATGAAGTTGTTGGGAGAGGGGAGATCTGCATGTAAAGCAAAGAAAATCCTAGTAAATTATGAGAAGGGTAGTAAATGAAAGGGTGAGGAGGAGTGTAACTGCATCTTGATTACTAAGGCTAATAGTTCCTGAAATATGTTATCGAGGGAAGTTATAATTTTTCCCCTGTTGGATACAAATGTTTGAATTATTGGCCAATTTCTTTAGGATTCTGGTGGAAGGAGATGACACAGGGAAGTGTTTCTCTATCCTTAATGCCCCTGAATCATCACAGGGTCCTGTTAAAATGCAGATTCAGATTCAGTAGGTCTGAATCCAAGTGAGCCCTGAGTTTCTGCATTTCTGACAAGAGCCCAGCTGATGTTGTTGGTCCACATGTCACAGGGTGAGTAGAAGGTGCTGGAGGCCTGCCCACCTCCTCACTTAATTATCAGCCAAGTCAAAGGGCTTCCTTTTCCTTACCATTTGCTCTGTTTTATCTGCTCTCTGGCTGCAGCCGTTTCGTTTTGCAGAATCAACCGTGTCACGTGGTAGGAAACCTTTTTCAGTCCTGTGGGTTTGCATGGCCTTGGAAACATTCAGTCATTGGGAAGTGTAAAACAACAAGGAAAAATGAGTGGAGAGAGAGGGTACTGTGTGGGTGGAGGAAGAGGAGAGTTTGTGTGTGGGGGGGGTAGGGAGGAAAAGGATATAATAGGTCTCACTGGAATGTGGAAATGTGTGTATGTAAGAGACCTGTTAACTCATGTCTGAAATAGCATTACACCCCAGCATGGTTGGGCAAGTACAACAGCAAAATGGAAAAAGAAAAAATCTAGGGAATGTCCAGGAATATTTTGGAATAACATCCCACACTCAGGGTTTCTCCCCTCTTTTCTGTTGTAAGTCAGATATACTTCTCTGCTGTTCTCTCTGCTCGCTGTCCTGTCTTGCAGAGGTGAGGTGGAAGGCACTGCAGAGGGAGAAATTTCTACTCTGTGGCCAAACAGTATTCAGGATGTCATTATTCCAGTTTCACCTAAATCTTCTTTCCAAAGTGTTACTATGTAATTTCTCTGCAGAAATCCACCTAACACCTCGACCTTCCTGACTTTGCTCTTTCACTCTTTTTAAACCTTGTCTTTGTAAAAATTACCTATCCGTGATGGAGAATTATTTTTTTCCCTTAAAAAAATAAAATTGCACCAAATTTCAGTTGTCAGTTTTTCATTTTAACCATCCCTTCCCCGTTTCAGTCCTCCTCAGTCAGGCATTCCATATGTATTTCACATTGTTATTTGTTAGTTTTCTGTTATGTATCAAAAGAGTCTCCTACAATAATACTTATTATTATCAGGCTTTAGAGAATGAAGACATTTTAAAGTAATGCAAATAATCAAAATCTCTAGTGATCCAATGGCAAAACAAACAAACAAACAAAAACCCTTCAAAGAGTTTTCCCTTGGAGAAGTTTTTTGAAGACCTAATTTTTCACCAAAAGACTCAGGAATTATTTGGTAGGCCTGTCTGTAAAATAGTTTCCTGATTATTTTTTTCCCTCATGATGGTAAGAAAAACAAAATACAATATGTAGTAACTGACAAAAGAAGAAGACTGAAAAAAAAAAAAAAAGGAAGATTGCTTGATATATTATGATAGTGATAAAATTCCAGCTTTCAAATTCAGATTTAATTATGCTGCTTTGTTTTTCTGTCACGTTTACATTTCCCATCTATCTGTGCAGTACTGAGGTTCGTCATCTCTGTGGAAAATTTGTACTAGTTCAGAAGAAACTGGCTTTCATGGAGATGTCACAGGGGAAATGTTACTTTTTATTGCTTGGACTATTTAGGATTTTATGTGTGTGAAGTGCCATACAATCCCATCAGTGGTTATTCCCATAAATAATTTCATGACTTGGTTTATTATTGCTATATCCATTTTATAGATGGTAATACAGAGGAATGGATTACAGGGGAGTTGAAATTAGATCCCACAATTGCAAAAGTGTCCCAGACTGTTGTTTAATCTACAGACTGCAAATGTGTCTCTGTGTGTCAAGAATCTAATAAAAAAAATGAACTATGTGGGGACTTGGCATCTCTGGGGCTGTGTCTGGGTTTGCTAAAGGAAAAATGAGGAGATGTGAATCAATTACACAATACTATGGAGAGAAAAGTCCCTTGTAGTAGAGGAAACCGTGGGTTCTGTTAGCCCAATGGTCTTCCCTGGCAGGATAAATCCCACTGGACCATTACTCAACTTGGGTTTGTTTTCATAAACATCACCTCCTGCCTATTACGGTGCCAGGAATAGCTGCCTTGCACATTCTTCTTGTAATTATAATTCCAATCCTGAAAATGTGTCCCTCAGATTCTTAAAGGTCATCTTAAGATCACATTGCTGTGGCCTCAGAAAACCAGGTTTGGAACAAGAGATTATCTAGTGACCTCTAGAAAACTTCCAGTGAACTGAGTGGAGGTATCTTGACCATCCTGTTCTGTTTGCCTTGGCCATGGGCATTGGCTTTAGAAGGTTTATTCTACAGTGAATGGGCTGGTGGGCTCAGTGTATATTCATGTGCAGAAGGTGGGAGGGATTCTCACACCCCTCCATCAGATGGTGTAGTACCAGAGGTTCCCAATAAGACCTAGCCTCTAACTTCAATAGGGCTCTTGCCAACCCTATTATGATGTAGGGCCCTTGATTCCTCCTCTCTATGAGGAACAAACATACATGTTTCTAGACTCATGAAACCCATTTTGGACTTTTGACCACCAAAACTGTACGATAATGACACCAAATTTGTCCTAACTTGTTACAGCAGGAACAAGAAACTGATACAAGCAATTTTGCCTTCATGGGCTCTTTCCTCCATTAAAAAAAATTAAAAAATATATTTTATGATCATGTTGATACAAAGATGAATGTGTTAACATTATATATTGAAACATTCTTTGACTTAAAAGTCCCCTTTCTCCTTATTTTAAAAGACATTAGAACAGGGGATGGGGGGTTTAGCTCAGTGGTAGAGTGCATGCTTAGCATGCGCCAAGTCCCCTGTCCAATCTCCAGTACCTCCATTAACTAAAATAAATAGATAAGTTGAAAAATAAGTAAAAGACATCAGAACACGTTCATAGGTAACTAAAAGTATCATGGACTCGTCATGGGGCCTGGTGTGCCTATTGGACAGGTAGGCTCTGCCTATGGGCATCTCTGTCCAAATCTTCCTCATCATTTGCCACTTTGGATTCAGCAGAGCCAAGTGCACGCCAGCTGAGGATTTCAGGGATACTGGCTTCTTGTTTTGTTTTCTAACCTCTTGGTGTTTGGGTGAGAGGAGATTTTACATTGTTGAGGAGTATGTTATTCAAGATGCTTCTCAAGTCATATAACATCAGTATGCACAATAAACATGCAATAAATACTAATGGAGTGAAGAACTGTGACAAGACTGTTGTATTTTAGTCCTGTTTCCTGGAATATTTTGCCTGATCAATATACATTTCTTTACCTGTGCTGCAAATAAAGGGTAGATTATGATTAAAATTTGAAGACAGATGTAATAATTGGAATATTCCTTATGTTTAAATGACACCTACAATTTGCAAAACACTTTCATGTACATCATCTCTTTTGATGAACTGTAAAGAAATTTATGATCTTAGGAGGAAAATATTTTCTCACAAACTTTTAAAAAATATTAATAGTGAAAGTGGTTTTAATTTTTACGTAAGTTGTTTGTCATTTATAATACCAAGAAAGAGTAGTTATATATCTGACTTTGGTCACTTTATAATTTGGCCCACGTGCTCATAGTGGGGCAAAAATGCATAACAAAATTTGTACTCCTTAGTCATATATTACTTTCCACACTTTGCCTCTGTGAAAAATGATACATTTCAGACTTATGACTATAAGCGTTAATGCTGTGAATTGGAAATTACAACATACTTCATTAAGTGTTTTCACTTCTCGGACAATTAGGAGACAGAAAGACATAATTTCTAGCTTAAAAGCAAAGCTGGGTTGAGAGAAGTTCAGAGACGTGTTGAAGGAGCCTGTGGCTATCAGGCCTTGACGCTTACGGAGCTCAGTGGGGTAAAAATAACCATGTTCCTGAATTATGATCCCAATTCAGGATTTGCAGAATCTACACTAATTTGGCACTGTTCTGGATAAGGCTATGTGGAAAAAGATTTGTTTCTAGAGATTCTCAGGGAAGTAGCCAATTCGAACTGCTCAGCACCGTGACATCATTCCCGTCTGGCAGCGAGTTCTTTCTGTCATCCTGGAGCTTGCTTGAGAATGAAGAAGAACATCTTCACACCTACTGCTTCCGAAGTCATATATGTGGCCCCTGCATACGTGTGTGTGTGTTCACACAGAGATGCCAGCACCCAGGTCTTTCCACCTGCCTTTCACACAAAGTGTGTGAACTTATTCACAAGCCTTCAAGTGTCCTGGTCAGACCTGTTTAGTCCAGTTCTGGAGAAACAGGTAAGATAGACAGGTACATTCCTTCAAATTAATTCCTCATTTCACAATGGAATTTTTGAGAGGATGTCTAACCTCCAAATGCAAGTTCTTGTCCTCTGTTCAAGGGCAAATGGAGGAAGCTGCTGACTCCATCACTGAGAAAAGTGACTAGCTGTTCAGAGATCCTCCCTTCCATTGTCTTCCCATCTTCAGTCCTTCCCCAGCCTGCCTACAGTAATGTGCCTTTTAGAAAGTTGTCCTCATTCAGGTTACACCCTGCCACACCTCCGGGCCCCAGGATGCTTGTGTCTCAGTTCCCAGCAATCTTAAAGCCTTGCCAACAGCAGACAGAGGCATCCTGCGGATCCCTGGGTGGAGAGCAAGCCTGGAGTTGTACAACAGTGACCCACTTGGCACAGGGGCTGAGCGGTCCTGATGGGCCCCAGGGACTCTCCTCCACGTCCCCTGGGATTGTCCCTTGGAGAACTCTCACAGTTACCCAGCCACAGTTGGGGGTCATGAACAGAAACCCATGGAAACAGAGCCCTGCCCCATGGCATTCTGAGTCAGTCCTGTAGCGTGATTTAACTAGCTGCTTGAAAAAAGAAAATTCTGCTAGGATCTGGGATGGGACCATCAGGTGTAAAAGCGTTGAGCTGAAAAAACAGGGGTGGATCTGAATCTCCACCCAACCCCCACTTCCCTCCCTGAGAAAACTATTCCAGTGTAAACAGCTCTCTTTAAATTTAGGATGTCTATGTGCAAGAAAAACTACTTTATTACTCAACATTGTGACACTCACTTTGAACCTTAATTCTGAAAACCACAGAATTTAAAAAATGCTGTAAATAGCTGACATGGGTGTTCTTCCCCTGCTTTCAAAGGAATTGTTTTTGTAATTACTGAGCAGGGTGAAGCTGAATTATCCCAACCCCCCCCCCTCCACCCAGTAAACAAGAGAGTGTAAAGAGATATCTCAACTAAAGACATTCATCATATTCAGATGAGTTAATAATGGAAAAGTTTCAGTGCATTCCTAATGCTTTTTTTTTTTAAAGCTTTTATTTTTTAAGTTGTTAAGTCTCTATTCTAGTTCTGAGTACAAATAAATGCCTGACATAGGGTTGAAGCCAAATTCCAAAACGTAGCAAAAACAGTGCCTGCATATTTGGCAGGAATTTAAACCAGTTCAGGTCAGTGTCTGTTTCTGCCCAAAGAAGAGTTTCTGCTTTTACACTGGGCTAGAAAAACAACACAGGAAAACATGGGGAACAACAAGTAATATTGTAAGCTCCAGCTCCTGGCTGGCCAAAGGATAATGTTTAGAGCAAGTCCAGAATTACTGCTCAAGCTCCAGTTTGGGTTGGCGTAAGGTTTTGGGCCGCAGTGAGCAGGAGAAAGAGAGGGTATAGATTGCATTGTTGTAGCAAAATTGCCTTCTCCCATCTCAGGCTCTCACCTTGCAAATCACCCTCTCTTAGCAAAAGCACATCTTACTTGTTAACTCCTCCCCTGCTCGCTAACCTTTTCAATCATCCCCCTTCTTCATTTCAGAATGGCCTTCGGAACAAAGCAGCGTTTTAAAGCCTTTCCCACTAAAAGTTCGCCCCTCCCCCCACTTTAAAGAGGCAGTGTGTGGTGATTTTTTTTTTTTTAAATTTGTTTTTCTGCAGTCTTCTCTTGTGAAGCTGTCATTGTTTGGGGGTTGATGGATATTTCTTCAGAGATACCATCATATCGCTTGTTATTGTAACACTTATTGGTGATAAAGTTCAGACTAAAAATTAAGCAGCTGCAATGTAGCAGCACAAATTAGTTTAATGTAAGCAGTCAGGAGCAGCTGGCTGGCTCAGGACTCGAATTTAGCTGTGGGGGGAAGGGTTCTGTGACGCTGACAGTGTTTTTTTCCTCTACATAAACATTTTTGGCTGTTGCAGCTTTTGTGCTGATCATGTGACAGTGTCCCTAGGCAGATAATTTATTTCTGTGGCTTTCATGAGCAATCATTAACCTTCAGACATCGAGTTTGCTTTTTGCTTTGTGGCATTCGTTATTATTATTATTATTATTTTTTGTATACTAACTAGTTTAATTCAGAAAGTGTCAGGAGAAAATTACAACCAATTTATAATAGACTGCAATGCATAATACTTATGTTTCTATTAAAGCAGACCTTGCTTACAAGACCATTCTCATAGCTTAGCTGGTATTCATGGATTGGAATAATTATTTTCAGCATGGCTGGTGTATGGATGCTCCCTCAGTGTCTCCTTCTGATTGTAAGGCCACTGCAAGCTGGCCTTGCAGAAATTCAATTCGGAGATCAACCTTTGGTGGTCTTTACTTACTCCCCAGGAGGCTGGAACCCCAAGAGCCTCCAGGGGGCTGGGATTTGGGCTTTTGGAGGTGGGCCTGCTCTGGTCCAACTGACACCCCAGCCTTCTGTAAACAGTGTGGCTATTTGTAGTGAGTAACTGGAGCTACAATAGATTGAGGTTGAAAAACAAAGGTAATCAGAAACTGTCCTGCATCAATCTGTTGGGGGCGGGAGGCAGAAAAGTATCATTTCTGACATCTACTAATCATGCCTACCCTGTTCTTTGAATTTATCTGTTGTGGCCTCAGATCTGTTTGTAGTGCTTCAGCCGTTTCTGCCAACCAGTAATTCCGGAGTGAAATGCACAGGGTCACTCTTCAGTGTCTATCATACATGATATCTTCAGACACTTCCAGCATGCCGATTATCTCGTGGGTATTGTGTGGGCCCTCTTAGATATTCATTTATTCATTCTCTCAGGGTGCAGAGTTGGTGGGGGAAGCACTCAGGACTACTTGCACAGAGGGATTTGATAAAGTGTATTTATAAACCCCAATGGACTGTGTTCAGTGCAAAATAAGAGGAAGGTATAACCCCTTTTCTTTCTTACTCATTTAAAATATTTTAATGATGAGAGCTGTTCCTAATTGATCCTAATATTTTGTAAGAATAGGTGTATGGGTTTTAGGATGCAGCATGGAAATTGCATTCTTCTAAATTAATGATTCAAGAGCTTGAAACAAAAGGAAAATCAATATTGTCATGTTTCGAACATTTTGAGGCACCGTGGATGGGCTAGGTGTTGCACAGGCTGAAAGTGCTGAAGAGTTGACCAAAAGATAGAAATGAGGATGCCAAAGAGTTTGGGTCATCTTTGATGTTGCATGAAAATGAGTGAATGGGTCCCATAGGTGTAATTCATGCTGTTAGATACAGAGTGTTCTGAATTGCACCGTTGCTGGGGTCGGGTGGGGATGGGGGTAGGGATGGAATCCGGGATCTTCTTTGTCCTCACTCAAAAGATAGAAATTTCTTCCCCAAACATAGAGCCCTACTATTCTGGACTTTCTCTACTTCTTTCTAACTTTTCTTGCTGACTGATTTCAGCTCACATGATTGGCAGGGTTGCGTTATGACTTTGGTGCTTTTTCTGGAAAATGGTTCACCACTTAGCTGAGGACTTTTGCCTTTGAGAGCCCCTTCCTCCACAGTGATAATCATATTTTATGACTATGTTGATATAAAGATGCGTATAATCCAGGCTGGATTCATTTTTATGTATTCATTGTTATGTCTTTTTTGGTTCTGATTTTTAAAAGTAATGAAAACAAAACTACTTTCATGGACTGCCGAAAGCATCGCAGACTCTGGGCACTGGGCTTCCTGTGCTTAATGGAGATGTCGGCCCCAAGGGTGGGTACAAGCACACAGCTGGCCTTTGCCCGGGGAAAGATAACTTAGATGAACGAATGAAGTACCAGTGAGAAACGCCACCCACGTACTCCTTTCCTCAGATTAAAGCATTCACTGTTTATTCCAGACACTCCTTTGTCACAAGCTCCCGTGCCGGGCTCAGCTTTTGGCGGAGGGGTTCACCTGGGGGAGGTCTTGCCTGCTCTTGTCCCCAGTCTGCCATACTGTTGAACTCCTTTCCAGCCCTTCTTGGTCTCTCTTTAGCCCCTTGTGCCTCACCTGAGCCAATATGCCCTTAGACCCTGTTCTAGAATGCACTCTCCTTTGTTGCACTTATTTCTTTGTCCCTCGCCTTGAACACCCAGGATCACTGCATCCTAAAGTGATCTCTATCTGTGTACTTCTTCCCCTTCTAAGGATACGGCCCAACAGGACTGTCTCTGAGACCCTCCTCTTTGAGTCAGCACACCCTTGTCACTCTCATTTCAGCTTTGTCATTTTACCATTTGAAACCCTCTTAACTTTCTGCTATTTCAACCCTACCTCTCAATTTATCTCTGAGTGATCTTGGATAATTTAGTCTTTTGCACTAGTTTTCTTATCTCTGCAAAATAGATTTCTAATAGCCAACTAGGTATTGAGTATGCACTGTGGTCCAGGCACTGTGCTAAGGAATTTGCTAAATAATTGGTATGTATTATCTCTTTTAATCACAACAAAGACCTGCAAGATATGTGTTATCCCATTTTATAGATTGGGAAGCCAAGGCATAAAGAGATTTAATAACTTAAGGTTTCCCAGATAGAATATGAATCAGGATTACAACCCAGTTGGATCCTAGAACATTAGTCTCCATCATTATGCTGTACCGCTCCTCTGCTATTATAAGCCCACCTCACAAAGTTATTGTGACTCACTTTCTTAGCAAGTATCTGTGTCACATCTACTGTGTGTTTGGCATGCATTGGTACCTGCTCTCAAGAATCTCCATTGTTGTTCAGGAGACAGGTCAGCAGACATAGAAGGATAATTAAAAGTGCCCAATAGCAAGTGCTAAGAACCTCTCAAGGAGAACAGAAGATAAAGAGAGTCAGAGGTTGGGGGTGGAAGGGAGAGTAGCTGGGAAGGCTTTTTAGAGAAGAAAAAGTTTTGACCTTAAAGGAAGGATAAATTGTGGATAATAGACAAAACAGGGAGGGAGTTTCCAGGTCAAAGCAAAGGTTAGACAGGAGGCCGGATATTTTTCTGGTTTCAACCATAAGCTTTAAAATAGGCAACACCTGGCAGTTACAGTTTTGCCTAGAAACCTCTACTCTTCTCTGAGTGGGTAGTTACCAAATTAGAATTACTTTAAGCAGGTAGAGAGCTGAGACCAGGATGAGGTTCACATGGGATGTAGTAGGGTAAGTTTTCAAAGTGAGATCTATGGGAATAGTGTCATTTATTCATTCACTTACTCAGTTTTTCATCATTACTTACAGAATACCATATTCTGAGCAGTGTAGGAAACTTCCTGTGGGATTATACATGAAAAGACAGTTCTTGTCCTTAGGAGCTCAGTCTGGTAGGACTAAGGAAGAGGAAAATAAACACAATTACCACTGAATATCATCAAGTCTGTTAGTAAAGAACATACCAGATGCAGAGGTTGCCCTGAGCAAGGAGCTCCCCTCTTCCTGTATTTGGATCAGAGAACTCTTCAAATTGGAGGTGCCATTTGAGTTGTGTCTTAAAAGTTGAGTAGGTGTTCACCGACTTAAAAAGGTGAGGAAAGACATCCTAGGCAGAGAGAGCAACATATGCAAAGGAGTGGAGGTGGGGAGCACGACAGATGCAGGGAACTCCAGCAGCTTGTTATCACAGGAGCTTCAAGTGCCTCCCTGGAATGTGGAGTTGAGGTGTGGTTTCAGGCCTGGTGAGATCTCAGAGGTAGGGTTTTAAGCAGAGGAGTGTCACAGTCCGTTCACATGGGTGGGTGGGTGGGGAATACAAAGGGAAGTAGAAAGGCAAGTTAGGAGCCCATTGTGATCATTTTGCTGCTGGATGATGAGGACCTGACCCCAGGTAGCGGAGCTGAGGAGGAGAGAATGCACTCGCTTAGGCTGAACACTGATGGGCTGTGGGTGCAGAGGGGGACGGCTAATCCCAGGCTTCTGGGACACTAACTGAGCTTGTGGCTTAGGTGAGATTTGAGGTGAAGTAAAGAGAGAATGATAGTCAGTTCTCTTTATTCACGACAGTTCTGTTCTATAAGGTTGCTACAAACACTGAATTAGTGAATCTTGAGCCCTTGCTTCTAGAGGAAGTCCAGGATTACATTCATGTGAGCTGCTGGTCACAATATTTTCATCAGATGGTTAATACATGTCCTCGTTTTATGTGTGTATCTGTTTAAAGACATTGTATTAAAGTTCTCCCAAGAAACAGAATCCATATATATATTCACATTTGTAGATATAATCTATATAAAAAGGTACATGGAAATGTATTACGAGGAGTTCGCTCATGAGACTACGAAAGCTGAGCGGTCTCACGGTGTGCCATCCGTGAGCTGGAAACTCAGGAAGGTTGGTGGTGTAGTTTCAGTCTGTGTCCGAAAGCCTGAGAACCCGGGGAGCCAAGGTGTAAATCCCAGTCCAGGAGCAGCTGACCTAGCTCAAGGCAGGAGGGAGAAGTGGCAAAGCCCTCCTTCTGCCTTTTGTTCTCTTGAGGCCCCCAAAGGAGTGGATGGTGCCCACCCACACTGCGGAAGGCCATCAACTTCACTGAGTTGACGGATTCAAATGCTAATCTCATCAGAAAACACCCTTACAGACACACCCCCAAATAATGTTTAATCTGCGCACCCCAAGGAGCAGTAAAATTGACACATAAAATTAACCGTCACACATTGTTGATTCATTAACATTGATCTCACAGCCAGTAACAATATAACTCGTACCTGAACAAAGTGTACCTGATACACGTATTTCCTCTGTAAGAACATCTCAGTCTTCTTGTGCTCAGGAGCACTAGGCAGCCCTTCAGCAGGATGCTTGGGGTCTTTGTTTCAAAAGTGAGATCCCCAACAAAACTCACAAAAATGTGAAAAAGATGGCAGTCAACAGACTGCAGAAAGAGCGCTGGTTTACTGTAGGAGGGCCTCCACAGGAAGGCAGAGTGATGCCTTGTTCCTCACTGGGGTTGGGGGGTCCAGTATCCCCAGTTTTTCTCCCTCCGAGTGTGTCTATGAATGACCATGGAAACATCCTGTGTATTGATTTGGGGGTTACAAATGAGTTTTAACAAGTAAGCAAAATTTGCAATTTGGAATCCACGAATAAAGAGGATGGATTGCATTCACTGAAGATTGAAAATTTTGCTTATAAGGTGCCTTTAAGACATGCAGTTGAAAGTCACATTGAACCAGAAAATACAGACACATTTGCCCCACTTAATAAATAGAGATTTATTTATATTTGTAATGTTGAGATACATTACTATTTAAATGGCTAAACTATGCTGACCATGTATGAGATTATTAGGGGCTGTAAGGGATTATTTACGCTGTGTAGGTACATGCCTGGTGTAAGGATGGAGAGGGAGGGACAGTGGCTATTGTGATGCCAGGGCCAGGGCTGGCAGAGGATGGCAGAGCATTGGAGGAACCCTGGATCCTTATGAGGGGAGCGTCTATCTGTACCACTTCCCTCCATACTCCACAGAGGAATATGATGTAAGCTGGGTGCTGGGTGATATATCTGAAAGGGACCCGGGAGACTGGATTCAAGATTATCACTGTCCAAGTCCCTTTCAGGGCCAATGCTTCACAGAGGTCATAGAATCTCATGGGAGGCAAAAGTGGGTCTGACCCTGGCAGAGAGCTCTGATGAGAATCCATGCCCCACCTTTGGGCTGCTGTCTCGATAGGAAAAGGAGCTTATTAGCTGCTCTGTCCTGGATCCCTTGTACCCTCTTCACACTCACACCACACAACTTCCTTGAAATACGTGACTCCAGAGAGCCACACTTTGGGGCCAGACATCCTACCCTGATGTTCTTTCTTCAGTTACAAGCCTCTGATATTTCCATCCAACTCTATCCTTCTTTGCAAACCCCATACCCTACTCCTCACATGTCTGGTGGTCCTTTTGTCTGAGTCTGTCTTTTCTCCACCAGAACCTCATTCTCACAGACCCAGCTACATAAGCTAAGATAGTCAAGATTTAAAAAAAAAAGTTAGATTTAGGACTCAACCATTAAATATTCCTTCTTTCTTCCCTTCCCTCTGTGCTATGTGTTAGGCACTGTGCTAGAAGCTGCATATATAGTGACAAATGAACAAGGCATGGTCCCTGTACAGCTTACTGCGTGGGAAATGTAATACAGCAAGAGGCAGGCTGGAGCCAGGACCCCAGGGTTCAAGTCCTGTTTGTGTCACTATTTGTTGATGTGACATTGGACAAGTCACCTTAGCTCTTAGAAATTCTTCCCTCCTTTGTAAAACATTGAGTTTTGATTTCCAGATTCTTTTCTGGCCCTTTACATTTAATGATTCTATAAAGTAAAATATTTTCAATTGTGTTACAGGGTGGTGGCAAATGTTATTGAACTTGATTGTGGTAGGGAAGCAAGACTTAGTAGAGACTGTCTAAGTTGCTGACAGCTTTGAGCCACCTATACTGGTTATGTACACCCCCTGCAGAAAGTGTAAGGGCGATTGTCAATGCTTACCATGCAACAGTTGAACCCTGAGGTATTTGGATTCTATAGAGGGATGTATTGAATGGAAGGGCAGATGCCAGCCCTGGGGAGAGGACTTGATAATAACTTGCAAGATTTAACACCAGCTGGAGAGCGGATCCTCCCTTTCCCATTGTTATGTTCGGATTTAGCGGAATGACTCCTTTTAAAAGCCACCACTGTGCCCTTGTGAGCAGTGGCAGGAGCTCATGTATGGTTCAGGGTCCCCAAGAACATCATAGAGGGACCAGGAGACCACTTTTGAAATACAAAAGTTGAGTTACTTCACCAGAAACAAACACAGTGCCAAAATCTGTTGCATGTGCAGTAACTTATGGAAATCAACTCCCTGCCTTCTCAGATGCCGATCTCTTGAAAGCATGAAGTGAAGCATGAATCCAAATAAAAATTGTTTTCCGAATAAGTATTAGGTAACACCCCAGTGGGGGCAGATGGTTCTTCTACCGTGCAACATGCATGTGTGTTTCAGTGTTTCACTATTAGCAGAAGGAAGCTTAGACAGATGTTATGAATGTTTTATTACATTCTGTTAAATTTAGGGTAAAAAGATACCTTCTCCAAAAGGGTGTTTTTTTCTAAGGAAAGAAATCACACCCATCATAAAAGAACCTTCTTCTGTTTATTTTATGGCTAAAGGATGACTCTCTTTAAATTAATAAGCCACTGTGATTCAGTGAGGGAGGCAGGTTGAATCTACAGAGCAAGACATGGCACCTGGTCTTGGCATTGTCCTTGACTAACTGGGTGACCTTAGACATTAGACTACATTTCTCTGGCACTTTCTCTGAATGCAAATTGCAGATGGCAGCAATTTCTCACCCTTTTTCTTATCATGTATGTTGGTTAATCATGGTAAAGCACAAGGAGTTCTTCAGGAGAAAGGTTTGCTTTTAGTACGAGCCCACTGAGGAGTATTAATATATCAAGTCCACAGGTGTATTTGGAGGTGTGATTAGAACTGAGTTGAGTTACTAAAAAATGCAAGACATTTAGACTCCTGGGAATATCTGATTATTATAAAATGTGGAAAAATGTTAAAGAACAACTGCTAACTTACATGAGAGACAGAGCATTCAGCTTCCCTGCGTTCTACTCCTCTGTTTTCCTTAGTAAACTGGTTATTTCTGGTCCTGCTGCTTCCTCCCTCCGGGTTTCTGCTTCCTCTGTCCAGCTTCTTGTTCTTCTCTGCTCGGTCCTCTCTTCCTCACTAGTGTGCGGGACCCACACTTCAGCACGTAGGGCCTAGGGAGGCTGTGGGAGTCAGGTGACTGTCCTTTTGTTGGGAGCAGCAGAAAGATCATGTTACAATGTTCTAGTTCCCCAGGGAAAGGAGGCTTCTGCCATTCAACAGTCTAGCTGATGAAGGAGGAGCAAGTACTGAGGGTCATGTCTGGGGAGATAACAAACAAAACCCCAAAATGAATGCCCTCGAAAACACCAAGATACTGTGAAGAGTCTACTATCGAAGCCGCAACACTCAGGAAATGCCCAGATAGTGTGGTTTTCATTATTAGTATTAGTATTATTTTAAAAATGTGTGGGTTACGTGTGATAAAGTCCACATGTAAAACTGGCTCTCTTGTGATTTGGCAAGTGAGATGTGCTAAATTTAAGAAGTCTGATCGAAACATAAACAATGGAGTTAAGTGTAAAGAAAACACACTGTCATTGAGTTGAGAAAAACAGCGACTTGTAAATAATTGAGTGAAATAATACTGAATCACTTGGATTTGCTTTTAAAGTAGTATGGAATTATTTTTTGATGAGTTAGTTTAATTTTAAAATATAATTTATTTCATTTCTTTAAAAAAATGTTGTAAGGTTTAATGTTCGTGTACTCCCCATATCTCGTCATATTTTCTGTCTTCTTTCAAGACTCCTCTCCGAGGTCAGGGCCTCTTTTCAGACATCCCAAAATTTGCAGACAAGCTAATTCTCTCCCATGAGGGACCCTGAGCGTTTTGCTCAGCCTGCTGCTGCAGCTGTAGCTCCATCTCTGAACAAAGCGCATCTCCAGTTACACGCTACTTCCTGTCAGGAGGCTCGCTGTGAACTCAGTGGCACCTTCCGGGTTGTCTCATCTCTCTGCACTAGCCCCTTCCCGGCATTTGCTCCTCTCAGTATTTGTTTGCTGTCTATTCTTGACACTTACTGTATGGTTGATCCTTAGTGGAACAAATATTTCACGATCAAATAAAAGATTTGTTTTCTTATAATTGTTTTTGAAGTAAATAAATTTTCAAAAACTGGCATGCTAAGCTTTCAGTCAAATTTATCTCTGAATTGTATTCTAAATTGCAAAGGTCCTGTCCATTTGCCAGTGGTAACATTGAAGATTCCTCCATTTACTTATACATGATATGCCTCCTGCCTGGAGTCTTCCAGCCATCAGTCTTGTTGACTGACTCCTACTCGTCTCCTTTTCCATCTCAGCTTCAACTCTGCTTCTTTTCCTGGTATCTCCCACTTCCCTCTTGCCCACCCAATCTGAAACAACTTCCTCTAAAATAATCACTTATCATACCCTTTACTTTTCCTTCATGTCATTTATCAAAGGTATAAATGATAGATTTTTTAAAATGACTTGTCTCTTCTACTACACTGCAAGTTTCATATGAGTAGAGAATTTATATATTTAGTTCAGAATTATATTTCCAGCACCTAGCACAGCGTCTGGCACAAACCAAGTATGCAATAACTCTTTGTGAAATGATGTTTTTTTCATTTTCTGCTGTATAAAAGGTATTGTGAGAATATACAGACAAATAAGATGTTGTCTCTAGCCTTAAGGGGATTCTGACATCACCAATGCCTTCAGGTTGAAAAAGATAACATAGTGTATGGGGTGAGGAGGAACGTAAAGGTCTAGAGATTATGTCTGGGAATACTTTCTTACCTAAAGTATATAAAGATTGTATATTTACTAAACATTGATTAAGAAAATTCATGATGAGGGAAAACTGTATTTTTATTCAATAATGTTTTATTCAGTAAAGTAAATAAGTTTACACGTTGTGAATCAGAGTATTACATTATTTTGAGCTATAGTGGTATATATGGTGAGAGATATACAGTATCAATTTTTGCTAAATTTAAAGATTGGCAGCTGCATACATATGTATCAAGTCCCTTGCAATAACAGCCCCAGGGGGATCAAGCTTTGGTTGCTGGGTGTCTAGGGCTCAGGATGAGGAAATCAGTGCTTGAGGAATAATGCCAAGAGGAGAGAAAATCTGAGAGTGTAGCTGGAATGGTGTCCATTCAGGGATTTGCCAATTTGTAGTCCTTGTGTGGCATTTAAGAATGCCCCTAAGTTTGGAATTGTTTTTATAATGATGTCTTCCTCCTGAAAACTATCTGTATTAGTTTACTCTTAAAATAACCACCAGTTGCTCTGGTGTGTGTTTAGTGATGACCATGTTTAGTTAAGAAGACACTGTTCTCCCCTATTTGCTTTAAGCTGTGATAGACAATATGGAAATAAACATTTGCAAGTACAACAAGCCATGGCATTATGTAATAGGTGGAAGCAAACCCATAAATAATCAAATGAATGCAGAAATATTTACAGAGTTTAGCTGCTTAGGGAATTGAAATGAAAAGAAATACTGTCACCCTTCTTTTGAAAATCTAGTCAGGAAACCTTCAGGTAAAGCAGAGATCTTCTAGGCAGTAAAACTGATGTAAGAGCTAACACCTATCTTGGGCTAAAATATGCTAAGTACCATCCTACGTGATTAATAGATATTAATTCATTTAGTCTTTATGCCAACTGTAGTGGATGTTGTGGTGTGTTAAACAGTACCCCTTACATGACAGAGGCATTCACCCCCTCATTTCCTGAAGTGTTGTCTGCTGACAACTTTTAGTTAAATCCCTCCCTAGAAAGGACCTTTGGCAGAAAGGAGCTGCCTTGCCCAAGGCTGCATGTCTTCCCAGGAATAACCTGCATCCCGTGATTGGTCAGTTCAAGGGTACAGAGGTCTGGCTGACTTGCCTCAATTCAGGGTATCTCTGTGGGGCCACTGCGGCCTGCGAGCTCTTTGTGGGACTGGCTGAGGCTCTGCTGCACCTGTTTCGCAGTTCAACTTCATCCTCTCCTCCAGCCGGCTTCCCTCACTGCCCTTCTGATGTTTTTCCTGAGAGAACTCCCTACACAAATTTCTATCTCAGAATTTATTTCCTAGGGGATCAGATAAACATGCCAATTTCATTATTATTTTTATGGGTGAGGAAACTAAGGCATAGAGATGGGTAAGCAACCACAGTAGCACAGCCAGGATTCACACCACCACTAGTCCAGCTCCAGAATGAACGCGTTCAGCCACTGTGCTCTGCCTTAAAATAGGACGAGGGGAACAGATGGGCTCTTCCTGTTGCGACTCTGCCTTCCTCTCAGCCTTAATCTTGCTCTGTGTCCTCTCACCTTCTCCTGTTTCAGTCACACTGGCCTTCCTTCAGTCCCTTTTACTGGTCATGAATGCATGAGCGAGTGACTAAGGGTGCAGGCAGTGGAGCTGGGGTAGTAGGATCTAGGCTGGAGGTGATCAGAATCTAAGGGAAGAAAGAATGAAACGTAACTGGTATTATGGTTAGTAAGTACTAACTTATGAAATGTAAATCTGAGGTTCTCAGCTTGGGGGCAAAACACTTTGTGCTCAGCACAGTATTAAGTTCTCATTGTGAGACATACAGGAAACAATGTCTGCATCCTTTGGAAATTTGTAATTATTTGGGGAAGAGAAAAACACTATATAAATAAGGAAGAGTGAAAGAATATCAGAGGGCAATATGTAAGCAAGAGCAAGATAATGTGACATATTCTAAATATATTTGTGAGAGTATGTGGGTGAAATTAATAAAGTTTAGCTACACAAAATATTATGATGAGATAAAGTTAATTACTTAAAGTTCAGTGTTGCATCTTCATAAGCTGAAAGGAGCCAGAAGATCATTCCTGACAGAGGAAACAGATGGAAATCATGTGATGAGAGGCATTGTCTTGTTTAATCTCACAGCATTTCTCTGAGATGAGTGCTTTTAATCAGGATTTATGAGAAAGTTGAGGTGCAGAATGGTGAAGTAACTTACTGGGACTAGCCAAATTGGTGAGCCATGGGGCCAGGAGCTGAACTCAGACAAGCTGGTTACAAAATGTACAACCTTAACCACCACCCTTTGGGGCACAGGGTTTGTGGTGATGTAGTAGATCAGGTGGGCCAGGTGATAAGGCTGTTCAAATTGTAGGCTGAAAGAGTTTAGATAGCTCCATTCGGCAATCAGAAACCTTCATGGGCAGAGAAAAGCATGGATTTGAAAGTCAAATTGATGAGCATTTTGATTCAGCTCTAGTTGTTACTGGATGAGTTGCTTATTCATTTTAAGGCTCAGTTTTCTCTATTATAAAATGGAAATAACAAAACTTAACTTTTAGGGTTGTAGTGAGGATTATATATAATGTTCGTAAAGCAATTTGTATAGCATCTGGTATGATTGTTGCAGGCATCAGCTAATAGATTGTAGTTACTGTTTGAGTGTAGATTATTAAACTTGGGTGGAGACTTCTAGAAAAGATGGGAACAAAGGGAGAAATACTGAAAATGGAATTTTAGGAAGAGAAAGATGGCTACATGGGGTATGATGGACTGAAAAAGATAGGATGGAGGAGCCAAATGAAGGTAAATTGAGTACCACTAATTAGGATTTTCCATTAATATAAGGATATGTGATAAAGAGTGTCTGGAGTTGGGCAGTGGCAACATAAGGAAGGAGCAGACCTGAGAAGGAAGAATTGACAACGTACTGTACATAGAAGGCAAGAGAAGAGGCAGTGAAAAACAGCTAGATGATCTGAAGCTAAAAGGTAATACCATTGAGAGAAAAAGGGGAAACTGAAGGAGATTCAATTCTTGGGTGCATGGTGATCAATTCTGATGTTGACATGAAGAGAACTAAGAGATGTGAAAAAGACTGAGAAGAATCTAAACAGTGGAATTCAAAAATTTTTCTTAAATCAATGGTTTCATTCATTTTAATCTTGAGAAGGTAGAATTTCTGGTTGTAGCTTTTCTGCTAAAATTTTGAGGGAAAGAAAGCCGAGAAATATGACCACGTAGACCTGGTGCCATCCTTGCATAAAAGGGAGCTGAAGTCATAGGAATCGGAGAGGTTGGGTTTACAAAGAAAAGCACAAGATAGATTCACACATGGAGATCGCATGAGGGGTAGATCCTGTCTGCTTAGAAACTAGATCCCTTCCAATGTGGGTTCAATGGTATTCTTCCTGTAAAGCCTACCAATTCTAAGACCCACTCAGTGATTTTTTCAGATTTTCACTTTTGGAGGTTGTTTTAGAATAAAATTTCTAGGCCATTGTGTTTCTTCTGTTCTGCTCTAAGAGCAATAGGATAGAATGTGTTGCCAACACCAAAGGGTTCAGAAAAACTATTTCTGTTTTTGTAAAGGACTTAATAAGGAAGCAGCTTATTCTCTCTGAGGAAAATGACACTTCACAGAGGCCAAATATATTTCTGTAAATTGTAAAGGATAATAATATTGTTCCAATTAAGCTCTTCATGCTCACAGTATAGAGGCCAATCTAACCTTACACAAATAGGACAGCGGGAGAAAAAAGATGCTGTTGCCAAAACCGCTCTCACCTGGAAGATAAACGTTGCAAATAAGCAGCTGCCAAAAACTCTAGAGAAGCTAGAATCATCATTTTATTTTTTCAGAGAGATGAATAGATGAATTTGTAAATTGAGAAACTATAGGGAACTGGAATCAGGGAATTTGACAGTATCAGCCACGCTGAGCCAAGTGGCCTTTCTCAGACTCTAGAATTTCTTATGTTCCAATAACAAAGCCTAAAATCCCTCAGGCAAACAGTCCTAGAATTTTTTTTTTTTTTTTTTTTTTTATCAGCTCATAAGATGAAGTTAACTCTGAGCTCTTAAAATGTATTTGTTTTACTATTAGTGCTGGCTTCTAGAAGGTTTCCCCAGAATTTACCTGCCCGGAAAGTGGTCAAGGCCGGTTGACTGCAGGTTCTAATTAAGGACCACCTTTCCCCCTTTCTTGCAGACTTATAAAGAAAGGTGGAGAACAAAAACCCTAGGAGAAGCCTTTCCTTAGATCATCTGTGAGCCATAATGTTGTCTATTTATGTGTTTTTAAAATATACGGTGAAAAATTATTTCTACATTCAGTGAAATATATCAGAGGTGGGAAGGAGGAACTCACCACCGTACTTAAAATTCAATTAGCTTGGCTGCAGGCTTGGCGTAAGGTTAGCTTGCATAGTGATTTTTTTTCCTCTCCTTAGATGCTCAAATTTTATTCTCAACTGTTAGTAGTAATGTTCATGCTGAAGGATCAATAAATGCCCTGGAAATTTTTTAATTAAAGAAATTTTGCCTGTTTAAGGAAACAAATGTACTTGGGAAAGAAATATAGTACAATTTCATGCCCATTGATCAGGCATATTCTCATGCTACCTGTGGGCTCTTTTGGAAAAATCTCTCATTGAAGATTCCTAATTTCCATTCTACATATTATACAGTGATATATTGACTTTAGAGGGCAGATTTAGCTGCATGGCTTTTTTGGTTGATGATTGCCAAGTATGTGAGCCAAGCCTATGGCAGTAAAAACCCTTGATACAGCATCTTACAGGAGCGTCTTCCCAAGTGACATCCTCACACTACAGTGGCTTCTCGTGGAGATTTACTCCTCCAACGTCTCTTTTCCTTCCAGGGAAAAAACTCCAAAATGGCTCTTTCCATTGTCTAGATTTTCTTGTCCTTGGGTTAATTGGGTATCTATCAGTTCAAATGTTTAATTCACAGAATTCTTTTTAAAAGTAACAACTTATAGGGAGCCTCATGGAAAAAGGAGCTGGGGAGGGATGGAAGCGCAAGGAGGTGGGAACATTAGTGTTAAATTTTTGCCGATTCTAATCTGGACTGGTGCTGTCCTGTATTGCTGCTATCTGGGTGAAACAGAGGAGAAACAGCACCCTAGTTCTTCTTACCTCAAGAGTTTCTGTCCATGAAACAAGAATGATTTCAACTCTGAGAACAGCCTCTGCCTCTTAGGCATTATGCTAGGAATGGGTGCTAGATTTTGTTTCTCCATTTACCTGTACATGCCCCGAATCTCTTATGCCTGGAGTATGTGAGCAGCAATCCTTGTCTTTATTCTTTGTCCTACACTGTACAAAAAATAACCTGCTCTTGTAGAGAACCACTAAGCTAACATGGATTCTGTATTCCTTTTTTGGAGGAAATAAAAAACATATTTCTTATTAAAGGGCCAATATTTTTGAAAAGGTTGAATAGGATGCTACTTTAAAAAGAATTCTAGCTACTTAAATAGAGGATGCTGAGAGAGTCAAACCCACGAAGATTCCTTTGCTCAGTGCTTACTTACTTTTGTGATATTGTGAGTTAGATAGTTTTGTTTGCTTCAAGCTTTTGTGTTTTATTTTGTTTTTCTGACTTTGTTCTTTGATGACGTAAGTTATGTCAGACCTGATGAGTCTCCTCTTTTCTTGCTTGTTCTCTTTCATTTGCATCATTGCTGGCTTAAAAGCGGACTCATTCTCCCAGATATCTGTTATTTATTCATGTACTTATTTATTTAGCAATTTTGTTAAGAACTGGTGATCTTTTCTTATACTAGTTTTCCTTTTCTATCACTTATCTGCTCTGTTTTCATTTTATTTCCTTATAGGCTTGCACTTTCTTGTTGACACTTTAAAAATGAAAATATCCAAATTCCAAATTGTGTGACTTTTTTCCCTAGTTCTTAGGTTTTTGAGTGTTTTTAAAGAATTTATTGTTTTAGTGTGTTAAAAAATATTGGTTTAAAAGTTAGCAAAATAATAATTACCTGTTGAAAAAAAATGGCAAAAATAAAAAAGTGTAAAAAAGGACACAGAATGAAACTCTTTTTATATTCCCTTAATTCCACTCCCCACATGCGACCACTGTATAACAGTTTGGAATGTATACTTCCAGGTATTTTTTTTTTCTATGTCTACACAAATTTATCTCTCTCTCTCTCTCCCTATTATATATATTTTTAAACAAATGGAGCATACTATATGCAGTCGATTTTCATTATCTGTAATAGTTATATTCTATAAAGTTGCTGTAAATACTGAATTAGTTAACCTTTGCTCCTAGGAAAAACACAGGGTTAGGTTCCTATGAGCCTCTGGTTACAACATTTTTGTCAACTGATCAATAAATAATCTTGTTTTATATGTATTTCTGTTTAAAGACACGTTAGTCAATATATTTTGTTAATTCATTAACACTGAGCTCATGGCCAACAGTACTATGACTCATGCCTCAGCGAAGCTTATCTAACGTATGTATTTTATCTGTAAAGCACATCACAGACTTCTTGTGTTCAAGAATACCAGGCAGCACTTCTACACTATGTTTGGGGACTGTTTTGAACAGCAAAATCAAATGCAAAAAACATGGCACTAAATAGACCATCAAGAGGACTCTTTTTTACAATATGAGAGCTGAAATAAGAAGGCAGAGAATTACTTTGTTTAACCTCAGCTGGGAACATGCACATTGGGTGATTCAAATGTTTTGCTGCTCTGTGCATATCTGTGCATGTTTGTCAAGGTATTGCAAATATTGATTTGGGGTTACAAATATATTTTTATAAGTAGAAAACTTGCAAATGCAGAATCTGTGGATAATGAGGATTGACTGAGTATCTTTCTACAATATGTTTTTCATTCCCTATCCAATAATAATTGGTAGACATCCTTCCACGTCATCGCACAGGTGTTTAGTTCATTCAGCACGTTTGTTGAGTACCTACCTCCCAGGCACTTAATGCTTAGCGCTGGGATACTGCATTGAGCAAAACACAGCAGAATCTGTGCTCGTAGAGCTCACATTCATTGTGAATAGACCCCATTGGTCTTTGAGCCCTTCCTCGTTTCCTGGCACAGCCAGATAGTCTGGCTCACCTTGGCCCCCAGCACAGGAGTCAGCAGCTTCTCCAAGGAGCTCTGGTTCTCTTCTGTGAATAAACTGGGGGATGGTTCTCCTCTGTTGCTATACAGCAGAAAAAACTGATAGGGCTATGAGGGGTGCTTTTTGAGCAGTATTTTCACTCTTTTAGGTGCCTATGGGTTCTCTTCTGTGGCTCAGCCTTGGTGTCTTCATGAGTGTAATTTTTGACTCAGCTGTTTTATTTCCTGGGAGTCTCCGTCTCCTCTCCTGCTTATATTCCTGAGGTATTACTGTGCAGTCCGTCTACGACTCTGCTCTGGTGGATAACCCTTAAATCAGACAGTCTTTTCTTTGCCTTCTGGGATTGACACCACTACCCTCTACTCCCTACCCCTACACACAAATCAGCGTATTCTCATTCTTGTGCTGTAATCACAAATTACCCTAGCTTCTAATACAAAAACTCTGTGGATCCACTGTGGGGTCTGCTTATATAACAGGAGGCAGTGAAGGTCAGGGATAGCATCCAATTTCAACGGATGGATCTGGAAGTAACGAAGAGATCTGTCTGGGAAACAGATTTGGGGCCATCCAGCACCCATGACTGGGTCCCAAACAGGGAGTAAACCTCCAGGAGACACAGAAGAATGAGTAAGCCAAGTGCCTTTTTCCTTGCTGACTTTCGGGTCAAGATTAGGAGAACTTAATGACAATCCTATGAAAATGTTTAGGGTACTGTAACTTTCTGGCATTTCACCCAAAGGACATCATTCCAAATCTCACTTGCTGGTTGGGAATATTGGAGAGAGGCAGAGAGAATGGCGATGCAGAGAGTCTACTGACCTGGGCTCTCAGTGGCTCTGAGGCTCACAGAGCATGCTACACGACCCCCACAGCAGCAGGCCTAGGTGAGAGCCGGTACCCTGCACCTCCGGGCCCAGCGTTGTCCATATCCGAGTCAGCTCTCAGAGTCTGTCTGCCAGCAGCTTAGCTCTGTTTTATTTTAACATTGAAAGTTATTTGCAAAATGCACACTAAGACCTACAACATGCTCACAATGGCTAGGCCCATGACATCCTCCCAAATTACTCTTTACTGACAATTAAACCCAGAATCTGGAATACAGGTGTGAGGTGGATGTTACTGGCAATCTACCCAGAGCTCTTCAGACCCTTTTCACCATCCGTGCGTTCCTCTCTTGATGCCTATGTTATTTTGCTTCAACAAGCCCACACGTCACACTGTCTTCAGAGGCCACCCCTGGGGCCACCAGAACCACTTTGGCCACAAGCGCAAAAACCTGCAGATGCCTGGGAGCTTACGTTCCTTTGGGGAAGCCTTCATCAGTGATGGCTAGTGTAGGAGCAGAAAAGCCCAGCTTTCTCGCCTCTGGTTGGGACAAACTCTGAAGCAAAATACAGACCCTGGGTGTTGTGTGAGATGCAGCCGAAGCTCCCTTCTGGGACTTTGCTTGCAGTGGCACCCTTGTCTGGCTGCTACTTCTTTTTCTTCCCTGTTCCTGTTTCCTTCATTCCTTCCTTGTTTTCTCCTGGGAGAATATTTTAATAAGTCACCCATGAGTGAATTCTTGTGCCAAAGTCTGGTTTTGGGGAACTAGTGTAAGATGAAGGGCCAGACTGAACCTCGAACAGATGCTATGATGCAGGGCTCTCTGTCTCCATCCTTCATGAGCTCGGTCTCAAAACTGGGCTCTGACCTTGGTAATGTGGTCTTCTTACTTCTCCTGACTGGGACCACAGATGCCTCAGGCCTAGGACCCTGCTGATACAGCTGAATCCCAATATCCTTTTCTGTTCTCGCCAGTTTCCCTTCGTAGGATTAAAATCTTTCTCTCCACTCCTCAACTGCTTAGGAAGGTTCTTCCAAGGATGGACAGAGTTCAGGGAAATCCTTTTGCTTCCAGCTGGCATCTACGCCTTTGACCATTGCCTAGAGTCACCACAGCTGAAACCTGCTTCTTGGTTTGGACCTTCTAGTGCTGATGACCTTTAAAATTGTGCCGGAGTTGGTGAGACCCTGGACATGCTACACGGTGGCCGTTGCTGGGCTGGGCTCAGAGGACAGATCTATCTGCTTACCCTGATCTGGCCCCAGCTGCCTGGGTGGTCAACTTCCATGCGTGGCCCCTGTTAGTAAACTTGTGAGGACAGTGGCTGTATCTATTATCTATTTTAACCATTAAATCTAGTCCTGTTAACTCCCACATTTCTTTCTTGGCATGTCTGCAACTCTGCTGCTGATACTTTAAGACAATTTAGATGTGCCCAACAGGGAGGACAAATTGGCTTTGGCAGAGAGTACTCAAAAAGTGATGCACCTGTATGTACATATGTGCCATCCTGCAGGCAGCATTGTGTGGGATAATGTGCTCTGGGTCAGCCAAACCTCAGATTCTGTGACAGTTCTATCACTTTTTAATAATAAGCACTAATGTTTACATTGTGTCACTGTGTGCCAGGGAGCACTTCAAATAATCCATTGTTTAACTCTTACTGTAACCCTATGAGGTAGATAATATTGTCATCCCCATTTTATAGATGAGGAAATTAAGGCTAATTGGCTCAACAGGTGGTGGCAGAACAGAGATTTGAACCTGGGAGGTCTGACACCAGGGGATATGCGCTTAATCTCTGTAATAGCCACTGTGTGATGATGTGACTTCGTGGGGACTGCATGGGATAATGCAGGTAAAGGCTTTAGCAGGAGCTGGTTCATTGTATGAGTTCAGTTAATGCAGGGAGAAAAAGGCAGGGCATCTACCTCCTTCTACTTTTTTTCTCCCAGGCTGTCTTTGTATTATTTTTTCAATTAATCTTTTATTTCAGAAAAAGCTCAAATATCTAGTTGCTTTTAATAGTAAAGAGATTAATATAATGAACCCCCATGTATTCTTCATGCAGCTTCAATAAATATGAATTCATAGACACTCTTGTTCCATCTATACCTCTTTCTACAATATTTTGAAGTAAATCCCCTGCATCACATTGTTTCATCCATAAATGTTTCAGAGTATGTCTCTAAAAGATAAGAACTCTTTAAAAACACATAATCAAAATACCATTATCATATCTAACTAAAAATAATTCCCTAACATTATTGATTATCCCAGCGATGTTTACATTTTCCAGTTGCTGCTCATACACTTCCTTTTCCCCACGAGTTTGTTCGTATGAAGTAGGATTACAAATAAGGTCCGTAAATTGCAGTCGGTTATGTCTTTTAAGTTTCTTTTAACTAATAGCTCTCCTTCTCCACAATTTTTCCTCCAGTAATTTGGTTGGGAGAGGACTGGATTGTTTATCCTGTAGGTTTCCCAGGAAACTCTTCCCCAGTGTGGATGATTGCAAATCCACGATGATGTTTACCTTGTTCCTCTGCTTCCTGCTTTTCTTATATATTGATAGATCTAGAAGCTTGGCCAGATTAAGAGTTTTTTATTTGTTTGTTTGTTTGTTTTTTGGCAAGACGACTTCATAGGTGGTGATGTCTGCTTCCTGCAGGAGGTACAGGCTTTCTGATATTTCTCTTTTCAGCCTGTTGGTTGTCATTGATCATTATGTCTACATCCATGCATTCAATAGGGGTTACAAATGGTGCTACTCCACTTCATTTGTTATGCAGAAGACTTCTATGCAGGGAAACTTCCCTAGTTTTTTGTTTACTGTGAGTTACAGTTCTTTTAGGGAAGACAGAATAAATGCTTGATTCCTCTCCTTTACTAGTTTTCAAATAATGTATTGGTTCCTGATTATGTATTCAAACAAGGCTTTTTTCAATAACTTTAAAAAACACACACACACTTTAAATTTGTAGAAAAGTTGATCGAGTGTGCACCTTACCTAGAGGTACCAGTTGTTAAATTTTGCCACATCTACTTTATCTATCTCTCTATGTGCAGAACCTCCTAAAAGTAAGTTAGACATCATGACAGCTCATCCCTAAATACTTCAGCATATATTTCCTAGAAACAACACTTTTATACATAATCACAATACTATTTTTATGAGAAAAAAGTTTAAAATATAGTATGTAGCAATTAATCCATATTCAAAAATTGCCTATTGTCCCAATAATGCCCTTTAAAACTCCCTTTTAAAAATCCAAGAACCAATGAAAGATCGTGCATAATATTTCATCATATCCCTTCATTCTCTTTTATTTCCTTGGTTATTTCCTCTTGCTGAGATAGAAACCAAAGTTGGCCTGACCTAGAGCCCATTATCCTGCATTATGCTGCCTGAGGGGTCATGTGTGTATATTACACAGGCAATGCTGTTTACTTCTTATTGCATCGTATCAGGAGGCATGTAATGTCAGTTTGTCTCGACACTGGGATGTAAAACTTGGTTCTTTGTTTAGGCTGAAGTGTGCCTAATAGCACACATCAAAGTAAATTCAAACAGCACAATAGCAAAGGACACTTCAAAGTGAATAGTGAGTAGTGAGTGGCAAAGGGAATTTTTCCTTTTGTAACTGGTAAGTAATATGTGGGATAGTGTTTTTGAGATTGTTCGGACCTTCTGCCCTCCCCAAAGGTATTCACATCCACTTCTGATCTTGCCTGAATCAGTTATCACATTGATGGTTGCAAAATGATGAATTTCTAATGTTAATATATCTCCTGTAGCTGATATTCTTCTGTAGAGAAGAGTTCTCTCTACTCCCCCATTCTTTTGAATAACACTGTTGACTCATGGGTTCTTTTTGATTCAATGCACTGTAATCCATTAACATCGTTATTCTTTTTCATGTTTCGGTTGTTCCAAATTTGACCCATGTGTATTTCTTCAGGATGGCCCCTGTGTTCTTTTAATACATCCCCATTGGTCTCCAAGCCCTTCCTTGTTTTCTGGCATAGCCAGATACTCTGGCTCACCATGTGCCCCAGGAAACTGGGAGATACCATTTTTTTTGTCCCCTTTTTGTTAAATCAGGAGCTCATACTAAGCAATCCCAGGATTCCTCACCTTTCCCTACTCTATATTTGTGTCTTCCTCCTACCACAGTGAGAACCTTGGCTCAGAACACTATTTAATACATTTGTTCATTCTCTCTACCCCATAATATTTGTGAAAATTTTGTAAGAATTATTGTATCAATACTTTTCCTAACAACAAATCTATAGTAAATGTCAAATTTCTTCTTCTACTTCTTTGTTTTTATTTTTGTTTTTTGGTCCTTAGATAACCTCTCACTAGACTGTCTCTCAACCTGGACACTGTTGACATTTGGGGCTGGATAATTCTTTATTGTAGGGGCTGTCCTGTGCATCGTAGGATGTTTAGCACCACCCCTGGGCTCTAGGTATTGGATACCAATACTCATTGCCCACCCCCCGATGGTGGCAATCAAAGATGACTGTAGACAACATCAAATATCCTCTGGCGGGGTGGCAAAATCACTCTCAGTTGAGAACCACTTCACAAAGAGGGTACGGGCAGCCTGAGTACTGTTTTCCAAAGCTACTTGAATTAAGCTCATTATGCTGTTATATTATCAAATTGATATACAGTTATAGTACCAAGTCCATATTGGTTTATTTGTATTTGTGTTTTTTCAACCTTAGCATTTTGCTTTTCTTTTATGATTTTTAAATTAAATTAAATTTTCTGAATAAGTAAAACATCTATATGGTTCAAAAGTAAAAACAACATTAAAAAAAAAAAAGATATATGGAGTAAAGTCTCATTCTCTTCCCTTCCCCCACCACTCTGTTCCTGCTCGTCATCTACAGGTTACTGTTTTCATGAATTTCTGGTTTATCTTTCTTACACAAAACGTAGCATATTATATAGTCCCTTTGAAACTTGATTTCTCTGTTAAAAAAAATATGTGCTGATATCACTCCGAAACAATTCATAGAGATCTTCTTCACCATTTTTTACAGCTGCTTACTCTTCCATTATGTGGCTGTCCCACAGTTTATTACCTCATCTCTTAAGGATGAACGTTTAGATTGTTTCTAGTTATTTTGATAATAGAAATAATTTCACAGTGAATAAGCTTGTGCATATGTTGTTTTGGATTTCTGAAGACGTGTCTTTGGGATAAATTCCTAGAAACGGAATTGCTGGATCAAAGGGTAAAAGCTTATGCAGTTTTGTTAAGGATTGCTAAATTCTCCTTCATGAGGCTTATACTGTTTTCCATTCCCACCAGCAAGATGTGAAAGAATGTGTTGTCAAGCTTTGAATTTGTGCCGATCTGATAGGTAAGAAAGTGCGTCAGTATAGAATTAGTGTAGTATCAACTTGCATTTTTTTAATTGAGTAAAGTTAAACATCTTTGCATATGGTTGTGTTCCTTTATATTTGTGTGTGTTCGCGTGTGTGTGAAAACTATTTATCCTTTGCTCGTTTCACCTTAGGTTTTTGGTTATTTCTTTCTGGGCATTTTCATTTTTACAGATATTAACATATTAGGTAGATTTGGTCTTTATTTGTGATACAAGTTTCAAATGTTTTCTCTCAATTTGTCATTAGTCTTTTAATTTTACTTTTGAATTTTTTTGCCACGCCAAGTTATTTTTTGAAAAAATTATTTAGATAAGCTTACCAATGTATTTTTTCATGTTTGGATTTGAATCATAATTAGAAGTTTTTCTCCACATCAGATTATAAAGATAGTCACCCATGTTACTTATACCACTTGAATTATTTCATATTTTACATTTAAATCTCTAATATATTTGAAATTTATTCTGGTATACAGATCTAACTTTATTTTTTCCCAAATAGGGTCACATTTTCCTCAACACCATTTAATAGGAAGTCTTTATTTTCCCCATTGATTTGTGACATCACCTTTGTCATATACTTGGGTCTGTTCTATTTCATGGTCTGTTTCTCTATTCATATTAGAGTGTAACATTTTCTTAATTATAGTGGCTTTATACTGTGCTTTAAATTTGGAATGGCCAGTCCTCTCTTTCTGTCTCCACATTGCTCTTTTTTCCTAGGGTTTTCCTCGCTATTCTTGAATTTTTTTTTTAATGTAAATTTTAGAACCCACTTGACTGACTCCAGCAAAGGTTTATTGGATTGTATTAAATGTATTTATTAAGTTGAGGAGAACTGATTGATGTTTTTGTAATGTTGAGTTATCCTATCCAAAAGAAAGGAAAATCTTCCCACTTTTTGAAGTCTGCTTTAACATCTTTTGGAAGTAATTTAAAGCTTTAAAATTTTTCTCATGTAAGTTTCACATATTACTTGTTAAATTTACTCCTAATGACTTTATCTCTTTTGTGACTCTTGCAAAACATTACATTTTCTAATTGGTTATAGTTTGTATATTTGAAGGCTGTTGAGCTTTATATATTAATTTTGTATCCTGACTGAATTACTTTATTGTTTCATCTTATCACTGAATAGCTAAGGTTTTCTAGGGATTCCATTATACCACCTACAAATAGTGATCATTTGATTTTTATTTTTAAATTTTTATGTCAAGTCTATCTGGAATCCTCTTCTGTCCTTTGTACTCTCCAGTGCTGCCATTGCTATTAATAGGAACTCGAGCTTTCATTATCTTTTCTTTTTCAGTAACGTTACCTGTATGGACACAAGTATGATACACTGCAGACACTACAGCCCACCGGGCATGATCCTAGCAACAGTATTCCAGAAAACAAGGAATGTGCCAGTGTGTCCCTAGTTTAAGTTGTCACCTTCACCTCCAAATCAAGTCTATCACCACATTTCTAGGTTATTCATGAGTGCTCCTAAACCTTGGCTTTAGCTCTGACTTTTCTTTCTCCTTCCACCTTCCCATCATGTCACCTGCCAATTCATGCAGATTTCACTTCACAAACTTTCTTCCTGTCCATGCATCAGCTGGTCCACTTGATGGGGAAAAGGCTCAGACCCATTGCTTCAACTGGAGACCTTGAAAGGGCCACCTCAGCTTCAGAAAGTCATCTGGGGTTGGCTCAAGTCCTCTGGTACGATTGCACTTCAGCTTAATTTTTCTTTCTGTCCAATCCTAGCTTCCTCACTGCCTAAAAGATGTTTCTGAGAGCACTCCTCAATAAATTTCCCGCATAAACATCTCAGAGTCTCAGGATGATTCCTGGGGAGTCCTGACTGTGATATCTTTTTCTCATGCCTGCTGCTATACCCAGGTGTAGACCCCATGATTTCTTAGAATATTGCAAAAGTTTTATAACTGGCTCATTTTCTCACTGGCACTTCTATGATCAATCTATACACACCTGTAGACAAATTATTTATCTTAAAACGTAGCTCAAATCATGCTGTTTTCCTGATCAAAAACCTTGGAGCCTCCCCAGGCCCTTTGATTAGGTTCCTACTCCTTGTTGTGACCTTCAAGGCCCTTCCTGATCTAGCTTCCACTATCTTTATTCATCATCTTCTCCTCCAGTATAAGGATCCCATGCTCCATTTAAATCTGGCTACTTGCTATTCTCTGAATCTACCATAAAAATTTCTCCTTCCTACATTTGTTTAAATTTTTCTCTCTCTGTCATCTCTTCTTTATCAAATTCCAGCCATATTTCAAGGTCCATTTTAAACACCACATTCTCTGTGAAGATTTTCTTTATACCTTAATCAAGTGTCATCTCTTCCTCATTAGTTATCCCAGTGCAGGTGAGTTGTACTTCCCATTGACACCCACCTGATTATATTGACTTGTGCACTTAGTTTACCTTTTTATCTCTCTTCACCGTTGCCACTTGCACTGATGGAATATAATCTTCAAAGCAAGGTTTTAGCTAAATCATCTCTGTCCTGCTTGAAGCAACAAGCACAGTCCTTACTACTGGAGTTCAATAAGTTATGGATAAATTCAATGGAATGTAATCTGCCAATTTGTTTGACATTTGCACAAATACTTTTTATCTTTACAGCTTCTCAAGTTTGGGGGAGGAGAGCTTCCTATTAGGGTAATATTTAACCGAGGTTTTTTTAAAAAATGAAATCATGTTTACAGTATTTTTCCCAGTACAATTTTCATTGTAAGAAGATCCCTAAATTTTCCTTTAAAAGTTTCTAAAACTCAGGACAGAATGTTGTCCCCATAGAGCAATGGCCATATCCTGTTAAAGGTAGGCAAACACTTGACTAGGAATTCCTGAGGGTGGAGAGGAGAACCATGAGACCATGTAATCAGATGATGTGACATCAAATCCATGGTGCAAGTCAAAACACAGCTGTGGGGCAGGAATCTGGAACCAACCATGAGACTTTTTCTTTCCCGTTTCCATCGTGGGTTTTAGTTTTCTTATTCTGTACAGGCAGTTTCACCCTTATCAAGATAGAGCTTTTCTTTTTCCATGTACCTTAGCCTCATTTGATTCACTAACATCTCGTTCTCAGCCAAATGAGAAGAGTGATGTTTTCCAAAGCACTCCTGATTGATACTTGATAGTGCCCATAACACTGCAATTAGAGACGGTGAAAGTAGGGCACTAATTAAAAATAAGTTTTTGGTGTTAAAAATAATATTTATGTAGGCAATCTGTAGAGAGAAAGAAATAAAATTGAAGGAGATATCATATACCTCAAGATACTTAAAATTTTATCCATTTATTTCATCCTAGGTCTCAGAGTAAGCTAACTACAAATAGTCTGGTACTAGAATGTTAACTTCTCCTTTTGAGGGTATAGAGGTTGAGTTTTCAACAAGCAGAGTGTGGTTATGGTTGGATAGAATAGTGCAAGGTTGTGTTTACATAGAATCTTTCACTGAAAGAACTTTAAGTGCTTCATAAGCATTGCCTCATGAATCCTTCCAACATCCTTAGGAGGTGAATGGAGTTATTGTTCCCATTTAACTAATGGAAAAATTAGAAAAGAGAGGGCGTGAGTATCACATTTACCAGTGACCATGCAAATATGATCTACGTAGCTTTTGATTGTTGACGGTATAACTATACTTATATAAATGATATCTCCCTATTCTGATTTTATGCTATGGTCATTTTTCTTTGCTTTTGCATTGGCTGTTTAAAAATTATCACATAGAAACTTTCATAAATATTCTGTGTTATGAGGTAGCATCTTTAAACTTTTGCTACTATAGTAATCCTACTGGAAAAAGGCTTTGTTGTACCCCAGTTGTCTAGAGGTTGCATCCCAGTTGTTTTAGCCACTGTTAATAAAGCCATAATTCTATATCTGAACTAAGACTGGCCTTAGGTGGGGAATTATGGTCACAAAGCCCCTGAACTTTGTTTTGTAGAAAACGGCACTAATTCAGTCACTCAAGCGATATGTGTAGGGTAAAACAAATGATAACAGGACAACCTATCCACTGGCATCAGTAAGAAAAAGGAAGGGGTCTGCTATGGATGGTGAGAGTGTAGAGAGATTTTGAATACTCTCGGGGGGGAAAAAAGGCTTTTTAAATGGCAACAGCCTAGTAATTGAATCTTATTTCTAGTCCTTTTTTCATAGTAGTTTGGGAGTAGCTCCTTTGTCTTACATAGCTCTGAGACAAAATGGCGGTGGTAAATATACAAGATTATTTTGGTGTGCTGATATTTCTTAATGAGATTCAATTAGAATTAAGTTATATTTTGTATCTCTATGAGATAAGATGTTTATAATTCTATTTTAAAGACTAATATCAGAAATGCTTTTTTAAAAAGGTCACTTGAAGTAATACATATCAGAAAATGAGGAGTTTCCCCTTCACTCCAAAAGAGAATGAAGTGTCTTTTATCCAATATAAGTCTGGAGTCTTAGCCAGTCAGTGAGTGAGATATATACTGGTCCTCTGACAATTGTCCGAGGGTCTTGACATTGCTGCTAATGATCTGTTGATAGGAACACCTGGATGGCAACAAAGGCGAGTATTATCAGAGAAGACACGAAGGCCTCCCTGAGCTAGTGTAGGACTGACAGAAAACAGTAAGATGGGTGCCAGGCAGACCCCATTAATTGACCTTTGGTAAGTTTCAGGCTCTAGATTTTATAGACTGAACTTGGTGTTAAATAAGGATGAAAAAGGATTCAGTTTGACTGTCTGCTTTATATCTACAATAAACTTATTCCAAGGAGAAAATTTGATTGTACCCTTTCTGTAATCTTGCACCTGAGTCTTCAAAATTGCAGAATATTTTGGACTCAGTGTTTATGGACTCATTTGTCTTTATGCCAAATAATTTTTGGGTCTCATAGCACTTGAAAAACATGTTTTGGAGATTCTGTGTAACATTCTGGGTGGGGTGGTTTTTCAAAGGCTCAATCTTAAACACAAAGCAGAGCTGTAAGACCAGTGATTAGTATTGATGCAACAACTTCCCAGCTATGCTGAATATGCAGTGTTCGGAATGCTCTAAGCCCATGCTGGTTTGACACGTCTCTCACTGTATGTTGACAAAAGAGGGCTAAATCGTGTGTGCTACACATTTATAATCTTTACGCAAGTAAATTCAGTTTGTGCAAAAGTTATTTGATAATGAGAATTTATGTGTATTTCTCTTTTGAACAATTCTGAAATATTTTATAGATATAAAATAAGAAATATAAAGTAAGGATAAATCGTAACAATCACATTTATACTCCTGTGTTTACTATATAGTTAAGAAAGGAAACATTTCTAATTATTTTGAAGTTCCTTATAATTATTTCCCACTCCAGAGGTAACTACTATCTTGACTTTTGTGTTTATCATTTTAATCCTTTTCCATACAGTGAAGCTGAAATATTATATGTATGGGGAAACTGTATATGTATATGGTAATATACATACGGAAAAACATAGATAAGTGGTAACCTGTAAAGAAAGGGATATATATACATATGGATGTACATATATGTAGTATTAGCTATAACAAAGTAGAGCTTTATGAATTTTCTAACTTTATATGAAAAGTATGTTTTATGCCTTCTGTGATTTGCTCATTTGTTGAGAATTTTTTTGGTGAGATGCATTCATATGCATATAGCATATTAATTTTCTCTGCTGTTTTCAGTTGCATAAATACACCACAGGCTATTTGTTTACTTTCCTTTTGACTTGCACCCAGGTTGTTTTTAGCCTATCAGAAACATTCTTGTATATGTCCCCTAGTGTTCACAAGCAAGATCTTCTCCAGAGTATAAAAAGTGGGATATGCACACCTGCAACTTTCCTAGATAATGCCAGATTGTTTTCCAAAATCAGCAAATCAATTCACATTTCCACGAATAGTCACTCATAGTTCCTATTGCTCCCGATTCCTTCCAGCCTTTGGGATAGTTAGACTTTCAAGTTCTTGCCAATTTAATGAGCATGAACCTGGTGTCTTGTAGTCTATTTGGTGTTATTTTCCTTTGTTTCTAAAGAAGTTGAGATTCTGAGTATATGTTTCTGTTTTGGTGAAATATCTGTTCGTTTTGTATGCCCTGTTTGTTACTGGGTTGTTGACTTATTCTTGTCTGTCTATGGGTATTCTTTACATGTTCTAAACACAAACTTGTTTTTCATTATGCTTGTACGTTGCAAACATTTCTCCCAGGTTGTTACCTTTTCAATTTCTTTTGGCACCATCTGTTATTTTTTTAAAATTTTTATCAAGGTTAAAAAAATATTTTCTACTTAGTATTTGAAGATGTAAAGTTGGATTAATTATAATTATGTTATACTTTTTATTCAGATGTAAGAATCAGAAATGGTACATTTGTGTTATTTTAAAAGGCAAAATGGCAGATTTACATTTCCCGATAGACTCTCCAGCACGACCTATTGAGATGATGATATCTAGTCTTAAGTAAATGGGTTCCTTTATTTATTTAACTGAATCCTGTCATTATTTGGGGCATATCCAAAAAGTCAATTAAAAAAAAAAAAAAAAAAAACAAATAGCAACACATCTCTCTCCTTCCTTCCAGCATCAAATTTCTGGGAAAAGCAGTCTATACTAGTCTCTCTTTCCTTATAATCATTCACTCCTTCTCTTCTGGTGATCTAGCTTCCCTGTGACTTGCTTGGAAACTGATCTTTCAAAGATGGTAGTGACTTTGCAATTTCCAAATTGAAAGGCCTCTTATTTAGAGGTATTTGCCAGATTTAGCAAATAAAAATACAGAATTTATAGTTAAATGTGAATTTCAGATAAACAAAGAATAACTTCTTAGTATAAGTATGTCCCAAATGTCCCAAGATATGTCCCAAATATGTGCCTCTCAGCTCCTCTCCCCCAAACACATTCAATAGAGCACTAAGTACTATAAATGCCTCAAGTATTTATATTAATAATTCCCTCATAGTAATTGTAATTCTAGAGGGAAATAAAGATATGGAAATTTTGGTATTTAGTTCATGTGATACATTTATAGAACAGTGAGCGCTGATTGCATTTCTTTCTAATCAAATGCAATTCCTCCAGTCTTCAGACCCTAGATTTCCCCCTTCTTCAGCTGGATTCTCCCTAGGCAGGATGATTGGGGAAGATGCAGGCTAACATAAATTATCCTAGTGGGAAGAGTTAGAGCCTCAGAGAATGGCTCTAACCCAGAGAGTTCAATTCTGAAGACAAAAGAGAAGGCTAGACTGGGAAGGGGGAGAGTCGGGGTGGGGAGGGTGGGAAAAGCTTGGAACTGTGCCTGAGGCATGCCTTTCTCTCCTTCTCTAATCCTCCATCAAGCACTTTTGCTTTCTCCCCAACTTCTCCTATCCTCTGGAAGGAAATGCAAGAGGCTAATAAATATAACCCCCAGAAATGGAAATTAAAACAACAATAAAATATCTTGGAAGGGTTTCAAACAGGTGAGGGAATGTGGTCAAAAGCCTCTCTAAATAAATGTACTTTTGTTTGATTTGAACTTTTTAACTGCAGTAATAATTTCAAGCTGTAAATGATTTGAATTACAGATTTTCAATAACTTGGAAATAAGAGCAGTATACCATAAACAATGGCAACATTGAGCACTTACAAATAGCCCAGCATGTCAGCAAGCAGAATTCCTAAAACTGAGAACCACTGCTTCCTTCAAGTTCTGTCTTTAGTCATCGCTTTAGGTATTGAAATTCAAATCTTCATTTAAGATCCACTTTAAAAGTCATTGTCTTCTTGAAGCCTTCGTGTGTCTTCACGGTCTCAATCACTGGCTCAGAGCACGTCTGCATTTTAATTTAGTCTCTACTTACTATTGCTGTACACTAGTTTGTTACCAGTCCCCATCCGCTCCTGGATTATCACCTCCTTAAGGGAAGAGTTCATGCCTCATTGGTTGTTATTTCTCCACTCTTCTTGGCACTGGATTGTGCTTAAAGACTGTTGACTTGAACCTCACTTAGCCTTAAAGCAAAGAAAAAACAATTCATTTTGTTCATCTGGACAAGCAAGTTTCTTGTAGAACAATAAGTTATATATGTATGAGTAAAATAAATTAGTAATGCATTCTACCTCCAAAATGATACCTTGATAATCTTTGAGTCCACACACATTCAACTTTTGGAAAACACTTAAAAATTTCAGAAGAGACAACTGAAGACTTGAGAGATAAAGATGTATTCAAAAAGCAAGAGTCTAAAAAATGCTTGACCCACCAAACAAGGAAAGGTCGTTTTTAAATGATGGGTCTTTCTCTTGTCTAAAAAGGTCAGAAGACTTTTAATATGTCTGCAAGGAGAAAGTTTGAGAAACAAGGCATGTGGCCTTTCCTCCAAAGACTTCAGCTGTTTATTATCGTGGGTCTCCATTTCTGCATCAGTGGAAGCTGATGACTTTAAGCAACTTGTCTAAAGGGAGTCATTGACTAAAGCTGGGGAAAATCTCCCAGCTTGTGTCGAAACATAGGCTTTGTTGACAGAAGTCAGGCTCCACAGACTGTTTTTGTGAGTGTGATGTTAGCATGATGTTAGCAAACAATAAAGCAACATCTGCTGCAGACATGGACAGAGAAATCAGTTTTTTAAAAGCACAAAATGACTAGGGAGAGAGGAGGTAAATCTGAGAAAGATTTTTATTAGAGACTTACAGGGAAATGAGTGTTCACCCCCCGAGAGTAACTCAGGGAACATCTGAGCCACCACAATTATCCTGCACAAAACCACCCCTCTCTTCCTTGCTTCTCAATAGCCCAGCTTTCTTGTTATCTGACAGGACATAGCTTTACTGAAGTGATGGGAGGAGAGGGAAGGAGCTGTATCTCATATGGGAGAGGATATATTGAAATAAACACAAATAGGAAACAAACCTGGCATTAAGAGAGTGGCTTAAAGAGTGTTCCTCCATAAGGTTATGAAAAATGTAAGCATGCCATTTAGATCATTGCTAAAATATTGAATTGCTACCATTGGCTTTTCACAGTTTGGATAAAATATGTCTCCAAATCCTAATGTTCATTATGAAAACACATATGGAAAATCCCTCTTCATTCAGAGCAGACAACCTAGAGGCATTGTGCTGGCCACAGGAATGTGTCCCTATGAATAAGACACCAGGACACTAGACTTCAGTGCTGCTACAGTTTGCTACACAAGAGGTCGGATTTTAATTTTGCTTTGCATTTCTCCCAAGCTTCTCTGTTTTGGAGCTCTTAGGCAAGAGGTGATGTGGGGACAGCACTGTATTCATAAAGATTTCAATGATGCAGAGATTCCCACTGTTTGACCTATTTTGCCACTCTTGCATGACATATGAGAAAGTTTCATGCACACAGCAAACTCATTAAAACTTAACATATTATTTCTGTGCATTTATATGTGTGAGTGTATATACATACATATATTTTTGGGTCCAAATGCATACTTTTTCTAGATGAATAGTCTGTATATTATCAATTATTTAAGCATTTTGATATAAGATTGTAATCAGATACTTAGGAATTTACTTTTCAGATCCAGAATTCTTTAGGCAGAGAGAATTAGGTTTAAAAAAAAAGCAAAAAACAACCCAACAGGAGTTAATGTATAAAATACAAAGTGCCAGATTCTATCACCACCCTCTAGCTAGTCTTGAGAAACGTAGTTGGGAAATTTGGTCAATTCTTTCGAGCCACTGATACATTAGTGTACTAAGAGCCTAAGAATTTATGTGACTATTAAAAGTGCCTAATTTACAACTCGGAATAAGTTATCTAGTGGCTGAATCTCACTGAACGTACTGTTATTGCCTAAATCTCAAAAAAAAAAAAAAAAGACAATTGGTTTCTTGAGGAATTTAAGGCAATAATAGGGTGAATGGGTTACACCTACCCATTTCTCCATCATTTATTGATTCTTTTATTTGACACTTTTTTTAGTGACTACTCTGAGCTAGGCACTGTTTTCAGTTCTAGTATAAAATGCTGTGTTAGTTAGACAAATCTGTCTTTTAGGAGCCTATATTTTAGTGAGGGAGACGGAACAATAAACAGTTATATAGACAAATAGGAGATGATTTTCTCCGGTGCTGAGTGCTACAAAGATTTGTGAGGGGAGTCAGGGAAGCCTTCTGAGGAAATAATATTTGAGCTGAGCTCTGAACGGTGAAAATGAACCAGCTTTGTGAGGTCTGAGAGTGTTCCAGGCAGTGGAACAGCAAGTTTCAGGTTTCAGACCTGAGGTAAGGCCAGGGAGGACAGCCAGACCTGAGTGGTGTGCCGGGAGAGGCTCTGGGGTGGTGGGTGAGGGTGGAGAGGTGGGCAGGGGCTTGGCTTTATGGATCACGGTGAGGGGTCTGGCCTTCTGTGGCAAAAAGTAAGACACTAGCTTGATTTATGTTTTGAAAGCTCACTCTGACCATTGTGTGGAGAAGGTACTATTAAGGGACAGAAGTAGAAACAAGAATTTTAGATGAGAGTCTACTTAAACTAGGTTTACACTAAGGGGATAGCAGTGCAGATGGAGAGAAGGATCAGTGGGTGGAGCAGAGATGTGTTTGGAAGGTAAAGCCTACAGGATGTGGGGCTAAGGGGAAAAGCAGAGTCTCAGATGGCTTGAACATCTCTGTGCTTGGTGGTGCTGTTTGCCGACACCGTAAGGTGGAGAACGAGTAGTTAGCATGGCGGAAGACGGGGTGGATGATGGGCTGGGCGAGCTTGCAGTCCTGTTAGTTAAGATGAGATATTGAGATGTTGAGATGAAACATTTGAGATGTTGGTGAAACACTCGAGTTGAGGTTGGTGCTCATGGGGAGAAAGCAGGACTGTTCATTGATCATCTGATCAGAGCACTGGGGAAAACCAGTGGAGCTCCCAAACAGGTTGAAAGCATCTTTACAACGCTTTGAAAGCCCGGAGTCAGAATTCCTAAGTCAACTTCCTCCTCCGTCTTATCTTTAAAATCTTCTTATCTTTAAAGTCCTCTCCTCTACTTTACCCTTAAAACCCTCTTGGTTTCCCAAGAGGGATGAGTGCCTGGGGACAATGAATTAAGGACAATTTAGAAATGTTTGTAGACGCAACCATAAAAATGCAATTTCAGCACAATATCCCCACCCATCCCTTCCAGTGCACCTCCCCCACCAGCCAACTTTTCTCTAATCTGCTTTGAACCACGTGCCAGTGACAAATGTGCAAGGAAGAGAGCTGGTTGTACTTGTATTGCTCATCCCACTCATCCTTCCCGGAGAACAGGCTATATGTTTATAACAAACCAGTAGAACTTTGGGTGGGAAATGTTTTTTCCCTGTTATCAGAATGTAGCCAGACTCAAAGAAGACTGGTTATCTATTAGTCATTTGGTATTCTAAACACGCGGGTGTGGGCTCCCCACCTGGCTGTGGCTTGCCTGAATTGTAACCAAGTTTGTCTCAATTAAGTTGTCTAAATGCTGGAGAGATTAAGCTTTTTGGCAGTTCAACCAGGAGCCCAGTGATTCGGCCAGAATCTTGATAGAATTGTAAATTCATAAAGGACAGAACTGACATCTTCTAAGAATGTAATGATGAAGTAAAAAGTGAGTGCTTTAAAAATGAACATAGCAAAAACATAAACTCAGAAATGAGCTTGGTTCTTTAAAGAATCATTAGGGAAACAAATGCAAATCCGAAACATGTTTCTAATTCCTTTTTAAAAAAGTCTTTCGGGGATAGTTTGGGTTGCAGGTGTGAAAATTCTTTTTTTAAATTGACATCTATCATTTTTGATTGCGATTCGTTTATCATAGTGGGAAAAAAAAAATCAGTCTTTAGATCTAGTCACAGGCCTGGGTCAGATCCAACCTGTGCTACATTCTGGGTTTTTGACTTCTTTGTGCAACGTACTTCTTTGAGTTTTCATTTACTCATCTAGAAGTTGGGGAAATTATAACAGCCACTATATATGTATACCTGCCTTGAATCCAGCAATTCTACTTCGAGGAAATTATCTGAAGGAAATGATATAGGACTCCACAAAGACTTATCTATAAAGAGTGTTCATTTGAGGCACTGAAATGCTGGAATTCTTTGGGTAGATAATGACATATCCACCTACAGGAATACCAAAGAGTGAGTAAAGATGATTTTGTAGAAGAAATTTAGTGACTTGAAAAACTGTTCAGAATAAAATCTTAAGTGAATAATTACAAAGTTTTGTACAGTGTGACTAATTTTGGGGTAAAGAACATATTTATATACTCACTCATGGAAAAAGACTAGACCAATAAACTGGGTAACTTCAATAATTGTTAGATCTGAGTGGTGAGACCTTGAAGGAGGATTGGTTTCTTCTTTCTACTTTTCTGGATTTTCCAAACTTTCTTCAGTGAGCATATACTAATTTTATAATTATTGAAGAAATGTTAAAGGGGGATCTGACATAAATATCCACCTTACAGATTTGTGGTGAGAATTAAATTAGGGAGATGATTTATAAAATATACTTAGCTTAGTGACTGACATTTAATTGGCATTTTCCATTATTTTTACCCAATTTAATCACTCATCATGGATTTAGCTCAAAATGATTTTTGACCTAAAATGAAACCAAAAATACTGCACTTCCACTGGTAAAGGTTTTTCAGCATTAAGGATATTCAAAAAAATATATTGCAAGTTGTGAAAGCAATTAGAAGAGTCGTACCTGAAATCTTTTGAGCAAAGGAGGTAGCGGGTGGGGGATGGACACTGAAATCAGCATTTAAACTTAAGGTGACTAACTACTTTGGGGTGTTTATTTGGACATACAAGCTTTGTATCGTTTGTTTAAAAACCTGTCATTACTATATAGCCACATAGGGTACCTAGATAGAACAATATCTAACTCAAAGTGAGCAATTAGTCTGTCATGATAAATGCCCCCTCTTCTTCAGCTGATAAAAAGTGTCTTGTCAGGGCCTCTGTGTCATCCCAGATACACTGTGCATGAGCCCTGCTGCTTTCTCTTAGCAACATTCTTCATTCTGCAGACATGTAGAGGGAAGCTTTTGTAGGTATGGTTGAAAGACAGCATATTTTCCCTGTCTCTCTTCTGGGACTATTTATCCTCCTTATGTGCTGGGCTCCTTTCCCACCACCCACCGCCCTCCCACCCCACCCCCTCCCCTACATGCCTTCCTACCTTCCCTAGTCCCCTCTATCTCCCTTCCCTTATGCTGAGCGCCTCCTTTTTTTTTTTTTTTTTAATCTCTGTTTTAGTGTTTACCATTGAATATTGTAAACATTAGTTTGCTTATCTTGCTCCTGCACTGGAGTTCCCTGAGAGATCTACCACTTTTATGTAGTCTGTCAGAGCCTTCGTTTCTTCCTCTTAGTTTTTCTCTGGCAAAATAGAAACTTAATGCCTCATTTAGAGGTGAGTTGTGGGCATTCCATTGCATAATGGAAGTACGGTTCCTGGCACATGTTAGGCACCCAATAATGAATGCTATTATAATGATCAATTATGTTATTTATTTACTTTTGTACCCATAGGGCCTGGCAGTGTGCCTGATGTGTGATGGGTGCAAAATAAATTTCTGGTGAATTAATGAATTAATTTATAAGCTTATAGCATATGGCTTTAAAATAAAAGACGACTGTCTCTTTGTAGTGTTATAGACTTGGGCAACAATCCCATGCATGGCTCCCTTTCATTTCTTTCCCCAGACATCCTGTCTGGTGCCCATCCTTGGGCAATATCTTTCCTTGGGGGAAAATCAGTGGCAACCATATAGGTATAGATAGTCTATTGACATGTAGATGTGGCTTAGTAGAGCTAAGAGGAATTTTCTCCCTTTATCATCACTTCCTTAGTCTACATAGTTATTGTCCAGGGACTGGTCTTTTAGTTTTATTAACTCTACTTCCTTTCTAAATCCAACCACCAACTCCTGACCACAATAATCTGATTGAGATGAAATCAATTTTCCTGCTAACTCCAATCTGCATCTGATCTGTTAGTTCCAGTCTAGTCACCTCTCTCAGTGTTGACAAAACCTGTCAACTCATTAGCTTTCCACCTCCTATCTTTCCTCTCCTTCCTTTGAGGAAGTTGTTGGTGAATTATTTTAAGCCGATTGAATCAGTCTGAAGGTTAAGTGCTATTTTTAAGTCTTGAAGAGCAGTTGAGAAAGAATGATTTAGGGATGTGAACCATCTCACAGTCATATCCTACAGAAACTCCAAGTTTGTGGTCAGTTTCAGCATATTAAGATACTAGATGTAAGTAGGTCACTGTTCTCAGATACAAAGTCCTAAGTGCTCAGTAGCAAAATGCCTTCTGAAAGCAATGATATACGGTGCAGGTGAGACACTAAGAATCCATCTGCTGCTGAAGAGAATGGCATCCTTTCCAATATATTCTAAATGGACTGCTTTCTCTCTTTGCTGTTTCTCTGCCTGGATGTAGAACTTTGTTCTCTTTTATTGAGACCATGTCTCTGTGTCCTTGTCAGACTTACCTCCTACCAGTCCTTGCCAACAGGTAGTTGCTGCTGCACCATCCTCTCCTCCAGAGATTGTAGGGTGGGACAGGGCCCACGTGGCCTTGAAGGGGAAGCAGACCTCCTTGAGCAGATCACAAGGTGACAGCCCTCTAGATTGGTCATCCCACTTGTTTTTAAGAGAGTTTTCTGAGCCCCCAGCCCACCGAACAAAGAACATTTCCCCACTGAAAAAGTCAGGAAATCTTCCTAGATTGTTAAAAACTCAGATGTTTTATCTTATCTCAACTTTTCTAGACCTTTATACTGCTCCTTCACTGCTCACCCTTGTATGTAAGTCTATGCCTTCTTGATTAACTGCCATATTTATTTTTGCCATCTGTATCTCCCTATCACACTGGTTCAGGGCATTATTCCAATAATAGACTGTGAGCAGGTAGAATGGAAGGGCTGTCCTTTTCTTTCTTTCTTTCTTTCTTTCTTTCTTTCTTTCTTTCTTTCTTTCTTTCTTTCTTTCTTTCTTTCTTTCTTTCTTTCTTCCTCCCTCCCTCCCTTCCTTCCTTCCTTCCTTCCTTCCTTCCTTCCTTCCTACGTGATCAGTGAAGCATCAAGTATAATTACAACTTAATAAATGCTTTTTTATTGATGAAATGTTCTTCCATAGTTACAGACTGTACCTTCCTGTAATCCAGGTACCATAGATCATGGGGAAACAATAGTGGGATGTTAAAGTTGATGAAATCTGGAGGTCATATCTTTGTCTGGGAATTTGGATACAGTTTTAAACAATTTCTTTATATACATGGAACTAGCTACTATCATGCGCTGGGAGTGAAAATAAGTCCACAATTTTCATCATGGATTGTGGAGTGTGGATAAAGACAAAGAACTTTCTAAAATGCCAGGATTCCTCTAACCTTCAGGGAAATCACCACTCCATACATAAGGTAACGTACACTGATATTTTATTCCACTGAGAGCACCAGGTGTTTCTCTCTCTCTATTTTCTTTTGACATACAGAATACTGTGAAAATCTTCCACTAAATTTTGGAGATGTTGCCATAATCGCTAATTTCATGGGGAAGAAAGATGGTTGCAATAATGTTTTTCTTACTTTGTTGTTGTTGTTGTTACTAGTAATTCATGGCATTGTTGAATTAAGAGTTGATATGTTATCCGGACTTATCAGTAGGAATATAGGTATGGGGAATTTTAAATTAAGAGCTGGAAGGGATCCGAGAGCACTTCTGTTTCCTAAATAAGAAAGCAGATGCTTCGAGAGGTGACATTTAAGACAAGATGGCTGACATAACCCATCTCATTCGATTCCCAGTCTAGTGCCCTTTCCAGTAAATGGTGCTGCCTCTCTGAGCTCTTGACGCTGAAAATAGGGCAGAACAAATAGATGCTGAGAAATTGCTCTCAACTTTTGCCCATTGATGTAGAAATCTTCCTAGTGCTTCATCAATGCCTTTACTTTTTACAAAAGTGTTATTGGAGGACGTAATCAATCTGGGCTTTATATATATGGAGCACATATACCTGGTGTGTAAAATAATGAGACACTGCAATGAAAACATTTGTTCTGAATAATGCTGAACTGTCACCAGCCTGCCCTCTAGGTCTCTGTGAGTCAAGAAAATTAAATATCATGGCAGCAAATATTTGATGTGGGGAAGGAAGATTGAAAATGAGGAAGGTGCAAAGAAAGGTTTTCAACTTTCTATGCCTTCTTAAGGCCATGTGATTCTAGCAGCGGTGCTCTGGGCTTCCTGGCCCAGAAGGGTTGCCCTTCTCTTTCCTTTTATCCTCTTATTCCCATCCCTCATGCCTCAATAGAATTTCAGAAGTTCCTGTCTCCAGTCGAGGGGAAGAGATCTTGCATCTCTTCCTAAAAGGAAAATTTATTTATTTATTATTTTTTATCGAGGTATAGTTGATATGCAACATTATATGAGTTTCAGAATTTTTAAACATCATATTCCATTCAGTTATTATAAAATATTTGCTATTTTCCCTGTGTTATACAATATATCCTTGTAGCTTATTTATTTTATGTATAATTATATATATGTAATTTGTATATTTTATTCATCTCTATAGTTTATACGTAATTATACATAATTTTCCTGAAAGGAAAATTTAAAATTAAAAAATATTGTCCATAATCTTGTATTGATCTTTCCTATTTTTTGTAGAAATCAGGCTATGGTGATGGTTGACTCATCTATAAATTCAAAACAAGAAACAGAAACAAAACCCTTAAACCTTTGGTAGACTCTCCCTCTCCCTCTTCATACTCCTTCTAAGTAACTCCCACTTGACCCTGGCTGTGTCACCCGGCACGTTTCACTTCAGCACGAAACTCCTGAAGTGAGGCTGATCCTAGTCCTCTGCCCACTAGCATTATAACAAGGCCTTCTTTTCTGTTCCACTTTTCAGAGCAATCCATTGCCCTGAAGCACAGGTCTCCCCTAACCAAGAGACTTTACAATGTACGTCTCTGTTCCAAAAGCACGGGCATCTTAATTTGTAGCAAAATCTCATGAATGAGTTGTGGTGAGTTTTTGGCAGGATCTAGAAAATAATGGTTTCATTTACACATGAATCACTGAAACACTGCTTCCTTAACACAATTAACTCGAAGCAGCCCTTATTGTTAGAATTAAGAGATTTCCTCCACAAATCTCTCTGCCTCACGCAGACTTCCAGTATGGTGGTCTAGGCACCACAGCCGAAAAAACAGTTTTAGCAAGTCTTCTTTTCTCTAAAACATAGAATAAAGATGTGTTCCTTCTCGTTGTTTTCCCTAGGAGAGCCTCTCAGGTTTCCAGAGTATTAATAGACTGCTTAAGACATGTATAGGTCAATATACCAAAGGTGAAAAAAAGGAAAAGTTGAAAAACATCATTTCCTCTGAGGGAGAGTTTTCAGTAATTGCAAGAGGAGCATGGGGACTGCTGTCATTTAGGGTGGAAGGCACTTTGGTTGGCAGCTTTGCTAGGATAGGAGCTTAGAATGTGTTCCTAGTTCCTCTTGTCCTAAACAGAACTACGGTTGGGTGCATACGGTGGTAGCAAGCCCAGAGACTCACTGAGAGCATGAGATTGTAAGGAGATATCAGTGAGAGCTTTGCTCTGCTGTGGAATCAGTAGTTACACAATATTGCTTCTGAGTCACAAGAAGAATAAATAACATTATTTCCCAACAACGTTTATTTTAAAATATCGGTAGACTTGACAATGTTTAAGTTGCTGAAGAAAATTAAAACACTCTGCCCTTTGAGAACTTAAAGTCTAAAAGACAACATGGTTGGCAGCCTGAATAGTAACTTTTAATTTTCTTTTTTTTCAAATGAAGGATATTGAAAGACTTTATCTTTTTTATCCTTGGCCTCTTTCTTTCTTTCTGTTGCAAGTTAGTGTTTGGTGATGAGGAAAGGTAAGGGGGTATATGACTGTTATTTCATTGTAGAGAAAACCAGGCAGCTGACCAGAGAAAACAGAGCTGACTGGAGAAGGAGGAAGGGAAAGTTTATAAGATAAGTATTTTTTCTTTTACGGTAGGATGACTGATTATAAAATATCAGGGGCTCACATGTTAACACACACCATGTTTCCTGTTACGAAAAATTGTAGTAATGATTGAGCCTGATTCCTTCTTTCAAGTAGGAACTTATGATCTGTTTTTCCTGTGGGATGCCTTTCTCATTGAGTAATGTCCGAGGAGCTGAGTAAAGCTCTAAGTCACTGTTACTCCTATAGGCAAGATAAACACACAAAGTGGGATGAATTTCAAAGGCTGCTTTTTAAAAAATCACATTTTATTTTTCTTTGATTAGGTTAAACATACACATGATACACTGTTCAGAAGAGCACACAGTAAGAAGTCAACTTCCCTTCAACCCGCATCTCACAATCATCTGGCTTTTCTTCCCAAAAACAATCATTGTTACTTTATTTTGTTGTTCTTGAGTTAGTCTATTAGAGGCTTCTTTTAAAAATTCTTTTTTAATCCTCTGATAGCATTGGGTCATGGGGCTCAAACGTTTTGCACCAGGGAAAGGTATTTGGCCCCATTTTGGCAAGAGGGATGGGTGTACCGTGCCACGTGACAACCTGCAAGATAGGTACAGCCAACCTCATTTTCCAGATGAGGAAAACTGTGGTTCCAGGAAATTGTAGGATTTGCCTGGTCAAACAGGTTGTTACTGGTAGAACCAGAGTTCCACCCAGGTGGTCTGTGTCCCCGGCCTTTTTCTTTTTTCTCTGCAGCTGTGCTTAACCAAACCATAATTTGAAATCATGGTCCAAAACAGCTTATAAGGTGATTTTAATGTTTTACTTGCAATATCCAGAGTTTCAACAAAACATTGGTTACATGAGTACACCCTCAACCCTTCATGACTGCCTTCCAGTCTCCCTGCCCACTCTGACGACAAGTTTAATTGTCATGATTTTCAGATATTTTCAGGAAGAGGGGTTGGGCTTGTGTCATCTTTTCAGCCACAGTAAAACATTAAGAAAGGAGGTGATTTGAGACGGACTTACTGCAAGTCCCGGGCACTTGGTCATCAGTGTTGGTGGTTTTTATCTGCAGACGTGCCATCCCCTCACCCCCAGGGCACCCATTTCATCCTTGAAGTTGTGCTTCTGGCAGCAGCAAGCACCAGGCATCCAGGGTCGTCAGGGACTCTGCTAGTTTCCAGTTGGGTTTCACTGGTTGAACATTCTTACTTGTGCATATCCTGATTTGGTTATACATGGCCCAGTTTCTTTGAGATACTCTGCAAATTTGGCCATGATTGATGTACAGCATTTATTTTAGACTCACTTTTAAAATCATGATTATAAATAGTTTCTGAAGCATTAACAGGAGGGCAAGTTGTTCCTCATTTATATCAGCATGTCACTTTGGAATGTCATTAATAATTGGCTTGCATTATCTGTACACTACTACCCCCCACCCTCCAAAAGTAATAATTTTGGCTTTATTTTTAGTCTGTGTACATAGTTCTGAAATGACCAAGGAGAGGAGGCATACTCTTTTAAAGGAGATTCTGTGGGGGAGGTGTATAACTCAGTGATGGAGTGCATATGCCTAGCACACAGGAGGTCCTGGGTTCAATCCCCAGTACCTCCATTAAATAAATAAATAAACCTAATTACTCCACCCCACTGCCCCCAACAACAACAACAAAAATAAATAAATAAAGGAGATTTCTTTCTGTTTATCATCTGTGTTCACAAAGAATGAATGAAGTATTCTGCTGTTTATTCCTAGTCCTGGAACACTGAAACATTCCTTATATCTCCAAATGGGCACCTAAAAATCAAAGCTCAGAACTATCAATGTCTGTAGGATGTACTTTCTTTTCCTTGTTGTATTAAAAACACAGAAACATGTCTTACCCAGATTAGTATTTCTCAGGATTAGAATGCATAAGCCTTTAAATTGCTTTGTAACTATATCAAAGTTAATTGAAATACACTATTAAATTTTTTTCTTTTCTCAGTTATGTAAGAAAGAATGTGCTTGAGAGTAACACTCATTTGCAATATTAAAAGAGAAATTGTATGTAGAGTTTCAGTCCTCTCTCTTTAGGCAGGAAGCATGCCGGAAGATAATACGGGATTTGTCATAGAAACTTGGACTGCAGCTCCCTGGTGTTTGAGGCAACACTGCAGACCTGTCTGCATGCTATCATGGAACCAGAGTCCTGGGGGAGAGGCAACGACCACCTTCACCATTGGAGCCACGCCACCGACTAGGGTGCAAAAGCTCTGGTGTCGGCACACAGTGCAAAGCATTTCCAAGCATACTCTGGTAGGATGTTCACGCCAACTGTTAGACTGACTGTGTGCGTGTTCTGAAATTTTATATGCTGGAGCCCTAACCCCCAGTGTGACAGTATTTGCAGGTGGGCCTTTGGGGGAAAATTCGGTTTAGATGAGGTCATAAGGATGGAGCCCTGTGATGGCATTCGTGCCCTAAAGAGAAGAGAAAGAGAGACTAGGGCTTTCTCTCTCTCCACCATGTCAGGTCACAGTGAGCAGATGGCTGTCTGCAAGCCAGGAAGAGGGCCCTCAAGTGGGTACCGAGTCAGCTGGCACCTTCATCTTGGACTTCCCAGCCTCCAGAATTAAACTAAGTGAATTAACTAAATAAATCCTCTTGTTTAAGCCACTTGATCTATGGTCTTCTGTGATGGTTACCTAAGCTGACTCAGACACATCAGCATACTTTAATGCTACCCTGACACAGAGTTTTTCACTTATCATTTTGTCTTTTTACTCATTGCTGCTCTTTGCTTTGATCTGGGGCAGTTCTTGCTTGTAACCTCAAGAGCCTATCAGCTCAGAAGTCCTCATGTTGTTCAGTGGAGACAGCTGCTTCTCCATCATCTCCAAATTCAAAGACTGATGGTAGATTTCCCTGACCAGGGGTATTTAGTTTTCTTTATTACATTTCCTTGATACTTCATTCATAGCACTTAATCACCAGCACTATGTAAAAATTATTTTTCTTCCCTTGTCTGTGATTCTCCACTAGAGTCTTATCTCTGTGAAAGTCAGGACGTTTTCTTTTTGTTCCTCTCTGCATCTTCAGCAGCTAGCACAGTACCCAGCCCTACAGGTGCTGAATGGATGACTGAGTGAGGAGCATCTCCAGGTGTGATGAACGTCACTAGGCGAGAGCACCTCTTATTCAGTGCTAACTTGGTCCCTGAAAAGAGCTAAGGAATTCTTTGCATTACGTGTCTTTTCTAGGGCATTTCTTTCTGCCCTTCTCTCTATTCCTTGTGTGGATACTGTCAAACTCATTTTCTTGTTTTGCTTTAAACTGACCATTCTAAATTTGTTGATAAGAAGATTGAACTAGGAGAAGGGATTCCCCAGACCTCTGAAGAAGTTAATGGAGGTAACTGAGGAACCGTTTGGCCAGATCCGTAATCTCAAGCAAATTATAATTTATACTCAGAACCAGGAGATTATGTTCTTTGTTTCTCCTCTGTTTTAGGCAGACTATAAAGCTAGGATCATTGAACATTTACATATAGAAAAGAGGGAGAAAAGATTTCTCTGAGGATAGGCAATTATGAATCCTAAATAATTGCCTTGCATTATGATGTAAATTTGCATGCAGATAAGGAGAAAACTGTGGGTGGAGTATATGCAGATTTTCATAATGTTTTTGATAATGCAGTTTTTGGTGGAGTAGCCCAATGATTTTCTCCCTAGGGGCAAGAGGATGATTAGTCACAACTTGGGGAACCTACTTAAAAACAGGAAATGAAGGATATGGTAAACAAACAATGTCACATAGGGAAATATAAAGGAAGAAATGTTCAAGCCTTTGTTTTTACCAAATTCTTTACAAATGAATTTTAGTGTCTAAACTTGTGAATGACACAAGTTTTTGGGAAACAAGCTAAAAAAAGAGATAAATACGGAAAGTTAATAAATCTGTTAAGTGGGGATAAAAATGGCAACTAGAACATTTGAGAGGTTTTAGGTAATAGCAAAAGCTAACATTTGTCATGTGGCTACCATGTACTGGTGGCCACTGTTCTTAGCACTTTGCATCTATTATTTTACTTGGCCTCCCAGCCACTTTATGAAGTGAGTGCTCTTATTATCCCCACTTTATTAATGATGGAGATCATTTAACTTGCCCAGGGTCCTACAACTAGTAAATGATGGAGTTGGATTTAACCTAGGGAGCCTGACTGTGTGCCCTACCACCACTCTAGGGGGCCAACCACATCAAATATATAGAAGATGAAGGGAACAGAAACCAAGAAAGAGACGAAAAATCTAGAACATTGTTCAAAGAGGAAGCTCTTCCATGAGAAAAAAAAAAAAAAAAGAAGATAAGCATCAGAAAGAGTGATGAAAGACCAAACCAAAGGTGGTCCATAGATTTATAATTAGGATGCTTTTACACCTGCATTTTTGTGGGCAGTCCTGGTCAAATTCGTTTAAGAGGGAACCAACTAACAGAAGAAGATTGGCAATAAAGATGGCAGAGCAGATGAAAATGGAAGTCTGGGAGAAAGACTTTATTTTAAAGATAACTGTTGAGAAAAGACTGAGATTAATATCTATGAAATCATAACTGACATGACAAAGTGGATACAAAAATTACTCATGAAATAACTGGCAGAGTAAATACAGGACACAAAAAGGATGTAAGGCTGCTCTCGTTTAGTAATAAACCCATGGTATCGTTAGTGTGAGAAGAATATATAATATCTGTTGCTGTATTTAAAATTACTAAGAATAATTATAAGCAACTCCTGAACATAGAGATGGATCCAGCATACAAGCGTGATGCCAGGGAGGGTAGTCATGAGCCTAACCTAGCCAAGTGTTTCTAAAAAAAGAGAGAGAGAGAGAGAAATTGTACGGCCCTGGTTAACTATGGCTTTGAAGTCAGACAGACTTAGGTTTAGATTCTGACTGTACAGTTCACTGAGAAGTTATTTAATCCCTCTGAGTTGCAGTTTCATCACCTGCCAACAGTAGATAATCATACTTCACTGGGCAATTGGGCCTGGCACATAATTGGCACTGAAAAAAACACTGACTGTTATTATGATTAAGATGACCCCATGTATCTCTGTGTGGTGTGCTCAAAAAAGCTTTTCTCTTCCGTTAGGCTGAAGGATGTTGAGGGTTTCAATTTTATTTTACCCTGAGCAGAGGTTCTTAGGCTCAGCTTTGAACAGAAGTTCATGTCCCTACATGCATGATGGGAAATTGCTGTTACCTCCCTTAATCTTGGGAAAATACATACTTGTGTGGCATTCTCTTATAAATTAAAACAGCTTACACATTCTTTCTTGATTGCCTTTTCTTAAGAGTTTACAATTATATAGTGATCTCCTATAGATCTCTTTCGAATGTTGTTTTTTGGCTGCTCAGTTTGTTTTTCATAATCCTTTTCTGCCTATCAAGTGAAAGGGTAAGGACATCGTGTGTTTGACTTTCTTGTGAGAGTGGATTCCTTTTGTTTGCCACTTTTTATCTCCTAGATTGAGAACCCTGCAGTCCAGGGACCAAACATACTGTAAGTAACAACAACAGTACTCAAATAACCCTTCTGTAATGAAATGACAAGCTGAATAAAAAACAAAGTGGAATATGCTTGTTATGACTCACATGTTGCCTAGAACTTCAGAGTCTCTGCCCCATTTTGTTTAAATCAAACATGTCAGGTGATCTGGCCACAAGGACTGCGTATGACACTGATGTGCATTTTGCTGAAATAAGGTCAGCAGTCAGACTGGAGAGCTACACTCTGGGGAATTCAGCTGTGACCGTTGCCCAGAAAATTATAATTTAGGAAATTATTTCCTAAATTTCAGCAACATTTCTCACTTCTGGGCAATGTCACTTTTAAAAATATTTTTTTTTCTGTTTCCTGGCTAGTAGGTGACTCTTTTTCAGACAACAGTCAGGATTGACCTAAGAGAGAAACAGGAAGAGAGAAATTGTCCAGAACTTTGAAATCATATAGTTCCACTTCCATTATATTTATAGTGTCAACGAAATAAATAGAGGAATACTTTTAAAAAGGGAGCACCAGCCAAAACAAATTTACAGGGGGAAAGCAAATAGTTGATTAGAATCTGAATTTATGACTGTTACTTTGTTATTTTTGTAAACTGACATCCACCTCAAAGACATAGCTTTGGAAAAATGTATAAAATTGAAAACACATTGACAGGAGAGCACGCTCACCCTGTCCTCCCTTTACTTTTACCTCAACTTCAAATTATCTGGCTACAGTCACAAACAGGAATGGAAGGTCAGTGAAGAACTACGGAGTCTCCTTTAATCTTTAAAACTTCTTTACATGCTTTTAGATGGCATCTACCTGGAGCCTGGGGCCACCACAGACTCCTTGGAATTGTTGCTTCAGCATGTCTGTCATCAGTAGTTTCTGAGATAGAATCCTCTCAGAAATGCAGTCAACATGTTTGGTTTAGATTAAAAAAAGCACTAATTTGAAAAACTGCACACACTGCAATGTTCGCAGCAGCACTATATACGATAGCCAAGACATGGAAGCAACCTAATGTCCATTAACAGATGACTGGATAAAGAAGATGTGGTGTATATACTTATATACACATATACACATACACATACACATAATGGAATACTACTCAGCCATAAGAAAGAATAAAATAATGCCATTTTCAGCATCATAGATGGACCTAGAGATTATCATACTAAGTGAAGTAAGTCAGACAGAGAAAGGCAAATATTATATAGTATCACTTATATATGGAATTAAAAAATTTTACAAATGAATTGATTTTCAAAACAAATAGACTTGTAGACATAGAACACAAACTTATGGTTACCAAAGGGAAGCGGAGGGGAGAAATAAATTAGGAGTATGGGATTAACAAATACAGACTAATACATACATATAGTTGATAAACAGCAGGGATTTACTGTATAGCACAGGGAACTATATTCAGTATCTTGTAATAACCTATAATGGAAAATAATATGAAAAAAATAACCAAATCACTTTGCTGTACACGTGAAACTAACATAATATTGTAAATAAACTATCATTTATAAAAAATTATAAAAACAACAACAAAAAAACCCTGAATATTTTTAATCAACCAGGTAAATATATCACAGAGAATTTTAGCTACAAATTGAAATGTATTTTTTTGAGGTAGAGAGAGGTGGGTGATTGGGACTAAATGTCTATATTAAATAAGTAAGACTGCAGACATGGCCACTCCCTCTGCATAACCCAATGCACACAACTACTTTTTTCCTTATTCGTCACAATTACCAAAAAAATAAAATAAAATAAAATAAAATTGCCAAGGTCACTCTTTTGCACTCTTTCCCCAGATTCACCCTTGTGTTTTTTAGGCTGGTTTTGAAGCACAGTTGGTATACTTCCTATCCAACAACGAAAAGGGGAAAAGTGGGTAATAAGAAATAGGGGCTCTCTGTTCAGAGGTGCTGGATCTAGTCCATTGGAAATGATGTAGGTACTACCTTATGGGTGAAACCTTTGTAAATCAAGGCAAAAATGCCTGAGCATTTGCTTTAACATTTTCACATTTATTTTTTTAAATTAACGTCGATTTTGGAGTGAGTAGATAGTGCGTTAATGCATTCTCCAACACTGAAAAAGGCTCCAGAATGGCCCCTGCCTGCTTCCCTCAGAGAGGGCTTTGGGATGTTTGGCCAGTCAAGTTCAAATTCTGGTTTCCTTGTGCAACTTGAACAACACTCAAAAGTTGACTGCAAAGGCTTCCCCTCCCCACTTTTCTGTTTTGTTTTGCCTTGTTTTTAATCATCTAATTAAAGAATTCCCGGTGTAGATTAACTTCTCTCCCTGTCTACTGCCACCCTCCCGCCCAGCAACTGTTTGACTGCCAAAGACTAAGCACCCCAGTGCTTTGATGGATTTCCTATTTTGATAGTCAAATCCTTGTTTTTCTTACAAAATTTTTTTTTCTCTGCTTCTAACAAAACTCTAATCTTGCCTTTCTGACTCCTCATTCCCTGCATCCCTTCCCTCTAAATTTCAGGAAGGAGCGATTAAGCAATCCTGTCTTGTTTCTTCTGAAAGTAGCGAAAAGAGTGGCTTTAAGAGCCCTTCTGCTGAGTCATGACACAGACATGTTTTCTACACCATGCAGACCTTTCTGGATTAAGGCAGGAAGGTTGACTCTAAGCCACTATTGAACTAAACCCTGGAAAGAGATAAATGTAAAAGAAGGGAAGAGTATTGAAGGAAAACAACCTTTTCTGAGTAAAAGGTCCAGTCTTTCTTCCAGTGTGTAGTTTAACAGTGCTGACTCATTGGAATGAATTTGAGGTTCAGGTTACAGTTTTCTTATAGCATATTTTAGGATTAAATTCATTGAATGGACCCTTTTAAATCTGCTACATGGTGGTGTGTACATAGAGATTAAAATCTGCACCTTTTCTACTCGCTCCCCCACTTCGTCATCCATTGTAACCATTACTTTTTTTTTTTTTTTTTTTTTTGGCAAAGGGCCCCCTGGAAACATCACATTTGCCTTGGAGCCCTGAGAACTTTGGCAGCTGTGGGAGCCATCATTCCCATGCCATTAGGTGCCCTGGGACAGGCAGCTCCTGCGTGTTCAGGGAAGGTCACATTACCTGGAGGATAAGGCTCACTCCCAGGTCACACCTTCAGAGTCACTGAAGCTGGAGGGAGACAGAGATAAGATTCAGAAGGGAAAAGAGATCCCCCTTCTCTGCCTCCACCCATATCCCCTTCCTCAGGTGGAGAGCCCAGGGCCTCACCATTTTTGTTTCTTTTGATGAAAGGAATATGGCACTTGACCTGCTCCTCTCTTCTTCAAGACTTGGTAAAGGGTTAAGAGCCATTTCTTTCTAGAGTGGATTCCTGACACCCACTCCTACCCACCTTTCTTGTTGGTGTCTCTCCAGACCAGGAAGTACTCCTTCTAGACACTGGACTCCAAGAGTCTTGGTAAATCTTTGTAGCCTCCTGTCTAGCACTTAGTAGACACACAATTGCTAACTGAATCAGCAAACAGGCTATGGGAGTCCACAAAGCTCTTCTGATTCCATGGAAAGCCATACTTCTGTTGAGCCGGTAGACCAAGCCTGATGCCTCTTAAAGTGGGAGACACATTGGAGGAGGAAAAGGAGGAAAACAGTGATAGAAGTAGTCTCCTGGTGAACAAAGTAAGAGCCTTTGAAAGGATCAAGAAATAAAAATTAACTTGGAATCTCTGTTTACCACAAATTCAGTAATCTTAAACCCAGTTTCAGAGCTATCATGCTTTATCAGTCTCAGGCCACCACAAATCCACCACTACGTACATTTTTCCCTCCAGTTCTGTGGGGTAGATGAAGCCATCAAAATGCTAGTGAGATCTATACCAGTCACCTCCAGAGTTTTTAACTGTGCATCAGCCTGCATCGTCTCTGTCTACATACAAATTATATGCATGCACTATTATTCTGCTAATGCATCGTGCACATTGTAAAACATTACCTATATAAATTAAAAGATGAGATAAAAATATAAATAGATATTCCAGCATTTTCTTCCCAGGCCTGGGTGGATCATTGCTGTGCCCTACAGGGGTGGCACACCCGGTTTGGAAGTGACTTCTCCCCCCCTCTCCCACTCATGACTTAATGGTTTGGACAAAGTCAGAGCATGTGCGTGTGGGCGGCTCATTGTGCTTCTCTCTGCCTCGGTTTCTCTCTCCTGGGATATAGCATCGTTTGTCTCACAGAAATGTAGAGATCAGTGGATGGGACACTTGTTTATATTAAATTTCTTTATATGTCATTTGTTTATATTACATTTGTATATTATATTTATACAATATATGGTTATATTTTATATTAATTCCTTCTAACCTCTCTTTTCTGGAAAATCTTATTATTTCATTAAATCATCTTGATTCTTCCATTAAGTGGTGTTGGGGGGGGCGGCGGCAGATAGAGTCACCTTTGTCTTTGAACTGTGGAATTTTAGCAGTTGGAGGAATCTTAGTGGTGACCTCTAGTCCAGTCTTTACCTAGTGATGTGAAGAAACTGAGCCCTAGAGAAGACAGGAGGCTCCTTGATGTGGCAGATAATCCCTGTTGCCTGCAAAATTGACCTTTTCTATTTTACTCTAATTTTGTTTACCCTCCTCTGAGTACCACATGCTCAAAGGCAGGCTGGCCCCCTGTTCAGCCGCAGGGAGTGTGTCTGGATTAGGGTAAGTCAATTATGAAGATTCCTTCCAGGAGCCTTGCATGTGACATGGTCTGAACAAGCTTCTTGGAAAGTTCCTTTCACTTTGAAAAAGGGACACAACTGGCAGATGCTCCCTTGTTCCCTCCGAACCTCATCTCCTCCATGTTCTGTGGACACTGCAGCAGCCACCTGAGGGCCATGGAGGGGCTATTTCACTGGGACAACCTGTTCAGGGTACCTGGAAGAGCAGGGAGATGGTCACAAGTCATGAATCTTTCAACTTAAGCACGCGGGGACTTCCATTACTCTGGGCTTTGTGCTGTGAAAAATAATAAATTCTCTGATTGTTTAAATCACTGTTAGCTGATTTTCTGTTATTTGTAGCCAAATGCTTCCTAACCGATACGCGTGCACAAGGGGGTTGGAGATGGCAGAAATGGAACAAGAATTTAGATCTTTAAAATAGTGAGTGCTATACTGCTTGTTTTTTATTTACAACTAGTAGCTTAAAATAATTCATTCATCCTGCACAGGAAGAGCAGTTTGTTCCTTTCTCTTCAGGAACTTTTGTCCCTGTATGCTTAGAAGTTTCTGAGAGAATAAAATTATTTGATTATAAGAATGTTCTGCTTTTTCGCTTTCATTGAATATTCAACTCTGGTGACATCCTGATGGGCTTCCTCTGAGAATACACCTTTACTTTTTAATATTGAGCTCTTCATAGAGAGATGTCTAGTGACACTGTACATTTCATCTATTGGCAAATATAATTTACCTACAGAGGCCTGGGCCAACAGTCTCTCAGTGAATTAGTGGCAAACTGCCTGAGTGTGGAATCAGAGTAGTTGTGTGTTCAAGCTAAAACCCCCTCCACTGCTGGTCCAAGCTGCCTTTGCTGCTGCTGATTAGCTGGGACACTCAGAAATAACCCAGGAGCTTATAAAGGTAATGAGTGGTTTCAAATCACCCATAGACACCCATAGTCAATGGAAAAGCTTTTGTCAACATCTTTAATGGTTTCAGTTGGTAAATTATTAACAGAATATATGTGGAGTCCTCAGCATTTCAAATACATTTGCTTTCTGAAGGAGAACATTGGAGAACAGTCTCTCCTGCCAAGTCGCCAGCTGCAGGTGCCTGCTCCCCGGCTCCTCCCTCCCTCCCTCTCCCCGACAGTGTGGAGTCTTCCTTCTCTTAGGGAAGGGGCTTCCTCTCACACTGCTGAGGGCTCTGAGCTTCTTCAGTGTGCTTACCCTTGTTCAGGCTGGACCACACAACTACTTTCATTCCATTCGACTCCTCCTCTTCTGGCATGTGGGGAAAAGATCAGGATTTGAAAAAAAATAAACAGAAATGGGGATTCTGGTGAATGCGCCTCCACTTACTAACTTATTAACTTTCAGTGAATCATTTAACTTCTCTCAGCCTCCATTTCTTCACCTATAAATTGAGGCCATTCAGATGGTGAGTGTTATCTACATCTCAGAGATGTTGTCAGAATCGAGTGATAAAATCCATGTAAACAGTCTATGAACCTTATGATTCTCAGTATTTACAAACTGTATTGTTTATGCTGTTATTTTTCCTTCCAAGGAGGGTGACACACATCCACTCAAATGTTCCAATTCTGACTGACTCAGAAGGCAGGAAGAACAAGTCCACATGCCAATGAGTGGAATGACCTATATGACACATTTGCTGGAAAATATGGAGCATGGTGTTGTTTTTACATGAGCAAACACTGCGAAGTGGATTCTGTTACTATTATTTTTCATGGCAGCGTTTCCTGACATGTACTTGGCATGCTAGCTAATGTCCACATGCTGGGGACATTCAATATTCAAGGGAGAAAGGAAAACATTTCTGAAGAATAGAGGAAGGATAGGTGGGAAAGACAGGCTATACTTCATCAAGACTTTTTTTAAAGAGACTAGCTATTACGTTGTTGTGATTGCATCTGTGGGACAGGAGACACTGTCCTGAATCAGAAGACAATGAAATGTGTAGTCCATTACTGTCACTAACAGTAATGATGCTGGGCAAAATAAGTAACTTCTCTGAGCTAAATATTCTCCATCAGTGAAGTGGAAATGGGAATTGTACCAATCTCATAGGGTTGCTGTGTGTATGAAAGGGGACAAGCATACAGTGATCATGCTATGTGTATGTGTGTGTGCATACTTTAATATTACCCAGTTTCTGATTTACTGAGAAGCCATACATTTGACTGATGACTTATAAGTCAGAGTCCCATGCTGCAAGGCAAAGAACTCTGAAGGCGCTTAGAACCTAGACAAGAAATAAAGAAGACAAGGGCACAGGAAACAAGAGTATAGATGAAAAGTAAATAAATTCAGGTACTAAATATAGACCATCATTGGCTGTAGATTCTGAGAAGGAAGTGTATTCCTTGAGACCTGAAAAATTTACGGAAGTTGTGTTTCATAGACAGGATCGTGGAGATATGTCTGGAAATGGGGAAGAGTTTCCAGGTGTAGAAGCAACAAGAGCAATGGCATGCTGGGGAAGTGGGAAGGAACCCAGGCTGGCTAGAATGGTCAGCCAGTGGGAACTGACTGGATGACAAGGTTGGGTCAAGCACCTTTCTTCATGGATGTTGCCATTGGCTCCAACGCCAATGGAGTCTCCGTGATTGTAGTGCATGGATTCTTGCTTCTTAAGAGAGCAACTGCAGTGAGCAATGCCTGAGGACACCTCATTAATACATGAAATACAGTGTGGCCTGACTTTTCTCTTTGTAAAGAATTACTGGTTGATCAACAACATGTACTGGGTGCATATGCTGCATTAGGAATCAAGAAAGGTTATGAGCACACAAGATACTTGGCCAGAAGATAATTCTTATTGTGCAAGTAAGGCAAAATACATATATACAGAGAATGGGTCTTTATAGAATAGGATGGCGGCATGTTTTAGGACAGAACACCTTTTCTTAAAAAAAAAAAACCCAGCATAATAAAAATAGAAAACTGGGTGGTAGTCCCTGTTGTTGACAAAAGTGGGATTGTTGTGAAGTTCGTGTGTGTGCAGAGCAGTGTTTAGAAACCTGAAATCATGATTTGACTTTGCTTTGCCTGATGCATCAGAGGCCCACAGCCCCGGAAAGAGCAGTTAGCATGCCCCAATATTTCCTGTTTGCCTGACAGGTTACCCATCATATTTTGATCTTGCTCCATCAAAGCAGTGATGATGTGTTCAATGATTTTTTTTGTTTTGTTTTAATCCTCTTGCTTATTTTCTTTTGTATTTATGGATTACGTGTCTCCACTTATTCCTCCTCAGCCTGACTGGTGTAAGTGTAACAATTTCTCCCCTCGGTTATGGACAATTCTTTCTACTTCTCAGAACTTCTATAAGATTCTGGGATAGGACTCCTGGGTGTGCTTTGCTTCTCGCTAAGTTTTAAGGCAAACAAAACCCTGAGAGGTGAGTTGGCTGAATCTGCAATTTAGAATTAGAAGGAGAAAAAATATAAATGTGGATACAAAAAAAAAAAAAAAAAAAGGTGCCAATCTTGGAAACTGAGATTGAATCATAGCAATATAAGGTTTTTACAGGTTCATAAACATTTTGTTTATGGAAACAAAAAGAGCAATCTGCTTCCAGTGAGATACCTGTCAAATCTTCAGGAAAGTGAGGAGGAAAAGATGTCCAGGGTGGATAATGTAGGAGTTCCCACCAGCTTGAGCTCTCTGGGGCAGGGACTGTTTCTTTTATTCCTTTGGCTTTGTACAGTGCTGGGCATATCATAGATGCCCACTTAAAGATTTGTGTGCATGAATAAACGAACAAACTCCAGAAAGACTTCTTGGATAGGAGGTAGCTTCAAGCAGATCCACAGTCTGAAGCCTAACTTCTGATTTCCCAGAGAATCATTGTGGCTCTGTACTGTCCCTGGGCCAACCTTAAGTTTTCGTAATTTGATGTTTCCTTTGGAATAAAACAAGTATTTGAGGCCTGAGACCAGAAAGTACCTGTGTAGCTTTTACTCAAGAAATACTGCTGGTGGTTACAGAATCTTCTTATTCCCATAGTTTTCTTCTCTCAGACGCCTTGCCATTAACATTAGGTTTAATTTTAAAATACTTTTAGAATTTCAACATTCAAATTTTATATATAAAGTATAGCGTCTAGCATGTGAGCATTCACAATCCATACTTATTTACTTTCTAATGAAAAGGTGCATAATTTCTCACAGGGCTAAATAGAAAAAAAGTATTACACAGAAGAAAATCCACATTGCAACTTTGTCATTTTAATGTCCTTGGGACTATCATTATTTCTGAGGAAAAAAAAAAAAAGATGTTTGTCTCATGGTGTAAGTAAGAAAGGGAAGAGGAAACAGGCACCTTCTTTGACTACAGAGGAATCAGTTTGTGTCATTTAAGCATTTTTCTCTCTCCTCTCCTTCTACCAACCAAAGAACAGAGCAGAACAAAACAGAATCTCTGAGAACAAACAAGAGCTCACAACAATAGCAGCAGGAGTAAACAAGAGGATTTAGGTGGAATGACACCAAATCAGCAAGTGAGATTTTGGAATTTCACGTGACTTCTGTAATTCTAGGAAAGGGATGCACTTTGTGTTGTTACCAAAGGGAAGTAGGAGATGGGGAGAAAAAAGGAGAGGAGAGAGGAGAGGAGAAGGAAAGGAAGAGCTTTGTGTCTGGGTCAGTGTTTCTATTAGCTTTTGGGGTGAAGTGGTCCATCATGTTTTACAAATACAACAAAGAATTCTGATAGGGACTTAAAAATGGGTTGGCCTCTTCTTGATTAATTGTACATTTTATTCACAATTCCAAAATTCCTAATGTTTTAAACTTTCTTGAAAGAGGATTTCTTCCTGTTGCAGTTTATAAATGTCTCCAAGTGTGGGTGTATGGCAAACCATTCCAAATTTACCCTCAGGAATATTCTTTAATTTTGACTGTGGTTCTCCATTTGACTTTTGCTTGAGAATCTTCAGCTCTCTCTTTTCTTCTGTCTTTAAACTCACTCTGTCTGGGTGAACTAATTAATTCTCACGGCTTTGATTGCTGTCGATGGCCTAGTTTTTATGCCCATCACTGACATTTCAACTACTCTTCAGACCCATATCTTAAGCAGGAGTAAGAAATCTGCATTTAGATCTGTTTTCTTCACCTAAGAAAAATATAATAAAAATCAAACTTTACTTCTCCTTAGCTCCCTTAATAAAATCAATGATACCATGATTTATTGAGTTTTTTTAATTTCACAAATATTTGAGTGCCTGTTATATACTTATTGTGCTCAGTTCAGTGACCCAAGAGGCAGAGTCCCCAGTTTCATGGAGCATTATAATAGAGGGGTGGAAATGTATTAGTCAAATAATCACAAGATGTATAATGACTAATAGAAATAATGGCTGTGAAAAATTACAGATTCCTACAAGTGTCTAATATAAAGACCTCAGTTAGTCTGAACAGTTAAAAACTGCTTTCTAGGCTGCATTTTCCTTACCTTCCATATCCACTCAACCACTAAGTCCTCTTGGCACCCCCATTTTTACAGTTGTAACTCTGTTGGGGGCTATTTCTGACATTTGGGTTACTCCAATTGGATCCTCACTTGATTTTCTCTACTGTAGACTATCTGCCATGTTAACATTCTTAAATTTTCACTTTTATCCCATAACTCCCCAACTTGAGAATCTTCAATGGTCCCCTAGAGTCCACTGAATTCACTTCAGGTGGATTACTTTTTCTGAAATGCTTTCATCGTGCTGAATCAGAGCATTTCTATCACCACTTCCTCATTCAGCTTCATTCATTGCATTGTTCTCTGCACCAAGAAAGCTCCCTTCCTCCTCTTCTGTACCGTGTACCTTTTAGATTTCAGTGATTTTTCAAACTGTGAATCCTCGAAGAGAGAAGAATAACAGGGGAGAAATATAGGAAGTGGATGGAGTGAGAGGGAGGCTCTTTCTTATTGCTCTCTCTACTTGATTTCTTGTGTAAGATTTCATTTAAAGAAAGGGGTCCAAGGTGAAAGAACACTTGAAAATCTACAAATCATTGATGTTTCCAATTAAGATTTATCTGACTCAGAAGTTCTTCCTTGCTAAGCCCCTCTCCTCCACACTGACTTTCCCCTCTACCTCCAGCACTGCACCCCTAGATGGGAGGCACTTGTTGACTTACTGCTTTGTTCTGTATTCTTGATAAATTTGCTTCCACAAGCCTAATTTTTAAGTTCTTTTGTATTCCCTGAAGTGCTTGACCTTGGTAAAGGTGGATGAGTAAGTTGATGAACACATGAATACTCTATGGTTCTTTCAGCTAGTGGAAAATTTCTGTCTGCAATGTTATGTTTTTAATTTACTCACCATTTTTAATCAACAAAATTGATAAAAATAATCTGTACATCAAAACTGACATTCTGTTCGGGTTTTCCTGCCATATGAGGGTAAGTCCACATAGATGGTCAAAAAATTGGGGAGATGATTTGTGAGACTTGCTGAGAATGTTGTCTCTGAAACCCCTTATTCACTGGTGTTGACATCCTGTCTTGCCCTGTCTTCTTCACTCCCCCAAGGCTGACATGGGCCTGTCTGCCAATCTGTGATGTTTAGGTTCACACTTTGTATCTTATATCTCTTAGGGCCAATGGAAATCTCTTCTAGGATCAAGGTCTACTTGGTTAAGTTGGAGAAATGTAAATTTAATTGGATCACAAATCTTGTTAGCACTTATTATTCAAGCCTGTTCCTGAACTAGAAGAGGACCCCGACATCTCCCAAATTCCCAACTGGGAACAAACAACAAAGAGAACAAGTCCCTGCAGTGGCTTCTCCACTGAGCCCCCAAAACCACATCTGATAAGCTGTGTAATTTGCTCTAGCAATTTGTGCCAAAAATAAAGGCACACTTTTGCAGAGTCGCACATTTCTAAGAAAAACTGAACTCCGCCTCATGCTAATCTAGCTCCTTTTCTTTCTTTTTTGAATTTGATGTTCACAGAGAGAAAATACCAGGTTGCATCTTAGGTCCAATTGACCCTTGGCCAAATGGATAGGCCCAGCCTCCTCTAGTCACCTCAAACCTGCTTCACTGTCCCACAGACACCTAAACCCAAAGGACAGGCAAAGACACCAGCCGTGGTCTGTTTTATGACACTCCAATAACAGGATGTTTTTAGCAGCACAGCAGAGTCTTGGCTGATGGCCCTGGTTAAAGGAAGAGAGGCACAGAATCTTCGAAGTCATCAATTTTAATGAGGGCTGCAACTATTCCAGTAAACTAGATCCCTTCATTTTTGTTTGTTTGACAAAGAAACTTGATACATCCAAGACATTTAATTTTTTTTTTTTTTCAGTTCAGCACCAGGACAGGAACTTGCTTTTTCACCACCAGTATTAGGCCCCCAATGGTGATAAAAATTCCTGTGCAGTCTTTTGGAGGGGAAGAATAAAAGAGTCTACAAGAGGGGAAAAAAAAATCACCAGACAAATACAAACTTTTGAAAAATTCAGGATTTTCTTGGCTCAGAGGTTAAACATGAGTTGTTAGAGTTCCCTTTCAAAGTTGGAGTCTGCCAAGGTCTCTCATAAGCTTGGATAGTTTTGTGGAAGTTACAACAGAAATAAGAAATTTCATCTGCATTTTATAAAACTGAGAAATACTCAGTGGGGTGTGTGTGTGTATGTGTGTGTGTGTGTGTGTTACAGAAAGAGACAGGCAGACAAATTGAGTCAGAATAAGATGAGAATTCAATTTATATATAACTTAATGAATTATAATATTTTGAAGTAATGTTTCTGAATTTTCTGGGAAAGTCACACTTAGAGGTACTAAGTAATTTCTAAGTTCATGGTGAGATAAACAAACAGGTAAATTGCTTGAGAAGTCTGAATACCAGGGAAAACCAGAACCTGGACTTTACTTCTAATATTTTTCATCTTTGTGCAAACTTTGTGCGAACTCTTATTGAAGATCTGAAGGCAGCAGGCAGGCATTTGTTTTAACTCCTTAAGTAAACTCGAGATCTAGAATTACTAAGGTTGAAGGTCCTGTATAATTCTAAATTCCTTTCCTCATTAGCAAGGGATTCATAGCAAAGGAAAACTGTGTCATCTCATATGAATTTTTTCAATCAAAAGAAGTTTTTCTCCTCTTTTTTTTCCCCTGTTAAAAAGTATTTTTTAAAATAGAGTGAAAAAAAAAAACAAAAAAATTATGCACATGGCAAGGTAGTGACAGGGCATCTATCAAAATGGTTCTGGAAATTCCAATTTTTAAAGTGCTATGAAAATATCATTATTAATGATGATTGACTGGGTTTCCAGGGCCAAGATATTTCAAGGCTGCTAAGTTAGCGCTGAGTGCAGAGGCGGGGGTGCTAAAATGGCTTCAGGGTTCCCTCACTGGGTTTCTTCATTGATTTTTAAGTAACATGCGCACACACTCAAATTGATGATTTTCGTTTTGAATTAGTTTGGCCTCTGTCATGGAGAGCCTTCCATCTTTTCCTGACTGTCAGTGTCTAATTCATCTTCATCAAGTCCCCAGCAGGAAGATTTGGATCTTATTACTTTTTGTTTTACAGTTTTATCGTTTACAGGAAATTGGGACATAGAGAAAAATAGAGCAAAATCTACCCAAGTTTTCAGTAGAAGTACTCAAACGGTGAAGATACACCTTCACTTGTGGACCTAGCAGAAAATTCTGGATTGTGGCAGTCCCATGAGGCGGGAGAGGTGGCACCATAATCCAATAATAATAGTTGCTCCCTTTCAGATTTTGTTTGTTTGTTTGAAAGATTTCTAAAAAGTCTTAGCTTCCAGTCTGTCAGTCTGATACCTTGTACTTGTTTTTATGAACCTAGAAGTCCTCTCCATTTTACAGATGGGAAAACTAAGGCTAAAGAAAACCATGCACAGAATTGGCAAATACCGTATTTAGATTTCAGTACGGTCAGCTGTTCCTGTGACGGTCTTATATTTTGCTCTATTTTTGCTCACTGCCAGGACTGGGAAAAATGACAAGTATGGTTTTTTTTTTCCTAAGTGTAACTAAAATGTGCTTGAAAAACATCACAGAAACATTATCCTGTTTAGGTAAAGCCCAAGGCCCAAGTTAGAGGATTTTGTTAAAGGACACGGGGAAAAACATCAACGCCCACAAAACTAATCAGTTACTGAGCAAAATTGGTCTCTTTTCTACCCCCTGAAGCTCCTTACCTCTCACCCCTCTGCTCTTCACAGCTAACGCTGCTGCTTCCTTGCTGAAGACTCACTCATTTTCCAGTCCCCTGGGAAGACACCAGTTTGTCTTTTTGACGGTGTGCCAAAAATGGGAAAAGGAAGAATTTAAGCAACTGTCAACCAGGAAAATTTTTGTTTGTTTGTTTTTTAAAAAAGAAAATTTGCCAACCTAGCCAAGAAATTTTGTCTAAGTTACAGACTGTCAGTCTTTATAATCCCTCTTTGTTCTTTTTCTTTTCTGAATCCCGCATTTTCACCGAGGGTAGATAATCTTTGGCATTATCCTCGTTGGCTCAGCTTAGCTTTCAGTCCCTTGGGGTCCTGCTGACTCTATAAACTTTCAACTCCTAAATCCAGTGCTGGCTCACCCAGGAAAGAAAAAAGCAAATTGAACAATAAAATTCAAGCTGTAGCTTCCGTTGTGACTCAAGAGCAGAAAATGTGTTTAATGGCCAAGAGCACATAAATGCCATTAATCACCGAGAATTTGTTATTTCTCATTGGGGGCCCCAAACAAACACCATTTTGCCCAACTCCATTACTGCCTGGGATCTGAAAATTATCTGATTGAATACTTCACCTAGGGTTGAGAATTTTGGAAATGCTTTCATAGGAATTATGTATGCTAAAAAGGAGAAAGTAATACTTTTTTCTCCCTTTCTTTTCTCTTTCATCCCTCCCTTGTGTTTTTCTTCTTTTCCTCAGGCTCTTTTGCTGTGTCAGGCCTTCTATGCACGATCAGTTTTCTGTGATCTATGGAAAACTCCCACCTCAGGAATTTGAAGCCTTCTGTTAAGTCTTTTTATTTTGTTGAGTCCAGGCTACAGATTTGTGTTTTGAAAAATCTTTTAAGTTTATGTTATAGCCGTACATTTTCATTCTTTGAGCTGCATAGATAAACTAGACCATTATTTTTAGGAGGGACTTTGTGGGTGTACTGTCTGGAACACTCTTCTAGTGTATCAATGAAACTTTAGTATTATTTGGAGGTTCAGACAATAAGTTGATGGGATGCTTTCTTCCTTTTCTTTCCTTCTTTTTTTTCTTCTAATGTTTCTATAAATAAGTAGTTGAAAGAATGTTTTAAATTAATTTGTTGGCGATTCTTGAAATAAATTGGAATAATTGATTTGGGGACCCTAAGTAAATATTTATCATAACAAACCCACATTCTAATTTCATGTGAAAGCAAGCTGCAGTTTTCCTTCATGCGTGCAGATCAGACCAAAAGTCTGTGTTGAGCAATAGGGGCTCCAAATTTATTCTCTGGTCTTGGGGACATAACTTCTTGGGATAGCTGGACTACAGTTTAACTAGAATATTTAGAATACAAGTAAGAATTAATAAAAAATTCTTCTTTTTCTGGGTTGGGATTAACAACTTTAATAGTGCAGAACATTGTCATTTTATGTGCTCCATTTAAACAGAGAAGTAATGGGAGAAGACAATTGCATTTTTTGAAAGCCTGCAGTATACCAGGCTCCATATATATTCTCCCCACAGCCCTGCAGGTTGGGCGTCTTTATCCCTGTTTCACCCCATTAGAGGGGTTAGGTGATGAACCAAGGTAAAAAACATAACAAGCAGCAATGCTAGGAAGGTTTTTATGTCTCCAAATCCACGCTTTTTTCCATTATAACCTATCACCTCTTTTAGATAAGAATGCTATTTGATATTGCTGCCTACCTAGACAGGTATCTTTCACAGAGAATACTAAATCTTCCAGCGGTTTGCCAACCAGAGGTAGAGGAGGCCATTGCCTTTGGCTAGCGGGTCTCTTTAGGAATCTTGAGGATGAGCAGAGATTCCTTTCTTTCTCAGTGTATTCCCCGCATCCATCAAATGGGCAGCTCAGAGAGGCCAGTCCAGAATTTCAGCCGATGTCAGACTGTTCAGGGTTAGGAGAAGATCAGGGCACACAAGTACTGTTGTATCAAGTACAGGAAAATCAGCCCGAATCAACCTGAATTTTCCTGCGATTTTCAGTTTGGGGGTCCTTTCATAGGGCATTGAGTAAAACAATCTTAATTGACAAGATCAGAGCAAGTTCTTGGCAGGATGGTGGTGGTTCTGGTCCTAAGTGCAGTTGCAAAATGGGAAAACTTATTTTCTGGGATGCCTGCTGCCTGTTCAGAGCTTTTGTCTCTATTACGAGAATTCCTCTTCCGTCAGGCACCCTGCACTTTCACACTCTTTCCACTTTCTCCTCAGCATGGTCTGATCTGGTGAGCTATCACTTGGAAAGAATCTAATCAATGAATCACTTGTGGGAATGACTGTAGTGGTGGAATTTCAGGAATCAAGGCAGGCAAGGGAAGATGAAATTTCAGAGCAGAAGAGATTTCTTAACACTCTTCAGTGTCTAGGACATAGGTGACCACACATTCATTGACTGTTCATGGGTAAGGCTGATCTTGGAGGGAGACAGAAGACTAATGTAGATGGCTGAAGGGTGCTTGACCAGAGTATGCACCTGGAAAAAGCCAAGAGTCCTCTTGCTGTTGTGTTGTCTCTCTGTCATCTTCCAAGTCACTCTACTAAAAACTGTGGCATTTAGATTGAGGCTGGTGGGGGCAGGAGGCTGGAGAGCATTTTCTTTCGTGCTGCTGGGCTCTCCACCTCTTTACAAGAAGGCCAAGATGATTCTTTTAACCATGGTAACTTGGTCAAAAATATTTTCTATAGGAGAAAGAGTGGTTATGAAGACTGACAGCCTAGGCAGTGCAGCGTAAATATGCAGCCCAGTTTTTGGAAAAGTAGTTCATTGACTGGCTGTAGTACCGATAGAATCTGATGAAGTTTTCCTAAAGCTGTTTCCAGTGTCTATTTTTTATTATTCCATGTCTTCTTCTTTGAAGGCCAAAACTTTTGATTTTGGAGTTGAGGAAGTTTCCCGGAGTGGCAGCAATTTACCTATCTCCCTACTTACTGTGGGTAGTCCCCTAGAGCAGAAAGACATTGCCAGTTTAGAACATGATCCATGGTATAAAAAAACTAAGAAGGTGATTTCTTCCACAGCCGGTTCAGAAGCACCACTGTTTTATCTAGAGAGTGAAGAAATACTGAAAGCAAAGGGACTGTTGAAATCTGTGGCAGGGTAGGTAGAGGATATGTTTCTTTTGTGCTTGAGGGGCTGGCCAAAAATATTGGTGAGGACTGTAACTTGTTTCTCACAAAAAAGGAGGCGGTGAAAGGGCTTAAGGAACACCTCTGTATATTCCTTGCTGTGAGAGGACGTGTGGGAGAGCTAACACAGAAGATAAGCCAGATGGAAAGATAAGAAGAGGAAGGAGAAGGGAAATCTATGTCATGAACAAAATTATCTTTTTCCATTGGTAGAATTTAGGCATATTCATAATTTTTTTTTTGTTTTTGCTTTTTAATTTGCATCCTCATGTTACAGCATTGCCATAGTTGTTTTCCAATTGTGTTTTGAAGTCCACCTACCCCCACTAGGTTGTGAACTACACGAGGGTGTGCATCTTCTTTATTTTTGTATCCCTGGCATCAAGCATGTTGCTGGGCACAGAACAGTTCCTCAACAAGTCATTTTTAAATGACTGAAGTTAATTTTATTTTATAGAGTTTTCATTCTAAAATAATCACTTCCCTGGGAACGGGACACCATTGTGAGTCATCTCAGAGAATTCAGGGGATGAGTGGAACCAACAACCTGAAGCATGAATAGGACTAGACATTGACCAGGGAAGCGATATCAATCTTTCTTACTGTAAACTGACTGAATCTGAAACATGAATATGGTGAAGTTAGCCAAAGAGGATACTCAAGGCAAGGAATATCACACAAGATTGAAGACTAAGATGCCGGGAGCCACAAAAGCCAAGGTCAGAGAAACTGCGCCCAGATAGTATCTGATAAAAATAGGTGAAGATGCAAGCACTGAGTGTAAGTAAAACTCATGTTACCTGGCTGGTGAGTGTGCTGCGGGCCCCGTACAGGACAGAGTCCTCAGAATAGTGAGCAGCAGGACCACGAACCAGGGAAGGAAAGGCACCTTCCTGGGGGACGAATCTTCAGAGAGCAAACAAGAAAGGCCCTTTTCCCTCTGGGATGATAGGAGAGAGAAAAAGAAAGATGTACAAGGTTGGAAGACTAAGGTTGTCTCAGGAAGAATGAAGACACACCTGCAAATTCAGAGTAAAATATTCTAGAGTACAGAGAAGGAATCTTTAGGTATTCCTAATCTTTGTTCCAAAACAGAGCCCCTGGAGGAACATCAGATTGGTCAACCTGGGTCGCCTCACACCAGGGACAAATGTTACAATGGAAGACACCAAAGAATAGAAGATGCTAAAAATTCATATGACTTCGCCCTGGTTTCTGAGTATACTAGATAAAAAGGGAGTCAGTAATTATATGCCAAGAAAATAATTAGGACAATTCTTAGCTATCTTGATTTTTTGGGTAAATTTTTCACATTTGTTGTCATTTATCTCCATCGAATTCTCCACAGTGATTAATGATATTGTCTTAAGATGGAAGGGCCTGTGTGCTTGTTCTGGGAGGTACCATGAAAGGGGGCAGGTGGGAGAATCACACTGTACTCTGTCATATACCCAGGGAGAGCCCACCTTGGAGAGGAACAAATCATAGGATATAGAGCAGGAGGAGATAGTTTTTTTTTTTTTTTTTAAAGAAGGTTAAACATTGGGGAGGAAGTTGTTTGGGATTGTAAAGTGATTCCAAGGTTGTCATAGGGAGTAGCTGGGAGGACCATGACACAGCTGAGCCAGAGGAATATTATTTAAGGCTGTGTGGAGACACCTCATCCCAGCCTCCAGGAGATTCTAAGCATTCAAAAAATGATAGAATTATGTTATCTCAATCAAAGAAAAACTTACATGTTGTAACAATTTGACAATAAACTCTCTGCTGGTTGGGAGGAAGTTGCCTTGTATAAATCTGGCAAGGTTGTGGGTGTGTGTGCTATAACTTCTTGGAGCAGACCTCTAGATATAACAGAGCTGGCTAAGATCACTAAACTCACAGTCCCCACTATTCTGATGGTTCCTGTGGGAACAAATGTTGCAGTCATAAGGAGTCTTCAGTGCACCTCTAGGACAAGGTGGGAAAGCAAAAACGTTTAGGGGTTGGGTGGGAGTTTTTTTTTTTTTTCCTTCTCTTCTTCCAATTTGTGGCCATGACTCTGGGAGAGAAAGAAGGGTAATAGTGGGCTACATAGAAGGCATCCAAAGGAAAGAATTTGTCTTCTGGATCATGACATGGATATCAGGAAGATGTACTAGTGAAAATAAAAAAGGGCACTGGATTAAAGTGGAGAATGTATTTAACAAGATTGAATGGATGAAGAGGAAGGAGAAAAACCAGGCCTGACTACCAAGTAGGTAAAAAGGACAGTGCATGACAGAGAAAGAATCTATATGGTGAAGGTGGTCCTTAGTAATTATCATTCATTCATTCAACAAATAACAGAGAAGATTCTTAAGAATAATATGTATGACCTTAGAAAACTGTATATGTCAACACAGAATAGGAGGTGACAAAATAACTCAAAGTTTTAAAGCAAAAGAGGAAATACAGTGTTACTGAGAGCACTAAGATCTGATGGGATAAAACTCAGGCTTAAAATATCAGGAAAAATGTGTACTTTATTCAAAAACTTATCTAGCAGAGGGAAAACAGAATAGTGCTATATATAACTAAGTTATGTATCTATATGGAAACACAGGTAAAGCAAGAAAGACATGGGAGAAATAAGCCAACTAATCTGCAATGAGAACACACTTCAGACCACTTAGGAAGAGGAAAAATATAGACATCATGTTTTTGCTGTTAAATCTTGGAATGAAGTAACCTGTTGCAGTAATGGGAGAATTTGATTGTCTTTTGGAAAATTAACTGAGAAAATTGAAGTATTTGATAAGTGCTTAACTTTTAATGTTGACATTTTTAATCTCTAAAAAAGAGGAAGAATATAAGAGAGGTAAATGTCAGTATGGAAATTCGGAGGGGTAATAATAGTGAGAGAATAACCAGAATCTGGGAGTTCAGACTACTGAGAAAGTCACTTATGTCCCCTTGTCCAGTGTTCCTCAAAATGAGGTTCCTGGACCTAGTAGTACCACAAATTGATGTTGGTTTGAAGAGGATTGAAGAAAGCATTTGGAAACTTTTACAGCAGTTTTCATCCCCACACATTTCTATTTTTCAAAATTAAAACTGATCCCTTATTTATAGATGCTTTGAGAAACATTGTCCTAGTTCACGATAAAATAAAATGTAAAAAGTGTACTACTCTTTGCCCTGAAAAGGAATATATCTTACTAGGAAAAAAAAATCTAAAGAGAGAATGAAAGACTGAGGGAATTTAAGTGTACATCTGGGAATATGCCAATGGGCCCAATGAGGGAAGTTCTCTAAAAAGTAGTGTGATTATGTTAACAGCTCTCTTGATGAGAAAAAGGGGTGAAACCCTTTTACTGAGCATCTGTTTTCTGTTGGACACTTTTATTCAGATTGTCTTATTTAATCTTCACTCTTCAGGTAAGTGACATTAGTCTAATTTTTATAGAACGGAGGCATGAGGCTCAGTGACTTTAATGGGTTGCATGGTGGCCTCCAAAAGATACGTCCACATCCTAATTCCCCGAGCCTGTGAAATTTACCATTTATGGCAAAATGTGATTAAGTTAAGGCTCTTGAGAGGAGGAGAGAATTACCTAACGTGAATCCTAAATTCAATCACACATGTCCTTATAAGGGAGACGCAGAGAAGATGAGAAGGCAGCATGACCGTGCAAGCAGAGGTAAGAGTGATGCAGACACAAGCCAAGGAGTGCCTGGAGTACCTAGAAGCTGGAAGGAGCAAGGAATGGATTCTTCCTGGAGCATTCAGAGCCTACAGGCACTTAATTTCAGTTTCTGGCCTCTGGAACTGTGGGAGAATAAATTTCCATTGGTTTAAGCCACCCAGTCTGTGGTAATTTGTTACAACAACCTTAGAAACCCAACTGTTGACCTAAGGCAACTTCTAGAAAATGCAAAAAAAAAAAAAAAAAAAAAAAAAAAAAAGGAAAAATCTGATATTTAACCTCAGGCTAACTCTAATAAAGACTTTTACTATGACCTCTCACATAGCAGCCTTGCAGGCTTTATGATGCCTGGAACAAATGATTAGGAATATATTGAAAGGATCGGGAGAGCGCAGAGAAATAAAGAGCATATGATGTGACGTCATGTACTAGCTGAGAATCCTGGTTCTTCCACTCACTTCACTTGTCTTCTTAAAGTCTCAGTTCCCTCAGCTGAAAACGGAGCGTCATAAACCAAACTAAGCACGCTATCGTGAGGACTGAGTACAACGATGTAAGTGTGCATTTCTTTGCAAACTGTGCAGCGCTATTCCAATGCTGACTACCAACACTTACTCTTTTCTCAAGAAAGACTGAAGACATGGTGTTGGCAAGACCCTCCCTGTTCTCTAGCTGTCTGTTGCAGCTCCTGCAGCACTGAGCTGCCCACCCTCCCACCGCAGCAGACGGCAAGATGAGCATCCTCCTGCCTCTGATGTTCGGTCCCACTGTCATGTGCCTGTGGGAGCAACAAAAAGCCCCTGAGACTGCTGAGCAATTTCTGCTTGAAAGAAAACCTCAGCAGCTACCACACCCAAACAAAATAGTGGTTTCTGGCAGATCTTTTTATTTCAGAATTCAGATGGACAATACTAAATAACTCTATTCAACAGGCCAGCTCAGTTTTACTTGTTTACTTACACCCTGCCTTGTTCCAGAAAGGACTTAAGGTAGATTACCCATTAATAGCACACGAGATAAAATAAAGTGAAAAATAAGTGGTGAGGAAAGTAGGACAACAGGAAAATGAGACTCAGAAAAAGAAATGAAACCAGGAATGGGTTAGACTCATTCTGTTCTGTAAGGTCTTTTTCCTCACCAGGTGTGACCACGAGTGTGTCTCTAGACTTTCTTGCTGTTAATACAAACCTTGTCTAAATCAAGGTCCCTAACAACATCCCCCTTAGGATGTAATTGGAGTCTGCTCACAGCACTGGCTATGGGGAATCAAGGCCCTGAAGATCTTGAAATTGAGTGTAACAATCGTCATTTGAGCCTGGATGAAAGAAAAAAATAAAGGATCAATGAGATTTATGTTTTTGAGGAACATAACTTCCTGATTCATTGTCTAACATAAACTAGCTATAAAACTTATGTCTGCAAAACTGTTGGCTCACTAACTGTACAGGATGATTAACTATATACCATAGTTTGCCAAATCCTGCTCTATTAACATAAAACCTTGGGGTTTTAAGTCATTGTTCAAAGTTTTCACAAACTTCCGAACTGTTTTCTGAGAGAAAAGTTTGGCTTGACAGTCTACCTCCTTGAAGATGATGGGGAGGCCTTCCTTTTAGGTAAGAAGATCTTAATTTTTGAAATAGATCATTGCTACTTACATACCAGTTACCTAAAAGCATGGCGCTCTCCATTCCATCAATAAGACAGAAGAACTATATTCTCGATCTCTAGCATAATAGTCTCAACCTCTATGTATCAGAGCCTCGCCGCTTCTCAAAGTCTGACTGAAACACAAATGAGGGAGATAACTTAATGGGCACAGTCATAATTCATTACTCTTCATTTGAGAAATTTCAGCCTGGTATCAATCCAGGTTGTAAGAACACTTGTGCATGTACAATACTCCCTTCTGTTTCCTGCAAGTACCCTCACAGAACGACAGTGTGACACCACGCCTTCATCTTTTATTAAGGATTGTATATAAAAGTGACCATTTGAAGAACGTATTTCCTCCTGTGTAAAACTGCTGTTGAAGATAGTTTCCATTAGATCATTTTGTGTTCTTAATGTAAAACGTGATCCCTCTGAGGGTTAGAGGGATGACAGGAGTGTCTCCTGTGTTATGCTTCCTGTTATTAAGCAGAAAATGCACTGTAACTCCTCCTATATGACCCACCCTGGTCCTATTTTTTAGCTCTGTTTTCAAAAAGTAAAGCTATGCACATGTTCTATTGCACAGATTATATATAGTCAAGGTTTTCTTACCCATCTATCTCTTCCTTTTCATTCTTGGTCTCTTCTTTTTTTTTTTTTTTTTTTTTTTTTTTTTGGTTTTGCTGGATCTTAGGTATTTGTATATTAATATAGAATACCATAGAAGGATAAATAACAAATAGAGGATAATGTTTAGGCTTGTTAAAAATGTTAAAGACCACAAAAGGACATTTTCATCTGTGTTTGAAACTAGAAAAAACAAGGAAGTGATCACCAAGCTGCCTGGGGCAGATGGTGTAATGATAACAGATAACAAAACTATTAAATTTATATTTTGCTTTCAGATTCTGCAGCAAGGAAAGTGGTCTGCAGGCTGGAAAGATAAGAACAAATAATACTATGAGTTATTTATTTTTTCAAGTTCCTTGTTTTCTTGGGATTAAAAAAAATTTAATTAATTAATTTATTTTTTTTACATCTTGTCTCATTGTATTTTCACCCTGGGAGGCAGTCACAGTAGTTATTATTATCCTGCTTCACTGAGGAGGAAACTGTGACTCAGTGTTAAATGACTTGTCCACACTCACAGACAAGGCAAAGAGCGAGCTGACAGCAGCTCTATGTAAATAAGTGGGCAGTAAGGCAAAGCCTGGTCACTTTACGAAATTTTAGGTGAGCAATAGATGCAATTTATGCCAGCCTACTGAGAAAGCTGGGGTGTGGGAAAAATAGCAGATGCTCAAAATATTTTTTTGAATGAGTGAGTATGAACTGAGCATTAATTTTAGTAATAACTGATGTATCATAGAGTCTAAAGATGAAAGAATGAGGGAAATTTCAGTCTATTTTTCACAAAAATGGAGAGATTCCACAATCCATAAAGAGGTCAACTATTTTCAAAGGTGATCCCAGAAAAAGTCAAGAATGAATTTTCAAGTGAATGGTTTGTGAGTATTAACAAAGGAATGCAGTGGTTCCTAGGAGTGAACATAGGTTTATAAGGAATGCCATGTTATGCTTGCTTATTTCCTTGCTTTGGAAACAGAGCTACTGTAAGATCAGAGGATTGACTAGGAAAATTTAATTTTCACATTGATATCATAAAAATAGCAACCACTTGTTGAACACTTAGTGTACGCCAGGCCCTATTCACCTTCTTTCATTTAGTCCCACAATAGTCCTCGTACATAGGAACCTTGTTAACTCCCTCGTTTCAGATAAAGACAGAAGTGCAGTGAGAGCAAGTAATTTACTTAAAGTCACATTGTTAATGAGTGACTGAGCTGGAGTCGAAGCCAGATTTGTGACTCAAAGCTGTTGGTGGTAACTACGACACCATTTTGTGTTGACACACGGCCAGGTTCATGAGATCTTTGAGACGAAGGTGAGCTAAGGAAGGATATATAGGTTGGGTCACAATATTTTTTATGTAAATGCTCAAAAGGTTGAAAACAAACCTAAAGCTTGTTGATTAGTATTTTGGTCTTAGTCTGCTTAACATTTGAATCAGTGACCTGGATAAAGACATAGAAAACCTGCTTATCCCTTCAGTGGACAAAATCAAGAAGAAAAACCAATCTTCTTTTTTTTAAATTAATTTATGTATTTATTTTACAATATCATATTTTTTAAATTGAAGTATAGTTGATGTACAATATTATGTGTTACAGGTATACAATATAGTAATTCATAATTTTTAACGGTTATACTCCATTTATAGTTACTACAAAATATTGGCCATATTCCCCTTGCTGTACAATACATCCTTGTAGTTTATTTTATACCTGATAGTTTGTGCCTCTTAATCCTCCACCTCCATCTTGCTCCTCCCCTTTCCCTCTCTCCACTGGTAGCCACAAGTTCCTTCTCTACAACTGTGAGTCTGTGTCTTTTCTGTTATATTCACCAGTTTATTCTATTTTTTTAGACTTCATGAGTAAGTGATATCTTACAGTATTTGTCAAGAAAAAAACCAATCTTATCACTGCTATTAACTGGTATTTCCATGATGTGTCTCATTTTACATAATACTTTCTCTTAGCTTGTCACATTTGCTTCTTTCTCAACTCTATGAAGAAGACTTATTACTAGCTCCCAAATTCTCCCTCTTGCCTCCCTTCCCCCCCTTTTTTTACAGTGAGCAGAACTGAGGTTCAAGGAAATCAAATGACTCAATCAGAGTCATATGGTGAATAATCTGGGGACTTCTGTTTTCTGTCACACTGCAACAGATATGGAGTCATGATTAGAAATAATATCAAGACATGCAAATGCCAGATCAAAATCATTATGATGAAATATAAAGGTGATGAATGTGAAGTCTAATGTTGAAGGAAAAAGTATGTTTTAGTTGAATGCTTAATATAAGCCAACATTTTGGTATGATCACTAATAATACTAATTCAATCTTGGCCTAGATTAATAAAAACATGTCTATATCATGATAAGCAATATTCCCACTTAACATATAACTTTTCAAAACATACATGGGACCCATATTTCCTGGGTCTAGTATTTATGAAAATCTCAGACGAAGCAGAGAGTACCTAAAGGCAGAAAACTATTGCAGAGACCATGGGCTACGTTTGAGAGTTGAAGGGAATGAGGAAATGAATAGAGACTCTGATGTGTTTCAAAGCTTTAAAAGTATCACATGGAAGAGAAAAAGTTAATATTTGTTCTGTGTTGGTTGGTCTAGGGCCAACAGGTGTTGGTGCATAATAAGACAAAAAGTACAAAGGTGTAAGTATCAGAAAGTCAGATTTTGGCTCAACATAAAAAATAATTCTGACAATTGAGTAGTTCTCCATGGAATGAGCATTGTTGTGAGGATTAAAAAAAAATAATTTAACTTATTTAAACAAAAAAGAACCCAAAACAATTAATCCTTCCCCCCTCCCCCTAATTCCCTACCTCTGGCAACCACCAATCTGTCTGTTCTCTGCATCTATGAACTTCATTTTTTTGTTGTTGTTGTTTGTTTGCTTTTTTAGATTCTATGTATAAGAGATCAGAAGGAGTTTATCTTTCTCTCTCTGACTTATTTCACTTAGCAAAATGACCTTGAACTTTTTGTCTTTGTCACAAATGGCAAGATTTAGTCTTTCATATGACTGAATAAGATTCCATCTATATATACATATATTCTGTTTGTATATATATTCCATTTATATATATACATACATATATGTTCCATTTTTATACACACACACACACACACACACACACACACACACATATCTCTCTCACAATTTCTTCATTCATCCACTGATGGACACTTAGGTTGTTTCCCTATCTTGACTATTATAAATAATACTGCAGTGAACATAGGGCTGCACACCATTCAAATTAGTGTTTTAATTTTCTTCAAGTAAATACCCAGCAATGGAACTGCTGGATCATATGATAGTTCTATTTTTTAATTTTTTGAGGAAATTCCATAAAACTCCATACAGTTTTCCATGGTGGCTGCACCAATTTACATTCCTGCCAACAGTGTACAAGTGTTCCCTTTACTCCACATCCTCACCAACACTTATTTCTAGTCTTTTTGATAATAGCCATTCTAACAGGTATGAGGTGATTCTGATTTACATTTCCTGATGATTAGTGACATAGAGCATCTTTTCATGTTGGCCATCTGTATGTCTTCTTTGGAAAAATGTCTATCAGATCTCTGCACATTTTTTAAGTTAGTTTATTCTGGTATTTTTTGCTATTGCGTTGTATGAGTTCTTTATATATACTTTGGATAGTAGTCTCTTATCAAATATATGATTTACAAATATTTTCTCCCATTCTTTGGGTTGCTTTTTTATTCTATTGATGGTTTCCTTTGCTGTGCAGAAGCTTTTAGCTTGATATGGTCCCACTTTAAAATTTTGTTTTTGTTGTTTTTGCTTTTCGTGTCTAATTCAAAAAATCACTGCCAAGACCTATGTCAAGGAGCTTTTTGCCTATGATTTCTTCTAAGAGTTTTATGGTTGCAGGTTTTTCAGTTAAGTCTTTAAGCCATTTTCAAGTTATTAGTGTAAGATAATCATCCAATTTCATTCTTTTGCATGTGGCTATTCCATATTTCCAGAACAAATTATTGAAGAGACTGTCCTTTCCCCATTGTATATTGTTGGCTCTTTTATCCTCAACTAAGTGGCTGTATATGTGTCAGTTTATTCCTGGGCTCTTTATTCTGTTCCATTGACCTATGTGTCTGTTTTCATGCAGATACCACACATTTTAATTACTATAGCTTTGCAATGTAATTTGAAATCAGGGAGCATGATGCCTCCAACGTTGTTCTTCTTTCTCAAGATTGCTTTGGCTAGTCGGGGTCTTTTATGGTTCTATACATATTTTAGGACTGTTTGTTCCATTTCTGTGAAAAATGCCATTGGAATTTTCATAGAGATTGCATTGAATCTGTAGATTGTTTTGGGGAGTATGGAGATTTTAACAATCCATGAGTATGGAATATCTTTCCATTCATGTGTAGCTTCTTCCATTTCTTTCATTAATGTCTTATAGTTTTCAGCATATAGGTCTTTCATCTACTTGGTTAAATTTATTCCTAGGTATTTTATTCTTTTTGATGTAATTGTAAATGGGAATGTTTTCATATGTTTCATAATTTCTCTTTCTGATAGTTCAAAATTAGAGTATAGAAATACAACAGATTTTTGAGTATTGTTTTTATATCATGCAACTTTATTGAATTTGTTTATCAGTTCAAGCAGTCTCAGTGGAGTCATCTTCAAATAGTAACAGTTTTACTTCTTCGTTCCTGATTTGGATACTTTTTACTTCTTTTCCTTGCCTAATTTCTCTGGCTTGGACTTCCAATAATATATTGAATAAAAATGGTAAAAGCACCCTTGTTTTGTTTCTGATCTTAGAGGAAAATCTTTCAACTTTTTACCATTGAGTATAATGTTAGATGTGGGCTTGTCATATATGGCCTTTATTGTTTTGAGGTGTGTTCCCTCTATAACCACTTTGTTGAGTTTTTGTCATAATTGGATATTAAATTTTGTCAATGTTTTTGCTGCATCTGTTGAGATGATCACATGATTTTTATCTTCATTTTGTTAAAGTGATGTATCACATTGACTGATTTGAGGATGTTGAAGAATCCTTGAATCCCTGGAATAAACCCCACTTGATCAGGTTGTATGATCCTTTTTATGTATTGTTGAATCTGGTTTGCTTATATTTTGTTGAGGATTTTTGCCTATGTATTCCTCAAGGATATTGGTCTATAATTTTCTTGTGGCATCTTTGTCTGGTTTTGGTATTAGGGTAATAATGGCCTCATAAAATAAGTTTGGAAGAGGTCCCTCCTCTTCTATTTTTGACAGAGTTCAAGAAGGATTGATATTAATTCTTCACTAAGTGTTTGGTAGAATTCACCAATAAAACAACCTCATCCCGGATGTTTGTTTATTGGGAGGTTTTTGACTATTGATTCAATCTTCTTACCAGTAATCAGTCTGTTTGGATTTTCTGTTTCATCATGACTCAGTCTTGGTAGGTTGTATGTTTCTAGGAAGTTATCTACCAGGATACTTTGCTCCTGTCATAATTAACACTCCCTGGATCATTTTAAGTAAGAAGTCCTTGTCTACAGTGTTTGCAGTCTCTGTACCCTTTGCTTGGAATGTACTGCTTCTTGGATTTACAGTAGGCTCAGCCTCTCACTTTAGTCAGATCTGCTCAAAAGGCGCTTCATCAGAGAGATACATATCGGAAATAGCAACCCCGAAACTCCATCACTGTGCTGTACCCTTACCCTGCTCTGCTACTTCCTCGCATTTTTCACTGTCTGATAACACATATGTGCGTGTGTGCGCGTGCGCGCGCACACACACACAGAATGTCTCCTATCATTTGAAAGTTAACTCCTTGGTAGCAGAGGTTTTTGTTTTGTTCTTGCTTCTTATGATTTGAATTTTGTTCCCTTGAAATTTATATGTTGAGGTCTTAACCCCAGTTCCTCCAAATCTGATCTTATTTGAAAATAGGGTTGTTGTAGATGTAATTAATTAAGATAACATCAGTATGACTAGTGTCCTTATAAAAGGGGAAATATGGACAGGGACATGCACACAGGGAGAGGATGAAGGCAGAGATCTGGGTGATGCTTCAAAAACCAAGGAATACCATACATTTAAACCACCAGAAGCTTGGAGAGAGGCATAAACAGTTTCTACCTCACAGCTTTCAGGAGGACCCAACACTGCTGTCACTTTTATCTTGGACTTCTCACCTCCCAAACTGTGAGATAATACATTTCTGTTGTTTAAGCCTCACGGTTCATGGTATTTTTTTTTTTATGGCGGCTCCTAGTAAACTAATACACTGCTGTATCCCTGTATCTAGAACTGTGACTAGATAGAGTAGGCATTCAGTAAATATTTTTTTGAGTGACTGTTGAATGAATAAATAAATGGATGGATGAATGAATATATGTTACCTCAGGAAAGTCACTTATTTTTTTCTAGTCCTCAGTGTTGCCATTTGTAAAATGACATCTGCTACAGTGTAGATTTATCCAGCTCTCATCTATTCTACTACATTCATAAAAAAGAACTCTTATGATAGAAAAATTGATCACATTATAGAAGTTATCAAGAAAGCTTATTTAATCAGAATCTCTATTAAAAAAGTACAGGCAGATATGGGTTTTAGGGATGATTGAAATTTTAATTTGATCTGAGACAAAAGTCTGAAATGAATAATTTCCTGAGTTTGCTCTCAGATATTGATTCTGTGTTTTTCCTTGACGAATTTATCTATTTATAGAAATCAGGTCAGTGAGACTGTGAGTTACAGGCAAAGTGATTTCATTGCACTGCAGGCTCAACTGTGTTTCAGAGTAGAATCTTCCTTACTGAGGAACTGAGCCATCAACAAAGAAATGATATAGGAATTGAATTAGAGCAGAATGCAGAAAGTTGTCTTCATGGTCAAGAAATTTGGGTATGTCATTATCTGAGATATTAAATTTATCTGTGCACCTTCAAATAATAAGCTTTGAAGAAGGAGCTGGATGAACAGACAGTGAACAGAACTTCAGAGAGTGAGCTGGATGTGACGAGATTCATTAATCTGGATGCTATCTGGAAAGCCCCAGCGGGTGAGAGTGAGCTTATGTTTTCAGCCCTTCAAGACTGGCCTAAGTGGATTCTCCAGGGCTGATCCACAGAGGTGATATTCCAGAAAGCCAATCCACTGGACAGAGCCCTGATTCTGTTTCTCTTCTTAGGTCCTTTACCTTTCAGTGGACCTGCAGGGCCCTGTGCTCTCTCTTTTGGAGTTCAGAACTTTTGACCCCTCCTGGGTGGAACTTTTCCAAGTGTCCTAGCATTGAAAGTTAACACCCTTGCTTGGCCCTTTTCCCTTCTATTCTTTAGAAACTTCGCATTTTCTGAGATGGATCTTCATTCCAATAGAAGATGTTGATATCTCAGTGTGCAAAACTCTTAGATTCATAGGGGATGGGTGAGGAGGGCAAAAAAATTTATAGCTCCAATAAGAGTTAGTTTCATCTTCTCTCATTAGTGGTCTGCTGCACCCTATGAAGAAGATATTTTGAGCTGGAATTTTGGTACTTTCTTTTTCATGAACTCTTGGGTTCTTCTAAGTATCCACCACGGTGTTAAATATATGAAATTAAAATCCACAAAGAGCAGAATGTTCCTCTTACTTCCCCATCCCTGCCTCAGTTTTGCAAATGGGTCAGTAAAAATCATGTTCTTGATGTGGGCAAGGGGGTAAATTTATACAGTGAAAATGCAAATGGAAAACAAATCCCCAGAACAGAGGCTACATTTCAAATCTTTAGATTATGGAGAGAAGTTAGAGAAGAAATCTTCAATATTATCTAATTTAGCTCACTTATTTTTACAGATTACGAAAGAGAATTCTCTGAACAAGAGATCTTCTGACTAGTAGACCCTATACTTCTTCATGTAGTTTTATATTTTTATATCTTTAGGATTTTTGTTTGTGTGTTTTTTATTCCTCCTTGCATTATCTTTGCCAGATCTAAAAAAGTTTATAAAATAAGAGAGTGGTGAATCAACCAAGATCATAGAGCTAGCAAAATGAAGTAACTTGGATGAAAGTCCATGTACCTTTGTTCTTAGTTCCTTGCTCTGTGATTTGAACGTTAAAGCAAATCTAGACTGGGTGAGGATTAGAATCTACTGTCTCTAGACTCTTGGGTAAAGCGGGCTGCTGTATTATTCTCTATGGTCTAATATTCGCTCTCAGTCTCTATGGCAGTGGTGCTAAGTTTATTCTGGAGGATGGAGTAATGGTCTCCATTTGAGAATCTGAATATCAAGGATCCTCTTCTCAGAAAGAGATCCACACACAATTTGCACAGAAGTTCAGCTGATTCACGTAACTGAGGGCAGGCCCCTAGGCTATGAACTAAGTTCTAAATATTAACATCAACTAATGTTTGTTGAGTGTTATCTATGTTCCAGGCATTATTCTGAGGACTTTGCATGTGTTCCATCATTAAATTCCTGCAGCACTGTAAAGCAGGTCCCATTCTTACTTTCATTTTTCAGAAAAATAGAGACATTTAGAGGACATATGTTTATTTAACACTATTTTAAAATTACTGATGACGCCAGGTGCACGGATACCATGGTGCAAAAAAAAAAAGGAAAGGGGGGGAGCACAGTGCCTGCCCCCATTGAGCTTGGAATCCAGTGAAGCAGGCTGATTGACTGTGTACATAGAAATGTGCCATGAAGCAAAAAGACATGGGTATGTCAGGCAGTGAAAATAACACAAGTGGAGTGTTGGAAGAATCTAGAGGAGGAAGCCATGCTTGGATCACCAAGAAAAACAGGTGTGAGGGGCACTTAATGAGGGGCTGCAGAAGAGGGGAGTGTGTCAGACCAAGTGAGTGTGGGTGGGAGTAAAATCCTTTGCTAGAGGTCAACTCCAAAGGACAGATCTCAAACTCAAACCAGGTCCATCTACCTCCAAAGTCAACCCCTGACCCACAATTCCAACAGTTCAGTTCTTCTAACTATGATGACTCTTGGCTGTACTTTATAATATCCCATCCTGATCTCCTCCATGCCAATGGGAAGTTCACTTTCCTAAAGTGTCCGAAGCAGAGCTTCTTGGATCACCTATGGTGAAGGACCAAGTTTAAAAATTTTCAGTCTGTCACACTGTGTTCTGATACTTTTGTCCTTATTTTCTGCTGAAGGATCAACCTGTCACCTCTTCCCCAAAGCCTTGGACCCCAAGCTTATCCCCGTGTCTGGATGGGCTTTAAGTAGGAACACAGAGAATCTTGGGTAATTATAGGTTCATGGCTCATAATTTTCTGCTTCATCCTAAATATTGAAGGGTTATACATCTGGACTGGTGCCTTAATTTGATTTTTAAAAATCTCTATTTCTAAAAATTTACCTGAAAATGCTTCAAACTCTCACTGTTGCCCCCACATCTGCAAAGCCCTGCCCCAAACAATTGGGCCTTTCTTTCTTTCAAGAGCAACAGCTTGCTGACACATGTGATTCCCAGGCCCGGGGCTGGAGCCCTGCCCAGAGTAATAGGGGTAGGTACCCAGGCCACGTATGACTTGCAGTCTGTTGTCCAGCTGACACACTTGGTGTTCTACTGCTGGCGAGTATGCTGCACACGACAAACAGAAACACAGTGCTAATTTCAAGATCTATTAGAAACACAAGGCAGTAGAAATACTGGTTGTTAGACAAATGATTGGAATTTACAGGTTAAGAAATCATCTTCTAAAACTTCTAGGGGATGTGGACAAACACTGGGAAATAAATAAATATATTTTGGATAATAAAAATGTACTTGACAGTGGGCTTTTGAATGAGTACAGTAAGGGACTAAAGTGGATGACATGACTATGATTTTTGCCCCCACCATCCAGAACTACTGATCAGGGCAGGCTGAGAACAAGCATCTGTGCATGAATATAAAAGCTATCAGAATGCAGAGTGTTCCCAACTACTACATTAACAACTTTCAACAGCCTTCACTCCTGGACATTATGTAATTAATTTTTCAATCAGGGAAGCAAGATGGTCTGTGGTCTGATATTTTCATTTGAAAGCAAGTGGGAAGACAAAAGCAAACCAGCTTTTTGGCTATGAGAGAATAAGTGACCTTCCAAGTAAGGAATTTAAACCGGAGATTTTGACTTCAGAGGGGAATGAGGCTGGAGAAACTTTTTGTAGCAGAAATTTAAGGCGGAGAAATGGTTGTGGGTTACAGTGCCCCCCAAGCCCCCATATTCCCTGAGCATGCATACCTTTCCCCAGTACACATACCACTCTCAAGGGTTCTGATGGCCCTGAACCCCATTTGAGCAGAAAAACATTATTGCTAACAGTTTTTTTTTTTTTTAACACAAGGCTGGCATGCCAACACATGCTTGAGTGCTCTCACAGTCACATATAAACTTAAAAAGGGGCCCCTTTCCCCTAGCCTGACTCATACTGCATGCATCATATAACCAGTGTTTGGAAAGGCTACGAAGAATGCTCGTGGCAGTGGATATATTTTGTCCGATTGTAGGAGTGACAAAAACAGGTGATCTAAAGAGGGTGGGAGTGTAAAGTTGGGGGTGCACGTAGGGTGGGGAGGGGTCATAAAAAGTGGAAGGAAAGTTTGCGCTACTTCTTGACTCTTCCTTAGGACATTTAAGATAATAGAACCATTGTAATTTAAAAACGGAAGAGATCTTAGAAATCAGAAAGGAAGACTGAGAAGTTATCCACTGCCAGTGCCAAATCCCACAGCTAGGGAGGAGCTGGAGGAATCAGCCTCCGATTTCTCTATGTATAGCACAGACCCCGTTTTGGACCACAAAACCCATTTGAGAATCTAATAAAGCCTATAAGACACTTTCTCTGAAAAAAAAAAAATACACATATTCTTTCCTGTACAGTTTCAAAGGATTTATGGACTGCCTAGGTTCATCCATGAACCTGCGGATCTGATGAATTTTCGATTACACTAGGGTTGTCGACCAAGCTATATACGTAATGTCCAGACTAGGTTTTAAGTGTTCCTCCTTTCTACTTACGGGCTGTTTCAGCACAAGTAAGCAGGCAATGTTTCTAAGCCTCGGTTTCCAGACGTATGATGTAGGTATAATAATAGTACCTACTCCTAGGTTATCATGAAGATGAAATGCCATGAGTTAAAGGAACTTAGCTTAACAGAACGCCTGGCAGGTGGGAAGGACGAGTCACATTGTTACGGTTGTGGTTGTTACCAGCCTTCATGCTGACTAAGCTCATGGCCTCAGTGTTTGGCTGTCGATGGGCTCCTCCGGATCCAGGGCTCCTGAATTTCTTCCTTGTCGTCTGCCTTTTGCTTGCTTCCAGCATAAATCTGTTTGCTTCCTGGCCATTCTCCCTTCCTTAAGGGTCTCTCCTCACCACATGAAAGGCAGCCTGTGTTACAATGTCTTGATAAATCTGTTGTATGGAAATCCATTAGAAGGAAGTGCTAGGAAAATAAGATTTCTTGAGCAAAGAGTACACCTGTGAAGTGCTTCCTTATGGCAGTGGAGATCAAACAGTAGAACAAGTGGAAATACCAGGGCTGCAAGAATGGTTTGGAGTTCATATTATTATTTCAATCTCCCTTTAATAATGGCAGGGAAAAATGGCTTGTTTCCTTTATACAGTTTATTTTTTTAAACTTTCAGTGTTGGACACTTTGATTTTTAGTATCAATTTCTCTGGCTGATGTACTTAAATTACTTGCAACTTCTAATGATTTCTATCACCTGGCTCCACCCCATCTCTTCAAATCTGTGCTGAGAAACAGAAAGGTATCCTCGAGAAGAGAAGAAATGTTAAAAATACTGAGCAGAGAGGAACCTGCTCACATCATCCTCCTTCTGACCAAAGTTGCCTATTTTTCAGTATCAGAAATTCTCCTGGGACTGGTGAATTATATGAAATTTTGGAAACCAAGTCTCCAAAGATAGTTTGTTTTAAGCCTCAAAGCTTCCCTTTTACCTGTAAAAGTGGATCAGAAGGCTGATAACCTCTCTTGTTTTTTTTTTTTTTAATTGGCCAATTCAGCTCCCTCCCACTTATACTTGAAAGTAGGACTTCAAGGTACTTTACCACAGAAACCAGAAAGCAGTTTTAAAATCCAGAACAACAAAAGTCTGCATTCTCACTAGGCTAACGACTGAGTTTACCTTCCTCCATGTAAGAATTCTATGATGAGAGCTAGGAGAGTGAGTTTCTGACTTTCTGATGCTTTGTGATTAGAGATAGCCGTTCTCTTTATGTTGTCCTTTCACAATTGGACGTGGTAGGAATGAGAATGAAGTGCCAGTGATGATCTTAGGAACCGAGTCTTCCTCTTGGTAGGGATGGTGGTCAGGTAACAGTTCCCCCAAGAGCTGCATCCGAGGAGGCATAAAATGAGGCTGCTTGCAATAGGAGGCAACCTCTTTTAATTCTGTCACTCTCTTTGCTCTTAGATTTGGGTTCACAGCCCTCTTTTTACTACCTTCAAGCTAAAAAGCCTGGGGGAAAGATTTACTTCTAGATTTGTGAGCTTTTATTTCTTTCTCTGGAGACATAGAGCAGTTGGTCAAACCAGTCCACATTCAATGTCTGGCACACAGCATATATTTTCTCATCTTGGGACAGGGAGTTTCATCTTGGATAATGAATAACTCTACTGGAGGATGAGAACACGCCTTTTAGATAATGACTTAATCTCCAGAGTTAGTGGAGATGGCAGGTTTGGAACTGGAATATGTGTGTGTTGGGAGGTGGTGTTTACACTCATTGAAGAGAATGAGCTTTCCCTCTAACCTGTTAAAAACACACGAGAGCCTTTCTTCTCTCTTTTTCTCAATGTATCATAAGCGTGTCTACAGAGAAATCAGTTAGGCTGGTACAGGGCCAGCTCATCACATTTGTCATCCAGGTGATTTGCTAACAGGATCAGCATCAATTTGTTACTAACTTCAGCATGATATGCTGAAAAGAGAATTGAACTGGGTAGTACAAGAAGAAACATCTATTCCACAAATACCTACTCTGTCCCAGGTGCTGGGCTAGTTGCTAAAGATACAAAAATGAGAGAATCCAACATCACATTGCTGACAGATTCTTAGTGTAGTACTTCACTACTGGAATCCAAGGATTTTCATGGATTGAAAGTGCCAAAAGAACTCTATTTTTGGGCTTTTGTTTCAATAAGTAATTTTACTAGTCATTTTACTGGTTATAAAGGCAAAAAATTTCAGCTTTATTGAGATATAATTGCCATATCATATTATGTAACTTTAAGGTGTATATGGTGTTGATTTAATACACTTATATATTGCAATATAATTATCACTGTAGTTTTGGCTAAAACCTCCATCACTTCACATAATCATCATTTCTTTTTTGTAGGGAGAACATTTAAGATTTACTTTCTTAGCAACTTTCGAGTATATGCTACAGTACTGTTATCTTTAATCACAAGGGCTGTGAATTAGATCCCCAGAACCTACTCATCTTCTAACTGGAAGTTTGTATTCCTTGACTATCTCCCCGTTTTCTCTCCATCCCAGGTTCTGGTGACCACCATCTTACCCTCTGTTTATTCAAGTTTGGATTTGTTTTTAGATTCCACTTATCAGTGATGTGCAGTATTCGTCTTTCTTTGTCTAGCTTATTCCAGTTAATATAATGTCTTCAAGGCCCATCCAAGTTGTTGCAAATGTCAAGATTTCTTTTTCTCTCGTGAGTGAAAAATATTCCATTGTGCATAAATAGCACATCTTTATCCACTCATTCATTGATGGACACTTGGGTTTTTTCCATATCTTGGTCATTGTAAATTATACTGCAGTGAACAGGGGAGTATATATATCTTTTTGAATTAGTGTTTTTGTTTTCTTTGGATAAATACTCAGAAGTGTAATTGCTGGATCACATGGTAGTTCCATTTTTAAGTTTTTGAGGAAACTCCATACTGTTTTCTACAGTGGCTGCACCAATTTACATTTCCACCAACAGTGTATAAGGGTTCCCTTTTCTCACCATCTTGCCAACCCTTGTTATCTATTGTCATTATGATAATAGCCATTCTAACAGGTGTGAGGTAATAATTCATTGTGGTTTTGACTTGCATTTCCCTGATGATTAATGATGTTGAGCGTCTTTGCATGTATTGGTTGGCCATTTGTATGTCTTCTTTGGAAAAATGTCTATTTAGCTCCTCTGATCATCTTAAAATCAGACTGTGCTTTTTTGCTATTGAGTTGTATGAGTTCTTTATAGATTTTGGATGTTAACCCCTTATCTATTATACGGTTTGCAAATATTTTCTCCCATTCCATAAGTTGTCTTTTCATTTTGTTGGTTGTTTCTTTTGCTGTGCAAAAGCTTTTTAGTTTTATGGAGTCTCACTTAATTATTTTTGCCTTTGTTGCTTATGTTTTTAGTGTTATACCCAACAAAATCATTGCCAAGTCCTATGCCAAAGAGCTTTGCCACTCTATTTTCTTCTAGGAGTTTTATAGTTTTAGGTCTTACATTTAAGTCTTTAATCCATTTTGAGTTAATTTTTGTGAGTGGTGTAAGACAGGGGTAAATTTCATTTTTCTGCATGTGGTTATCCAGTTTTCCAGGTAAAACTTCTTTATAGTGATAGCAATAACCTTTATAACTGAAAGATATATCCAAAGATTATGGATTAAGTTCTTAATCTGATATGTAGAAATGTATATGAGAATATGCCTACATGTTCTCAGAATCTTCAAGATGTTTCCTTTTATTGGGGGTGTATATTTTATCGAAGAAAAACACTGGCATAAGGGACTTGAGTTTTTGTACTCCCGAATCTCTAACTAGGTGGAGTGTGGTCTTAGTCAAGATACTCATTTAAAACCATTGGGTCTTAGAATCTTCCTCTTAAAATAAGGTGCCTGAATCAGGCAAGCTCTGGAACTCTCCCAGCTTTAATAGTCTATGTCTCTATGACTCCCTCTCACTGGGTTGTAACCTGGATTTCTTCATAATTTCTGGTTCATGGGAGAGGGCACTAGCCAGACATCAGGTCTGTTCTAATTCTGCCTTTAGAAATGATTTCTAGGAAAATGCTGATAGAATCACTTTCCTTCTTCATGCTTTAGGTTTTCCATTTGAGACTTGAAAGTGGAAACCTAAAAAAAAAAAAAAATTAAAAATAAGTGATAAAACATACTTGAAAGCTCTGGAATATATCAGTGATATTATTATGAAAATGAGCCCTGCAGTGATACTAAGTAAAAGGACAGATTACCATCTGTAAGTTTATTAGTCAGGATGATATAGGTTGTGCTGTGACAACAAACAACCCCAAAGATTTACTGGTGCTACAAATCAGTGCAAGTTGTGTGTGTGGCGGGGGGATCTGCTCATCATAATCAAAACCGCAAAGTGTATTGTAATCATTTAATTAGCTAATACAGGTAATATGATTTTGCTTAAGTTCACAGGCGGTGGAGGACAGCATTTTGACTTGTGATCAAAGAAGAATATTTTGAATATTTATGAAATTAATCTGATACTAGATCTTCACAGATACAACATCATGAGCATGATCAAATTTTAAAATTTGGAGACTAAAATCCAGATTATAATTCTAGGTAGTGATTATTCTAAAATGCAAAAAAAATGAACAAACTCAAGTTGATTTTGGATTTGACCATACACATTTCTTAGAAGAGGAAGCTTTCCTGGAGAGGGTGAAGGAAGTGAGGGAGGATATTTGGCAGCTGTTGATTTAGGGATTGCCCACGATAGAAGAACTGGCAGGCGAAAATTCTTAGCAATGAGAATGCGCACAAGGAACAAAGCAAAATGAACCAAGGTAAAGGTTCATGGAGCATGAAAGAACATAGGTTGAACTGTGATCCAAGAAATAAGTGGTTTACAACAGAATTTTTTAAATTAAGGATTCTGAAGTGGAAGCCACATTTGTGTTTAGTATAGAATAATCCTACATGGGGCATGGGGAAGCAGGTTTGAAATGAAAGAAATGTGGTCAAATTGGAAGAGCTATAACAAACAACAGGAATGTTTACTGAGAAAGTACAGTGAATGTTTGAATTTCTTTGTCAGGTCATACAAACTGATTTTGTTAGTAGTGTACCTTGACATTTAGTACTTACTGAGATTGTCACTGCACAGCTCACTCTAACCCAGAAGAATAAATGAAAATTCTAAAAGAGAGGGATATTTCATCAAAACATGTAATTAGTTGATTAACTGCTTTGTAAAGGTAACAACAACTCTGATTTAATATGGTCTTCAGTCACTGTTCGGGGAAGTAAGGATTTCCAAATAGGGTGGCTTTATTTATCGTTACCTTGAATACAGTCTTCTTAGAATGACATCACAATTTAGGGCAAAATATTATTAAATCCCAAACCACTGAAAACATATATTCAGATGTAAGTACAAAAACATTTTCAAAACACCAAATATAACTTCAAAAACATATAAGCTGTTCAGTGCTGGCTGACTAGGGATGTTGGTATTTATTCACATTTTAGATTCTTTTCCACTATTGTCCTTTATATTGGTGTGTCTAGAGAACTGGTGAGCATAGAAATAAAAACGAAACCCCATAGAGGGGAAACGATGGCACACGTTGGCACCAAAAAAATTTAAAAAGATGAAGGACTAGGCAGAAAGGAGGAGAACAAAATCCTTAAGTGTGATATGAATCTTCTGAAATGCTTGTTCATGATTTGGAGGCAGCAAAAATTAGAAGGAAAAAACCCTTCATATTAAAAAAAAATAATGTAGTGATGCTTAACCTTCTAATAGATATGGGGAATGCAGATAGAAATGCACTTGATGTGGAAGAAAATCACCTCAATAACTGGACTCATAAGTCCATGCATGTCATTTGCTGTCATGTGTCATTTCATAAATCACTTTCATGCTTGAGAAGCATAATATATGCATACGCAATATTAATGCTAATAGCAAGCAGTAGTAAGTTCCTGGTCATGCCTGCACTAATGTCTCTCTTCTCCAAAGGCTGCTGTGGGAGGCCACAGCAGTGAAGGACTAGCAGCAATGATTGGAAAGAATGTCCTCCAGCTATTTCTCTAAAATGAATTTGGCCTAAGGCTTCAGGCTCCTGCCCATCTATAGAATCATAGGTAGCGACCAAAATGTAGCTGTAAATAGTAGTAGTTATGATCAAGATGGCCTAATGACATACTGAAATGGCAGAGAAGCAAATTTAGGGGAAGAAAAGGCCCTATAATGATAAAGAGGAGTGCTGGCATTCATTGTTGTTCCCCCACTTCTGCTTGCTGCCACCATGTTCTGATCTTGAGAGCTTATAATTATTTTATGGATGCCTGAAATAGTTCTGATACCTTCATTCTTCACGGGCCTGTCTCCATAGAAAAGTGTTCTCATGCTTGATAAACCTACTGTTCTTAGAGAGAGAATGGCATTGTCAAGAAAAGTTGTGCTCATGCCCACCCATGTCGGCAAAGCTTAGCAAAGGTGTGGACAGACTCATGGCGACACTAGTTCCTGGGACTAGAAGGGCCAGGGAGATGACTCAGGGGTGGGCCTTTCCCTCCTGGAGCCTCAGAGGGCCTATGGTTACTGCCTGTCAAGTTCTAGACAAGAATTCGGGTTATTATATAACTTGTTTTCAAAACATTCTTGTGGGGTGGGGAGGCGGCAGCTCTTGCCGGCCCCTCTTGCCAGGGAAGCCCTGTAGTGCCTATGGTTTGATCCCACTGTGGTGGGGCAGGCTTATCAGGTTGGCCAACCTTGTCGATCCCGTCATGCATAGAATATTTTCTTCTCTCTCCACTTTTGTTGTTTACTTAGCAAAAGGCACTCCACCCTGACTACAAGTTTTGACACTCTCTGATACACTGTATGGCTGCTGTACCTTGACTTTCAATTACATTCAATCCTATTATAATCATTTTCTTATAACAAATCCTCTTTAACACCTGAAAAGCTCAGCTCCCAAGAGTATGGTGTTATGCTATCAAAATAAAAAAAAAAGAAACAGAGGAATCCTCTTGGAATTGTAGTAGCCATTGTATGTGCTTTAAAATAAGATCAGTATAAGGGCCTAACACACTTTACTTTCAATTCTGGTAGCTAAAGTTAAAAAAGTTATTGTAAGCCATTCAAATATGACTTGACCTATAAACCAGAGGCCTTAATTTAGTGATTTTTAAATCAGCATGATAACAGGTTAAAATACTTTCTCTGGGAAAGCATTTCTTTTAGAAGAGAGGTCCAGAATTCCTAATTATTACCATGATAATGATTAATGTAAGCAGAATATTCTTCACTAATGTAAGAACACATTGCTTGGGAAGGCTTCTGTTTGTTTGTTTGCTTTCTTGCTTTTAATGCTTCTGGTATAATGACTAACCTGTGATCAAGTTTCAGATTTTTAGGCAAATGGACATGAGTATTTTTGGCCAATATCTATAAATACAGCTCCAAAGCCTGTCTTATTATTCCAGTTATTCAGGTTTTATTCCGCCTGGTTTGTTGCTACTTTGGGGTCACTCATCATTTTGAGGAACATCCTCAGGGTCAAAGCAGAGAAGTGGATGTTTAAGGAAAGTATCAGATTTTGTCCACAGTGTCTTTTCGGTATTAGTCATGCCTGTTGATTCTGCAAACTGACATTCTGAATCCCATCCTGGGCAATGAGAGCCCTGTGTGGATTAACTGGTGGGAGGATGTCTCTCCAGTTAATCAAATCCCACCCCAACAATCTTGAGGAACAAAAGTAAAATTGCTGATGAATCTGGTACCGTATATGGCAACCAGGTCTTTTGGAATAACCTGGGAAAGGTGAGAGTTCTCTGCTTTCCTAAAGTAGCTTTGATTCAGGCCCATCTTTCCAGCCGAGGGTAATATGAGCTGGCGTTGGTCGCCGAGGCCCTGGTAGCTGGCTTAACCTGTTTATATAAAGACGGGACACAGCCACTGATTAAGACAGCCACCTCCTACTGGTTGCCTTTGGAATGGAGCCCAGAATTTTCCATAGAGATAGCTTTAAAAAGTTAGGTCAGCATCTCAATGAAAGATAAGGACACATAAGAAAGCCCTTGTGGGTTTCCCTGTCTTCAGAAACCCCACTTTTCGGCAAGAGTTAGAATAGATATATTTGACCCATAAAATGCCTCTACTAGGTTTAGCTCCATGAAAGGATCACTCTTCCTGAAGTGATCCTCTGGACTGAGGATTATGTGGGTCAGTTTGAGCCAAGTTTAGCATTTAGCCACTTATGTATGGCCCTGGCTTTTCAGAGTGGACTTGTCAGTGTGAGATCAATTTGAAGTCAAGACATTTTATATGGGGGATATTTTTAAATGGTAAGGCCAATGTTTTTATAATGAAAGACGACTGCTTCTAGGTTTAAATCAGGGAATAAGATTAAGGGGAGCAAATGAGTATGGGAAGGAAGCTGAGTGGGGGGCAAAAACCTGATGGAGGAATTCCATGGAGAAGCAGCAGAGAAACTTATAGGGCTTCAGTGGTCCCATGGAGTTCACCATCCCCTCAAGTGTCAAACACACTTGAAAAAATAGTATTCCTGAAAAACTGAGAAAAATGATCTCAGGTCTTGGTGTGATTGGTAGATGAAAAGGAATCCTTATACTGGATTGGATTTTGACTCTACGTTTTTATTTATTTAGCAGGCACAGACTATTCCTTAAGTTTTCTGCATGCTTAGAATAAAGACATGTGTGGTAATGACAAACGCTGCGTGAATTGGAGTCTCTAGTAGCTGGAGTGTGTGCAACTAAAAATGGGGATTGGAGGGTATTCCTGCCCTCTAGTCTGCAACTTCCAGAGGTTAAAAAAAAGAACATCCCACTCTCAAAAAAGGGGGAAAATAGGCCTTTGCATAGATTATTATATAAATAAATCTTCTTAACAAGCACTGCAGTTCTTTTTTTTTTTTACAAAGCACAAAGAGTTATTGTGTGATTTATGTGAAAAGGTTATATAACTGTACTCTGTTACTTTAAATAGTGTTTTTTATTTAAACTGCCAACTTCTTCATAATAAGCAAAGAAAAAAATGCATATTTGCAAAGCACAAAGGTAATTTTCAAGGACTGTAATTAGCTCATGATAACTCTATCTTTTGTGATGTCTTTGCTGCGGAACTAGAGAAGAAATGGGCTTTCATTGTTAAATCTAAACTGTGGCACCTGCAGTGTGTCAGTTCAGTGAGAACCAGGAAGGGAGGAAGTTTGAAGTATTACACTCAGTCAGGGGAAAATTACTGATGGACTAAAGTAACAGATCTAGAGATTTTCATTTGGCTTAATCTTTTCTTTTTACAAACATGGCAAGTAGAAACCCTGTTCCTATTCCCCAGCTGACCCTTTATTCCCAAGATACTAAAAATCTATTTAAAAGCCAAACTGAATATGTGATGTAGAAGATGGAAACAAGAATGAAATTACAGTAACAGAAGGTAGGAGAGCAGAATAAAATAAAAGTCTTTGTGTCTTAAAAATGGATAATAGGACAGAATATTGGCAAGAAAAAGAAAAGTTAAAAAAAAAAAGGAAACAACATTTGAGGAAGAGGATGCTAATTAATTTAATTCATTCCAGGAAATTGATTATCAAGAAAATTCCACAAAAAATTCTATTGTCAGGGGTAGTCAGAGTAGATGTGAAAAAAAGGTGTGTGTGTGTGTGTGTGTGTGTGGTGTCACCAAATGTATGTCTGTGATAGGTTGAGACAACATTATGGAGAAATCCAAGAGGACAGAATCACAAAATTTCCCTCTGGTGAAGAATATGTCCAAAGAAAATCTAGGCAGTTTCTTTCTTAGGAAAACAGGCTCTCGTAGACCGTGGAACTCCCTGGAGGACATAGCTGTACTACATTCTGGGATTTGAAGGAGGGGTTTCTTCTGAGAAGTAAACACTACCTTTGCAGGCTGAGAGCTGGGGTTCTGGAGTGTGTTTACCTCATAGTGGACCATGACTACATGAACAGCAGGAAAATCCGCAGAGTACTTGGAGTCAAGGAATTGCAGGGCGGCAATCTGAGTGCTGGGTGTGTTTTCTGTGCGACTGTGAGAACATTGTCACCTGTTTGGTCACTGACCTGGTTGCCCAGGTGGCAGTTTGGCAAACAACCAGCATGAATAACAACAGCCTCTTGCAATGGACTGTGAAATGTTCAGGCAGAGTTGTTCTCAGACGTCAGTGATCCTTCTCAGTTCAAATAGTAGATTTCAGTTTTAACGGGAATAAAAACAACTATCTGATGCTGAAAATAAAGAAATACTTTCAGAGTTCAGGGATCAGATACCCACTTCTGGCAACTCTGCAAGGGAGAAGACGATTAATTGATTTTTAAAGAGTGCCTTCTTGCAACTGGCAGGGAGAACTGAGACAGGAGCTGGCTCTTTCAATATGTTATGGAGATTGATATCAGTCAATACACTTTGCAGCTACAACTCAGTTGTAAACTTAATTGTTATGCCTTTAAAAGTTATGTGAGGATGTAGAGTTTCTGTTAGGTGAAGTCTACGGCATTTAGAGTCTCATGAAATCTTGTTGTCTGGGAAGGTGTCACATACCCTGCTTAACAGATCAAATAAAGAGAGCACTGAAAGTTAATTTCCTAGGCAGGAAGAAGGAAGTCCATTAAAAACATACAATTGAAGAGTGATCAATTTCCTTCACACTGGAACCCCAAGGAAGTGTTTTGAATTGTGTATTTAAACTAAGAGGTAGACTGCATATTAAAGGGGAAAAGAAATTTAAACTGTGAAAGGTAAGTCCAAAGTAGCTGCCATGGTTTATACACGAACAGGTGCAGCCTTTTAAAAATCCACAACCACCCTCCCTGGCTTTGAAACACATGGTGGGAAAATCTCTTCAAACAGGAGATGGTACTTTCTCCAAGACTTCAAGGCAATCTGAAGCGTCTAGCAAAGGTTGATGAGTAATAAATTCCTCTCGGTGTTCAAAATGAGGATCAGACTAAAACTATCCAGGCTTATAGACAGAAGGCAGCTAAGATAATACTCTTATCCATTGTGCTGAACATGAGATGTTTCTCTTTAAACGTAGAGGAAAGATGTAGAGACAAGTATTTCCAGTGAATCATGTGCACAGTTTTATGCAGGCTGGGTCACTTGGAGAGAAACCTCTTTATTTCTGTCTTCTTCTGTGGACTACATTTAGACCTTAAACAATTAGCCCTCTTTGAGTTTTTTTTTTTTTTTTTTTTTTTTTTTCCTTGCCTAAGTCACCTGCTCTAGAAATTCCAGCATTTTTTATTTTTAGATGCTGGGGTCAGGACAAGTGCAAAATGATGACATTTTCTGAATTTACAGGCTATTCTTTTTGACTTTAGCAGGACACAATAAAATGAAAAAAGTTGCCTCATTCTATTTTAACCCCTTAGGTTCAGAAGCACCAACTGTCAACACTAGCATGTTCTTAGGAGGCTAACCCCATTAGAGTGAATCCCATTTAGGAAGACAAGTGCTTCCTGTCATGAAAACCCTCAAGGTCCCACAAATGATACAATTAGGCACATTTATTTTCTTGATCTGCTGTGATTCAATTGTAACCATGAAAGTAAGGCAAAGAGGCTACTTTCTGATTTGATTCTTTTTTTCCCTGGCAATTCTAAATCGAGTGTTCTGTGAACAGTTTAGCTTTCTAAAGTGTTTTTCTCTTTTAAGAAGAGGAAATGTGTGTTCTGTTGGAGGACAGAACCTCCTGTCTTCTCAATTACACTCAAGTTCAGTCCAAGCTTCTCAGAATAAATCACATATGAAAGGAAAGGAAGATGGCTTGAGAGAAGAATGGAAAAACATACTGAATTGCATACGCATTTTAACTTTCAGGTGAATACAGGCCATTCCTCACTTGTGGTCACCCCTTATTTATGTGGGTGTCCACATAAACATCACCCCCTTTGCCCTCTCCTCCAACATCAGGGAGGGCTAGACCCTAAAGTCCTTTATCTAAAGCCTGAAAACCAGCCCCCTCATTCCATTTCATTCATTTATTCACACACTCACTCAATACATATTTAGTGAATATCTATTACGTGCCGTGCACTAGACAAGGCATTAAGAACACAATGGTGAGAGAAATAGATCCTGTAAATAGGGCTCCTGGAGCTCACAGTCTACATTCAAGAGGGAAGAATAGCCTTTAATCAAACAATTACATGAATAGATGTAAAATCACAGCTCTGATAAATGCAATGAGGGAAAAGTACATGATGCTACCAGTACAGGAAACAGGAGAAATTGAACCTCCTCCAGGGGTCCAAGGAGGATTTTCTCGAGGAAGGGATAAAAACTGAAATATGAAGGTTGAATAAGCGTTAATTCGCCTTAGAAGGAAATGAAACTTTCAGCATATTTGAAAATCTGAGATGGGATGGTGTGCGGGATTGCTAGAGAGAGGGCCAGTGTGGCTGGGGAAAAGAGGTCAAGGGCAGCCTGGTGACAGCTGAGACAGGAGAGGAGCCAAATAAGGCTTGAAGTCAAAGCAGAATTCTTTACCTTAAAAGAACTAGATTTTATCACAGTGCTGGGTGGTGGTGAGGCAGAGCAGGGGTCAGAGCAGTCTGATAGGCAGTATTAAAGGGGGGAAAGCATGTCCCCTCTCATTCTTCCATTGCTGTTTTTTCTCCCCCACTACTGTACTTTTCCTTAGCATCTTCCAGATGCCTTATTTCTGCTTCTCACCTGGCTTCTGTTCACCCTATTCCTTATCTAGAGCTGCCTCCTCTTCACGCCGAGTCTCTGCTTCTCCCCGTCTTGATTCCTACCCTATTGGGCCTTTTGCCCTCCTGGCCTAAGGCCACAAAACCCCCACAGAGTTCAGCAGGCAGAGATGGAAAGGTGAGTCACCTATTCAGGTACTCCAGATTAGAACTTAGAATGTATTTCCCTACAGAGTCAGTGGCACACACAGTCCTAAGAGTCCACCTCACCTATAGGATGGACGACACTGGTTTTGGAAGGCTGCTCTTTGAGCACCACAACACGGGACACTGTTTCTAAGGGAAAGACTATTTTAACAAACAACATACAAGTAAACTCCTGAAGTCAAATGCATTTTCTCATGAGGGACTGCCTTCATATAAAGAAGTTACTGTGTGGTAGGTACCTCAGTGATGCCTCCCCCACTTCCTTGTTTTTCATCTTTGTGTATTGAACTCAGTCAAAGGTTGAATTAATGAACGACTGGCTAGAGAACTCTTTAGCCCCAGTGAGAGGCTGTTTTGTTATGACTCTGGCAAGGAGCTGGTTAGATCAATGATTTGAATGCTAGTTTTGATAAAGTAGCCAGATTTTTTTTGGGGGGGGGATGGTGGAAGCAAAACAAGTGCTGAATGGGTATTAAATCTTTGTGAACCATTAATTTTTTTGCAGTTACTTGAAGAGGCACACGCTTGTGTTTGTCTTATGGCTCTTCTTCCTGCCCACATTTCACACTCATCACTGTCATTTTAGCTAGGCTCTCGCTGCCCCCGCCCCATGAGGGATTCTTTGTGAAGCCCTGCCTTCCCATACTGGAAGAGAGAGGGATCTTCCTGGATGGGTTACTTGTTCAATAAGTATTGTTGTGTTATATGCTTAGCATTCAAGTCCTGGTGCTCTTAGGGAAGACAGATACAGGTCCCTGTTCCTATGGGTCACACAGTCTGTCCAGCAGTGCTGTCCAGTAGAACTTTCTGTGATGATGGAAATGTTTTATGTCCACACTGTCCAGCAGAGCAGCAACTAGCCACGAGTGGTTATTGAGTACTTAAAATGTGGCCAGTGTAACTGAAGAGCTCACTTTCTAGCGTGATTTAATTTTAATTTATTAAAAAATTGAAATTGACATGGTCACACGTGGTTCGTGTATCGGAGAGAACAGGTCTAGGAATGCAGAGAGATGGGCCGAGTAAGACATCAAGAAGGCAAACAGGTGGAGCCTGGGAAAATAGTGAACTACTTGCACATAGTAGAACTAAAAACAAAGAAGTAACTGAGTTCCAGATAAGTGCCATTTTAAATCGGAGAAATGTGGGCTAGATGACATTCACGCAGTCTTCCAAGGAAGTAAGTTAAAAAGTCTTAATAAAGCTAAAATCCACTACAAAACATGTTTGACCATACACAGGGTCTTCTATGCACCTACCTATTGCCTTCCCCTTAAAAAAAAAAAGCCCTTTGAAGATTTCTAATACCAAATGCACAAGCACTTTGGGCTTTTTGGAAGTCATAGGAGATCCTGACACTACCATTGTGCTAGAAATCATTACTTAACTGAGCTGCATAACAGAAAAGAAGCTGAGCTTTTAAGGATAAATGGGTCATGCAATGATTTAAATCACTGTTGAAAAAAATCTAGCATAAAATGTTATGTTCTGGAAGAATATCACCCATTTTAGAAATCAGTTCAGAGGAACTCTGGCTAGAACAGTTTGTATCAGAAGGAGTTGTTTAAAAGTTGTATGTTGTGTTACCAGTAGCAACAGGCTTCAGAGATGTTTTGTAGTTGAAAGTCGTCATACCTAGCTTGCAGCTGCTCATCAAAGAAGGAATTAAGAAAAGGAGGGAAAACTTTCCTTCGTACTCTGAAAAGAACAATGCCAGGAGAAGCTTTCTTGGATTGGAAATGGTTGGGGGTGGGGGAGGGGGAGTCTACAGAAATAGAGGGACGGACGCTGTAAATGTCAGTGATCAGCTCTGCTTCGTCCACGCGGGGAGAGGCAGTTCAGGACAGAGCAGAGCCCTGCAGCTAGTGCACAGGGGCTGGAAAGGAAATGAAAGCTGTGTGTTTGTTTCTAGAAAGCTAGTAAAGGAAAAGAGACCTCATAGAGACAGAGAGAGAGGTGCACCTGTGGTTATGCTGAGGTGGAATCTGACTTTAAGGCCGTGGATACAGCATGAACTAAAAAAGCAGCCTAATCATCTGGGGAAGGACTAAAGTGGTGACAAACAGCTACAGATTTCTGAGAAAAGTACTTATGAAAAATTTAACTTGATGCTGTTTCAAAGTTGTTCAAAATGTACTCTAACTAAAATAATGAGATATGTATTTTAAGTTTCTTTGATTTTGGCCCGCTTGTGTCTATCATAATAATCTCAGTTAAAAGACACATCTTCTTGCCTTCCACCACCTGGTGACAGTCTACCTCAAATTTATTTCCCTGAGACTTTTTTTTCACCTCTGTATCAGTCTTCCTATTACTAGAATAAGTGCGATAACATCTATCTCTGCCTACTTCACAGAAGTGACAATTAAACAAGATAACAAGTGCAAAACATTTGGTAAACCCTAGAACATATGCAAATAAGAAGCAGTTTCATTTATTATTTGAATGGCAAATGGTCACCTTGAAAGTTAAATCTCTACGCTTAAACACAGAGAGTGACTACAACAAACACTGAGATGTGATTGACTCTCCCTACTATCTAGGCGAGGGAAGTGGACAATGGAGGAAAGCAGAGCATGTGTGTTCTCAGGGGCGCAAGTTTGCTCAGTAGCTGGATTTCTAAGTATTTCAGGCCCTGGGTCTGTGATAGGAATGGCTGGAATAGGAACATTAAATAAAGCCTCATTTTTTTCCTGTCCATGATAATGGAAATCTAAAATATGCGTATGTTTTTAGTTATGGTTCAGCCTTCTATGTGTGCATCTTGTTAGCTCCAGACGCATGCATAATTTCTTGTCTGATCACCAAGCACCTCTTACCATTGTAGAAAAGAAGTCCAGTGAGCCTCGTATACATTTAAGGGGCTCTGGACTCAGGGATCTCAAAGGAAATGTGCCTGACTGGAGAGGAACAAATGCACATTTATTAAGTGCCAATGATGTGCAGGAACTCTACCAGTCCCTTTATATGTTATCATTTTGTCTAATTAACAGGGATCAGGAAGAGTTGGATAATGGCTTTGTTTATGCAGTTTGGCTATGAAGTGAAGTAAAGTTCTGCCAGTGAATCCAATTTCCCGTTGACTTTCACGTTGCATTAGACACCGTGGCAGTGGCTGCCCTGGCGATCTTCCTTCCCGGAAGTTTCACTTTTTACATGCTCAGTTATCATGTGATATCGAATAACACCCTTCATTAGCTAATTAAGGATTTGTGCTTCAAATCCTAACTTCTTAATTCCATACACTGGATCCTTGCTGTAGGCGTTTCCATGGCGGGGAGGCTCAGGGCCTAGGGGAGAAAGAGGAGCCCAGCCAACAGTCAGGCTGGGGCCGTGCGTCCAGCGTCCAGCGAAATCCGCAGCAACACTCAGGCTGTCCTGTGGGCTTTTTTCTTCAGTCGCTGGAATACTTGATTGTTTTTTACTGCTTCAGCCCTCCCTCTACGAGGACAAGTTCTCCTCGTCCACAGAAGCCCTTTTCAAACATTACTGAGAAGACCGATAAGAAGAAAAGGCATCCACTGATGTGTTCTCAGAAAGAAAGCATTCAATTTGACTACAGGGCAATGCTGCTCTGATTACCGCAGGCCCAGCTGACAGCAAGGTTGCCAGGCAGCGCTGCCTCTGCCAAGAGTGGTGGTGAAACGGAGCAGCCATGTGGTTTGCGTTACCATTTTTCAGCTTTTTAAGGTTTGGAGAGGAAAACGTCACCAGCGATGATAATTCAGTTTGGAATGAATACATTTTCAATGCAGTGTTCGGTAACTGCTGATTTGTTTTAAATTTTAAAGTCCATAGTCACGTTTTACAATGTAGACAAGATAAAGCACAGGACATGTCAAGATCCTACTCTATGCAAATAACAAAGTTTCTGGCCAAATCCTCTTTTAAAAAAAAAAAACGAAAGAAAGAAAGAAAGAAAAAAAAAACTCCCCAGCAATTCTAAGCTGCTACTTACAGCCTTTATAAAGATAGCACAGGAAAAAGAGACCAAAGCCAAACAATGAGCTAAATTCTGCCTTCCGTTTACTTACACCATCTTCTTCAAAATCGGAGTTGATTTTTTTTTAATGTCTCAAGTCAGAACTTGCCACAAAGTAATTAATTTGTATAAGCTTACAATCGACCGTAAAATGCCAATTTGTTTTAATTTCTCATTATGATCTAAATTTTTTTAGTTTAAAAGGAGAGAGGGTGATCTGGGATTATTCCCACTTGGAATTCTCCTGAGTATTCTTGGAAATAGTCTTCTCAGAAAGTCTGAAACTCTAAATTGGAGCAAATGATTCAGTTCACAGACAAATGTGCACAATCACAGATTTGCTTGCATTGAGTTTAGTAAAATACCTTATGAATTAAGCCCATCGTTGAAGCAGCTCGCCCCCTGCCCTGTCAGTGGGGCACATCCAGGTTCTCAAAGCATTGCTGCCAGTATTGTCCCTTAAAGAAATATGTTAAAAAAAAAAACTCTCATATTTTTCAAAATTATTTTAGCAGAATTCAGGTGCGCTTAGAATGCTATTGCCTTCTTATAGCATTTTAAGAATTCTGAGAAACCTAAAACATGACACTCCTGGAAGCAAGACCTTCCTGTTAGAGGTTATAAAGAAGCAGAAACTAGAAAGAATCTATAGCTGATGCAGTCACACATTTCTGCAAAGATTTCCAAACAAAGGAAAAATATGACTTGTTAGTCATGATGCCTTGGCCAAAACAAAATGCAGTTTTGCTTAAAGAGACACTGTCAAACATAGTCATTTGGGCTCCAGAATTATGCTTCACAAAACACTCAATTAGTTTTGTCAAAACATAACCTTGGTTCTCAAAACATTGTCAGAACTTTCAGAGTTCCATAAAAGAAGGCAACATTTGTGGTTTAGGTGGACATTGTCCTCTGGATTTATTCTACATAGTATCCATCAAGCTGCCCATCTATCTGTCTGTCCATCCATTCATCCAGCAAGCACTATTGAATTCTTATTATGTGCCCAGCGCTGGACTGGACCCTGGACATAAAGATAAAAAGATATCCACATCCTCAAGGCCAGTAGTTCTAGTGAGGAGGCAGATGTAAATAAATATATTTATTATAGTCAAGTAACCACTGTCATGGACAGGCTAAGCAGCAGGAAGCAAGGGCCGTAATGTTGTATGGATTCGGGAAGCTCTGGGAGCCAAGCTGAAGACAGATCATTCTTTTCAGATAGTCTTTACTATTCATGGAAGACCTGGCATCCGAGATCACCTTATTTTTTCTCATGAGTTGCACAATTGATGACACGATCCCAGGGAACACTCCACGTTAGGGATACACAGATAAGGTGTTCCAACCCAGATTTCTCAGAAGAGGGAGCTTTCCTGGAGAAGGTGAAGGAAAAGAAGGAGGAAATGTGATAACTGTTGATTTGTGGGTGTCACCACTAGCCGTATCTTACATTTCTCCTCTTTCAAGGAAACATCTGAGGATGCAAACAAGTGAGAGTAATATTGTTGTATGGATAATCTAAACCTGATCTCATTTACTTAAAAGCAAATATTTTGAAAACTCTTATACTTAGTTATAAGTTATGTGGGACAGATTTCAAATGGATTGTGGGTCTTGGGTGGTTTCATTGCCAGTGACAATAACTTGTTCCAAACACTTGCCAAAGACATCCTCAAGGAGTTTACATTCTTCCAAGGTTAGAGAGTTAGTTTTTTAATGCGTCACCTCAGGGACAAATTGAGGAAAGTAAGTTTGATTTTATAATTTCAATGTCGATGACTCTAGGTGTCATCAGCCACATAAACTGTGACTGAAGCAAAACGGCCCTCCTACTTTCCTGACACTAAGAATAAGAAGGTATGGTGGGGCTTAGCATTTAGTTATGGCTGGGGATGTGCCCTCTCTCCCTCTACAGCACTTTAGTAGAGCCCCAAAGGGCAATTCAGAAGTCAAACCTGATGGTCCCAGGGTAATCCTTCGGAAAGCCTTTGAGTTCCAACAGAACACGTCACAAGGGTGAAGCTGAGTAATTTGTCCATTAGGCCAGGGGTGGTGGTGCTTGAGGTGGAATATTGCTTATTCTGGAATCTGTAAGCCTAGGTGACATGAATACTAAAGGATATACTGGACAAAGCAACCATTTCCTTTATGTTATAGGTTAAAAGGTTGTGCTTATATACACAATAGAACAACCTGTTGTGAAACCAACCAGTGGTTTAGAATTTTTCATTTTTATCTTTGCACAACCCACTCAATGACAACCAATGAAGGGGATAACTTACTGATCTTTTTCAGTTGCTAAGACTGTAAATTAAAAATCCTAGATCAGTGGTACCTTGGTCTACTCCTTTTAGTAATTGAGAAGCCACTGATATTTCTGCTAAACATAAATAAACTATACTAAGATCATTAAGAGGCTTAATAGTTTACTAAAGACAGGGAATGAACTTAGTGCGAATGTCTTTTAATGTGATTCTTTGAGTCTACTTGCCATCTGTCTCAGACTTTTCACTGAATCTTGTTTGATGTTGGTTTTAGTCACCTTGACACCGAGTTGTCAGGGAGCGCTCAGTGGCTCGGCCCACGACCACACTCAGAGCTGTGGAAGGAAAATACCTGCTTCCAGGGAAGTATCAGCAAGTATTTCGGAGCCCACGTGTGCTCCTAATGCATGCTGCAACACTCTTCTTGGCTACTTTATATTTAGAAGTCCATAATTGGTGTGTGTTTATTTAACTTAAATATATTTTTCTTTTTTAAATTTTTTTATTTTTCAAGTTAAGGAAAACAACTAACAAAATGAAATCTCCTTACTTGTTTAAGTGCATATACTTATGAGCCTCAGTCCACCAATGGACTGTGAACACTTACCATCACAGGCGAGCCCAGTGAAGACATCTGGGCACTTGATGCTACACCTCGTCCCCCTATTCCTTAGCTCATTCCCCTCAGCTGGGCATTCCCACGTGGACTCTAGCTCTGCCATGGGCACTCTGACTTCACCCTATAGCTTGGAAGCTGTGTCCCTTTCTTGTTTCTTAGCTCAAATCCTTCTGGATTAGAGGTGCTACTGATCATTGGTCTGAATTAGCCCTGTTGCCCTCTCCTTTGTCCTCACTCCTCCCCCAGCCCTGGATTTACCCCAGGCTCTTACGTGGCCTTTCTTCTGTCTGGGGGTTTGCCCCGCTTGCCAGTTCCCAGCACAGTGGGATTTACTGCTCACAATAAGCACCTTGGTGTGAATTCTTTTATTTGACCCTTTGTTGACTGCTAAGACAGACAAACAGGGAAAATAGACATAAGAGTTTTAGAAACTTTTAAGGTGAAGCAGAGAGAAAGGGGAAGGAAACTTCTGAAGGAGAGGCGAAAGGGAGAGATAGCAAAGCTTGTGGAAATAAAAGGTAAAGCTGGCTATCTTTAACTGATTCGTGCAGCCTTCCAGCCCTGGTCACTCTGAACCTGCCAATTTCTGCCTTGTACTATTGTCGTTCCTCTGCACATCAATGTTCATTCATCTATTCATTCAACAACTTCTCCTTGATCACCAGCCGTGTGCCAGTCATGTAAGAGGTACTAGGTCTACCCTGGCGAGCAAATGGAACTCTCATGAAGTCTGGTGAAAAAGAGCTATGAATCAAAGTATCACATGATGAAAATGTATGAGGTGGGGGAGGGAGGACATATGATACAGAGAGAGGTTATAATAGGGAAATTTGACCAGGTCAGGGATGTCTGGAAAGATACACCTGGGGAAGTGACAAGGTTGCTGAGATTTAGTGGAAATATGAGACAGTGAATATAGAAATAAATACTGTTACTGGAAAAAAAAGATCATGAACAAAAACCCTGTGATAGAAAGGAACACGGTGTGTTCAAAGACCTGAAAGAAGGTCTGAATGTCCAGGAGGCAAAAAGTGGTGGGATAAGTTATGGATGGGGCTGGAGAGCTGGGTAGAGGCTCTTATGGCTTAAAAATAAGAAACACTTCCTATCTCACGATTTCAATGCATCAGGAGTCCAGGAGACCTTAGCTGGGCAGTCCCTGTTTGAGTTCCTGAGGTTGCAGTCTAGGTGTTAGTCAAAGCTCTGTTGTCACCTGGAGTCTTGGCTGGAGCTGAGGGTCTATTTTGAAAGTGGCTCACCTACACAGCTGGCAAATTGGTGCTGGTTGCTGGTGATGTGTCTCAGTTCCTGTCCGCATCAACGTCTCCACAGGGCTGCCTAAGGACGCACATGCCAGGGCAGCTGTCTTTCATCAGAGCAAGTGATGAGAGAGAGAGAGAGAGCGAGCACGCTATTCTTTTTAAGACCTAGCCTCAGAAGTTGCAGAGCACTTCCATCACATTCTATTTATTAGAAGTAAGTCACTAATTCCTATGAACATTCAAAGGGAGGGGAATTAGTCTCCAACTTTTGAAAGTAGTGTCAAAGAATTTGGGGCACATTTTTGAAACCATCAAACCACTGAAGGGTGTTAAGCAGGAATGGTAACATGATCAAATTTGCTTTTCAAAAATATGATTGGAGGGAAAACAAATTAAATAGGGCCAGTTTCAGTTACTAGATATTAGAGGGAGCCAGGTATGAATTGCTGGTGTGGTGGGAAGGATGCTGCTGAAGAGAAGCAAAAGTTTCAAGATACGTTTAGAGGGTAAATGAGACTTAAGAAATCAACTGGACTTGGCCATTGAAGGAGAGGGAATATTATAGATTCCTAGATTTCTGGTTTGCATAGATGATGACTGTGGCATTCAGTGATATGGAGAGTGCCAGGAGAATACCAGTTTTGTTCTGCCAGGAGTAGTGTGGTGATCATGAATTTTATTTAAGCCATTATTATGTTTGCAGTGTCTGGACTATGCAAGTACTCTGCCACGTAGTTCCTTCGTCACAAAACTCTGGAACTAAGATGGGAGTTCTGAGCTGGATATATAAATTGGTGAATTATCTGTGCATAGATAGGAAGGAAATCTCTGGGTTTGGTGAGCTTTCCTGGAAAAAGAAAGAATGATATGAAAAGAGATGAGGGCTTTGGAGATTGAATTTGTGTCTAGCATGTGTTCCCTCTCTTCTCCCTCTCTTCCTCCCTCCCGCCCTCCCATCTTCTTTCTCTTCCTTTTTTCCTATGGGAGGAGTATAATTCCCTGTTCCGTTGATTCTGGGGTTGGCCATGTGATTTGTATTGGCTAATGAAGTGTTAACACATGTTTGACAGTAGCAGTTGCTTGAAACGTGTGGCATGGCTTTCCTTTTTGTGCTCTTTCCTTTGACTTTGAAAAGAACCTGCTTTAGATAGCAACTGGTTCATGGAGGGATTAGCAGACCTACACTTAAAACAAAATTTGAGGCCAAGCCTAACTGAGCCTGGACTACATCAGCTGAGTCTAATTTACAGATATATGAGCAAGGAAAAAATCTAAAAAAAAAACCACTAAAATGTTAAGATTTTTAGTTGTTGTTATGCAGCATTGTTTTGGTAATAGCTGATTGATACAAGGAACACTATTCTTTAAAGTCCTTATTGGACCATATGCATTTTAAGAGCAGTATTTATGGATAATTGATACATGATTATATTAACAAAACCTAGCATAAAGTCTTGGCCAAATTTCTGGTGACTGCATACATGGATCACAATCTAATTTAAGCATGGATGTTTATCTGTCATGAATGTCTATGTCACACACATATCATCTTATAATAACTCTTCTAAGCAGTGTTTCCTCAAATAACAAGAGGTTCCACCAAACCCAGATACAGCCGTCATCAGGATTAACACCTGCATCCCTTCCCTTTCCCTGAGACCCTTTTTCGTACATGTTGTAAAGAAATGCTTGAGAAAATGCTTTGAAAACGGACTCTATATACATAATATGTTAATATTTTAGACTATATTTTATTGTTGTTAAAGCAGATTTCAAGAGAACACGTGTTAAAATTAAAAAAAAATTGTTAGTGGCCTGTAAATAGTGTGCCAATGGGGTGACAGCAATCAAAGTGGCTCTTTGGCTACTAAAGTTTTCATAACAGCTTTGATTAGTTATGAGGTAATTGTGGGAAACGATGAGTTAGACTCAAAGAAAGAAAAAGAGCTCTGGTTTAACAGCTGTGGAATCTCTTGGTAATGGCTGGAATATTCCTTTTCAGTAAACTTAAAGCTTGCTCTTTTATGTCACTGTAGAATGCTTGATCTAAAAATCTGTATTTTAACTTTACCTTATTTACAACTTTTTCTTCAGTGTAACTCTAAATTGTAGTTGAGAAAGAAAGAGATAGGAAAACTCCATAGGAAAAGTCCAAAAAAGGCTTCATTTAAAATAGTTAATGTTCACAGTTTTGGTTATTAAGATGTGATTCCGTCCCACGCCCTACAGGAACTTAAACGTCCATAAAATTTGTGTGCCTGTGTGCACACAGGACAAGTGTAGTTGTCCAGTGTTTACAGGGACTTGTGAAATTATACCTTGCCTCATTTGACCACAGTGTGAAATTTTAAAGTATAAACATGATCAAAAAGAAGAGTGGTTTCAAACACAGAGAAACAACAACATTCCTTACTCCCAGAACCTTTTCAGCCTCTCAGACAGCTGCCCCACCCCCTGCTCCCAGCAGTCACTAGAAACAGCATCCCATTCCCCGCACCATCCCCCGCCTGAAAGTACAGGGCACCATCAATTCTGAGAAAATAACAAAACTTACCGGAGTGAATAATTTCTCACAGAAACTGCCAATCAGCTGCAGACACAAATCTGCCTTCCTTCTCCCTCACCCTGCCCCTTAGCTAGGGAAAACAACCTAAACCCTCAGGAGAAACTTCTCAGCCAAACCTTTGAACCCATGGATAATACAAAAGACACTGCCCTCAGAATATTTGCTTGTGCTGCCCTTCTGCCTTCTTTATTATAAAGCTCTGTGTGTGTGTGTGGTGTTGTTTTACCTTGTCATTGTGTTCAGAGCTCAAAGAAGTTATTATTTTAACTGAAAATATCACATGAACTTGGTTAAAGAAGCAAACAGTACAGAAATGAACGAAATAAAAATGAAACGTCTCCCTCTCCACATTCCCCATCCCTTTTCTCAACTGTCTTAGACGTCCCGAGAGCGGAGGGTCTGTGAGGGGAGGGTGGTGTGGACGAGCAGGCGTGAAGGGCAGGGGTCGGATGTGGGGGGAAGGAGAGTTTTGACATTGTCTTATTTTTAATTTAAGAAAAAAAAACATCACACACGTACACAGTCCCCCCTTCCACACACACACGAAAACAACCCCTAAAAAAAACCCATAAAAAATCCCCCCCCCAACTCCCCAAACTTCTGCTGTTAAGAAGTCAAAGAGGATTGCTGGTTAAAGGTCTTTCAGCTTAAGCTCATTCCAAAGACATTTCCAGTATAACCAAACAATGAGGAACACTGGTATCCAGCCAGCCACAGCCCCTGCCATCTCTGATTTAGTGCAGTGTGATGATGATTAACTCAAAGAGAAGATGGAGACGGGTTCATGGAATAGGAGAACAGACAACCCCAATTCCCCTCCATTTATTTATATTTAAACTATCTTATTTTTATCTATTATTTTACATAATAAATTCTTGTGCATTTAGGATGATTTTGTTGGTAGGGAAACGTCTCTTAGGCCTCACATTTTCTTCTTAATTATAAAGATTTGTGGAATGTTTTCTGAGGACAGAAGTCCTTCCTCATGGAGTTACTTTTCCCAGAATATTAGAAGGGTCTCTACTAGGTAAGCAATGATGTCAGTGCAAATGCTTTTGTACTCTCCTCGCCCATCTGAGTTGGCTTAATATGTTTTACTTCTACTACTTGACTGTTTTTAAAACAGATTGAAAAATTTGCTCACCAAGAGAACAATGATTAACTAAATCTGTAAAGTGCCATTTTACTTGCTATCAATAGCGTAAAAGAAAATCTAAATCCGCGACTAATGGCCCGGGAGTTTACTACTTGCTTAGAGGAGCCTTTTAGACCAAAGTGTTATTACGAAATTTTTTAGTTTTTTTCTTCCTTCCCCCTTGTCATTCCACACATTAAAAAAAAAAAAAAAAAAAAAAGCTTACAGACTGTATTAATAATAAAGAAATACATTCCCAGGCTTTATTTTCTTTTTAACAACATACTCGAGTTTCTGAAGTCAGTTTTGCTTCTGAGTATGAATTCCTGAATTTGCTGTGAGGCAGTGTAGAATACTGGTTAAGGGTGCAGGCCCCAGGGAACAGCTCACCCTGATTCCAGACCTTACTAGCTGTATGACTTAGATTAATTTTCCTAATATCTCTATATCTCAGTTTTCTCAACTGTAAAATGGGGGTAAATTTTACAATTATGATGTGAATTTGGTAAGGTTGTTCTAAAGATTGAATGAGTAAATGTAAGTAAAGCTCTTAATATGGTCCTATCCCACAATAAACTTCAGTGAAGGAGAGTTTTAAAAATAAGATACAAAACAAAAACTTTCAACTTTCCCAAAGTCCCTAAAGTCAAAAAAAAAAAAAAAAAAGCAAAAAATTGTCAAACTATGTGATGTTAGATAAGTAAAGCTTAAATTATTTCTCTAGATCGTCATATGCCTCAAATTCTATGATATGGAATGTGAAAGTGTGTATTACCACAATCTGTTCTCTCTATGACAGCCAGGAAGTAACTGAAGATTTGGGGATGCCCATGGCAGTAAACCAGTCTATGAGAATGAAGGAAAAGGTCGGGAGAACTTATGAAGACCACAGAGATTAGGCTAAATGGCCTAGGGAAAAGTATGTCTTCACTATCGTATAACTGATTGGAGGGCACCAAGAAAATGACTAATATTTCCACATTGGAGCTTACACAGTTTTGCAATAGAAACAGAGAGAGAATTCACCACAAGAGATTACTGACTACTTACCCCATTGATTTGAAAAACTGTAAAACTCCAGTAATCGTCTGTACAAAGTTATGAATATCAAAGTTACAGAATGTATCCACATCAGCTCCTTTTCAGATGAATTTTGTCTAGAATTGGGGATTCACTCATTCCACGAAGAGTCAACGTATTATCTCTTGTTTGCTGTGAGCCACACCTAGTGCCCGACTCTCAAGGCTATTGAGGTAAACTGGTAATTCTCACAGAGCACTTTGGGGTTTTATGGGAGCCCCTGAGGGACACCTACCGCTCTTGGTGGGGTGGCGGTGGAGGCTGGTATCACAGCTAGGAAATGACATCTGAGATAATTCAAAAAAGAGGAGTAAGGTCAACAGAGATAAAGAGATTAGAAAATGGATTTTTCTTTGAACACAAGGGTGAAAAAGTATTTGTTAGCATTTTCCAGAATGCAAAAGAAGTAGGGAAGAAAGAAAACAGGGACATAAATTTTATAGTTAAAAACCTGTTAATTCTCTATTTTGAAGATATTAACCTCAAATTAGTTGTTTTTATTTCATCTGTCTTACAGGAAGACTTTTTGTGTGGTTGTCAGTTGGCAGAAAACATTTAACATTTTTTATAAAATTCTAAGTGGTTTAAAAACTGTATGCACACAAGGCAGGGGAATTCTTCATATTATCAAATATTTGATTTCCTGTGAGGTTAACATTTTTCATATTTTTATTTCCCTCTTTTATGAATTGTCAGCTTTTTCATCTGAAAGAAAGCTTTTTATGAAACACCTTTAAGATTAAAAAAAAAAAAGAAGTCCAGGATCAAGAGAATTCAAGATGCTCTGATCTAGAGTGGATGAACAGGAGAAGCAGAAAAAAAAAATAACCAAGACAGAAAAAAATGCATGGAAACATAGACTCTCGTATATGAAAGGGACTGCAGTGGTTCCTGGTCTAGTCAATATCAAATAAATTAATCTGATGTGCAATTTCCTTTTGGAGGACTCACCTAACATTGGTTTGATTACTTCTAGAGATAGGAAGCTAATTGCTTCTTGAGGCTGTTCATTCCATTTTGAGTAAACTCTGATCCCCCAAATATCTTTGTGGTGAAGAGGTCAAAATTAATATACAGTATAAACAGCCAGCACTTACAGAGAGCTGCCTGTATGCCAGGTATAATTCTAAATGTCTTGTATGTGTTAAGTCATTTACTGTCCAAAGAGTCATTTTGGGAAGTTGTTACTATTATATTTACTTTACAGATGAGGCAGACGATGCTCACAGAGGCTAGATAAGTTTTTCAGTGCCACACAGTTAAGAAGTAATGGAGCAGGACATAGGACCCCAAAATTCTACTCCTGGAGCTTGTGCTCCTAACCATATCCATGTTCTTCTTTGCACTGCATGAGTGTTCCAAGGCTTTTCTCCCCCTTGATCAGTCAAGAGGATTCTAGTGTTGCCCACTCAGTTTGTTCGCCTTCTTTGAACTACATGGACAAATCTGCTGTTGCCAAACTATTTGTTTAGACTTTCGTGGTGCAGAATCAGGAAGAGTAAGGAAAAGAATAAAAAGCAAATGGGCTACGGGAAGACATTTCTGGGAAATGTGGTACAGAACCAACGTAAGATGAGAAAAATGTTGGAAGGAAAAGGGAAATTTGAAGAAGCATCACTAGAGATTATATACTTAGTGGCATGCACAAATGCAAGGGAGGAAACAATTATTCTTATGTTACTTTTTTTGTTAGCTGGACTATGTCTCTTCATTACTACACCATTCTGACACTGGATTAAATAGAGCATGGATTTAACAGGATTACATATACTTCTGTATAACCCAAATCTTTCTTCCTGTTAAGTTCTTGTAGAGCCATCTGGCCCAGAGATAGCCTTTCAAGTATTTAAGGATGCTTATCCATTCCCCTTAATTTTTCTTGGGTAAACATTTCTAATTCTATTATTTATTTCTTATTTCCTTAAAAACACCCTCCAGGTTTTTGAGGTATAATTTGACACATAACAAACTAAATATATTCAAAGAGTACAGTTGGATCCGTTTCATCACACACATATACCCATAAACCATCACCGCCATCAAGATAGTGGACATACTCAAGACGTTCCTTGTGACCCTTATTAAAACTTCCCCCTTCCTCTGCCCTTTCCCAATCCCCAGGGGACTACTGATTTTATTTTTATAGATTAGTTTGTATTTTCCAGAGTTTCATATAAGCAGAAACATACAGGATTCATCCATGTTGATGGATATACCAGTAGTTTTTCCCTTTGTATTGCTGAATAATGTCCCCTTGTAAGGATGGTCCTCAATATGTTTATTCATTCACCTGTCGATAGATATTTGGGCTTTTACCCATTTTTGGATATTACAAATAAAGTTGTTATGAATATTTATGTGCAAGTCTCTGGATAGATGTAAGATTTAATTATTCTTGAGTAAATAACTAGGATTGGAATAATTGAATCATATGGTAGATGTATCTTTTTTAACTTAAAAAAAAAAAACCTGCCTAACTATTTTCCAAAGTAATTGCACCATTTAAAAATCTTGCTAGCAGTTTATGAGGTTCTGCTTCCTCTACATCCTCACAACACTTGTTTGGATCAGTCTTTATTCATTGTAAAGATGTTTAGTGGTATTTTATTGTGGTTTTAATTTGCATTTCCCTAATAACTAATAATGTTGAGAATTTTTTTGATGTGCTTATTTGTCATTTTGCATATCTTCTTTGGTGAACATCTGTTCCAGTCTTTTGCCTATCTTTTAAAATTGAGTTGTTTGTTTTAAGAGTTCCTTTTCTTTTCTGGATACAGTTCCTTTATCAAACATATGATTTAAAAATATTTTCTCACAGTCTGTGGCTTGTCTTTTCATTCTTTTAACAGTGTCTTTTGAAAGCAATTTTTAATTTTAATGTAATCCAATTTATCAATTATTTATTTTATGGATCATGTTTTTGGTATTCTATATATGAAATCTTTACCTAACTCAATTTCACAAAGAAATTGCGCTGTGATTTCTTCTAAAAGTTTTATACATTTATATTTTACATTTAGATCTATAATCAATTTTGAATTAATTTTTATATATGACTTTAGATAAGGTGGAAGTTCATATATTTTGCATAAGGATATTTAACTATTTCAGCACAGTTTGTTAAAAGAACATCTTTTATTACTGAATTGCCTTTGCAATTTAATTAAAAATCAGTTATTTATAAGTATAGCTCTATTTCTTAAATCTATTTTACTGATTTATTTGTCTATCTTTACATGGCCATGTCATCTTGATTACTGTAGTTTTATAAGTTTTATAATCAGGTAGAATTAGTTTTCCACCTTTAGTCTACATTTTCCAAATTGTCTTGACTATTGTAGCTTCTTTACATTTTCATATAAATTTTGGAATTAGCTTGCCAATGTCAACAAAACAACATGCTGGGATTTTGACTGGGATTGCATTGAATCTGTGGATCAATTTGGGGAAAATTGACATGTTGATGGATAATTGTTATCTTTCCATTTGCTTAGGTCTTTATTTCTTTTAACAATGTTTTGTAGGTATTCACGTATCAGTCCTGCACATGTATTGTCAGATTTCTTCTTAAGAAATTTGTATTTTTAAGTTATTTTAAATGGTATGTTTAAATGTTTAGTCTCCAGTTGTTCTTTGCCAGCATATGGAAACACAATTGATTTTTTATGCAATCTTGATAAACTCACTACTAGCAGCTTTTTTGTAGGTTCCAAGAGATTTTTTACACAGTCACATCGTTTGACAATAAAAACACAATTTACTTCTTCCTTTCCAATCTGGTGCTTTTTATTTCTTTTTTGGTCCCAATTGCACTAGCTAGAACCTTCAGTACAATGTTAAATAGAAATGATCAGTTCAAACATCATTGTAATTTTGTTGATCTTCAGGGGAAAATATTCAGTCTTCCATCATTAAGTATGATGTTAGCTGTAGGTTTTCATAGATGCCTTTTATCAAGTTGAGAAAGTTCCTTTCTATTCCTAGTTTGCTGAGAGTTTTTAATCAGAAATGTATGGTGGCTTTTACCAGTTTTTGTTTTTTTTGTTTTTTTGTTTTTTTTTTTGCTTCTATTGAAGTGACCATATGGTTCTTATTCTCCTATATGTTAAAATGATAAGTTAATTGACTTTCAAATGTTAAACCAAAATTGTTCAACAGCATTGTTTCCTAGGACACACCCCACTCTTTCATGACGTATTATTCTGTTTATATATTGTCAGATTTGACTTGCTAAAAATTTTAAAAGAATTTTTGCATTTTTCTTTATGAAGGATAGTGGTAGAGGGTTTTCTGGCCTTAATGCGTTTGTCTGCTTTTGGTTTCAGGCCAGTGGCAGCCTCCCAGACTGAGATGAGAAGGATCCCTCCTCTTCAGTTTTGTGCAAGAGTTTGTGTAAAATTGTCATTATTTCTTCCTTAAATTTTGGAAGAATTCTCCAGTGAAGCCACGTGGGGAATTTTCTTTATGAGAAGATTTTTAATTACAAGTTTATTTTCTTTAATAATAGTATTATTCAGAGTACCTGCTTCTCAGTGAACTTTGGTCATTTATGTCTTCCAAGAAATTAGTCAGTTTCATCTGTTGTTGAATTTATTAGCACAAAATTCACAGTATTTTAAAAATTTCCTTTTATTATTCATGGAATCTGTAGTGATGTAGCTTCTAGCATTTCTCATATTGGTAATTTGTGTTTTCTCTTATTTTTCTGATCAGTCTGGCTAATGGTTAATCACTTTTATAGATTTTCTCCAAGAACCATTTCTTTTCTCTATTCATTTTGTTTTCTAAATTTCACTGGATTCTTTTATGATCCTTATTATTTGATTTCTTCTGTCTACTTTTGGTTTAATTTCCTCTTCTTTTTCTATTTCAGGGGTAAGCAAACTTTTTATGCAAAGGACCAGCTGGCAATATTTTCAGCTTTGTGAGATATCTAGTTTCTGTCCAACTACTCAACTTTGCCATTGCAGCATGTGTCCTGCCATAGAATGTACAGGAATGAGCATGGCTGTGTTCCAGTAGAACTTTATTCTACAGAAACAGGCAGTGGTCTTGATTTGGCCTAAGGGTTTGCCATGTTCTGTTTTGGTTTCTTATGGTTGAAGCTGAGTTAATTGCTTTGAAAGCCTTTTTTTCTGAAACAGGCATTTAGTGCTATAAATTTCCTCAAAAAACTGTTTTTAGTAGTATTTTAAAATTTTTGGTATGTTGAGTTTTTCTTTATATTTAGTTTAAAATACTTTCTAATTTGTCTTTTGAATTCTTCTTTGACCTATGGGCTTTCCAAAGATCTTTCTGTTATTGATTTCTAATTCAGTTCTTCAGCGAACATACTTTGTATGACTTAAATCCTTTTAAATTTATTAAGACATGTTTTGTGGCCTGGAATGTGGTCTATGTTGATAAAGTTTTCACGTGAACTTAGAATGTGTATGCTTCTTGTATTCTTCTGTTGTTTGGAGGAGTGTTCTAAAGGTGTCAATTACATCAGTTTGGTTGTTCAAATACTCAATGTTCTAGATAATTTTCTGTCTACTTGTTCTATCAAATATTGAGAGAGGTGAATTTAAATTTCCAACTATAATTATGGATTTGTCTATTTCTCCTTACAGTTCTATTTGATTTTACTTCATACATTTTAGAACTTTCTTATTAGATGTATAAATGTTTGGCATTATTATAGCCTCTGGATGAATTGAGCCCTATATCATTATAAAATGTTTTTTTTTTAATCCCTAGATATATTCTTTGATTTGATATCTACTTTGTCTGATAATAAAATAACCACTTCAGTTTTCTTTTTGGTTAGTGTTACCATAGTATACTCTTTTTCATCCTTTTATTTATAACGTATTTATGCCTTTATATATAAAGCATATTTCTTGTAGGAAGCATAATTAGCTTTTTAGGGGGCACAGGTTGACAATTTCTGCCTTTTAATTGGGGTGTTTAGGCCATTTACATTTAATATAATTATTGAAATAATTGGGTTTGAGGCTAGCTTGTTTTTTATATTGTCATCTTTCCTCTTTTTCTCTTATATTAATTGAAATTTCTTATAATTAATTTCATCTCCCTTGGCTTATTAATTATGACTTGCTTTGTTATTTTACTTGTTTCTTAATGGTTTATATTACACAATTTAAGTTACTACAGTCTATCTTTAAGGAATTTTATACCACTTCTTGAATAATACAAGGACTTTACAGTAGTACACTTCCATTTCTTTCCCCTGACCTTTCTTTGTGCTATTGCTGTTATACTTTTTACTCTTACAAGTGTTTTTAACTTCTTAGTTCATGGTTATTATTTTGTTCAAATTGTAAATTATCTTTTCGAGAAATTTAAATACTAAGAAAAGTAATTATGTATATTTATCTATGTAGTTGCCATTCCTGCTGTTCTTCATTTCTTTGTGTAGATTCATATTTTCATTTAGTATGATTTTCTTTTGCCTCAAAGACTTCTTTAGCTTTTTTTTTTTTTTTTTTTTTTGGTTTGTGGGTCTGTTGGTAATGAGTGCTTTCGGTTTTTGTATGTCTGAAAATAGTCTATTTGTTACTATTGTTTTTTGAAGTTTTTTTGCTAGGTGTGGTATTCAAGATTAACAATTTTTTCTTTCAGTAATTTAATGATATTGCTCTACTATTTTCTTGCTTACGTTGTTTCTGATGATAAATCTCTCAATGTAAACTTTTTTTTTCTATATGTATGTAACATTCCTTTTTGTCTAGCTGATTTTAAGATTTTTCCTATATCATTTGTTTTGAATAATTTGATTATTATGTGCCTTGGTGTAATTCTCTTTCTGTTTATTTTGCTTGGGATTTGTTGAGCTTCTTGGATCTGTGAGTTTATTATTTTATCAAATTTTAATTGTTTTTGCCATTGTATTTTCAATTTTTTTTTTTTTTTTTTTTGCCTCCTCCTGTGGGGATTTCAATAACATATGAACTGGGCCACTTTTAATTGTCCCAGAGTTCACTGATATTCTTTTTGTTTAAAAATTCTTTTTCTCTCTGTGCTTCATTTTGGGAAGTTCCTATTGCTCTTTCTACACAATCTCATTCATTGTAATTTTACCTAAGACATTATTGTTCTCATCTCTTAAAATCTGATTATGCCTATTCATAATTAATATATTGAGTGCATTTATAATGACTATTTTAATATCCTTGTCTGCTAATTTTAGCATCTGCATCAGTTCTGAGTCTATTTCAATGAAATTTCCCCCTTGTTTTGTCATATTTTCCTTCTTTGTGTGTCTGGTCATCTTTGATCGAATGCTAGACAACGTGAATTTTACCTTCCTGGGTGTTGTGTATTCCTAAAAATATCCTTGAGCTATCTTCTGGGATGCAGCTAAGTCACATGAAAACAGTCTGTATCTTTTTGGTCTTCCTTTTAAGATCTGTAAGTCAGAACCAGAGTAGCATTTACTCTGGGGCTAATTTTTTCCTATTGCTGAGTAACTGAGTAAAGACCCTCTTACCCATACCCCATGAGTGCAGCATACGAACACATTCCTTTTCAATAGTCTCATTGTACTATGGCCTGTCAATGTGCATGCAAAAAAGTAAAATACCCAAATATTCCTTACTTGTGTAGTTATAAGCTGTGCTCCCTATCCTGTGTTTGTGCAATTGTTTATGTTTATTATTTCTATTTGATGGATTTTAATTTATTTCATTATTAAATTTTACTTGCTTAGATTTCAACGAGGACTTACTAATTCACAGTGGAAGATTTTAGGAAGTACCTAGAATCAAGGGCTGAAGGAAGGAGTAGAGGGAAAATCAAATTTTTAGGGATAGACCTTAGAGAAGAGCAATCAAGTTGATGATGTGGAGGGAACATATGAAGGTTGTAATCAGAAAAAAAGAAAAGAAAGAAAAGTGAACAAAAACCTTAAATTTGTAAAGACTTAGCTGATATGAGCACTCCAAATAATTGAGGAAATAGTTTACTCTTGGTCTAGGTTGTGGAACTGGAATGTACTAGCCCATAGGATCAGAAACAAAGATCTAGAGAGTCCCTGGGCTAAAAGTGAAATGAAAAAAAAAAAAAAAGTGCTAGAATCATTGATGGTTTGAACCTATGCCAGGAGGATTGCATAAATGCAAAGATAGTATTTGATATTTTCTACATTTTATGTCTCCGTGCTAGTCAACCAAACTAAAATTTATCTGTATTTTTGAAGCTACCTTGTATGATAGTTGGCAGGAGGCAAGACAAGGGGAATATGTCACACTGGTAAAGAGGGACTAGAGAAACGATAAGATCCAGGCAGATGGTCTTAATGGAAGCAAGCAATGCCATTCTTTCCATTAATCTGCATAATATCAATGCAGATTCAGCCAGTGAACAAGCAGTATAAGCAGGGACTTATCTCAGTGGCAGATGTGGGTACTTACTGAGGCTGTTTGGTGATTTGGAAGCAGGCATTTTACCTCTGTGGGAGAGGGATATCAGTTTGTATTACAGCTACATCTGAGAGAGACATGTTTAGGCAGTGAGGTGGACGGACTGCTCTAGATTGCAGTGGAGACCAGAGGACTGTTTTAATAACAACAATAAAAGGTTATTTTCCCTTCCTTAGATGTTGTCCCATTCCTCTTCATTTTTGCTTTTTGATCACTTATAATAATTTTTGTTTCTTCATTTCTGTACCCAATATTTTTAGTACTTTATGTCTCTTCTTCATTTCTTCATCTTTTTCTTTTTTTAAATTTTTTTTTGAAGTTTTATTACCTGTACTATCTGTTTCCTTCTAATCACATTCCATTTCCCACCCTTGCATACAATGCCTTCACAGGAGCAAGGAGGATTTGGACAGTCAGAAGAAGAGGGACTAGGCCAAGAGCAAATCTGATTTTTCTGAACCAAACAATATGCACTGGATGGAATGGGGAGACATTTCTGTAGTGGTTGAGGCCTAATCACGATGGGGCCATTGAAAAGAAGAGTAAACAGGAGGCGGGAGAAAAAGCTGTGCCTTCTGCAGAGTAGTTTCCCCTTCTTACTCATGCAGCAGAAACATGAGACCAGGTGATAACTCAGTGACCTTATATTTTGAGTCATGCTTTCCCCCATCTTTGGGAATTTTCCTTCCCACATGCCCACCGCAGACTTCTCTCACCCTTCTCCATGAGCTGAAATGGACACAAGGGGCAAACATGTGGTATGCTCACCCAATACAGAATCTAACAGAATTTCAATTCAATAAACATCTCGTGAGCACCTAGTATGCATGAGGCACTGTAAAGTTGCAGAAGGGATGGTCTTTAATTTGGGGGAACTTTAATTCTGATAAGCATGTAAAAAGCTGTTCTGATGGTAGCAAAAAGTAAAAATAAATAGAAGAATAAAGTGGCAGGCTAGAGGAGTGAGAAGTTATTTCTTGCTATAGAGATAGAGGGAGGCTTTATGGAGGAGCTGGAATTTAATCTGGATTCTAAATAGTGATGAAGCATAGAGAAAAGAAAATGCAAAGGACATCTGTTAAGTGAGTGGCGGGAAGACAACAGAATTGAAAGAGTATTTCGGGTGAGGACATGAAGCATGCTGGGATCCACACTACGCAGGCTGGACTTTGTTCTGCAGGCAAAAGGCAATCATTGATGGACTTTAAACAGGCATTATGACATGATATAATTTGCATATGGGTAACTCACTGGTAGCTGTGTAAGGATGGACTAGAGAGAGTGGAAGAGGCAGGGTCAGGAAAGGGGAGAAAGAATAAGAACCAATTCTTAGCAAGAGGCAGTAGAGCACACAGGAAGCTAAATGGTCTGACTTAGAATCCTGGACTTACAAGCCATGACCTTGGGGGAAGCTTTTTTACTTTCTCTATGCTTCAGTTTCCTCGTCTATTAATCAAGGATCAAAACAGTAGTTATTTCATAGAGTTGTAAAGATTAAATGAATTAATATGTGTAAAATCCTTAGATCTGTGTGTAGTCAATAGTAAATAATAATGTCATGAATTATTAGTAAGAAGAGACAAGAAAAAGTGGATTTGAAGGTTATTGTACTATATAATTATGTCATTATTTATACTGGAGTTATTTTCAGCTATTTGCTTATTATATATAATTCTGGCATTTAGTGAGCAAAGCAGGAAATCAAGTTGTTACCATAACACTTACTATATTTTATTTCTTGTGACTACTTTCTTCTAGAATGTCGTAGACTTTGAGGTAATACATGAGGTTGCCCCCTGACATATATTAGTTTTAAGAAGGAGTTTGAAAGTGTAATAGGACCATTTGCACTATGTGGTCAGAGTTAGTTATAATTAATATTTTTTCGTCTATATCTGTATATCTATCTGTCATCTACCTCCCTATCAATCATAAATAAATTAATTAATTAATTTACATTGCACCTAACCAATGAGGAGTTAAAGATCCTAAACTCTTTTGCTGGTACAAAGTGTAACATCATAACCCCTTCAAAGCAGGGAAACTGTATCAGTCAAAGTTTGCAATGATGATCCCACCAATCCCTGCACTGCTTTTCTTTCTTCCCTTTTGCTCTACCTCAACATTTAAATCTTTGCTGCAGAACAGAGGGAGGTCTTCTCATAGAGATGTCATCTGGAAGCAGGGAGGGGGCCAAGGAGGCCGTCTCCAGTTGCCCTGCACGCTGCTGTAGGACATGGAACCCCAGGAAAGGGCACAGGGCACAGGGAACCTCAGGAAAGAGCACAGGGCAAAATGAGGCTGACCAAGAGGCAGCTCTCTTTGTTAGAACCAGGGAAAGAGGAAACTAGGGGAAGATAAGAAATTCTCCTTTACTGTTTCCTGTGCAGTCTGTCTGAAGTGGACTTATCTGTGGTCTAGACCACACTGGAAATGTGAAGGTCACGATAACAGAGACATCTGCTGTCAACATCTAACTGTAAAATGCTTATCTTGGTCTACTTTGGGCTTTAATAATCCAGGACCTAAGAAAGGATGCATAGGTATGTGTCAGCAGGATGGCAAACAGCCAAAGCACCTGTAAGGACCATCAGGAGAGTGGGGCACTCTTGTGACTCCTGGCTCCGCAGCTTTCTCTGGGTGCCCTTTGGCCTTCCTGTTTCAGGGGTCCCCACTCAGCACTAGACACCTGGCTGTCTCCTTTCTCACCTCTGACCAAGAGCGAGGGTGACGGAGAAGAGACCTGACTTCGTGTTCAGCCTGAAAGCACTCTTGACTCAGGTGAGTCAGTGGCAGAGGCAGAGCCGTTCCAGAATGCCAGTTGTGCCTCTGATGCTGTCTTCTTGACTCTGCTGGGAGGGCTTATCTAGCATCAGAAAGAGATTGTCACATGCAGCCTTTAGAAATAAACGTAGAGCAATATTTACTGGCAGGAAAATTGGTTCATGAGATGATAAGTGCAAAAACATGTAATAAACATTGTGTACAGTACGATCTCGGCTTGTGAGCAAAACCCAAATTAACCATACACATCACACATGCATGGGGAGGCTTAACTAAGGTTAACCATGGCTGCCTCTGGTGGGGAGGAAATGTGGGGTTTGCTATATATAAATATGTGTGTGTGCATATGTGTGTATATATATATATTTTTTTTGCCTATCAATGAAAGTCATTTTTAGTTTTCAAAATAAGACACTAACCCAAAATTCCACAGCAGCTGGGTGATGGCACCTCCTGAGGTAGCCCTTGGAAGCTGGTTATGTAAGTGGGAATACCTGGGAAGTCACACAGTCCTCCTTTCCCTTTTGCTTTCTGTTGTGGTCTTTTCATTCTTTGCACAGAAAGCATGGATAGCAATTGTCTCCTTCCCTAACAAGCATCCTGGAGTACGGGTGCCTGAGCCATCTGGAGGAGGATAGGTTGAGGAGAGCCATCCCAACACTGCCACATCTCCACCAGCTTCCTGGCGAATCACCCCTCCCTCAGTTTCCTGCCAGCATCCCTTTAGCAGGGAGAGAAAAATGGGCTGACTGCCTAACAGGTAGAGAAAGACATCTTTTCACTGGTCCTTACCCAGCTGCCCCTTATTTCAGGAGAGGTGTTGAGTGGGAGTGGGTGGGGGGCAGGGAGTGGAAGATTCTGTTCTCAGCAGGTGTCAAGTCCTACCCCCTAACCACTTCCAGTCGATACTGTCCAGGCTTCGGTCGGCTCCCAGGCTTTCCCCTTCCTTGGCGTTCTCTGACCAGCAGCCTGTGGACTGGCTGCGATAACTTTTTTCTTTGCAAAGCTGACTTTTAAACTGAAATCCAGAGCAACAGTTACGCTTGCACAAGGGGAGGTGAGGAAACTTCAGGCTGGTTCCCGTGTTTGCTCATCAACTGACATTGTCTGGGCACCTTCTGAAGAAGGAAAGAACAGCAGGCCCCAGTATAATCTAAACCACAGTGACAAGGAGCCGATCCAAGCCCGAAAATCCGAAGTGGTGGAATAAAGTGTGGGAAACTCTTTCTAGAATTTCGCTGATTAACCATTGATAAAATAACAGAAGTCTATTTTTCCCCTCTCAGGGCCCCCTTTATTCACAATCTGAATGTGGAAAGTAAGAAGTCCAACTTACCTAAACTTTACAGTGTGCTAATTGTGTGCGAGGTGCTGTCATTTGAGAGTGTAGCCTCAAATCTCTTTTCTGAGGGACTTGGGGCAGAGCAAGTGCCCTGTCACCTTCTCTATCCTTTGAGGAGGTTGTGAGGAGAGCAACAGTGAATCCTTTCATTCTCAGTGTTTGTTTTAGGGAGGTCTAAGGCATTTGTTTTTTTGGTCTCATCTTCCTCAACTCCCGCACCAGCAGGGTTCCTCCCCTCCGCATTATCTTTAGGGGGCACATTTCCATGTCAAAGACCTCTCTGGAGAGAAAGCTGCTTTTTCTTCCCCTGCCTTGTTTGTGCCTGATTCACCTTAACTCTATCCTTTCCAGCCCCGTTCCACCTTAACAATAGCGAGGAGCAGAACATTATTTAGAAATCAAAACCACAGGGAAAAAAAACCCAGCTTCACTCTGTGCAGGACAAGAGCAGTTTAACTGCCCTTGAAAATATTAACTTGTTGTAAGAAAGATCACTAGCTCTTACAGTAAACATAGAAATAAGAATCATTCTACAGTGAAATTGTAGGTTTTTCTTAGGAGAAGTGGAAATGCTAAGACTACTAGACACAGCTAGGTAAATCCACTGCAGGCTAAGTTAGAGGATTATGTAAGGGGGGAGAGTATTGTTTAACTTGTCTTCATCTACAGGTTGTCTCCTGATATAACTCATCCAGTAGAACTAGTGGGCAATTCAGTTGGACACAAAGAAGGGTCTCCATGTCCTACAATGTTCCTATTCTTCTAGGGTTGGGGAACCTTGGAACTTACTACTGCTCTTGCACTTCTGACAGATCTTGGGACTCCAAATCCATTTATTTCCTGTCAGTTGCCAAGATTAGAAGGTACTCACGGTTGGGCTTCACTTGGAGTAGTGCTCTGGGTTTTTAATCAGGACTGTTTTGACACTGAGGCCATCAAAAGCCCATGCAAGCTCCAACCCACCAGGAACTCAGGCTCATTAGCTCTTTTCTGGTACCAGAGTAGACACTCATTAAGGTTTTTGGTTTTTTTTTTTAACACCTTTATTGTGGTGTGATTCCTGTACAGTAAACTACACATATTTCAGATGTACAATTTGATGAATTTTGATAGATGTATACACCAATGAAACCACCACCACAATCAAGATAGTTAACATTTTCATTACTCCCCAAGAGGTGCAAATTTCAAATTCCCAATTTATCCATTCCTACTGCCTTTACTTTCTGGTAACCATAAGTTTGTTCTCTATGTCTGTGAGTCTGTTTCTGTTTTGTAGATAAGTTCATTTGTGTCTTTTTTTTTTTTTTTTTGATTCCACATAAAAGTGATATCATATGGTATTTTTCTTTCTCTTTCTGACTTACTTCATTTAGAATGACAATCTCCAGGTTGCTGCAAATAATATTATTTTATTCTTTGTTATGACTGAGTAGTATTTCATTATATAGATAGATAGATAGTATTTCATTATATAAATATATATAAATATAATATGATATATCATATATATATATATCCTCCACATCTTTTTTATCCAGTCATCTTTCGATGGACATTTGGGTGCTTCCATGTCTTGGCTATTATAAATAGTGCTGCTATGAACATTGGGGTGCTTGTTTCTGTTTGAATTATATTTTCCTCTAGATGTATACCCAGAAGTGGGATTGCTGGATCATATGGTAAGTCTATTTTGAGTTTTTTAAGGAACCTCCAAGCTGTCCTCCATAGTGGCTGCACCAAATTATATTTCCACCAACAGTGTGGGAAGGTTCCTTTTTCTCCACACCCACTCCAGCATTTATCATTTTTGGACTTTTTAATAATGGCCATTCTGACTGATGTGAAGTGATATCTCATTGTAGTTTTGATTTGCATTTCTCTAACAAATAGTGATGTTGAGCATCCTTTCATGTGTTTGTTGGCCATCTGGATATCTTCTTTGGAGAGATGTCTATTTAGGTATTCTGCTCATTTTTTGATTGGGTTGCTAGTTTTTTTGATATTAAAGTGCATGAGCTGTTTGTATATTTTAGAAATTAGTCCTTTATCAGTCACATCATTTGCAGATATTTTCTCCCATTCTTAAGTTGTCTTTTTGTTTTGCTGATGTTATCCTCAGCTGTGCAAAATCTTTTAAGCTTAGTTAGAACCCATTTGTTTATTTTTGCTTTTATTTCCACTACTCTAGGAGCTGGTTCAAAAAAATATTGCTGTGATTTATGTCAAAGAATGTTCTACCTATATTTTGCTCTAGGAGTTTTATAGTGTCTGGTCTTACATTTAGGTCTTTAATCCATTTTGAGTTTACTTTTGTATATGTTGTTAGAGAATGTTCTAATTTTAGTCTTTTACAGGTAACTGTCCAGTTTTCCCAGCACCACTGGTTGAAGAGACTGTCTTTTCTCCATTGCATATTGCCTTCTTTGTCATAGATTAATTAACCTTAAGTGTGTGGATTTATTTCTGAACTTTCTATCCTGTTCCATTGATGTATGTGTCTGTTTTATGCCAGTACCACATTGTTTTGATTACTGTAGTTTTGTAGTATAGTCTGAAGTCAGAGAGTGTGATTCCCGTAGCTCCTTTCTCCTTTCTCAAGACTGTTTTGGCTATCCAGGGTCTTTTGTGTTTCCATACAAATTTTAACATTGGGATTTATCCCAGGGATGCAGGGATTTTTCAGTATCTACAAATCAATCAATCTGATACACCACATTAACAAATTGAAGAATAAAAACCATATGATCATCTCAAGAGATGCAGAAAAAGCTTTTGACAAAATTCAACATCCATTTATGATATAAACTCTCCAGAAAGTGGGTATAGAGGGAACATACCTCAACATAATAAAGGCTATTATATATGACAAACCTACAGCTAACATTATACTTGATGGTGAAAAGCTGAAAGCATTTCCTCTAAGATCAGGAACAAGACAAGGATGCCTACTCTTGCCACTTTTATTCAACATTGTTTTGGAAGTCCTAGGCATAGCAATCAGAGAAGAAAAAGAAATAAAGGGAATCCAAATTGGAAAAGAAGAAATGAAACTGTCACCATTTGCAGATGACACGATACTATACATAGAAAACCCTAAAGAAGTGACCAGAAAACTGCTAGAGCTCATTAGTGAATTTGGTAAAGTTGCAGGGTACAAAATTAATATAGAGAAATCTGTTGAATTTCTATACACTAACAGTGAAATAGCAGAAAAAGAAGTTAAGGAAACAATTCCATTTACCATCACACCAAAAAGAATAAAATATCTAGGAATAAACCTACCCAAAGAGGCAAAGGACCTGTACTCCAAAAACTGTAAGACACTGATGAAAGAAATTGAAGATGACATAAACTGATGGAAAGATACACCATGTTTTTGTAATGGAAGAATCAATATTGTTAAAATGGCCATACACCCAAGGCAATACACAGAGTCAATGAAATCCCTATCAAATTACCAATAACATTTTTCACAAAGCTGGAACAAAAAAATGTTAAAAGTTGTATGGAGACACCCATTAAATTTTGAGTGGAAGCTGGAACTCTGAATCTCCCACATGAAAAGCTAATCTTCAAACCAGAGAAAAAGTCAAGGTCTTTTGGTTCTTGTCCTCATGCTCTAGAAGTTGCCCTCTCCCCTTCTACACTAGACTTGAGTCACACAGAAATACTGGGATCTCTTGAACAGGCCTGCTCTCTTCTTTTTCCAAATATTTTATGAAATATCCCTTTTCTTTGGAATTTCTTCCCCTTCTTTGCTCCTGGCTAACTTCCACTTGGCTAACTCTTACATCCAACTCACTCCTGAGTCTTTGAAAACTATGTTAGTCATTCTTCCAATGTGACGTCACAGCTGGCAGGAGGAACAAATGAAACAATCATGGGAAAGACATACACGTTTCAGAAAATTTCCTGATTCCTTGCCTCTTACCTCTCTTTTTTAATTTAGTACTCGGAAGTCCAAATGACTTCTTCTTTTATTTTGAAAACATTGCCCCAAGTCTCTCTGAAACCAGAACAAGAATCTAGGCCTGAAAGTAATGAGACTACAGTCACCCTATACTAGTAGGTCCTTTAGGTGCTCCCTATATAAGCCAGTTAAGGAAACGTAGCAAGTGGTTCCCACTGGAAAGGTCAACCTAGGATGTTTATTTCCAAAGACACCTAGGAGATAAACAGATGTATACAAAACCTTGGATTTAAGAGAGTTTACCGTCTAGCAGTGGGGTATGGCACTTGTATTACTGTTCTATTGCTGTGTAACAAATTACCCACAAACCTAGTGGCTTAAAACAATATCCACTGATCAGCTCACTGCTCTTAATTCAGTAGTCTAAGTGTGACCCAGCTGTTCTCTGCTTAGGGTCTCACAGCAAAGTTTTGGCTGAGTTGAGTTCTTATCTGGAGGCTTGGAGTCCTCTTCTAAGCTCACTCAGTTCCAGGAAGTTGTAGGACTGAAGTGCCTGTTATCCTCCTGGCTGCCAGAGGCTGCTTTCAGCTCCTAGCAGCTACTCTTCTCAGGTCCTTGCCATGTCCTCCCTCCATCTCTGAAGCCAGCATCAGAGAATCCCCCTTGTGTCTAATCCGTCTTACATTTCAAATCTCTTTTAGCAGGAAGAGCTCTGGCCCTTTTATGTACATGCTGATGAAATCAGATTAGGTCCCTGTGACATACAATATGACCCACGCATGGAAGCGCTATCCCACCATGATTTTAGGGTCTCCCCACATTCAAGAGGAAGGAATTATACAAAAGTACGGGGCCGTTGTTGGTCCCCGTAGCATTTTGCCTATCTCAGCACTCAATGGATAAGGCAGAATAAGATAAATTCTGCTTGAAAGCCTTCAGGTGTTATGTGGATGCATAGTAAGGAAAGAAACTGAGGATATGTATTTCGGGTAAGAGAGATGCTTAATATGTATTAATATGTAGGAAATACATGTATCCCGAGGGCACAATATATTGAACTGTACCAATCAGAATAAACGTCATTAGTCAAGTAAGAGAATACTTTTGATCCACAATTAGTGTAGTTTGATTGTGAACTCTAGGAGACAGCACCAAGGGAGGGCTGGGGTAGGTAAAGGGACTTTACCCAAATGGGCATTTTGAGCCATTCTAGGGGGAGGAGCCAGGAGACCTGAATTATGGGATAAAGCCTAGTCAGGAACCAGGTAGCTGGGATCAAAGGCAAGAACATAGACTCAGGCACAAGCTGCCCGATGTTTTTCATATTCACTGAAGTTCTTGAAAGGGTTCACTTACTCACATGGGTTACTAGATTTTCATTCAATCTATCACTTCCTTTGAAAGAGTTAATGAGTCTCCCTAAGTAATGTGCTAATAACCTGGCAGCTAATGAGACAGACCAACCCAGACTGAAGAGTGACACCCAGTTGTGTCGGCAGTGTCTTCCAGTGTCTAATGAGAGATTGGACTGTGGGCACTGAACGTGCTTCTCTGGAGTCACTCAATAAACAGCAACAACAGGGGCCCTTCCTGGTTACATACCTCCCATTTGAAGCAGTGTCAGAGCTTTATGTACAGATCTGTTTTGAACTGTTCCCATTCCTGTTTCACAAATGGAAATCAGGTGAATGATTCTGAAGGAAATTGATTTGTCCAAAGTCTTAGTAAATCACTTGAAGCACAGAAAAGTCAATGCAATGTCCCCAAATGTTTTATAAAATTTCTAAAGTGGAGATAATGAAGCTATGTCGATACTCTGAATTGATGTCTACATTTCTAAGTTGGATATTTATTTAGTGCATTTCATTAAAAATTCTGTCATTGGTTTCATAATCCCCGAGTACTGATATCTTTGCATGCATGCCCTATGCAGAAATTCTGGATATTTTACAATGCAATTTAGTTGTTGAAGATCCAGATGAAGCCTGACTCACTGAGGATGGATGTTTGGAGATTTTCAGGTTTAAGCATTTTTATTGAATTGTTACATGCACAATTGAACTTTTTCAAGTGACTAGTCTGATTATTTCAATGTTACGCAAGGAGTATTAGGAACTTCCTCTGAAGTTCTTGGGAAAGAACATTCAAGACATTGTTACTTCTTATGGAAAGTCCAGTCCTAAACACTCTAGAGTAAGTTTGGATACCCTTGGCAACTGCTTACCACACTCTTAGCTGTTAAAGAAGAAGTCAGAGAGGCATGTAAGCAGAGAAGGATGACACACATAACTGCAGGAAATGCGAGTGTAGTCCTAGTATAATTTCAGTTCACTACGGTTGAACTTCTAATACGGAGCAAACAAAGTTACATCTTGTTACGTAAGAGTAAAGGATGAGTGTAGGGAAGGATGTGGAAGTCTATGGTCTGTGTCTGGTAACAGAGTTTTACAATGTTTTTTCTCATTCTAACAGTGGTGGCTAATTCCCACTGGGATATCCTTTCTACAGTTATTTGGAGATGTTTGGGTCAGGTGAATTCCACTGCACTAATACGACAGGAATGTAGTTTGGCAACAACATCTTAAAAAACTGACTGTAAGGGATATGGATGTTGGATGTTTGTGAGGAAAGCTCCCAAACTATGAGTTTGCATGTTTTTATAACAAATTGCTGTAAAACTAGAACATTTCGGGTATTTTCCTACATTAAATAGGAAAACATAGAGCATTTTAAAATGGTGAGTTTTAAATTAGGAAACAACAGCCAAGAACCTAGCGGGACAGAGGACGCCAAGAGGAAACCCACAAACCACAAGCCAAGACATTGTTACTGTGTACACTGACCACGACAAAATGCTCACTCCTTTTCCTCTCACAAGGGCTGCTTTCAGCTCAACACTCAGTATTATTGATATAAAAAAACTCAGGGCACTGCAAATGTATCTAGTCTGTCTTCCTAGCTTTTTTTTCTTCCTCATCTACTATACTTCTATGTGAGAAACAAGAACGAAATGTGCCCCGATTATTGAAATCAGAGGCTAGAATCTGAATAAACATTGCCTACTAACGGATGGCGCTGAACCTGATGGTTTTTGCTCTGTTTTTTTTGGTGCTGCCACGAGGAGCAAGGGTTAATGAAAGAACGGAAATCTGACCAAGCAAGCAGCTTCTTGCTCAGAAAATTAAATGCACCTATGAAAGCATCAGTGGTCAATATCACCACGTTAGTAGAGGCATTGAGACAATGCTGGCAACACGCCAGGCTTTTAAGGCTATTGGTGGGGTTGGGAGAAGTTGAGCAGCAGGGGAACAACCAAACCATATGCAGTTCTCGTTTATCGTCTTAATCATCTACCATGTATAGAATGGTTGGGTGAATAAGGTGAGAACATGGTTCTGTCTCGACAGTTACAAGTTCCAGGGATGGTATCCTGGAACCAACAGGAGTTTAAAATTTATCCTCTATCTCCTCAGTGTTCTAGAGGGCATCTGTGACACAACTGCTGTCTGTAGGAATCATTGTAAAATTCTCATAAGTGAGAGACACTTAGTGTAAAAGATAGATGTGTGACTTGGACCAGATGTACCCGTTGTGTGGAATGCTCTTCTCCCAGACTGACATATAACTATTTTCTTCTTATTATGTGGCTCTCGGTTTATAGGTCATCACCTCAGAGAGAACTTTTTTTTTAACATATATTTTTATTGAAGTATAGTCAGTTTACCATGTTGTGTCAATTTCTGGTGTACAGCACAATGCTTCAGTCATATAGGAACGTACATATAATCATTTTCATATTCTCTTTCACCACAAGTTACTACAAGATATTGAATATAGTTCCCTGTGTTATACAGTATAAACTTGTTGTTTATCTATTTCTTATATATTAGTTAGTATCTGCAAATCTCGAACTCCCAACTTATCCCTTCCCATTCCCTTCCCCCACCCACCCCATAACCATAGATTTGTTTTCTATGTCCGTGAGTCTGTTTCTGCTTTGTAAATAAGTTTTTTGTTTTTTTAGATTCCACATATAAGTGATATCATATGGTATTTTTCTTTCTCTTTCTGCCTTACTTCACTTATAATGATGATTTCCAGAGAGGACTTTTCTGATCACCATACCCAGTTGCTCCGTAAGACATGTTTTATTTTTATCAGAGCACATGCCACTGCTTGCTGCTTTCTCTTTTTTTGTATGTTTTGTTTTCGACCTGTCTCCCAATCTCTCTCTTCAATTGAATGTTTGCAGAAGTGGTGACTTTGTGGGTCTGGTTCCCTGTGTCTAGAACATGCCAAGCCAATGGTAGATTCTCAATAAATGTTTATGGAATGAAAGAATGAATAAGTAAGTGAGCAATACAATATAGCTATAGTCTGCCACTATTGAAATCTTGGTTTGCCAGGGAAAGTTATTTGGGCTTACTATTCTGTCATTCAACCTCCTTCTGTTCACCAATAATATTAAAGTGCATCCTGTTGCCAGTGTTTGGGGGTTTACATCAGGCTTTTACTAGCAGCTGGAAAGACTTGCTCTAAGAGGGATATAAGATTATAAGAGAACTCATTTTTAAGGTAAACAAGTAATAGTAAAATAATAGTAAAACTGAGAAAGGAATTTACCATAAAGAGACAGAATGGCTCCTAGGCTTAAAAGATTCGATTAATAACAGATATCATGTACTATCACCTCTTAAAACAACAGCAACAACAACAAAAAACCAAGCTGAAGTTCTGGTTAGCTATGAAAACATAACAGAAGAGTCTCAAATGCTACCTTTCCAGTTGCCTGTCCACTCATCCAAATATCATGTACCCTGGGAGAAGGAACCTCAGCTGACAGACCTCTCTTCTGCAGGATGGTTGCATCTGACCATCTCAGTCTGATGCCATTAAGTGTTTGCCTCTTTAACTCTTTTTGTTCTTCCTCCCAGACCCCCATGCAAACTTTGTGATGTGATTTGGCTTTTTATAGAGGTGAGCCTGCCACCAGAAATATACCTGTGGTCTTGACTTGAAGTCCCTCAGTCCCTGTGATGGTCATTGCTTATCATGCATAAGTAATAAATTGGCATCAAGTTGATATATCTACCCCATGAGCTTGGTAATTGTGAGTTGTCCCTGAAAGAGATGTGCTGACAATTCACATATCTGAGCCGGCTGGGTTCCCGGCAGTGATCTGAACTCTGGTAAATTCACTAAGATGATGAATGAAGACCTTGTGAGGGAGGCACAAGGCCTGAGCCAAAAACGTTATTTGAATCTTTGAATTAATGTCCATCTACTACCAATTAAACAGGTTGGTTACTTGACTGAGTGCAATGTCCTGAATCTATCCCAAAGGGATGGTGTGCGTCAAGTTCAAGTCACCATCCCCACTTCTCAGCACAAGAGAGGGGTAAAGAACTTGGGGGAATGAGTATTTAGAAATTTAGGTCTCAGGCTCATTAGTCATTTCAGAGCCTCGCCCCAGGACAGGTCTTAACATGGAGAGAAAAGGAAAAGGAGTGATTTTTTTCTATTCATGAAACATCTCCTCTTGCTCTACGGCTGAGTTGCAGCTCTCACTGTCCACCTCAGTGTGCAAGTGCCTTAGCAGGGGCTCTGCACCCAGGAGCCCAGGTGGAGCAGGCAGCATCCCTGGATCTGGTTGCTGTTTGTCTGTGTTTGGCTGCGTGTAATTATGACCAGACTTGGCAAAAGGGTGACCTGTGTCTCTGGCGTCTCTAATCCCTGCTTCTTGGGTCCCTTTCACCAGAGATGGGGTCCCTCCTGATTGCAGTGGCCTCTCATCTTGCCATTTCCATTTTGATCAAGGCTCATTCATACTGATGCCTTACTTCTCCCACATCTTTTGATTTAAAAGTATTTTTCTTGCATTGTATTCTAGGAACCAGAAAGCAAGCGGTAAGAAAGGGGAAAGGGGTGCCATTTCTTTGTGTCTAAAATCATGCTACGCTTTGGTGTAAACTTAAGCAAGGCGGCAGAGCTGGGTGTCTTTCGTGAAGGCAGTAGAGCAAAGTGATGAATAGTGGCTTGAATTCAGGAAGAGCTGGTATCAGAATCTTGTTGGGCCTCTCACTAGCTATTTGTCTTTGGGCATGGTGGTGTGGTTTTTAGCCTTGGTTCTTCCATCTGCTAAATGGCAGTAATAACTACTTTAGAAGGTGGTTGTAAAGATTAAACAAAGTAATGAACTTAGGGCTTGCCATGGTCCCTGGCATATAGCGAGCCCTTAATACATGCTAGGATTGTTGTTTTATCGTCTTTATCCTCTTTCCAGTTCTCACCAGAAGGAAGACTCTTATTAACTTTTGCTCAGTGTGGTTGGCTCCTGGGCACATAGGGATTTGCCAAAGTTCACGTCTACATGGCCAACTGACTGTCTGCTTTCCCATTTTTGCTCTGTGCTATTCCCAGGGCCCTACCCTGTCTCACTCTGTCTGTCCCAACTCAAAGGACCTAAGATCTTTTCCCTGTGCCTTGTCTCATTTTTTTGGTATCCACTCCATCCTGAGACCAATACAGTAACAATTCTGCTGACACCCCCCTGATTTAGCTGAGAAGCCATGGGCTTATGCACCAGAGTTTCTGCAGACTGGAGGCCTCAGGCTGGATCCTGAGGACAGAGACCAGAAGGCAATGAGCAAGGACTGTTCTGATGAAGGGCAGAGTGTGGCAATGAGAGAACTGGGGACACGGGAAGGCAGGATTGCAACCCAAGAAATGTCAGTCCTAGATGCTGGGGGCTGGAAGTGAGAACTGCATGATGATGAAGACAGTGCTGCCATTTCCCCTGTTTCTACAACACTTGGCACAGTGGTCAACATAAACAGGCCTCAAAGGTGGTTGAAACATAATTATGGGGGGCGGGGTTTAAAATCTAGGAACTTTTTTGTTTAAATTGTGTGTGACTTGGAAACTGATGGTTTGCCCAAATACTGATTTACAGATTCTCTAAAGGGAACTTTAAAAAATTACATATTTACTTTGCCTATGTGGAAGTTAGCTATTGCATGACCTTTCTGTGAGTTTCTTATGGTTTGTTAACACCTACAATGTAATACTCATTATACTTGTCATTACATTTGTATCAGATTAACTATGTTGTAAATTTTATTTGATTGCAATAGCAAACTCTTAAGTATGCTTAGGATACATTTATAGACTATGAGGCTTCATCCACAGGTAACAACAGAAGCCCTCTGCAGTGCTTTGTAGTCATATCTGGTGAGCTCAGACTCTGCAGAATGTAGTACACGCCCCTCATTTGTTCATTCACCAATTTAAAAAGACAAGAAGAAGAGGAAGCACATTGCTCAGAACTAAAGGTAGGGTGAGGGTGGCCCAAACGAGAAGAATCAGAGCAGAACACTGGGCAATGCCCATTCCTGGGGAGTAAAGAATTTGAGGCATTTGGAGAAAACCAGTGACAATATGGAAATTGGAGGAGGAGTCGTGAGAAGTGGGTAATGAGGGAGAAGACCACCAGGCCTGGCAGGTTTTGCCAGTCATTCTTACCTTCTTCATACAAAGGTAATTACATTAAAATCCTACTAAAGAAGGATGGATGTCCATGGCATCCTATGTGTACCCTGAATTTGGAGTAACAAATCTTGAGTAATTAAATGATCAAATGACCCCCCCCCCCCGCAATAGAATCAAAGGAAGAATGAAAATTAGGCATAAAATTAACATTTTACTTGGACAGCATTTGTCCTTTTGGTTCCCAAATACTTGTTTGTAAGTATAGTTTGAGTTACACTGAATATTTTTCTTCTGGCTAATATCAGAGCTTCCCATATCCAACACTTACCAAGCTCAGTATACTAAAAGTTTTTTCAATAGCTCTCAAATCTTCTTTGGACAAGTTCACCAGAGGGACATCTCAGGGGAAGAACTCATGTGTAAGTGATTTATTAAGGAAGTGCTTCCAGGAGAAGCAGGTCAAGGAATAAGGGAGATAAGACAGGGAAGGGCATGGTTCCAACCTGATCCCATGGAGAACTTTCGAAGTATAACTTGTGCCTTGGAATCTGTCCGAGCAGAATCAAAGCAACCAGATTTTTGTATTTTATATTTTATAACCACTGGCTAAGGACTAGGGGATTTGAGGGGTTAGTGGTGGTGAGGGTGGTGTGTGGAGAGTGAACATCTCATCACTTTGTGCTCTTCATGCCCGTGGGCAGGGCCCTCCAGTGGCCAAGTGGTGTCTCCAAAAAGGCAGCACAGGTGTGGGGGGATGTGGACATCGAAGCCCAAGCCCAGTGGGAGGAGGGACACACAGGAAATGTGAGCAAGGATGCCAGGGGACCTGGGGGGCCCAGGGAGAGTCCACAGCTTCTTCCTCGTTCTCTCTGCCCTGTGCCCCCCCACCCTTGTCCATCTTTAATTCGTGCCTCTATGACTATTTCTAACTGACATTCTCTGACCCATGCAGGTCTCTCCCAGTAAAATCTTGCTGTGGTCAGTGATCGTCCTAAATTGCAAACCTGGCAGTGCTAGTCCAGTGGTTAGAACCTTCAGTTATTGCCTGAAGTCCAAACTACTCAATGTGATTTGCCTGACTCTCTTAATCTGACCCTTGACCTCAGATTCCTAGGGCTGCACTGAACAGCCTGGTAGAATTACTTGCTGCTCTCTGACCTCTGGGATTTTATCAAACTATACCCACTTCCTGGAAAGACCTTCATCCATCTCCTTGCCTGGCTCACTGATACCAGCCTTTGAAGATTCACTCCCTTCTCCTCGGCCCCTGCCTTCCCACTGTACCCTGGTTCACACTGTTGTAATATTTGCCACATTTTCTTTTCCCACCAGACTGTGAACCTCTTTAAGAAAACGTTGTGCTCTGTTCATCTCTGCATTTCATCATGTTTGCATTCTATTAGAAGATAAGGTGAAATGGAGGAGGAGTGAGGATCTGTCTTTGCAAGTATCTGCAAGATGAGTGTGGTCTGTGGGTTTCAAGGGCCCCATTCTTTATGTGTTTGGTCATGGGAGCCAGGCAAAGGGTTGGGTTGCTGCCTCTGTGTGCCAGACAGTGAGCTTGACACACATGATCACATGGAGTCCTCTTGCAGTAGGACTGAGGTACATGTTATTATCCAAGCCACCAGTGATCATGTTGCGGTCTCTTGACAGCAAAGGGACCTGTTTTTCTTTCAGGAAAAAAAATACAGCTCCCATGTTCAATTCGGCCTGCATTGGCACTGAAAGTGGCAGAGATATTTAAGCCAATTAAACATATATTATTGAAGACCTTGGACTTCAGGCAAAGACCTGGCATTGAGCTAGGTGTCAGGTATGTAAAGATGAATAAAACATGGAAACTGATTGTTATGGATTGAATTCTATCCCCTCCAAAATCCATATGTTGAAGTCCTAATCCTTAGTTACCTCAGAATGTGACCTTATTTGGAAATAAGCTCGTTTCAGATATAATCAGTTAAGACGAGGTCACACTGGAGCAGGGTGAGCCCCTAGTCCAATATGACTCGTGTCCTTGTACACAGAATGCCACGTGCAGAGAAACATACATGCAGGGAGGGTGCCATGTGAATGTGAAGGCAGAGATGGGGTGAAGTATGGACAAGTCAAGGAACACCAAAGATGGACAGCAAGCCGCCAGAAACTATGAGAGAGCCATGGAACAGAATTTTTCTCACAGCCTTCAGAAGGAATCAACCCTGACATCTTGATCTCAGACTTGTAGCTTCAAGAACTGTGAGACAATGGTTTCTGTGGTTTAAGCCACTTGGTTTGTAGTAATTTGTTATGACAGTCCGAGCAAACTAACACACTAATCCCAATCAACTAAGAGACAGACATAGAAATGTCAGGTTTCAGTGCAGGGAGACTAGGAGTAGAGATCTAAGATGCAGGTGCAGCACAGAGAAGGGAGGCTGTGAGTTTGTTGGAGGTGAGCGGAGGTGGGGGTGCAGGCGCAGGGAAGGTTGCGTAGTGGAGGAGTTTCCTGAGCTGGGTTTTGAAAGCTGGAGGTGATTAAGACTGTCTCTGTATGGTAGTTACAGCCATCAAGATAAAGGCAACTACCGTGCAATATTACCCCATTTCCTCTTAATGACTTTTTGGCGGGAGCTGTGCAAGAGAGGCCACAGCAGACATGGAAGGGAGCAGGTGGCTTTGGGGCCTGACCCGACAGGGGTAAACAGTCTGTGATCCTGCACCAAGGAGTAGCATTCCCTTCCCATCCCCCATCCGTGGGTAGCACACCCTTTGTTCTCCTCTTTCTTTTTCCCTCTGAGTAAATCTGTTTACTATCCAGAGGAGAACAGGGAAGGAATAGACCAGTTCCCCGGGGCGGATGGTGCAATGTTAACAGAGGACGCGTGGAAAGCAGAACTTCTCGGCTCCTGTTCTCCCTCTGCTTTCTGCAGCAAGCCTATCACACCAAAGAGCATCCAGTAAACATGATTAAGAGGAAACTGAAACACAAGTCAACGGAAGAGATAGTTAGGGAACCCCTAGCTGCTTTAAATGATTTCACGTCTTCAGATCCAAGGGAATAACACCCAAGTAAAGAACTTGCAGAAATAACCGGTGAACCACTGAGGGGGACTTCTTTTCAGTTTTTGTTTGTTTATTTGTTTTTTTTTAAGAAATTCTGGATCATATCAAATATGCTTGAAGCCTGGAAAAGGGCGAATGTTCTCTCATGTTAAAAAAGAAAGTAAAAGAAAAACAGAAAATACAAGTTTATACTGATTCCCTGCAAATATTTGTTGTTATTTTATTTTACCTATCCACATACAAACATACAAAGGAGAGAGGAAGGGGCAGAGCGGAAATGAAGAAAGGAGAGAGTTTGAGAGACAGAGAAATTGGGAGGGAGAATAGGGCAGGAAAGACTGAGAAGGGAGAATAAGAAGTTTATTAGATTTATGAAAATTACCTCCTTAAGTTTACAGAGTACACACAGCTCAATTTGCCTATAGTTGTGACCTCAATAATCCTGCAAAATTTCAGGACAGGCTATTAAATAAACATGATGTATGCCTTGACAAAATAACGGAGATTATTAATAAGGACCAGAGAAGGTTAATTAAGAAAAATCATGCTAAACTTGGAGCTTCCTTCCTTCCCAATTTCCTTGGACTTGTCTTTTCTCATTTTCCCAGAGCAGATTCCGCTCTCATTTTACACAAAGATACAACCCCACCCACACCAAACAGAAGGTGACGGTCTCCAAGTTCTCCACGCTGTTCCCCAGAAATGAACCCTACTAAGAGGACAGGTGGTGCTGGTGGCGATGCTCCCTCTGAGTCCCTGAGCTGTATTTTCTGCTCTCTAAGCTCCTCATCCCAACACCTCCTTCCCTGCTTTCTCTCCACTCAGTCGCTATAAATCCTGGGCTTCTGAGTTAGCCAGATCTCCTTGGTTCCTGTCCTCAGAATCTTCCTAGTGCATTTGCCCATCCAAGAACTGGCTTCTGGCTTGCTTTTGTGGGTGACTCCTGTTGGAGTCTGTATCCTTGATTGATGGGTGGGACCAGGAAATCTCCGAGTAGTCCACCTTCAGATGCAGACTGTCTTTAGGGACTGTACTCGTTTTAGAGTCTCATGCTCTCTCCCCAGTGGGGATCATTCTTGCTTCTTAAATTATGTCATCATTATTCCTTTATTCTATATTATTTGGACACCAGCTCTTTGAAATGCATTATTGCCCTAAGGTGAAGAGTAAGATTAACTGAGATTTTTTATCTCTAAAAACTAAATCAGATCATATCTCCTCTTGCTTCAAACCTTCTAAGGTTTAAAAAAAAATTTATTTATGATTGAATTGTAGTTGACTTACAATGTTAGTACAGCAAAGTGATTCAGTTATATATATTATATATATTAACTATTAACATATACATATGTATTTCAGATTCTTTTCCATTATTTGTTATTACAAGAAATTGATTATGGTTCCCTGTGCTATATTGTAGTTCCTGGTTGTTTATCTATTTTTAATACAGTAATGTGTATCTATTAATCCCAAACTCCTAATTTACCCCCACCCTGTCCTTTCCCCTTTGGTAATTACAGTTTAAGGGCTTGTTTTTTGGTTTTTTTTTTTTTTAATCATACTTAGAATAAAATCTCAACTCTTTACCATGACCTGCAAAGATCAACATAATTTGGCCTCTGCCTCCTCTGTTCTTAATCATGCCAAGCTTGTTCCTGCCTCAGGGCTTTTGTACCTCCTTGTTCTCTTCCCTCAGATCCTTCAGATCTGGATCTTTCTTTTCATGCAAGTTCCAGCTTAACTCGTACCTTTTGGGAGAAGTCCTCCTGCCTGCCCCATCTCCACCAGCTCTCTGCTCCTCACCCACCACCCCTGTCTGTCTCCGTCAACATAGTGCTTTTTCGCCTTCCTGACACTTGATACTCTCCAGAATTGCCTTGTGCATTTATTTGGTTTCCTTGTTTTTTCTCTTTCCCTGACCTCCAGAATGTAGGCTTCATGAAGGCAGGGACCCTGTCCCCAGCACCTGGACAGTTCCTGGTATATGACAGGTGCTCAATAAATGTTTGAATGAATGAATAAATAAATCCTTGCTCCATGCTTATGGGCTACATGACTATGGACTAATTACTTACAAGGACTTTAGTCCTTTCTCTTGACAATGTTGTTAGTAATTCCCATCTCATCAGGATTTTGTGAGAGAGTTGAATGAGATGACATAGGTAGGGAGTCTCTAGCAGAGTGGGGAAGAGCAGAAGCACACAGTGACTCCCAGCTGAGCTTATTATGATACGCCAGTCTCTGAGAAAGGCCACGGGAGCACAGAGGTGATCCTAACATAGTCCTTTTCCCCAAAGTGTCCAGTCTCTTTGATGGAATGAGGATTAGAGATGTTGCATGTCTTGGCCACCACGCCTCCTCTGCCCTGCTGAACCTCTTCTGAGAGCCGGACCCTCCCCAGGGCCTGTCACACCCACTGGTTGGGCGGCGTTCTTGGGCTTGATTATTCACATTGCCTTATCTTCTTGTGAATAAACAGCCAAGGTGCACTGACAATCCCTGGGATTACAAAACTAACCTAATTCCCTTTTATGGATCCAGCTATTAGACAAGCATTTCTAAACATTTCATAGAGGCTTAGTATCTCTGGATTTCCATAGAGGATATAACAGCCTCTTATGATTTTTTGGGGTGAATATTATAGATACATACAGGATTATGCCTCTTTTGACATTAATGGCTATTTAATTATTTAAACCTAAACAACTCCCAATACTTTCTAAGATCCAAAAGCACTCTTAAGATTACAAATTACAATAAAGACTCATAGTCAGAAGACTGAATGCCCAAATTAACAGGTCTGTGTAATCAGATTTGATTAGGATGTCTAGTTCCTTCATTTCCCCTATCAGTCAGACTCTGTACATTATCCTGGAGGGTGGTGAGCCTCTGAGCTGTAGTGTCTCTCTTCTAATTAATTGAACATAGTAAGGAGGCTACAAAATAATGGCTGTAACATGATACCATTTTAATGAAAGGTAACTATTTATGCATGGAAGGAAAATAGGCAGACATATACCAACATGTTAATAGTGGAAGGGAAATTTTAGGCTTTTTTTCCTTCTGTTTTTCACACTGTGCTGGCTTGATTACACATGACTTTTGTAAGTAGAACACAAAGTTATGCAAATCAACCACACACTTATAGGATGAAGAAGGAACAGTCAGCGAGCTTTTCATGTTAAGAAAGATCTCAGGAGCTGAGCTGATTGTAAGTCGCAGCATAGCGACAGCTGGGATGTGGACCACAGCATCCAGAACAGGTGGGATGCAGGCCCCTGCAGTGCCTCATGCACAGGTCTCAGTTCCATATTTTTAAGAAACCTATTTTGAAGTTAGGGTGAAGTAAACTTTGGCTGACTTTTTTTTTTTCTCTGACTTTTAAGAATACATTTCTAATAAATATACCCGAGAAAATAATGGCCATTTTGTTTTTTTCTTCAACTTAAGAAATTTACTTGTTTTTCCTCTCTCTATATTTTAATACAATTTTTAAAGGTTGTACTCCATTTATAGTTATTACAAGATATTGTCTGTATTCCCTGGGTTGTACAAATACATCCTTGTAGCTCATCTTATACCCTATAGTTTGTACCTCCTACACCCCCATCCCTATGTTGCCCTCCCAAACAAAACTGGTAGCCACTAGTTTGTTCTCTATATCTGTGAGTCTGTTTCTTTTCTGTTATATTTACTAGCTTTTTGTATTTTTAAGATTCCACATATAAATGATATCATACAGTATTTGTCTTTCTCTGTCTGAATTATTTCACTTAGCATAATACCTTCCATATAAAAAATGGCTATTTTATTAGATTGTAAGCTCCTCATTCATAGGTGGCCTTTATCTGATGGAGGTGCTAGAGAGAGGATTCCTAAACAGGGCGGGGAGTTGGGCGAGATGATGTCTAGAGTCTAGCAGCTGTAATTATCGAACCTGTCACTTATACTTGCTAATTACTCACAGTATCTCCATGATATGAGTATTAGTTTTTTATCCACGAAGACACTAATACTCATTCAGGTTAACTAATTTGCTGAATAACCCAGATTTTGTAAATTTCTGAGCTGGTTCTTGAGTCTAGATCTATTTGGTCCCAAAGCCCAAAGCTTTCTATTATGTCATGCTGCTTTTCAACACTGTGATTTTGTTTCCTGCCTTACTTTCTTTCCTCTTCCTTCTGTATGTATCTTTGCTTCTTTCCTTTCTATGATTTAATCAATACTGGCATCTGGTAATACATTTGGCTTTTACTTAATTCCTGATATTGACATTCAAAAACAAAGAAATAGATGGCTGACTCCTGGACAGTAGTATCATGACTTCTTCTTCTTCTTGGACATAGTTGAAGAGGTTATAATGAAAAAAACTTCCAGTGATGAATGTCTAGAAAAACCTTTATTTTTTAAATTATTATTATTATTATTATTTTAGTGGAAGTACTGGAGAGTGAATAGAAAAATCTTAAGATTAAGTGTTTAAAGATGACTCTTTTAAATATTTAAATGTATGAGGCTTTAAGTAAGAAAAATTTGGGAGACAATTGAAACACAAATTGGAAGTAAAAGCAGGTGATTCAGTGCTGTTCTAGTTTTAGGTTCTCCAAATTTCATTTATTTGCGGTGTATATCTTCCCCCTTCTGTGTGGAAGTCTCATTTCTCCTACATAGATTAATCCCAAGTAGTAGTTTCCGTGTATACAATTCACCGAGTGGTAGCTCTTAATTAGGATGCCTTGATCCTCTGGTATAGTGTCAAACAGCTCGCTGGGATGTGCACAAGCAGAGCCCATCCTATGCTGGCTTCGGCCCAGCTGTCAAAATCCTCCAAGCTGAGGCTCCCCTACATTTGAATATTGTGGCTGCAGTAACGAGCTGGAGAAGGGCTCTGTATGGGAACAGAGCTAAGGAGGATGTCAAGGCTCGGGCGAACTGACCCCTTGACAACCTAACATGGAGACTTTTATCTTTGATTTAACACATTTGTCAACTTGACAGGAAGCTTGGGCTGCAAATTCTTGCCTTCGTAAGACTATGAGGCCCTGCAGAAAGAGTCTGGGCATAGAAGCCAAACTCAGGGAGGGGCAAATCCTGGCCATGCAACTTACTATACGAGGCTCTTGTTTCCCCCGACTGCAACTTTATCATCTATGAAATGGGGTCATAATAATTACTCAGGGAAGTTTGAGAAGGTTGAATGATGCAAAAACAAAAATATGGCAGCAAACAGGGAAAGAGATGCAAAAACAGTGAGTGAAAAATCCCCAAATCAAGAATCTCCTTCACAAATCTTTATGCTTAACTATTATGCTGGCCAAATACTTATAAAGTGTTATGGGGATCCAGCCCTTGCCCCAGGAACTTGCCAGCTCAGAAGAACTATCCAATTGAGCAGCCTGATGTAATGACCAATCTGCTCTCCCCTCTCCCCACCCACCGAACAAACAAACAAACAAAAAACCGGTGGGGTTTTACATAAAAAATTAAAGCCAATGGAAATAAAGAAAGCTGATAAAAAAATGGTAATCACTACTTAATCACAACCTGGGAAACATTTTTGTACTTCTTACAGCTGTTCTATCCTTTAAACTGTTGAATTTTGTTAAAAGAGCATAAAACTTGAAATGCTTGAGATTGAAAAATAACACATTCTCTGAGTATTCACCATGTCAGTGTCACATTGGCAATGAGCCCTTCGCTGGGCTTTCAAATAAGAAATGAAGTAAAACACAAATTTCTTCATGAGCTAAAGCTAGCTCCAACGATTACTGGTCAATAGTATGTGTTATTCTACCATGGAGCGAGGGGCAGAGATGTTTGAAAATGACTGGTTAAATATCAGCCCATTTTATTTAATAAGTAATAGTTATTTCCTACACTAAATGAAACTCAGTCTACTTACCCAGAACTCACATTTAAGTCTCAAATTCAGTTTTGACTGAATAATCAGAAGCCATCATTGTGGACCAAAGCAGGGAAATTTTTGGTAAGGATTCTGTAGCATGGTTATATTGAAGACCAAATGGATTTGGTTAAGGCCGTATTACTTACACAAAGTCCAAAGACAAATTTAGTTGAAAATTGGTCACAGGTAGCCTTGCAGTCTCAAAGGGCATTTCTGACTAGACAAACAGCGTCTCCCAACATCCCCTCCACTGAAATAAACAGCCAAGTGTTCCCTCGCCACAGGCTGGGTAAATACTAACTAAACTGTCTGCCTGTGTGCCAGTAGGAGCAACACTCCCTATTTTTTAGCAAAATATTTTTCCACTCTGGCCATCCAAGAAACTCTCCAAATCCAATACATTTCAATGGACTTTTAAAGCTTCTCTATTTTTCTCACTATTTATAGCTTTCAAATGTTGGCAGGTAGAAAACAGCATTTTCTTCAGAATAAACTTACAAATGGCAATGATGCCACTTCATCATATGCCACACTGTATTAAGGAAGAATTAAAATCGTCCTTCTTCCTTATGAATGCAAACATTGACAAAGACTAGAAAACAAAACAAATCCCTCACAGATATTGTATCAAAGCTTATATTTATATTGTGAGGCGTCTTTTTGGGTGAAGACCCTGGGATGGGGCCTAGAAGGAAAGCCCAGGCTCGTCAAGGCAAACGTGTGGGAAGAGTCCCAAGGAGGCTAAATGACAGATGTCCAGGATGCTGTGACCGGCCCCACCCAATGACACTGAGGCTGAGGAAGGCAAAAGGAAGTATGAAATCACTCCAATGTGTACACTATTTAATACATTACAAATCTTTTGCTAAAATAACACCTTACTAGTCCTTATAACAACCCTGGGCCACAGACAAGAGAGTTAGTCACCCATTATATGGATGAGGAAAATGAGGCTCAGAGAAATGACCTAGCCAAGGTTACATGGCTAGAACGTGGCAGAGCTGGAACCAGAAGCTGGATTTTTTGATGTCTAAACCTGCTTTCCTTCCCCAACTTTACACACTGCTCCTCTGAGACTTCAGCCCACAGAATTTTATAGCCTCACTAGCAAGACAATCTCTTCACATGAAAAAGCCAGTGACAAAGAGAAACTGAAGGAATTTGTCTTGACTAAGAGCCAGTATTCTAGTTGCTAGTAAAGGATTATGTTTGGCTGATTCGGAGGGAATATTCTAGAGCAACTGAAATGTGGAAAAGTTGAGCTTACATACCCAGTTCTGTCACTAGCCAGCTAGGTGACCTTTGGACATCTCATCTGTAGAGCTATAAGACCCCACTGGGGATTGTGGTAAAATTGTCAAAGATGAAGTCCATCTGAGGCCACTTGAGAGAGAGCCTCTAAGATATCCCCAAAGTCTCCCAAACCAGACCCAGGATTCACCAAGGAGGCAAGACATGAATGGGGAGACTACAGCTAGACAGAGGAAAAGTTGGGGGAAACAAGGATGGGGAAAAATAGTGTGAACAAAGTTAATGGTGGCAAGGACCAGTAGGCTTCTTGTGTGGGGCAGTAAGGGAACATTCCATGGAAGGGTAGATACAAAAACAAAATGTGTGGAAAGTTCAACAGTTATTAAGTCAATTTTATCCATATACTTAGTAATTCTGAACATTTCAGGTTAAAATCTACTCTTTTACCTTTTGACCAATTATTGAAATAATTGCCCTAAAGTTTCCTTCTTTTCTTCCTTTCTTTCTTTCTTTTCTCTTTCTCTCTCTTTCCCTCCCTCCCTCCTTCCTTGCTTCTTTCCACCTTGCCTGTTTGTAGACAACTTTGGAGCTTATTTTGAGAGGGGTGGATTTATTTGTCCAAGGCAGGGAGGGTTGTCAAATACAGGTCATGCCTACTGTCACACCCCTGCTATAACAGACAATGCTAATCAATCACTGCTCTCTGGGCACAATCTCAGAACTCGTTTCAAGGTGCATGGATTGCTTAAAGTTGGCACAAGTGATGAGGCCTATTTGCCAAAACAAATCTAGGGAAAAATAGATCAAATATGGCTTTCCATTTAAAAAATGGTAAAAGTATACTGGAAAATACACTTCCCTTACCCTTTACAAACATTTTCCCCTTGCTATTTTGATTTCAAAGCCTCAAGAAGAAATAGACAAATGTTATTTGAAGTTATAGTCTAGTGCATTGAGAGCCTAGAAGAGATTTTTCAGAAGCCTGAATATGTCTCGTGAATGGATATCATCTTTTGAATATTTTGTCAAACAAATTGACTTCTGGACATTCTGTTTGCTCTTTGCAAATTCAAATTTCCCTGGTACTAAAATTTGTTTTTTCATTACAATGCAAATATATTATACGGGTGCATATATGTAGAGGTTATGAGCTCAGCTTCTGAAGCCAGAGTTGGAATCCCTGCTCTGTCTCTTTCTAGCTGAGTGTCTTTGAACAAGTTAACTTGACCTTTCTTAGCTTCAGTTTTCTTATATTGAAAAGGGATATAATCATCATTTCTATCTCATAGGGTTCTGGTGGCAAGTAAATGAGGTAATTCATGTACAGCATTTAACATGGTATCTGGCACATAGTAATACTCAATAAAATGAGTTTGTGTGCACTGTACGTAGCTGACATTATCTAGGGTGAATTAAGGACTCTCAAACTAACTGAATTGTTTGGCAAAATGCTACATTTCTTTGCTTTTCTGGGTTTAAGTTAGAGTTTCCATGCTCCGTGAATTCTGTTTTGTGGTTCCATCATGACTTTTTTTGTGTGTGTTTGAACTCTGAGAAAAAAAGCTGATATATTCAAGCCACTAGTGCTGGAAGAAAAATAATCTGTCACTAAAGTAGATGAGACTCGACATGACAGACTGTGTGCTCTGTCTTAAACATTCATAGCATGCGTAACGTGGTCTCTATGGAACGAAATAACTCCTTCAGAGTCTTTGTGGTCCCTCGTATCGCGCCTCTCAGAGAGCAGAACCATTATAATTCTAAAACAGCTATGCCTGTTTGGGGAATAAAACATCAAGAAGAAAAGGCGTTTCACATACATAACAACTGACTCTTACAGTTTGTTTAGCTACGTCTGCATACATGTGCACAAATGTTTGTGGTGAGACATGCATATATCTATGTGCACATGGGTGTGTGTGCTGTTTTAAATCCTGGTGTTTGCTATCTTATACCTTACTGGCTAGAAGTAAATTCTTCCAAATCTGAAACACTTGAATTCTAATCTTGACTTTACTATTTTAATGGTCATGTGACTTTGGACAAGCCGCTGCCCTTAAATTTAGGTAACATTTAAAATGGGGGTGGGGGAGGGAATAGCTAAGTGGTAGAGCACGTGCTTAGCATGCAATAGATCCTTGGTTCAATCCCCAGTACTGCCACTAAAAAAAAAAGAAATAAAAAATAAAAAAGATTAAAATAAATAAATAAATAAAATGGTGATACACATACCTTTACCTTTACAATCTTTCATAGGAAGGATTGATTCATGTGAAATAATGCATGTTAAAATGCATAGTGAAATGTTTGACACATATCAATCTCTCAATTATTAGAGCTAATAATAAATAAACAAATAATTAAAATAATGTCCATAGCAAAGAAAACTGGTTTTCAGCTTCATTATTCAATGTCCTGCTTTGATTTTTATTTTATAGAATAATCATTTGCTAGCTTAAGTAATACATCATTCCTTAATTATAACTGTCATGTGAAAACTTTACTAATCCATGCCTTTTACGAGAAGTATAAGCATTTGAGCAAATAACTAATTTATGACCCAGAGTTTCCTAATCCGAGAAAGCAGACTGCCTCTCTGACTTCATTCTGGCCTGGCCATTCCTATCAAAAGGAGGAAATCAAATAATGGATTTTACAGGTCCTTTTGAAGCACAAATTGGTCATACAACTGGAGAAGAGATATAAAATTATACATACATATAATCAAATGCTCATGTATTTATTGACTGACAGGCAATGTCTCTAAAGAAGATGAGGATATTAGTACAAACAATTAGCTCCATAGCAGGTTGTGATGATTAAATTTTCTAATTACTCTTCTTTGTTGGAAAAGTTGAGTTGTATTTGTTTTTAATAAGAGAGTTCGGTGCATGCCAAATTTCACCTTTAAAATTCATTGGTTTGGAGATAAATGGCATTCCTGAAAGAATTCTTGGGTTTATAACAGTGTTGCATCTCCATGTTAGGAAAGAAATGTTCACAGATCCATCAAGATGATAATATTTGGTGAATACAGTCTGCTTGGAGTGACCAGATGCTGCTGGGTCTCTGATGATTATGCTGGTGTGCATGTGGAACCACAAACACCATTTCACAAAATATCCCAGCATAAACAGCCTCTCTGCTGTCAAAACTTGGAGTTGAGGTACAGAACATAGATAGTTCAACCCTCTTCATACTCCCAGTAGAGAAGAGAATCATTATGATTTAGACATTTTTTTAAAAATGAGAAACATTGCATCAATCTAATGGTTTAATTTTGAGAAGAGTGAATTTGGAGTTAGGGGACGAATCTACCATTTACTTCCATGCATCTTCGGATGATATGTTAAACTTATTATTTCTGCCATCTGTAAAACAGCACTAATGATACCCACTTCACAGGACTTTATGAAAAATTAATTAAATTACATAAAATTTCTTTGCAAATAATACAATATTATAAATATGTAGATTAGTAAAATATTGTTCTAGTCTTTCTTAATTCTCACTCAAGTTGTGATCAATTTGTGTGTTTTGAAAGTACCTTGAATCATTAACTCCTTTACTCAGGTTGAAATTTGGCCTCGAGCAAAACAACTGTTTCTGATACTTAAATTCAATTGTATTAAAACAAACAAACAAACAAAAGGGCTAAGAGATATTTTCTATATTTGCAGATCCTGAGGTTATGTACTTGTGGGTTTCTGGGAAAAAAATTCCTCTCAACTCCCTTGTGACATGGGAGAATACAAGTGGGATTATGGCAAAACACAGGAACAAGGAGGCAGTGTGAAATGTAGAGGATAGTAGTTAAGGGCAGGGGATGTGTGGTCAGCCAGACCTGGGTTTTAATATAACCCCTGGTACCCACAGTGTTATTGTTTGTAGACTAGATCAAGTGATGCTTCTAAAGAAACTTACCAAGTCTGAGATAACATGTTACCTCTCTACTAATATCAGAAATGTATGAAAAGTATTAATATTCAAATTGGCACTTAGCTAGTAGGGGAAATCTCCTTTTTCTTCTGCAAAGAGGAAAAATGCTTCATCAAAGGGCTTGAGACATAGAATTGGAAGTGTAGGGCTGTGGGAAATGTTGGAAATTGGGGGAGCTGAGAGACACTTTCTTTGACTTTAAGATAATGTGATAACAGAAAGGTCAATGGTAAAAAATGATATATATATATAATGTTATTGAGTTTTAGTTTAAAACCTTATAACTTATAAATTATGCAACCATCACAATCATCCAGTATCAAAACACTTCTATTACCACAAATAATAAGTTCCCTTGGGCTCTTAGTGGTCAATTCTCACTCCAAAATTTAGCCCCAGGCAACCACTCTCTGCTTTCTGTGTCTATGGTTTTGCCTTTTTGAGAAAGTTCATATATAAAGGCTCTTACAATAATTTATGGTCTTGTGTATGACTCCTCTCAATTGGCATAATATTTTTTAGGCTTATTCATATTGTAGATGTATCAGTTGTGTCAGTGTTTACTCATTTTTATTGCTGAATAGTATTCCATTGCAGAGATATCCCACATTTTGTTTATCCATTCACCAGATGATGAACATTTTGATTGTTTTCAGTTTTGGGGCTACTATCAATAGTACTGCTATGAACATTCACATGCAAGCATTTGTATGGACATATGTTTTCAATACTCTTGGATAGGTGTCTAGGAATAGAATTGCAGGATCATATGGTAAGTGTGTTTAACTATTTAAGAAACTACCAATCTATTTTCTGAAGTGTCTGTGCCTTTTTACTTTTGCACCATCAATATATGAGGGATCCTAGTTTTTTTCACATCCTCTTCAATGTTTGGTATCATCACTCTGTTGGATGGTAGCCATTCAAATAAATGTGTAGTGTAATCCATTGTGGTTTTAATTTGCATTTCCCTAATGACTAATGATGTTGAGCATCTTTTCATGAGCTAATTAGCCATTTGAATGTCTTCTTTGTTAGAGTATCTATTCAAATCTTTTTTCAGTTTTTTTTGAAACTTTTTTTCTCTTCATATTATTGAGTTGGAAGAGTGTTCTATGTATTCTGTGTATAAATCTTTTATAAACTATATGATTTGAAAATACTTTCTCCCAGTCTATGTGGCTTGTTTTTTCATTTTCTTAATATTGTGTTTTGAAAAAAAAGTTTTTACTGTTAATGACACATTTCATTATGTTTTATTTTACAGATCATGCTTTTGGTATCATATCTAAGAAATATTTGCCTAACAAAAGAGCACAAAGATTCTCTCCTATGTGTTATTCTAGGAGATTTATTGTTTTAGCTCTTACATTCTGAGTTAATTTTAAGTATGGGGTGAGTAAAGGGTCTAAGTTCACTTTTGAACATTTGGATATCCAAATGTTCCAACACTATTGAAAACACTGCCCCTTATCCATTGAATCATCTGGTATCTTTGTTGAAAACCAATTGACTAAAAATGTAAGGGTTTATTTCTGGACTGTCTATTCAATTGCATAGCTTTATTGAAAGGTTTAAAACAATTTGTAAGTTCTCCAATTTTGTTCTTTTTAAAAATTGATTTGGTTTTTCTGTTTTCTTTGCATTTTCATATAATTTTTGTGATCAGCTTGTCAATTTCTTCAGTAAACCAGCTGTGACTTTTACAGGGATTTCTGCATTTTCTCTTCTTTCCTATGGATCTAAGAATTCCATTACATAAATACTGTTATGCTTGGCTTTGTCATCCAGTTTCTGAGGCTCTATTTATTTTTCTTCAGTGCTTTTTCCTATCTATTCTTTAGATTGAATAATATCTATTAATCTATCTTTAAGTTCATTGGTTCTTTCTTCTGCCATCTTTAATCTCCTCTTGAGCCTTAATATCAGAGGCATTTTTTTTATTTTGATTATTATATTTTCAGTTCTCAAATTTCCAATTCCCTTTTTTATTAGTGCACTTTTCTCTACTAAGATTCCCTATTTGTTGGGTCATTATTGTGATATTGTGTGCATATGAATCAAACTCAGCATTTTTGTCCATTCAGTTGGCTCTATTGACTATATTTTTTTCCTCTGTGTATGGGTCACATTTTCTTTGACTGTCTTGTAATTTTTGGTTGGAAACTGTATATTTTATATATTATAATTGATAATATACTGTAGCAAATCCGGGCTCTGATTTACTTTTCTTTTTTTCTTTCTTGTTATATCTTATCTGAGCTTAAAATGTAAAATCTTTCCCCCATAGTCAGCCACTGATATTTCTGCTTAGGTTTTTATTCTTATTTTGATTTTTTTTTTTAGCATGGTTTAATAGGGGTCATCTTTGTAATTGCATAACTTAGGGGTTAGCCAATGATTTGGCTAGAGATTTTACTCAAACACTGCCAGCACATAAGATATTCACCTCTGAAAATCGATGTACATATGATTTTGGGAGCATGTTAAAAAAATTAGCTGGTTCTCAAGTCTTTTTCGGTTTTAGCTTCTAACTGGATTCTTGCAGGTTTCCCTTGTGTATATGGGTAGTTCCTCAATCATCCATAGGTATGTAGAGATCTTATCTAGCCTCTAAATGGTGCTGTATTTTCTGGGATCTCTCCATACAATTTCTGTTTGTTCACTGCTTGCCCCAAACAGAACCACAACTTCAAGATAGTAGAGCTCTGGGTGTTTCTTATTTATTCTTTATGGTGTTTGTCAAAGTCTTGAGTTTTACCCCATTCCCAAGCAAGTTGTTATTTCCCCCTCTGGTAGCAGAACTGCTGATGCTCTACCCAGTCCTGCTTTGGTCACTAAAAGAGCAAGGGGAACGTAAATGAGAATATTCCCAGGCAAGAAGGACATAGACTCCAGTTGTGTTTACCCTAAGTTCTAGCAGTTTTTTAAGAATAAATTTTTCTCAGTTTGTTGTCTGCTTTTGGCCACTTTCCAGACCTCTGATGTGGTTGTTTATAATGATTTTGTCCAGCTTACACTTTCTTTATGAAGAAAGAATTCTCTGACTCCTTCATGCCCTTGTGGATAGAAATTTCCCCTAGATCTAAAGCTATATTTTAAATTTATAAAATATATGAATTTTAAGGTGTACCTTTTATATTCTTTCTTTTCTTCCTATATTCTTATTTATGTATATAAACCTAGACTTTTAAAGATCATCTGTGGATTATCTAATTTGTGCATGGCCTACAGTAACTTCACTTCTGGTAGTATGGCCTAATTAAGGTTTGTAACTCTTAACAAAGTGTAATACAATTAGAGATATTCAGTTTAATGTGTTTTAATTTATATATGTCTATCATTTAAAAGCAAATACAATTTAGTTTTTGTTATCTGTCATACTCATGCTATCATTCATTTTTTTCCTGTCAAAGGGCAACTTATTTTTCTGTTCCATTTCTGACATGGGAAAGCATTCAGAGGAAAGTACACTTGGTAATGATACTTTAGGAAATATCTGATTATCTGATACCTACAGAAAATGTTTTCAAAGCACTGTTCAAAAGCTATCATTTGATATGTCACACCACCACTTCCACCTTTTCTTTCTATTCAAAGTGATAGTTTACATTTAGGACACTTGAAGCAAGTTTGTAGGAAAAAAATGTTCACATTACTGAAAGGAGTGCCACAAATTGTAATTTTTTCACTTATTAAATTTAAATAAATTGTAAAAAAAATTTTATATGCTGATGAAAAGGCCATGATACAAATAGTTTCATATATTGCCAGTAACAGAATAATATTAGTTATAAAACCTATGGAGGTATGCGAACAAATAAGATAACTAGAAGAAATGGATACATTTTTAGAAACACACAACTTACTAAGACTGAATCACGAAGAAATGCAACATCTGAACAGACCTATAACTAGCAAGGAGATTAAATAAATAATAAAAACCTCCCAACAAAGAAAAATCCAGTACCAGATGGCTTCACTGAAGAACTGTACCAAACATTTAAAGGAGAACTAATGCCAATCCTTCTCAAACTTTTCAAACACTTGAAGAGGAGGGAACAGTTCCAAATTCATTCTATCAGACCAGTATTACCCTGATACCAAAGTCAGAGAAAGATGTTAAAAGAAAATAAAATTACTGGCAAATACTCCTGATGAGTATTGATATAAAAATCCTCAACAGAATATTAGCAAATGAAATCAACAGATCATACACCGTGACAAAGAAGGATTTATTACTGGAATACAAAGATGCTTCAACATACAAAACTCAATCAATGTACTACATTAACAGAATGAAGGACAAAAACCACATGATCATTTCATTTGATGCAGAAAAAGCATCAGACAAAATCCAACACCCTTTCATGATTTAAAAAAATGCTCAACAAACTAAGAATAGAAGAGATTGACCTCAATACAATAAATGTCATATATGAAAAGTCCACAACTAACATAATACTTAATAGTAAAAAACTGAAAGTAATCCCTTTAAGATCGGGAACAAGGCAAGGATGCTCAGTCTGTCACTTCTATTCAGCATAGTACTGGAGTGCTACACAAGCAATTAGGCAAGAGAAAGAAACTAGAAGGCGTCCAAATTGGAAAGGAAGAAGTAAAATGATCTGTTTGCAGACAACATAATTGTATCTGTAGAAAATCCTAAGCACTCCACACATACAAAAAAGTGTTAGAACTAATAAACAAATTCAGCAAGGTTGCAGAATAAAAATTAACACACAAAAATCAGTTGTGTTTCTATATACTAACAATTAACAACCTCAAAAGAAAATTAAAACAATCCCATTTATAATAGCATTAAAAAAAGAATAAGATATTTAGGAATAAACTTAACTAAGAAGGCAAAAAGACTTATGCACTGAAAACTACAAAACATTGATAAAAGAAACTAAAGAAGACATAAATAAATGGAAAAACATCCCACGTTCATGGATTGGAAGACTTAATATTGTTAAAATGTCTACACTACCTAAAGTGACCCAAAGATTCAATGCAATCACTATCAAAATCCCAATAGCATTTTTTTGAGAGATATAAAAAAGCCATCCTAAAATTCATATGGAATTTCAAAAGACCACAAATAGTCAAAACAATATTGAGAAGGAAGAACATAGCTGGAGGCCTCATACGACCTGATTTTGAAACACATTATAAAGAAGCATATATAAAGAAAGAACGGAGCTGGAGGAATCACACTTCCTGACTTCAGGCTATACTACACAACTACAGCCATCGAAACAATCTGGTACTGGCACAAAAATAGACACCCAAATCAATGGAACAGAATAGAGTGCCCAGAAATAAACCCATCCACTTACTGTAAATTAATCTATGACAAAAGAGGTAAGAATAGACAATGGAGAAAAAACAGTCTCTTCAGTAAGCAGTGCTAGGAAAACTGGACAGCTACATGTAAAAGACTGAAAATTAGAACAATCTCTAACACCACATACAAAAATAAACTCAAAATGGATTAAAGACCTAAATGTAAGACCAGATACTATAAAACTCCAGGAGGAAAACATAGGTAGAACAATCTTTGACAGAAGTTGTAGGAGGGTTTTTTTTGGATCCTTCTCTTAAAGCAAAGGAAATAAAAGCAAAAACAAACAACTGGGATCTAATTAAACTTAAAAGATTTTGCATAGCAAAGGAACCCACCGACAAAATGAAAAGACAACCTACTGAATGGGAGAAAATATTTACAAATGATATGACTGATAAGGGATTAATATCCAACATATATAAACAGCTCAGACAACTCAACATCCAAAAAACAAACAACACAATTAAAAAATGGGCAGACAAATTGAATAGACATCTTTCTAAAGAGGAAAAGCAGATGGTCACAGGCATAAGAAAAGATGCTCAACGTTACTAATCATCTGGGAAATGCAAATCAAAACCACAATGAGATATCACCACATACTTGTTAGAATGGCTGTCGCCAAAAAGAACACAAATAACAAATGTTGGCAAGGATGTAGAGTAGAGGGAACCCTCCTACGCTGCTGGCGGGAATGTAAATTGTGCAGCCACTGTGGAAAACAGTATGGAGGTTACTCAAAAAACTGAAAATAGAACTACCATATGACCCACCAATATGACTCTAGGAATATATCCAAAAAAATCAAAAACAAAAACACTAATTTTAAAAGATACACGCACTCCAGTTCCTAGCAACATTATTTTCAATTGCCAAGATATGGAAGTAACTTAAGTGTTCATCAACAAATGACTGGATAAAGAAGATGTAGTTTATATATACAATGGAAAACTACTCAGTCATAAAAAAGAATGAAAATTTGCCATTTGCAGCAATGTGGATGGACTTGGAGAGCATTATGCTAAGTGAAATAAGTCCAACAGAGAAAGATAAATACTGTGTGATATCACTTATTTGTGGAATCTGAAAAATGCAACAAACTAGTGAATATAACAAAAAAGAAGCAGACTCACAGATATAGAGAACAAGCTAGTGGTTACCAGTGGAGGGGCAGTATAGGGGTGGGAGAGTTGGAGGTACAAACTATTGGATGTAAGGAAGGCTACAAGAATGTATTGTACAACATGTGGAATACAGCCAATATTTTGTAATAACTGTAAATGGAGTGTAACCTTTGAAACTGTATAAAAATTTAAAAAAAAATGACATACTATGCCATATACACAAGACTGGAACAATTAAAAATTGAATAAATACAAAATATTGACAAGAATGTGGAGTAATGGGAACCGTCAACCACTAGTGTGAATGTACAGTGGTACCAGCATTCAGGAAATCAGTTTGGTAGTACTTAGGAAAGCTGATGTGCACTCCCTACAATCCAGTTACTCCACTTCTACAGATAGACCTTAGAAAGCCTCTTGTTCTTGCATCTGTTAAGGAATGCTCATTGAAACTGGTTGTAAAAACAAAGAATTGTTAGTAGTTATATATATATATATATATATATATATATATATATATATATATATATATATATGTATTAGAATGGAAAAATTGTGGTCTCCTCATTTATAGTGGACATGAACAAACTAGATACACAGATGGGTCTCAAGATAATTTTGAATGATAAAAAGCCAGTGTCAGAAGATTTCATTACAATGATTCTATTTATGTAATATTCAGAAACATACCAAAACAAAGATACATTGTTGGAACACTGAAGTTCTCAAAAGTTAAATAAGCATACATTTTTTTTTTTTTTGAGAACTTGTAGCTAAGTTTCATAGGTTTCCCGTCTCTTTTTCTGGTTATAGGAAGCCAGTGTTTATTTTTCATTATGTTGCGTATGCTTCTAGCAGTAGTCCCCCCACACCCTTGTAATTTGTTGCTTTTTTATTTTTGGTGGCCTGGGAAACCAGAAAACTAAGCTCGGCAGAATCTTGCATAAGACAAGCAGTCTCCAGATTTGGGCCTAGGGCACTCTCCTATGAGCAAATTGCATGACCTTATGTGCACAGGCAATGCAACATTCATTTATTTAACAACTATTCAGCAGTTTCCTACCACATGCCAGAGTCTATTCTGGGTTCCAGAAATACAGCAATGGATAGTAAGACCAAATCCTCAAGCTTATGTAACCTACAGTTTAGGGGCATCTGTTTGAACTCTTGACTCTATTCTGAGTAGACAAGGCTGCTTCATAAGGTGGATTTGGGTGTAGGGGCCATTTCTGTAGTCACAAACACACACATTCCAGTGTGAACATGTAGAAGTACAGAGCCTACAGCCATGTAGGCTTTGGCTGTATGTGTATGACTATAGATATGAGTAACGCTGATGGACCTGATAATAATGCTTGGGAAGTTACACTGCAATGGTACCATGGGGTTTGTTCTGCATCCTAGACTATGTTTGCTGAAGTCTAACCAGACAGACAATGGTTGGAAGTAAAGCAAAAATTTAAATAATCTTTCCTCAGTGGCATTTAGTTTCTTTCCAAGTAAACTAGGTGAATATCTATTATTGCTATGCAAGACAGGCAGTTTTCTTTAAAAGTGACTTGCAAAATGCTAAGAGGAACACCAAGAGCTTCAGGTCATAAACTGATCATCTAGGGGTGTATGGCATTATGTTAATAAGGTTAGTGTAAGACTTTCTTCTCTGAACGTATTTATCACTGGTGTTGGGTAAAGTAGGACACTTCAGGCTCTCAGCTTTTATTCCTCTTAGCTAGTCCTTTATTTCTGGAAAAGTTTGTTTTTATCTACCACTAAATTTGATATTAAAAAACAAAGAAATAAAACATGTCCATTCATCCAGGATGGTATATGGTATACTATAATCATTCCTTGTTGTATTTATTAACTGTCTAATAACATTATCAGGTTATTTTGCATTTAACTTCGAAGTCCCTCTTCATGGATTGTCATTCTGACTCTTCTCTGGTTCAGAGACCTGAGCAAATTTCAAATGTCCATGTCAGTTGCCATTTGAAAACAACTCTTTTTCACAATTTTCTGACACTAATAGTAATCAGAGAAGCTTTTGAAAACAAGGGGACACTTGAATTTTCAGAGTATAAATGTGCATGGCCTCTGAACTCATACTCTGATTTCATCAGGTAAAAATAATGACTAATCGATACAAGTGGCTAGGTGTTTTCATAGGTTAATTCACTAGGAGTCAGTGTCTTGACCTGGGAGTTTATGTAAACATCTGTCTCAAGACGAGTCCAGCGCTTTAGATGTTTTGGTGGACTTGTTTTCCACTCCCTTCCCTGGTTTAAAACAACACATACTTTAAATAGTTTGGTTTAAGTCACATGCTGGTTGTTTCTCTTGAGGAATATCCCCAGCACTTGTCAGCAAGTGGGTTACAGACTGTCACGCTGGGACATGCTGACAGCTGTGTTCCAGCTTTTCCGGTATCTTCTCCACCTCCTTCCACATAACCTCTCGGAGCTTGTCAGTCACTCCTGGCACCCATTGCTGCTGTAATTTACCTATTCATTCAAACTGTACTTCTGAAAGGCAATGAAACAAACAGTCAATGTAAACACTTGAAAGGCACATATGACATATAAGGCTTATGAATTTTTTTTAAAAAAGGTCTCACATTTTAGAGCTCTAAGCGATTATTTTTATGCTGCTGTACAAAGTAAACTCAATTTGGAGGTCATAATGAATGAATCCCTAGATGTTTACCAAACTCCCAAATTAAATTTCATTCTCGTAACTGTTTTACAAATACATTGGCTTACCTAATAAAATAGGAACAACTCTATGTTGCTACAGAGTATAGAATACTGAAGCCTTTAGGACTCATTGAAAATTAGGTATTCTGCTTGATTAACGAATTTGGCCCATTCAGATGTTTTGGTACCATGAAGTCATGCTGTTCTAGAAGAGATGACTGAAACAACTGTTTTCAAATTGTGCAAGATACTGGTAATCATTATTTTGGAGAATTATAAATAAAGAAATGAAATATAATTACTTGATTTGAAATTTCAATTTTTGTAATTAAAAATTACACTTTTTCTTCTTATACACTTTGAAAAGTAAAAAGTTTTTGAAAGTATAATTTTTGACAAAGCAAATGAGAAAAAGAGATTCAGTTATGTCTTGAGTAGCATAATAAAAATATTATCAGCAGAAGCACACAAAATAATTTATATTTTGTAATCTTAATAATCTTAAAATTTAAAAAAAAATTGGCCACATATACAAATATCCCAATATAAAATTCTATTCTACAAGAAGTTAAAGTATGAATGTCTTATTCTTACCATTATAGATTATTAATTTATTCATTTCCACTTATAACATTTGAAAACATTTTTAAAGTGTTTTTTTAAAATAGGACCTGTGAATTTTATTCATGTAACCAATTTTTTTTCTCACTTTTGCCAACTTCTTAAGATCTATCTTCTACTTTTGGAAATAGTAATGCTGATGCCAATGTTTACATCTTGTGAAATGAGTTCTCCAAGGTATCTTTATTTTTAAAAAATTTTTTCATAATTTAAAAATTCTTCAGAGGAGGACTTACAAACAGTAACTTCTCTAGCTTTTTGTAGGTATTACCTAGTGTTTTATTCCTTATTCTAGTCCTATTAGCATTTATGAGAGCAGATTCTTGGACTAGAAAGATTGCCTCCATACCATTTGCTTGTAAGATATTTTTCCCCTTGGAGTTTCATTGGGAACTTTCTGGATGGCCTGATGGTGCTACCACTGGTGAGAATTTGGTCAACTAGCAGTCACTCAGTTATGTGATGATGGCAGCTGGTATTTGTGCCACTGACAAAGAGGGTATTAGATCATTGGCTAATCATTTCATTATCATTTTATTAAGGGAAAAGCATGTAAAGGAATAAGAAGTGAATCTACTTCTATACTCCAGATATTGTATGCCTACACTTTCAACTCTTATGATCATTTCCTAAGACTGAGGTTCCTGAAAGACAGGCAACTGCTTTTTCATATTGCAATTATGAACCCTGATACAATTTTTTTCAATATGTATTATGCCTGGAAATTTGGAGTCTTGGGGAAAAAAATGGAGGATTTTTGTTGTTGTTGTTGTTATTTTTTATTCCCCTCTGAGGAAATCTTAAATTTGAAAATTTTTCATTAAAAGCAAAAGTACCTTAGAAAACTCCTTTATGACAGCAGCATGCCTTGGGAAGAATCAACTCAGATCACTATTAGAGAGTTTCTTTTTACTGCTGTGTAATAGAATGGAGAAGAGTTCAATTGCTAGAATTCCTCTAGGGGAGAATTAGGTATGTGTTTAGAAAAAGAACATATTTTATTTATAAATATATTTTAAAATTTTATAAATTTATAACATTAAAAATTTTTTTATATTAAAAATATATATTTATTTATACTCAAATAACAAAAGACCTAAATGATCCTCTAAGAAAGTGGGCCTTGTTAACCAGAAGTCCCTTTGTTTTGTTGAATTCCTTGATGAGTTGAACATGGAAGTTTAAAGACAGTAGCTAGGATACAGATACATTGCTCTGAAAAGAATAGGGAGGGGATGGATGGGTAGGAAAGGAGTAAGAAATTCTTGAGGAAAGAGAAAATTTGGAAGGGAGGAGAAGAAAAATGAGGATGTACACTGCAAATGGGAAAAGAAAGAATGAAAAACCCCTTGTGCAACTTGACTGAGGAGGTACTTAGAGGAAAGCAGACATTTCTGATAAGGTTTTTAAATTGTTTGCTGAAATTAGTGAGGATTAATGCCACCTCCTTCCTCCCCTAGTAACTCCAGCAAAGGTTGCATTGCTCATTAACATTAGATAGAATGCATTCTTCTGGGTGATACCAAAGAGGTATTGAGTTCTTTTCCAGCTAGATATGGACAAAAGCAGCAGATACAAGAACTGAACTTGGGGAATGTGCAGTTGACCTTGGGGTCACACAAGAACTTACCCTTTTCATAGAGGCAGAGCTTTCTTATTAAAAGGTGAAAGGCTTTTTTGATAAAGTGACATATAAGTGATCTTGAAGTAGTTTTTTCTTCATGCACAGAACTACATAGCAGATCTAGTTCCTAAATTTCAGATTGGACTTAAATAACAAATAAAGATGAGTGTCCATTTATATGGAACTCCAGCCTGGCAACCTGGAAAGCTATTCATATCTCAGCTGGTTCTGACAGTGGGATATGAATTGTTACAACCCTCAGTTTTAATACATTTGGAGTTGACTTAATATACAGCAGTTTTAAAGGAGCTGAATAAAAATAAATGCAGGGCTTGTCTTGGCTAAATGACCTTATGAAAGTCCAGGCTTGGCTTGATCATGTGTGAAATAATGAATGTTAGGGAAATGACCTCTAAGTCTAATGTGATGAGTTTATCATTAGAAAAAGTTACTCCTTAAGTGGCTATAAATGTTTCTGTGATCTTTCTCAAGGCCTTAATTTTCCAAATGGCATTTACCTCCTGGAAATACTAATAAAATAGATCCATAGGCAATCCCTAGTTCTAAAATGACCCTCTAGCCACAGTCTGATACTTCTAAAGTCTTAGTGGATTCTTTTCTCAATGGGGTTTGGCTTTTACAAAAAACATTTTATAAATAATGGAAGTATAAAATCTAATTAATGAATGTAATAATAGCTATGAAATGCCAAATTATGAAGGCAGTGATATTGACAATAAACCTGTTATGATGATGATGATAATAGTAATAAACCTAATCATTGGAAATCTTTGTACTAACAACACTCCTCATTCATTAAAACATGGCTATTGAAAAGTGATTAAATTGATTGACAAGTTTTTAATTTCTCAGGTACAGAAAAAATATCCGCTAATTGATGAGCTGATGTTCATTCATTTATTCATTCATTCATTCAATAAAGGAATACACTGGTAAAAAAAATTCAGATATAATTTCTCCATGAAGTTTACAGTCTTGTGGGAGGGTCAGTAATGTATCAAACGCCCAAACGAATGAAAAATTGCAACAGTGATGTTAGCAGCATTTGCTCCTTCCAAGAGAATAGAGAAGGCTTCCCTGAGAAAGTGATACTTGAGCTGACATCTGAAGGAAGAGTAGGAGCTAATGAGGGAAAAAGGGAGGGAGGACTGTTCTTAGTAGGAAAACTTGTGGCAGTCTGAAGTGCTGTGAATCAAAGGGATTGAACCAGGGCCTCTGTAGCTTGAAAAGACCAGAGGGGAGCATGGTGGCACGAGGCTTGAAAGGTAGATGAAGCTGGACCACCCGTGGACGTGTATGCCATGTTATGGTGAGTTGTCTTTATCTTAATAGGTATGCTAAGTCACTGAAGTTTTTAAGCAATGGTTTATAGCAAGGGGGTGGGAGTACAGGCTAAAATGATCATAGTTAAGATTTGGAAATATCGCACAGGCTACAATTTGGAAAACAGATGGGAGGGAGGCCAGTTTGGATGTGAGTTGACTAGGTAGAAGATGATTGCAGAACTCCAGGAGAAAGTTCATACAAGCTTGGACTAGGAAGGTGATGGTGGATTTGAAAAGAAGGGGTCAGATTTTCAGGGCTGAGGGGTGACTGGAATTTCTCAGCAAATATCTGGCAAGGTTTAAGTATATTTCATGAAGGCAGCTTTACTGGCAACACCTACATTTGAGTGGAACCTTTCCTTTTCCCATGTCAGGACTCCTGATAGAGCAGGAAACAAAATGAGCTGTCTACAACTTTCCTTATTAATCACTTCATTTTCCCTCTGCACATAGGCTTCTAGACATGGTGGGTTTTGAGCCATGGACTCTGGCCTTACCTTTCAGAAGCTGCATGGCAAAGCTGGACACTACTATCTAGGGGGTACTTGGTAGCCCCTTCTGTTTTCTGGGATCTGTAGCTCTCTTTTCTGCCTAAATTTGGCTTAGGTTATGAGCTCTTTATAATCTGAAGTTTTGGAGTACATGGAGGTGATGGAAAACCTTGGAGAGCATTATCTTTTCTGTGAAAAATAAAAACTAAGGAAAACATTTATCTCTGACCTTTCTACTCCTCCTTCCTGCCAGTGATGTTTTCCCTTGGCAGACATGCCTGACTAGTGTGTCCCTTCTACCTAAATCTGATAATAGGACACTATTACCCTAAACTGTATGAAATAGGAAGAAGCATTTTCTTTAAACCTAACTCCAGTTTGAGCTGTTTGTTCCAGGAGAATTCCCCTCAGGGAGGTTTTTTTTTTTCTAAGAAAATACCTTAATGGCTCCATTGACTATGAAAAAAGTAGGCCAATGGCCCTTGTGTCAGTCTAGATGGGAAAGCATGAAATAGAATATCAACAGCTCTAAAATGGCAGGAATTTAGGGCTTCTCTGCTGTTGGCTTGGGAAAAGATGAAAGGAGAGAAAAGTCTAAGAAGTAAACTGGCTGCAGAGAAGGACCCGGCTTTTCATCATCAGTGAGAAGATTCTATGGATCTAGGAAAGAAAAATACATTTCCAGAGAAAGGAACATCTGAAATTCAGTATGCAGATATTTTCAGCTCTGGGTTGTAATTATTCTTATTATCCCCAAACTTTTGGTCAAGTCTGTTATGCACAACAGTTTTGTGTTAGAGGTTCTTAAGGGCAGTAAGAGAGACTATTACCGAGTTCAAACTTGTTCTACTCGTGGCATGATAGGCCAATAAATTGGGAGATGAAGTGTTGGGTCAAGGAATAATGACTTTATTCTAAAAGCCAGCAGACCAAGAAGGGGAACTAATGTTCTAAAGAACCATCTTACCCAAGTCAGAAATCAGGCTCTTTTTACATTAAAAGGAGGAGGGGGTGTGGTTGGTTGTTGCAAACTTCTTGGTGTCAGAATCCTTTGTTCTTGCAGCTGTCCGTATAGGTCAGGTCATGATGTTTCTGTAAACCTCCAACAAGACAAATGTTATTCTCTGTTCTGCAACTTTTTATCTCTATAAGAATGGAAAAGTGTTGTACTCTTAAAGGACAGAGACTTGAGAATGGGCTGTCCTCTACATTTCAGGCTCTAGGCAACATTCTCTTACAAAAGGCGCAGAACCAGTATGACTATGCACAGAAAACAGAGTGCAGAGTTAGAGCTAAAGGAACAGATCTAATATGGAGTCAGACTTGTCTTTCCCTGTTACAAGAAGAGACCATGTCCATACTAGTGAGAATCAGACTAGAGAGGAAAGAGCAGCTTCAAGGAGGGAGATGGCGAGCAGAGTGCAGGGAAGTGAGTAAGGAGCAGAATTCTGAGTGAGCTTCTATGGAAAACATGAATGCATCCCTCATCTTATGCCTCAGAAATTCTAAGACACATTAAAGACAACACCAGAATTTCACAGTACTAAGAATGGGGGCTTGAGTCACGTATTTGAAGATCAAAAAGTTATACCAGAAGGCTAGAGACTGGGAGCCATCTTGGTTTTCATTGTTCAGAGCTGTTTCTAGGATGGAATCAGCCAGATGGTGCTCCCTGGACCTCAAACTGCCTTGGATCAGATGGATGGGTGATGGTTCATGGAGGCACTGGGTGCTGACATGGAACTTGATATTCATGAACTTGTGTATATATATTTGGCTGCTAAACTGACTCCTTCCTCAACCCCATCACTATACACTTCCACAAAAGCACTACAGATTGCTATTGCTTTTCTCTGCTTTTGCTGTTAAAGGAGGTTATAGTTTTTATAGAAAAGTAAGAAAATAACTAATTTGTAGCAACACTTGAACAATATTGAGTACCCTCTCTGCTATGTGCTTCCACACACCTATTTGAATGTTACTGCAATAACTGTCCATTATAGTTACTATTATCTTTATTTTACAGATAAAGAAAATTAAGTTTAGAAAGGTTGTGACTTACCCAAAGTCACACAGCTTGTGTGTTATGGAATCTCAACTTGAACCCAAGGCTTTCAACATCAAATCCAGTCCTCTTTCTATTATGTCAATTTTCCTGAGTTTATTTTAATACAAAATCATGGGAGTGAAGAGTTTTTTGTTTTGTTTTTTTTTCTCACTGTGATTTTCTCCAAGTTTCAAACTCCAATACTGACAGCTCTGGGTACAGAAGCATGCTAGGAGTCTATCTTGATGACATTTTTTATGCTAATTTCTTTATAACTATAGAGTAACAAATGATGAGATACAAAACTAAGAATAAGTTGGAGTTCTTTAATTGGGAGTCTATTTTCATGTCCAGTTAATTTTTTCCCCAGTCGGTAAATAATACATCATTTTAGAGAATTGTAAGAACATTCTCATTATAAGTAGTACTTAGGATTTACAAGAGGTTAGGGGAATGACTTTTCAATCTGGTAATTATTTTTATGTGTATTCACTTCCTGTTGCCCCAGGAACTCAGTGAAATGCTATTTGTTCCCTGGAGAAATTATTTCAGATCTCTATATTGATAAGACACCACATATATACAATTTATACTTATTTAACATATTAATTCCAGGGAAACATGAACAAAGTTATATGAGATTTCATTAAAACTTTGGCTTTATTCCTAGTTTTATGGGCTAGTGAATGACCTAAGAGATCACCTCCTCCAGCCCCTGCCTCTACCTTGTGTGGCATCTGAACAATTCAAAAAAGGGCATTTCTGCTATTCCTAAAACTCTGGAATTTACCTACCTAACCTAAATCTCCAAAGACCACACTTCCTACATCTAAACATATATTTCTGTCTAACTTAAATCAATCTTTTCCATTATTACCTGGCAATTTCTGTCTAGAACTTTGTGTCCTGTCTCCACTAGAGACAAAACTTAGATGGTCAGCCACTTCTGTGCAAAGACAACTTGTAGATTCAATACATGTGGTTAGCTCTCAACAAGACCAAATGATCTTATTAAATTTTTTTTGCCTTCTGGGTCCAGTTTTCCATTCTTATAGCCATATTAGTGGATCTCTTTTGGATGTTTGTCTTTCATCCATTCATCCTAAAACTGTGGATTCCAAGATTATGTGTGGCCATGAGGTGATCTGAACACTTGGACTGTAATTCAAGTGTGAGCCAGAAAGAATGACCTTTCATTGATAAGATTTCACTTGGAAATTACCATAGCTAGTGTTTTAGGTGCTGCTTTTTACCTGGTGGTATGAAAGGGGAGGAAGCTGCTAACAACATCCATAAAGTATTCATTTTTTAAATTTAAAAATATTTATTAAGTGTTTATTATGTGCTAGGTACTATTCTAGGTACTGTTTGGGATCCATCAGTGAACAAAACAAGACTCTAGGTCCTCTTAGAGCTTATGTGACAGATGTCTGTGTGTCATATGCATTTTGTGGCATGTATTTATGGTATTTGTCAGCATGTATTTATGGTCTGTAATATATCTGGAGCATCTACACATCTGGAAAGGTTCTCATCCTCACATCCTCCCAAGCTGGGGAGGTTGGATGATGAGAAGTCCCAGTTCCTGGCTCAGGAAAAAACAAAACTGGGAATATATTTTCAAATGAAATATTCTTTATATGCTGGTACTTGCATTCTGATACTTTGTGTGTTCAGAATGCATGTAGTGGGTTCATGTGATGCCTTACCTTCTTTGTAGGACATTGTTTCTGTAGAAAAAGTTTTGCATCTCACACAACTCACTTATGATCCAATATTTGGGATATATTGAGTTTGTAAATTGGGAATTCACTGTGCATCTGTCTAAACCTACATAGAGTATGAGTATGGGTGTGTTTATGCACATTTAGGTATACATTCATATAAATATAACAAAAGCAAGATAGAGGCTATTTATTAAACACATATATATTGTGTACCTATTCTCTACAAAACATGATGGTGGACTCTTTCAGTAAGAATAATGAGTGCATAGGAGATGGGATAAGAGAGCCTGTTTCCAAATTTGACTCAGATGCTTTATATACTTGCAAGTTGTATAATCTGGAGAAAGTCATTTAACTTTTTGATTTTCAATTTCCTCATCGAGTGTTGGGAAACAGCTTCTAAGTTACAGTACTGGCTGTTGTTAGGATTAAATGAGATGATGTATGTGAATGGTACTAGGCACTTAATAAATGTCTATTTTTGAAAAGTAGATACAGATCCTGTTCTGAAGGAAGACTCAAACACATGCATGCATTTGTCCCTGATAAGAGGGAGAGAGAGATACAGATAAATGGATGCTGTTAGAGTCCAGGGAGATATTGTACTCAGAACATATGACGGGATAGGGGTTCAGGAAAGGTGCTGGAAGTCCTGGCATTGGAGTGGGATGGGATTTGCACAAGAGGAAATGATAAGGGTAGTCTAATTCGAAGTACAGAGAACTTTAAATAGTTTAGCCACACATACCCACATATCCTTTATGTTGAGGAAGATGTTACGGATGTGCTATTATCTGTGTCTTCTCCTTGTGCACTGTGTGATTAAAGACAGTAACCACAGTCAGGTCACCCAGTAACCAGTCTAAAAGGACTGGATTTTCTATCTTACTTGCTATCTTCTAATTTAACTGCAAATTTAAAATCAGAAGAATTACCTGATTTCTTATTGTCAAATATGGTCTGTCTTTGTTTTTCCCTCTAGTGCCATAAATTCACACACAGATACACACAAACATATGGTTTTAAAATGAACTGTATTCCAAAATATTCATGAAGATGATACTCAACAATAATTCCATTTCTTGAAGGTCAATGGGGTTTGTAAAATATGTAATAAATTTACATAGTAACCTCATGGGCTAATTCCAGGCTCCATTCATCTCCAACGCATGGAGCAGTCTTTCTCCTCCAACCTCATATGCCACAGTTTCCACCCCTATTCCCCAACACACACACACGCATGCACACATGGACCCACCACTGTCCTCCAGCCGTGTCAAATGAGTTAAGGCTCCAGACTCACCCAACTTGTTCATGCTTCTATGTCTCTCTGCCTGGAAAGCCACTCCACTTCCCCTCCTATTTCCTTAGGCCACCTGCTCTGCCTTCCTGACCAACTCAAATGCAGTCTTTCTGTAAAGTGGTCCCTGGGGCCTACAAGGAAAATAGATCTTCATGCCTCCTTGGTACTTCAGTTTCAGCACTTATCACCCAATATGGGAATTTATTTTTTCCCTGACTATCTTCCCTATCAAGCTGTGAGATCCCACAGGGAAAGGCTTATGCTTTAATACATTCTTGTAAAGCCTGGAGTTATGTAGAAGATATGTAGAAAATATTTATTGATTGAATAAGTGAATGTAAACAATTGAAATGATGTAGGACATTTTTTTTCTTTCCTGACTTTTCTATACCCAGAGTGATTGAATTCAGTTAAGCATATTAGAGGATAAACCAACCAAAGGGGAAAGACTGGGAGTAAGAATGAGGAGAAAAAAATTGGATGCTTTGGGTGTTTTTTTCAGGCTATTCTATAGAAAAACTATGCAACTCCTGATAGAGTGGTTCTCAATCTGGGCTCTATATTGGATTCACCTGGGGAATTTGACAAACATGATGCCTGGGTCCCAACTGTAGAGACTTTGATTTAATTGGTGCTCAGTGTAGCCAGAGCATAAGTTCCCCTGGTGATTCAAATGTACAGACAAAATGGAAATTCAGTGAAGACTGTTGTTAGTGCTTCCCTGAGAATGAGACTAAAGTGAACAGAGGGATGGGAGCATACCGTGTGTGTGTGTGTGTTAATTCATCAAGAGTGTGAATTCATGATAGGCAGTTTAGGGAGCTGCTTTTGAATTTATTAATATTTTTAAGTTTTAAGGTGCAAATCTAAAGTAAATAAGACCAATGTTTATTAAGTACATTTACAAATAGGCCACCTGAAGAGGTTGTTTTGAAATCAAACTCTTCTGGAAATTGGTTTTCAAAGTTGTTTAACTTTTGCTTGACAGTTGATTCATTTTTAAGCTTCTAATTTCAGACTAAATAAACACACAAGTAGATTATCTAGATAATTGAAGCTGAACCTACTCTAGGCTCTAATTAGCCCACTACTTCAGGTGAAAGTGTGTCTATTTCGAATTTTTAGCTACTTGAAGACAAAGCACAGTTTCTGTCTGTTTTTTTTTATGAGTAAATTACAAATATCATTGCAGCTTTAACATCTTCATTTTCTGAGGAAAACGCAGGCAACACGATGTCATGGTGGGAACTTCAGTTTGTAGCTAGCTAGCATTTAATGCTGCATGATCTGGAGGATTTTTTGAAATATAAGAAAGGAATTTATATAAATAATTTTAGAAATGTGGCTTTTAAATAAAATATTGGCTGCATAATCCTGTATTCCAATCCAGATCCAACTGAATACTTTAAACCTCATCTAAGATTATCCAGATTACCCAGAACCAGTGATGGGCTCTGATTCTCCCCCTTCCACTGGAGCCTGAAATCTCTTGGCACCAAGATTATGCTTAAACTGAATCAAAGACTAGAAACTCTGAAATGTCCCAATAGGACAGAATTATTTTTATTTCTATTGTTGTTTCAATGTAGAAAGTACAAGCACTTTTTTTTTCTTTACTTAGACTTTTCACATACTAGGAAAAGCTCCATGAGCAACAGTCTTCATTTCAAAGGGCATTAGTGTGAAAAGAGTATTTTCCATTCTTTACTCTTTTCTTCACTTGTATTCCAATAAAGGGCAAAAAGCCATGAGAACTTGCTAAAATATAGGTCTGCTACCCTTAGAATGCAGCATAGAGTAGACCCATCTAGGACGGTGTGTATGCTGAAAACTCCAGGAGATCCTTGTTATCATAATGGTAAGATTCTGAGGAGTATGGTAATATTTGACTAGAGATGAAAACAAATAGAGGAAATAGATATAGAAACAATTCACTTCATAGCACGAAGTGTTAAATATGTACTTTGTACTGATGATACTTTGATAAAAGTCTAGTATCTGAAAAGTTATTTTTAAATACTGTTTTATTTAGATAACAAACCTCCATATGGCTTCTCTAAATTCTGTACAGAAATATGAAATGATGTGGGTTACTTGCTCTTGTACACAGTTAGTTAGTTATTTTTATCCCCATTTACTAAAGAGTAATGACTCACCAAGAGTTGTTAAGTTTTCTGCACATCGTCCTTCAGCTTACTGATGCTGAGTGTTATATTAATAAATTCTGTGCTATTTCCATGCTTTGTCCTAGTTTTCACGTTTCGGCTAGTGTGGGTCTGCCTGTTCCTGAGAAATGGGCACAGCCTTGGTTTTTGTAATTCGATCTGATATATTTTGCTTAAATCCAGGGAAACTGGATTTAAATTTATTCAACCAGAAAGTCATAAAACAGAGAGTTCAACCAAAAATGTGGTCTCATGATAAATAATTAAATTGTAAAGGAGAGAAAATATGGTCACTTTAAAGCTTATTTTTTGCATTATGGAGTTTTGCAATAGAGTTTTGGAAAAACTTATATGATACTTAGAAAAATATCAGGAATGATTTAAAATCATAGTTATTAATAAATGCAGTAAGTTTTATTGTCTAAGCAAATTCTTGTATCTTAGCATCCAAGGGACAGGTGAGCTGTATATACAATAGTCAAAGCACTTTTATTGAATGATTTTGTTTTTGTTTGTCTTTGACTTAAAAAGTCTAATTTTCTGGCCTAATTAGATGGATGATATCCACTTGGGTGATAAAGTTGAAGATATGAGCTACTATTATATTTTGATCATGACACACAGTTGCTGGAAAATTAGATTCCTTATAATTCAATTGATGCTAAAATTACATTACAGATTTCTATTGTTTTGTTATTTTGCTTTCTTTTGTTTGATCCTTTTTTTTTTTTAATTGTATAGTTGTTTTGGAAATTAACTTAGATACCTTCAAGTGGTGGAAACATATGAGCTGAGTTTCTAGTGTTCAAAAAATTGAGGAATTTAATTTGAAATGTGAAATTTTTGTTGCTCTTCATCTTTACAGGATAAAGATGGAACATTTTTCTCTGATTTTACTTAGGCAAGTATAACATTTCCCACCCTTGAATCATTCTCATTCCACTTTCCACAAATTTTTGCTGTCTACCATCCATACTCTTACTTACTATATCTTTTTCATTGACTTATTTTTATACTTAACCTCATCGTAAGCAGAAATAATCCATGAAATGACAGATTTCATGTACTAATTATATATTTTTTCATTACTTAGTAGCAAAATGAGTACTAAAGTATTACAAATTAAAGTGTTTTATCCTTGTACCATCTAAAATCAAGTGAAGTACTAATATTTGGGTAAAACCTATCCTGATCTAACAACTGGGCATTTGAAGTAAAAGTATTTAAAATTTTTCTCTGTCTCTTTCCTTTTTAAAGTTTGGAAACGGTGACCTGACTTATCAAGTTACTTTCCAAGTGGTGCTTCTCAGGCTCTTTTCCTCCATATGGAGATGATGGAGGATGCAGAGCCCTCTGTTCAGAACAAATCAATGGGCCAGTTCGGGCTGTTGATTATTCTGGGCAGGTACGCCGTAACTCCACCACTTTCTCTCCTGCTGAAGAAAGCACAACAGAATGCAAGGGAGCTAACCTTGATTTTCTGTATTTTTAAGAGTAAATCATTTACAAACTCAGTCCTTTAACTATGAGTAGTAAAAAACAATTTCCTTACAACACGCCCCTCTACTGATTGCAACATCATGCTTGAGAGCCTCTGTTCTTACAAATTAAAAGGCGCTGCCAGAATTTTTTTTTTCTGTTTTAAATTTACATTCAAGCAACAGTGTGCTTGGGAATTTTTTTTTTTTAATTTTCAACTACAAACGATTGTTTTAATTCTGTTCTCTTTAATACCGCTTCTCCACTTTCAAAAAGATTCTTTTAATCTCGGAATTTAAAAAAAGAGAATACTGTATTGAGAACTCTGTGTGACCTGATGGATTATTATGGGGATTATTCTTGGTAATTATAGGGTGACCAGTTTGTCCCAGTTTGCCTGGGACTTTTCTGTTTTTAGCACTGAAGTCCCACATCCTGGGAAATCCCTCACTTCTGAGCAAATGGGACGGATGATCATCCTAAAGCAGGCTGACATAAATTGAGAATGTGACTGGATAGGACTTTACTTGCGTGTATAGTTTGGTAGTCTGTATATTTAAAGATGCTGAAATCTTGGACTTCCAACATAATCATCACAGCTAAAAATGTTAGAGATCTTTCTATTGCTCAAGTTGTCCATTCTCTAAATTGCTTCTACAGTGAGCGATCAACACGCATCTTAATCAAGTCACTGCCTTGCATAATAAGGCCTCAAATTTATTTTAGGATAAATTCAAGCTCTTGAAAGTGACTCATCCAGCCTCGTTTGATTTAGACCACTGGTTCTCAAACTTTACTCTGGTAAGAACCACCTAGAAAACATGTTTAAATGCAGATTCCTGTGCCCCTGATTCAAGGAGAATAAATTTGGGGAGTAAAAGCATTTTTTAAAAAACAATTACAGTCAGTGATTCTTTTTTAGGTAGTCCTTGGACCATGTTTTGAGGAAAACCAACCTAGTTCCTGTTTTATTTTGTTTGGTTTGTTCTGTTTTCTAGATTTATCTCTTGCATTCACCCCTTACACTTTATTCTCTGGGCTTATGACAATTTAGTTAAACTGCTCAGAGTTCCAAGCCTTCACACAAATGCCGGGCCTTCTACCTGAAGCCTCTCCTACATCTTTGTTGGCCTGTTGGGATTTCTACCTAGACATCCTCATCCCCAGGAAGCCTCTGCTGAGGCCCCTGTTAGGTTGAATTCTCTCCTTGCTCTCCATTAGGACCCTGCCTCCTCCTGCCAAGTGCCAAAGCACACTCGGGAGAGCACCTGCTCCTGGTGCTTACCTCCTGTAACCTGAGTTCAGTGCCATAGATGTCTCTCATTTATCTTATTTATGATTGTAGCCTCAGGTTCTAACTCATTGTTTACAGAAGAATTAAATTGCTTTCTTAACAGATAGATTGATGTAACACAGTCCTAGCTGAGCCAGAACTGGACTTAGGTGCATCTGGTATTGGAGTAGCCCCTTCCCCAGCCCTTCTTGTATCTATTGGGATGTCTGGGGGCTTAGGAACCCTGGGATTTGGATTTGGGGAGGAGAGGGAAGGAAGAGAACGAGAAGTTACAGGGTTAGTGCAATATCATTGTGCTCCTTCCAGCTGGACCTGAGGGACTGGGCTGGAGCCTGAGTAGGGAATAGAGTCGTGGCAGTTTCATCCATGTCACAGAGGCTCAAGGGGCAGATGTAATGCAGCTAGGCAGCTTGAGACCAGGGAGCCACATGTTTTCCCTGACACCACACACACACACACACACACCCTGCACATACACCACACACACAACACATACCACCCTCACACACTATACACTCCACAGACATCACACATACATACCACACAATATAGGTACATATAACTGTTTACACATGCCACTCACCACACACACACACACACACACACACACACACACACACACACTTACACACACACATACTCTCAAAGTTTCTTCCTCCACCACCAGCACCACCACCACCAAGGACCCGGCTTTGCCGCCTGGGGGCTCTGGGCTGCTGTCATCAGGGCTGGCAGTGCTGTCTCAGAGAGAAACAGCAGTACCATTGTCCTGACCGGTCATGAGCGCCTGATCTCCCTGGAAAAACCCAGAAGAGGTTGGGTGCAGGTGCAGAGGGAGGGTCATGAGCTTAGATCTTGCATTAACAAAAGGGGGATGAGTGCTATCATCATTGGGACTTCATTTGTGAAAACTGAACATTTGAATGAGGCTGAGAATAAGAAAAATCCAGCATTTAGACAGAGCCCATCATGAAAGTTCAGCCTCAGATTGCCAAAATGAGACCTTCTCATAGGACTGGACCAAAAGATCTATGAAATGGGCTGGCTGAAGGTTAAGGTTTCATGCCTTCTGGACTTTTTTTAATGAGTCACTCATCATTCAAAATACAAGATGCTGCCATTCTTGACAATTGCTAGTGCTGTGGACTTCTCTTCCAGGCCTTGAGAAATTTCCACTGAACCAGTGAACAGCAGGTCCTGTATCAAATCTGATTTTGAACAACTGGCTAGAATTGACCTAGCTGGTCATGTGCTGCTGAATTGGATTGTGCTCAAGCTGTCTTAGCAGCTTGGGAAACGGTGAGGTGTGAACACACAGCTGATCTGTGCCTGGGAGAGTTTTACAATTGTGTGGATGTGGGAGACTCAGTGTGAACACTACGCATTTACTTAAAATGGCACTGACATCCCCTGGTGAATGATCTTGTTACTTGACAATACGCAGAGGTCCTCTTCGAGCAATTCCCTAAGTTAAACACCTCATGGTGTACTGGTAACAAAGAGGAGAATTTCGTATTTCTGTAGAGGTATCTTGAAATATGCATGGACTCAAGGAAGAATGAAAAATGAACATATAAATAAGTAACCACAGTGGGAATTTCCTAATGAAATAACACCCATTTGTCTGAAATTTTGTTTCCTGTGAATGGATGTTTGGTCAGCTATAGCAAAGTTAGATGATTATAAATTGTTGCTTTTAATTGTTACTCAGAATAAGAGAGTATTGTTTTTGAGGTAGGGGAAAATCAATGTATTTAGAAAGGTGCAAGGGCCAACTTGTAACAGAGTAATACACACATTTATTTTAAAGTTCACACATTTAAAAATTTTTTAAAAACACAGAGAGAGGAAAGTGTTAATGTAAATTTACTGCAATTTCACAATTTTAACACCAATTAACTTGAATGTTTGAAAGATACCAGAACTCTTATAAATGTATAAGGTCAGGGAAAGCTTATGCTTGACTTTCAGTTGGGAAGCAGGAAAGAAATGCCAAGTGTGATAAATGGAGACTCCAGAAAACACAGAGATTTAGAAGTCTCTAAACTCTGGTTGGAAAGTAAAGAAAGGATACTGGCTAGTTGGCCCTCCAGTAGAAAGGGCAGCAGAAAATAAAGTAGTTCCTAAGACGCAAGGTAGGTAAATTCTAGGACAAAACTCACAAAGACACCTGAGTGACAATGTATAACTCAGTCAGTGAAAAGGGTAATCAGAAGCTTCTCGGATGACTGACTGATTTATGCCTCTACGGCTAGCACACCCAACCATTATGTAATCCAGTTCAATGGAAGACAATACATTTCCAAATTCAAGTCCAAAATTTCCAAGTTCTTGCATGTAGGCAGGACTTGGAGGCAAAAATGAGGTATCCTCCTAAAATCTGAAGATAGGGAAATAACTCTGACAGTTGAACTACAAACAGGTTTAATGAATTACACTAGAAATATGTAAATTTACCTTACACTGTAATTCTTAAAATGGTGGCAGTAGTGGGCTTATCTTCTTACTATGACCATAATAGAATCATCTTGTCTTTTAAATCACTTCCACCTCATCCCCTCCTGGACTCACCACAATCCTTTAGCCTCATTTATTGGTGATGATGTGTCATTCTTCTCAGGTATGCTGGGGTGGGAAAAATGTGAATCCCTCAATCTTCAAGTGACTGAATGGCTGCAGAATTGTTTGTTTTATGATGAAACGTTATAGATGTAAAGAAGGAAAGTAGTGGAAGTTGATCAGCCATGGAAACATTGAAAAGGTTGAGGGACAGAGGCAAGTGCCATTGGTCTTCATTCAAACACTGTTTGGGGCAGCCTGACCTAAGATTGAACTATTTGCCAGTGTGGCAGATCTACCCCTGAAGTGGAGATAAATGCATATACCTCTGAGAGCTTGATGACAAAAAGTCCAACTAAATCCTCTTGCTATATGTAAGTCTATGCTCAACAAACAATAACATTTCTTCTAGTAATCCTTTTATTTCCCATGTAAAAATGTACATGGGTGGACCATATTCATTGTACCCATTCTGTTATGGTTTGAGGTGTCAGTTGAAATAAACAAGCTGACATTGTGTTTTTTTTAACACATTAGTCTTTGGAAGCTTGGTTAATATAAATCCACCTTTGTCATAGTCTGTTTGGGTTATAACAAAATACCATAGACTGGGTACTTATAACAACAGAAATTTATTTCTCACAGTTCTTGAGGCTGGGAAGTCCAAGATCAAGATGCTGATAGATTTGCTGTCTGGTGAGGGCTTGCTTCCTGGTTCATGGACCAATGTCTATGTCTTCACATGGGGGAAGAGGCAAGTGAGCTTTCTGGGGTCTCTTTTATAGGGCGCTAATCCCACTTACAAGGGTTACACCTTCATGACCCAGTCATTTCCCAAAGGCCCCTCCACTCCAAATACCAGCACAATGGGGATTAGGTTTCAACATAGGAATTTAAGGGCACATAAATATTCAATCTGTACAAACCCTTGAAATTGTTCTTAATTATTTCTTACTGGGCTGGCAAAGTTAATTTCTATACCTTAAGGACTAATGGTCAGGTCCCAGACTCTGATGAGCTCCTGAGTTGATACCAGCCTCATGGCTCCTGGCTGAGTGGCCATTCTACCCTGTGACATATGACCTTGCAGCCTTTCTTTCTTCAAATTGCTTCAATATTGTTATAGGCAAAAAGTTCCTTTCCAGATACAATGTTCATAGGGGTTGTATATAGACAGTTGACTTTTTAATAGGCCTGTTTATAAGATATAAAGGTATGGTTATAATTCAATTTAGGGAAGAGGCTTACTAAATTTTCTCTTTTGGGAAGAGATGTGTTGTAGCCATCTTTCAGCCATCATTAATATTCATACCTTTCTATAGTCCCTTTCAAGTGGATGAGGGCTGATCTGTGTGACAAATTAAATATGGTGGGAATGATCATTTGTGATTATCAAGACAGACTCATACAACACACTGAAACTTCCACCTTCTCTCTGGGATCACTCGGTCTGCGGAAGGCCAGCCACCATATTGCGATAACATGCTCCATGTAGAACTTGACAGCCACGTGATTGAACCACCTTAGAAATAGATCTTCTAGTCCTGGTCAAGCTTTCAAGTGTCTGTAACCCCAGCAAACATCAGAGTGCAACCTTATGAGTATCTCTGAGTTAGAAATGCCCAATCAAACTGCTCTGTAATTCATGCTCTAAGAAAACCATGAGTGATAATAAATGACTATGGTTGTTTTAAGCCACTAAGTTTTGGGGTGGTTTATTATGCAGCAATAAATAACTGATACAGAATTTGGTATCTTAGAGTAGGGTGATGATATTAAAAAAATAAAAACCAGAAATCTGAGAACCCAGAGAGTGGAAACCACCGCAGAAAAACCTTCCTAAGCAGAAGTAGGAATGACCCTTATTCAAGGAGTTGGCACATGGGCTAAGCTCTGCATCAGAACTGCTGTGGATCATTGACTCCTGAGGGCACCTGTTCTAACCCTCTTAAATGAGTGTCTAGAGTGGAAATCCTATAATTGTCCCACCATTTTACATGGGGTGTGTTTGGGGCAGATAATGGATCTCTTTAGTCCACAGGTCTTGAGATCAAGAGGAACTCCACTTGAAGAGCTTTATTTGAAAAACTATGCCTGAGGATCCTCATCTGTACCTGATCTCATTTACATAATGAGATCCTGGGCCATGAGCCTGAGATGATTCTATGATGGGATGAACATTTTAGTGACTTTGGGGGTGAGGTGAGTGTAGTGTGTGTGTGTGTGTGTGTGTGTGCGCGCACACGTGTGAATCTCTGAGAGTCAGAGAGTGGGCTGTGGGAGCTTGCCTCCAAGGGGGCACCTAATAATCTTCATCTCCTGGTATTCACACCTTTCCATAGTCCCCTCTTTCTTCTTTACCAGAATACCACAGACTGGGGGTTTATAAACAGCAGAGACTGTTTTCTCATAGTTCTGGTGAACTATGTCCAGAACTACGGCAGATTCAATATCTGGTAAAGGCCTAGTTCCTGGTTCATAGATAGATGTCTTTTCACCTTGTCTTCACATGGTGGAAGGAGAACTGGAGCTCTCTGGGGCCTTTTTTGTAAGGACACTAATTCCATTCATCAGGGCTCTACCTCAGTACCTAGTCATCCTCCAAATACAAGCACATTAGGGGCTAAGTTTCAATATATGAATTTTGGGGGAGCACAAACATTTGGCCCATATCACTCTCCCAAATGGAATCAGCGGTGGTCTGTATGGCCAATAAATTATGGCAGAAATTATGGTGTGTATCTTCTGAGGTTAGATCATAAGAGGCGTTACAGCTGTGACATTATGTGAGGGCAATCAAACAACCCTGTGGTGAGGCCCACGTGGAGAGGAGTTGGCTTAGCAGCACCAACTTGCCAACCAAGTGAGCAAGCTACATTGAAACTGGGTCTTCCATTTCCTTTGGGTTCCTACAGCCCTAGGTGACCTCTGAATAAAACCTCTTGAGAACTTTGATCTGTATCTACCTCGCTGAGCCACACTTTAACTCCTGACCCAGAGAAACCAAGAAAGATGATTAAATGAATATTGTTGTTTTAAGCCACTAAGTATTGGGGTTGTTTCTTATACACTGCTAGATAACTAATATGGGGTATAAAGATGAATAAATGATATCTGTACATTTCTTCTTCATTTTCTTAATACAAATTTAAGATAATATGCCAGAAAATTTTGGATCAGTCTTTAATGATGCCAAGAAACTGATTACTTTGGTATTTACCAAGGGATTAGGGATTTGTTCATTCATCATCATTACCATAAAAAGATGAACAGTAAAAATGACAAATATTTACTGAGGGTATCTTGGTAAGTACTTTGTAAGTATAATATAATTTATTCCTCAAACAATGCTGTAACACAGATATTATTATTATTCCCGTTTTTTTGGATGAGGAAATTGAAGTTTAAAGAGTTAAACAGAGTAACCCAAGAGACACAGCTATTAAAGGTCAGGTTGTCCTGACTATAAAACTTATTCTCCTAACCAGTAAGCTGTGTTATCTCCTCATTTGAAAATTTTGCTTGGGGAGGTTTTGAATTTAAAATATGGAACATAGGTTCGAGCTGTCGAGGGTCTAGAGTCAGAGTGCCAGGGAAGTTGAAGCTGACCATATAAAATCTGTTTCATTCTATGAGCTATTCTTATTTCAAAATTTCCAGTGTTAGTTTATGTAACAGGAATCACGCGGATCACACTCTGGTAGTTACACAGGAAGACAAATGAGATGACTACATGCTACAACTAATGACTTCTGGGCCTTGATTTCCTGCTTGCATTTCCTAACTGAAGCCACTTACTGGGATCGCAGGCTGTCACTGAAGTTAAACAAAATAAATCATGGGTTGTAAAATTAAAAACAATAACCCAATTTTATGGCTGTTTTGCTCAGACTGTAAGAGCATTGAGGATAATGGTCACGGATGAACCAAGCTTAGATATTGCTAAGGCCAATTTTATGCCTTGTCATGCTTTTCATTTTCCTTTGCTTCAAGCTAATGGTAAAACAATTGGAAGATTGCTTTGAATCAAACATACCACAGCAAAAACTTTAAAGGAGAGAATATATTAGCTTAATAGCTCAATAAAGCAAAATTCAAATGTTCCTTTTGGCAAAAGTTTCACTTAATTTCAGCTCAAATTTTCCAGGATATTCTTCAAAAGGTAATGACTTGGCAAATTATTTGCCATTTCTAGTTGCATATTTAAGTGAAGAGAAATCTTTATGGTTTTCATATTGAGAAGTTACAGATTTCTATTCCCTTTTATTGGAAATTGAAAATATTTTATGTACAAGCAAGAAAATGGTATAGGTGTATCTATGCATAACTGTGTGTAGAGGCGAGGTGGAGGGGTGAAAACGGGGTCGGGGAGGGAAGGGGCACAGAGTAGAACCAGAAGTGTATTGTGACAGTTGGAAGAAACTCACTTGGGGAAGAATAGTCAACTGCCTCTAAATCAAATTAAATCTCTCTCCAATTTGGCAAGAGATTCTATCTCAGTCGTTTTGAGACTTTAAGGTCATCAGAAAGTTAAAGTGACGCCTAAAAATCTGGGAGAGAGCCTTATGGCTCTTCCTGAGCGCCTTGTTGTCCATGCTCTGCTGGTTCTTGAGTGGGAATGGCTCTGCTGTCCCAATGCCAAATTGACTATGATGATGTTTGCCTGAGCTGGGAGCTTCCCTTCCTAGGATCCAGTCTTCTGGATCCACCAGGCAGCCATTTATTTCTGTGGAAATTTTGCTACATTTCAAAGTACTGCCAGAAAGTGAGGCATGTACCCTCACTACCACTGGGATGCTGCACTCCATCCCCTTCCCAGAGCAATGCCCAGCTTCCCACTGCTGCTTCCACACCTTTCTCCTCAAAAGAATTCACCTCTCTCCTTCCCCCTCCGTGACCCTTAGCTTATTTTCTTTGAGGAATTCAAGCTTTCTGAGTGCAAAAGTCAGGCAGGGAGCAGAGATGCTTTCAGGCAACTACTAAAACAAAAATCTCCCCTGAGGCCAGTAGCACAGAGGGCCTGGCTCCCTTTATGGAACAAGGGGGAGGTAAACAAAAAGCCGGGATAAACAAAGCTCAAATTAATATCTTACTATATTAACCTGCCTCACTGTAAGAGTAAAGATTCCTGGCAAGGAGATGCCAGATGAGTAACAGCTCACTGGTCATATTCAGATTGGCTCTAGTCCAGTAGAAATTCAGTTATTAAAGAGTATGTATAAATTCTTCATAAATACTATTCGACCACACCCCTTACTCTGGGCAGAGTTCCTTTAGGGAGGACCTATCAGTGCTGTCTTTATATTAAGAGTCAGGGAGAGTAAGGTTTGGTGCCACTGCAGGGGACTCCCCAATGGGTTTTGTGTAGTCTAACCTCCTTGGAGAAGAGCTGCCTGGGATAAATGTTAAATCTGCATTAGAACAGAGTATAGCTCTTGACTTGTTACTTGTTTGGACCCTGGGTTTATTGCTGGAAAATTCCTCTTGCCCAGTGTTATCAAGTGAGCTGGCTAACTTCTGGAGTAAGCTGCTCATAAAACTGATAAGAGCCCTCTCTTAAACAACCTAATTTGAACTTTATCCCAGAGACCTTGAGAAACTGGATCTGAATTTTTATAATCCAAGAGTTGAACAGGGTCCTGCACAGTTGGGTAACATTTGACCTTGGTATGTTGTTCTAAAAGTCATGTTTCCCCCGTGCTGGCTCTGCTGTTATCAGTGCATCAGTGCACACTTTTATCATGGTAACGCGTCAGGAATGTGCAGAACAGTTGAGGGGCTTGAATGCCATGGAGGTTTCAAGTTTGTTGGGCTCTTGTAACCAGCTCACTGGATCAGTTGCTAGAAGGCTGTTTTGCTGCACATGCTGCAGGAGAACTGACATTCACAACCAAGTCACTTTCAAGGGCAGTTCAGAGTGTTGGCTGACAAGGCTCTGGTTAGCTGACACTTTCCTCTTTGGGTATATTCTCTCGTCACTGCTGAGATATGCCACAGACATATGCTATTTTCTTGTTTCAGTTTTCGGAAAACTATTACAATTTGTTTGCAAAGAAGTGCTTGAATTTGAACTTTAAAAGTGGGTTGCTCTAGTGTAATGGTTAGGGGTATGACAAACTTTGGCATCATAGTCCTGAGTTTGAATCCAGGCCTGTCACTCACTAGGTGTGTGGACCTGAAGTTATTATCTTCATCTCTCTGAGTCTCAGTTTTCTGATGTTTAAAATGCTAGAATAATACTTACCTTTCCAGACAGTTGCATATTATGTTAAAAGAGATAATGTATGCCATGCCCTTAGTGCACTAAGACATAGGAGAAACTCAATGACTATTTTATGATATTGCTCATCCTGTTTGTTCTATCTGTCCAATGGGATTGCAAGTTTGTTTTTAATTGAAGTATAGTTGATGTACCATTTAGATAAGTTACAGGTGTACAATATAGTGATTCACAATTTTTAAAGGTTATACTTCATTTATAGTTATTATAAAATATTGGCTATATTCCCCATTGTACAATATATTTTTGTAGCTTATTTTATACATACCTCTCAGTCCCCTACTCCTGTATTGCCCCTCGCCCAATTCTCTCTCCATGCTGGTAACTACTAGTTTGTTTTCTGTGAGTCTGCTTCTTTTTTGTTATATTCACTAGTTTGTTGTATTTTGTAGATTCCATATGTAAATAATATACAGTATTGTTGAAAGTAGAAATCAAAGCTCATCTTGTTTTACATATCTCATGCCAAGAAGAGTGCCAATGACATAGCAGCTAGTCAGTAAATACTTGTTAACTCCTACTTCTTTGGAATCATCCTGCTCTCAGTCCGGCTACACTGATAACTTTTTTTGTAGCGGAGGTACTGGGGATTGAACCTAGGACCTTGTGCATGCTAAGCATGCGCTCTGCCACTGAGCTGTACCCTCCCCCATCACTGACTACTTCTTATTTGAAGACCTCTCTTCTCTTTATTTTTGATGAGAATATCATAGAACGTAAAATAATACTAGAGGTATTTTTTTAGTCTCTGCATCTGGTAGGTCATCTTAAAATTTGGATCCTATGTATCACAAGAACTTTTGACAGTGGTCACTAAGAAGAAAGGTACTCAAGTGCATGCAGGCATGGAGTTCTTTAACCAGTGTTCTTTGTTCCTTCCTAGTTAAGATGAGTGCTTTGTGTATCTTGAAATTTTGCCTGAGGGACAATGTGTACTTCTAGGCTACCTCTGTCTTTGTGCCTTCATAGTTATCAATAAAATCCTGCCTGAAATTGAGCCATGCATCTGCATAGTCCACATTTTGGCAGCAATATTCACAGTGGGAAGAGGAAGCAAAAAACGGGGTTGAGGAGAGGGTAATGTCCAGGGTACATGGTCTATAGCAGCTCTGTGGTTGCCATAAAGCAGGTGTTTCTTTTTGTCATCACTCTAACTCGATAGGAAAGGCTGTATGAGATTCTAGGTCCAATTTTAGGCTGTTTGAAGGGACAAAAGAAGCCTCTTTAATTAAGTAGATGGTTATGACTGATTAATTTTTCAAGTCCCCTGAATTCCTTACTATATTAGGAGAAACGGCTGAGATCTGAAGTTTTGAAGGGGAAGGCAATATGTGACATATTTTATTCTGTAGATTTGAACTAAGTGTACATATATAGTACTACCAGTGGAGAAAATCTAACCTTTAGGGGGTTAACATTGAGAAGGAAGTGAAAGGGGCTGGATACTAGGTTTTCTGGGGGGTTTTTTTGTTTGTCTTTTTCTTTTTAAATAAACTTCTAATTTTAGAATAGATTTAGATTTATAGAAAAATAAATTCTGTACTCAATTCTCCCCATTTATTAATATCTTACATTCATGTATAAATTTGTCATAATTGATGAAGCAATACTGATACATTATTATTAACCAAAGTCAATACTTCATTGAGCTTTCCTTAAAGTTTTACCTGATTTCTGCTTTCTGTTCCAGGATCCCATCCAGGCTATTAAATTGATACTAGTATTTCTTAGTGCCAGATGCATTCATGTCATTATTTCATTTATGTTTCATATGTAGTATTTAGGTAGACATTGCAGTTGCCCCTTGAACAACACAAGTTTGAACTGCCTGATTGCCCTTACTGGTGGATTTTTTCAGTAGTAAATACTGCAGTACTGCACAATCCCTGCTTGCTTGAATCCGGGCATGGGAACCTGGGATAAGGAGAAACTGTGGGTACAGAGAAGACAGGGATGTGAGGTGGGGCGGACTGTAAGTTATATGAGGATTTTCACTCCATAAAAGGTGGAGGCTGCTAAGCCTCAAGTTGTTCAAGGGTCAACAAAATTTTTTTGTTTTTAAGGGTGAGACAATTGATATCAGAGAGTATAACTGACTTTCTCAGAGTAGTAAAGCACTGATTCAGACTCAAGCCTTCTGGCCCCAATTCCATTTTTGCCTTCTCATATCTTGCTATCTTTCTCACTTGCAATACAAGAACCACATTTATATTTGAAAAATGTACTGCACATATAGTGTTGCCTCCACATTTTGGAAAACAGTTGTGAAAGAACTCCCTTACTTACACTAAAAAATGTAGAATTGCTTGTATGAATTTTCATCTGATTTTTCAAAGCCAGAGAGACTTATTTGAGCCACAGAAGTCTAAGTTAAAGCTGCCAAAGTAAAATTGGTCTTTGAATGATAGATGACTTACTGCTGTAATATGTTTAATAATGCCTTGTTTCTTTCTGGAAGTTTCTATGTCACAGGTGATGCATTTGGACTTCTATTTTACTCAGAAGTTATAGAAAAGAATGTGAGCAAGATTTTGGGTTGAGTCATAATATTGTAGGAGGTTTTCTGATTTTTTCTAAACTTACAAAGTTACTCACAAACAATTCACATTAGAAACTGAACACATGATCAATAAAAAGTGAATTTATGGGACTGTTCACAATCTTTAGTTATTTACATGAAACTTCATTGCAATCAGTTATGCAAAGTCCCCATTCTAAAGTTTCAGCTTTTCTCAGATGCAAAATATTAGTTGCAATGTGGTTGATAGGAAAATTGCATCTTCAAAAAATTTGAATGTGCTGGAGAAAAAATGTCAAAAAAATTAAGGCAATAAGATAAATTGTTAGCCACTATTTTAAGCAGTTTTTTTTCTCTCACAGCTGTATTTCACCTGCTTAACAATAATCACTGAAAGAATTTAAAAATAGTTCTATGGTTACCAAAGGTTTCGGTAACAGATTTCAGTAACTACTGGATAGCCATTTCTTGTGTTGACTTAAAACATAAAAGGGTGATTATTCCTAACAGATATTGTCTCCTTCACATAAAACAAGGAAATATACAGAAAAATACTGACTGTTCTTGGTAAGTAGATTTTAATTTGTATCTACACTGTGTTCTTCTCACTTCATTAGGCTTAGAATTTGTGACTGAACAGCACTGTCTGGGCAGCCTGCTGCCTAGTTGGAGATGTCAGAGCCAATTACTTTCACAGATTTAAGATTTTATTATCACACATATCCTGTCTTTAGCTATCTGAGTGGACAGCCCAATCAAGGATGGTATGTATTTCATCATCTGTTCCTTGTTGTTGTGCGATTTCAATAACAGCTCCGGCAGCATCCCACGTTGCACAACAAGAACGCAGCAGCTAGATGAATGGTTAAAAGGAACCACCCAAAGTTAGAATACTTACTCCTCTTTTTCTAATTTCAAATTCCTTCTGCAGAGTAAATGAGCTCTATTAGGGTTTGTGGTAAAGAATTTCCCAAAAACCACACCCCATTTTCAGTTATGTTGAAAATACTCCAAAAAAAAAAAATGTATCTATGGGTAGATTGTGAAATAACAGCTTCACTTGGTCTTCTCACATCTTCATATTTTCAGAAGAGGCCTGAGTTAACCTACTTCCTTTAGTTATGAGTTTATGGTCCCCAGAAGAAGGGGAGTGATCTATCCTCTCTTAAAAAAAAAAAAAAAAAAAAAAAGACAAACCTAGATATCATCACAGACCCTAACCTGGCCTTTCCCATTCCATCAGAGACCAAGTCTTGTGGAGTGTCCTGTTTGACAAGTGCCATTTCACAGTTTCCTCTGTCTCCATGCCTAGTCTCTTAGTTTTCTCTTGCCTGAGCTGTTACAATAGAATTCTAGTTGTTTTGCCTAATTTCTTTCTCTCACACAGTCACCACAAAGCTTTTGAGAAATGCAAATTTGATAAGCATTTCCTCCAAATAAAACCCTTCAGAAGCTTCTTATTGCTCTCAGGCAGAAGTACAACTCCCCAGCGAAGAAGGTCCCCCACGATGTCACTTTTGTGGTCTTGTCTCTTATCTGGTGGTACATACACTCACAGAGCAGCAGACCATTTCACACTTGCTTCTACTGAATCTGCTTTCTCCACCCAGAGACTTCCTGGCCTTACCCTCTTAAAGAACAAATAAAAACACATCTTTTAAGACTCATATAATATCACATGCTCTCTGATGATTTTCCTGATCCCACAGGAGGGCATAACTATCCCTCTTCTTTGTCTCCTTGTGCATGCATCTTTTATGTGCCCTGTAATACTAATTATGGTCAAAGTTGTTTACAGGCCTATAGACCCTCTACCGATTTAGCCCTTCATACTTAACGTGTGAATTGGACATCTTTTCTTTTTACACACACTGATGTTAGAGAATCACTGACAGTCTTGGCAATCAGTCCATGTCTGTGTGGCTTTTATTGTGGGTAATCACAAACTTGGTTTAGGGCAGTGATGCTCAAACGTATTGAATGGAAGAATGGCCGAAGTGTTAGTGCTCAAATTCCTAGAACCCAATAGTAAATCAAATTTCTGATTCAAAGGCAAAGAGGAGGGATCCAGAAATCTGCCTTTCCTACAAGCACCGTAGGTGATTTTGATACGGGTGCATTAGGATCACGTGCTGAGGAAACTGACTCTTCCAGTTATCTGCTGTTGCATAATCACCTACCTTTAGTGGCACAAACAACTTAGAATCATTAAACAATGGTTTGATTATGCGCATGGATTCTGAAGGTCAAGAATTTGTGTAAGACATAGCAGGAATAACTTGGTCTGCTCATAATCTCTGAGTTCTCAGCAGGGAGCACTCAGATGTCTAGGGGAGACCTGGATGGCTGAGGGTTGGAGTAGACAGGCTGCAGGCTGTCTTGCCCTGTGGTTTTCTCACTCACAGGCTGGCTTCTGGGCACAGAAGACTCAAAGTTTGGGTTTGAGGCCCAAAGGAGTACCTACAGGGGGCTTGGACTTCTTGTAACATGGCAGCTGGGTTCTGAGAACTAGGCAGAAGCTGCATGGCCTTTTATAACCCAGCTTCCCCGGGAGTTGCAAGTCCATCCAGATTCAAGGTGTGCGGGCACAGACCCCACCACTCAATGGGAGAAGTGTCAAAAAATTTGGAGGTCATGTTTTAAAATTGATACACTGATTTGAACTTTGATTTTTATATATATTCTCTACTGGATATGTAAGCTATGTGAGGATAAAGATGCTGTCTTACTTAGTTTTGAGCTCTGGGGACTTCAGACAAGCCTTAGTACTTAATATAAACCCAGTAAATACTTGTTGCTTTTAACTTATCTAAAGGTCAACAACTATAACCCTTCAATTACAGGGTATTATGGAATATTGATTTAGAGATACTTTTTCAGCAAGAAATTCTTTGTACAAGACAAAGGACTTGCCTCATAAAAGCTGACTGATTTTTCATTGCTACTCGAATCCTAGTTCCACCATTTCATGACTGTGAGATCGTGGGCGATTTACTTAAACTCTCCATACTTCTATTATTGTTACTTATCTCTGATGTGGACAATATAGTCAGAGATTTGGTATAAGAATCAAATGAAATGAAGTTCTTTGATAATGAGATGTAATGAGATTGAACATAGAAGCCGTCTCCTTATAAAGAACATTACTATTCTTCCAATAGGTATTGACTATAAAGTTTACTCAAACAACTATAAATGTGGATAAACAATTAAATTATTGCAAAGTAGCCTCATAAGCTTTATTTGTGTAGAAAGGTAGTATATACATAACTATATGTACTGATACATAAATGGTTTTATAAAAGTGTATATTTTATTAAAGTATAATAAATATTTAGTGAAATACACAAATCATAAGTGAGCAACTCAATGAATTTTCACAGTGAGTTTACCTATGCCAGCACCATGTAGATCAAGAAAAAGAAACTTCTGCCCTCCAGAAGGTTCTCTTGCTTTCCTACTAGTCACACTTCATCAAGGGTATCTATTCTTTTAAATTCAACCAACACTTTTTTGGAGCTTGTTTTTGAATTTTGTATACTTGGAGTCATATACCATGCACTCTTTTGTGCCTGCCTTCTTTTGTTCTTGTTCAGTATTAACATTCCTGAGATTCATCCATGTTGGTTCATTCAACAGTTATTTCATTTATGTTAATTATTGTATAGGATTCTATTATTTATGTATTCCACTTTTTACTGAAGTTTGGGTTGTTCCTAGGTTTTGGTTACTATGAATAATGCAAGTTATAAACATTCTTGTACTTTTCTTTGGACACATATGTATTAATTTTTTGGGTATACGTGTAGGAGAGGAATTTCTAGATCACAGAGTAAGATAGTTTCTGTTAGAATAAGTCATAGAGTAAGACAGTTTTCTGTTTTTTGCTTGCCGTTCTGAAGGAATAAACACACACACTCTCTCTCTGTCTATATATATATATCTGAGTATGTATGTATGTATATCTGGACAAGAATCTCAAGTTGAATATATGTATTACCAACATCTTTCCCTTCTCTGTGGCTTGCCTTTTTATTAATGATCACTTTTGATAGATAGAAGTTCTTAATTTTAATACAGTCCATTTCTTCAATATTTTCCTTTATAGTTAATGCTATTTGTGTCATGTATAAGAAATCTTTGTCTAGGCTAGGATTGTAAAAGTATTCTTTTATGTTTTCTTCTAAAAGGCCTGTTGTTTTGCCTGAAAAGATAAAATTTAGGTATAAAACCCCCTGGAATTGATTTTTGTCTCTAGAATATTGTAGCGGTTATTACTTTTGTCCCACATGGATGGACAAACCAGCATCAATTTTAGAAAAAGATTATCTGTTCTCTTCACTCTAATTCAGCAAGTCTAGTGTTAGACTCTTTATTCTGATTAATGGGTTTAATACCAATATTTGTCCCAATATCATACTATTTTTTACCTTAATTATAAGAGCTTTAGAATGAATCTTGGTATCTACTAGCTTAAATTCTCCCACCTTTTTCTTCTTCAAGACTGTCTTGGTCATTTTTGGCTCTTTGTGTTTTCATATACGTTTTAGAATTGGCTTGTTGATTTCTACACACAAAAAAAATCCTACTGGGATTTTGGTTGAATTTTCTTAAATGTATAAGTTAACTTGGGGAAAATTGACATTGTTACACTATTGAATGGTATCCCAAGCATGATATATACCTCCGTTTATTTAAGACTTCATATTTTCCTTCAGTAATGTTTTGTTCTTTTTAATGTAAAGACTTTCACATATTTCAATAGACTAAGTATTTGATATTTTTAATGATATTTTAAATAGTATCAATTAAAAGTTTCACTTTATTATTATTGTATATATTATTTGTATATACAAATGATATTTGTGTATGTTTTTAATATCCAGCAACCTTGCTAAATTCACATAGTAAATTTAATAATTTACTACAGATTTTTTTTTGTTTTTGTTTTTCTAAATGGACAATCATATCATCATGAGTAGCAGTAGTTTTATTTCTTTCTTTTCCACCATTATATATATTTTCTTTTTCTCACCTTATCACTTTGATTAAGAATCACTGTAACATAATTTACAGAAGTTGGTAGCAAGTGTCCTTATTTTTGTACCTGAATGGAAAAAATAAAGCTTTTAATATTTAGCTAAGCTTGATTTTTGCCGTAGGACTTTGAACTACATTTTATCATGTTAAAAGATTTTCCTTCTGTTCCTGATTTGCTATACATTTTTGCCATGGACATATTGAATTTGTTGAATTTTGTCAGTTGAATTGTATCAATTGAGATGGTCATATATTTTTCTCCTTTACATTCCAGAATAAAAAGGATTCCTAATTTATAATTCTTTTTATATATAGCTGGATTTGTTTTGCTGATATTTTGTTCAAGACTTTTACACCCACATTCTTGAGGGAAATTGGCCTATAATTTTCCTTTCTTTAAATGTCTTTGCCAGGTGTTGATGTCAAGGTCATGGTAGCCTAGTAAAACAAGCTGAGAAGAGTTCTCCCTTTTTCTGTTCTTTTCATGAATTTGTGTAAGTTTTTTTTTCTTAAATGTTGAAAGTAATTCAATAGTGAGGATAATTGCACCTTGATTGTTCTTTGCAGGAAGGTTTTTTAATTATAGATTTATTTTATTTAATGGTATATTCAGATTTTTCTCTCTTCTGTGTCAGATTTGGTAAAGTGTTTTCTAAAGGATTTTTTTTTTCACTTTACCTCATTGTTCAAATGTATTGACATTAAATTATTTATAATATCCTTCTTACCATTTTTAATGTTTCTAAGGTATGTAGTTATGTTTCCCTTTTCTGCAATTTGGTAATTTGAATCATCTTTTTTTTTTTTCTTATTCAGTGCTACTAAGGTTTATCTTTTCAGAATAGCAACTTTCAGTTTTATTGATTTTCTCTATTGTACATTTGTTTTCTATTTTATGAATTCGTGCTCTTATCTTTATTATTTATTTGCCTGTTTTTTTTTTCAGAATCAATTTCCTGTTCTTTTCTTAGTTCTTGAAGTGAGCATGTGGATCATTGATTTTTTGCCTTTTTTCTTTTCCAATGTATGTATTTATTATTAGAAATCTCCTAGGGACTACTTTAGCTATATTCTACGAGTTTTGATATGTTGCTTTTTGATAACTGTCATGTTCAAAATATTTTCTAATTTCCTTTCACATTTTTTCTTTATTTTGAATTATTTTACAGAAGTATTGCTGACCTTCCAAACATTTGGGAATGTTTTAATTCTTTTCTGTTGTTAATTTCTAGCTTGAATTTACTCCTGTCGGTAAACATACTCATATAATTTATATCTTCTGAAACTTTTGGAGAATTTAAAAAAAAATTTCCAGCATACTGTCACTTTGGCAAATGTTTCACACGTATTTGGGAAAAAAAAACTGTATTCTATAGTTGTTGGAAATGGTGTTCTATATAGATCAGTTAGGCCAAGTATGTTATTCAAATCTATCATCTCTGCAATTTTTTTTTTTTGATCTTCTTGGGAAAGGGATCTACTAAACTGTCCAAATATTTTTTTGTGAACTTTTCTATTTTTTTCTCTTAGTACTATTGATATTTACTTTACATATTTTGAATCCATGTGCATATATTTCTAGAATTCTTACATCTTTTTGGTGGATTTACTCTTGTTTTCATGAAATGTTTCTCTATCTCTAGCAATTCCTGCCTTAAAATATATTTTGCTTGATAATGGTAAAATCAGTTTTATTTTGGTCAATGTGTTAATGGTCGATATTTTCTTATCTTTTTGTATTCAATAATTTGTGTACTTGCATCTAAAGGTGTCTCTTGTAAATAGTATAATGCTGGTTTTTTAAAGAAAATCTAGCTTGAAAATCTTTGCATTTTAGTTGGAATTTTTAGTTTATTTGTACTTTATGTAACTTGATATAATTGAGTTTAAATTGACCATCTTAGAATTTCATACTATTTGTCCCATTTGTGTTTGTTCTTGTTTTTCAACTTGTCTTCCTTTGTACTAAGTAGAAGATGTATTATGATTAGACTTTCCTCTCTGTTAGTTAGTTATACATATTTCAGTTGTGCTTTGCAAACAATTGTCTTAGTGGTTTTAGGGAGTACAACACAATTTCTATGTTTATTATAGTTTACATATTATAACTTTGTACTTTTTTGCCACTTCACAGAAAATATGAGGTCTTTACATTATTTTCATGCCATTTACTTCCTCTTACCTTTGTGTTACTTTTTTCAAGTATGTAACTATGTATTTTAAACTCCACAAAGTATCACTATTGTTTTATACAACCAATATTTATTTATTCTTGTCCACTTATTTACTTTTCTCATTGGTCTTCATTTCTGCCTGCTTTGTTCTACCTCTGAAATTAGTTTTCTTTTGCCAAGAAAATGTTCTTTTCATATAGGGCTATGAAGAAAATTCACCTTAGATTTTTTTTTTCTTTTGGTCTAAAAATATGGCTTTCCTTTTTCCTGGTATAGAATTCTAGGTTGACAGTTATCTTATTTCAACATTTTGAAGTTGTTAATTATTTTTTTCCTTAAGTTCACTTAGTTTCTGTTGAAAAGTCAACTGTCACTTTTGTTAATGCTCCTTTGAAGTAATGTGCTTTTTCACTCTGGCTGCTTTTAAAATATTCTTTGTCTTTAGTGTTTAGTGATTTAAATATTATGTGCCTAGTTAATGAATTTTCTCTGCCTGCGTCCCACTTGGGGTGTCATGAATCTGTGACTTGGTGGTATATTACATAATTTTGGTAACTGTTTCTTTAAACATTGCTTCTGCCCTATTTTCTCTGTCATCCCTTCTGGGATCCCAATTATAGACATGTTAGACCATTTCATCATGTTCCATTTACTCTTTTTTATATTTTCCATCATTTTTCATACTTGGTATATTTTACTGATCTATCTTTCAGTGTAATATTCCTCATCTCTGTTGTATCTAATATGCCATGGAATATTATTTTCAGTTATTTTTGGTTTACTTTTTAAATTTCAATATGATTAATTTTTGTGGATTCCAGTTCCTTGGTGCATTCTTCATCTTATATATTTTCTTAAATATAGTAACCACAACTTTTAAAATCAGTGTCTGCTTAACTCCAATTTTATGTTTATTTGCAGTGTGATTATTTCTATTGTCTATGTTTTTATTTTAGATTTTGGCTCGCTGAATCTATCTTCTGGTATGCCTGTAGTTTTGGACTGAATGCCAGACATTCTGTGTCTATCTTATTTTATTTTCTTCCAGAGAGAATTGGCTTTATTTGTGCCAGGAAGTTAGAGGAATGGAAGATCATCTTGATTTAATCAAGAATTGAGATGATTGCAGGTCATGTTTGAATCTTTTTGTGCTGATCCAGTTCTGGTTTGCCCTCACTCCTAGATCTATTCCTTCATAGGTCTTAACTGAAAATGTTAGAAATTTCCCACAGTCTCTTCTTCTCCTTGGTATGCCCTATTCTGCTGCTTCCATGCTAAGAGAGAAGATGTGGTGCAGAATGTTGAAATGTTGAACTCTCTTCCTTATGGTTCCCTTTTCTCCAAAATCTGAATCTCTTATTTTTGACCATTTTAGTAGTCTCATAATTCATTTTGGTTTCTACAGACTTATGAATTTGCTCACACTTCTGGGTTGCCGTTTTCTGCTTGGGTACTCAGCCCCATGCCATGCATGAATAGGTAACTATTTTAAGAATAGAAGTGACAGAGAGGATCACGCTTACCTCTGTGCATTGCCTTTCTCTCTGGAATATTGGCCTCTCAAGTTCTGAAGTCTTGGTGAATCTCTGACATCTTTAAACATTTTTGCTTGTAATGTTATCTTTTTTTTTTTTTTTAATCTGAGAATTGGTCTATTCTGAACAGAATTATTCTGACAAGAACTCTGTCACAGTTGGAAGTATAATTTTTCAGACTGACCACTTTTGAGAACTGCTTTTAAGAGATAAATCTCTCCTTTTTGATTTCTTATTTCATAATCATGACTATGACTTTGCCTGAGTGTGCTTTTCTATTTTTTCTTAGTTCTCATCAATTGGTATTAATTACATATTTCCTTACGGTATTTGATCTTTTAAATTTATCTTTTAATGTTTTTAATTATTTATTTCTAGGGGGGTAGGTAATTGGGTTGATTTATTTATTTTAATGGAGGTACTGAGGATTGAGCCCAGGACCTCATGCATGATAACCATGCACTCTACCACTGGGCTATAATTTCCCCCTGGCATTTGATTTTAATGATCAAACATAGGGGCATCTGATCTAGAGTTGTGGTATATTTGAATGTAGAAACATTTTGGAAGAAGGGTAAGAAGTTGGGTTCTTTTGGAATTCCCCAAATAATATGTGATTTTGGAGACCCTTTTGGTTTTCAAAGCTCTTGATACAGTTTTCACAGGAATTTGTGACCAAAAAAAGAATAACAGACATCTCACTCTTGGTAATACATTTTTCCTCTTTTTCAAGTGATGCAGAGAATAAAACAAGTTGGAGAGGTCGGGAGATACACTGTGAGCTGCGATGGGAGAGTGAGGGAGGAGGGGCTTTGTGGTCATACTGACCTGTGTTTTAATTGTGGCCCCTTTTTCTAATAGTTACGTGACCTGGGAAAACATGCTTAGTTGCTCAGGCTTCTATTTTCACATAGTGCGTGCCATCCTCATAAGACTTCTGTGAGGATTAGATGGAAGATATATAAAAGGAAATGAGCACAGTGAATAACAGAGTAGGTGCTTGAATTCACCTCTGTCTTCCATTCCATAAGTGTAACTGTGATAGTGAAAGGTAGATATTTTATTGTAGGCTGTTTGATGTCTGTTTGGTTAGTCCAGTAGATTAGAACTATGTGGTAGTGAGACCTGAGTCATGGGTTAAAAGTCTGCATGAGCCAGACAATCTCACTCTCTCTCTTTCTGTCTGTTTCTCTTGTCTCTCTGTCTCTCCCTCTCTCTGTTTTTTTGTAATGCCCTCCACATCTGGGGTTATGAGGTAACAGAAAATGTAGACAAAAAACATTGCACATCCACTTCCACTCGAAGGAAAAATTACTCAAAACCGTGCCTGGAAGGTGGGTCAGTACCGTCACCTTGACATATGAGGTGCAGTATAGGGCAAAATAAAAAGCTATGTGAAACTTTCTTTAAGCCTGATTCTGTCCTGGGGCCTTAAGGTAGAAGACAAAGAGCCCATAGTGCCTTTGAAAAGGAACAAAAGTGACCTTGTTACAATCCACATTAACTGTCCAGCATTTCTAAAGCTTATTCTTAGAGCTAAGGGGCTGAGCAAGCTCTCACTGAGTAGTTAATGGTTCCATATTTGCCTCTCAAATCTGTGTACTTCTGATGCATGACTCATTGCTTTCAGGTGCAATAACTTGAACTACGTAAAACCAATTTTAATTCTAAATATAATTTTGACTCTTAGGGAAGTAGTATACAGCATGCATCACTTGAATTACAAAGTAGATAAAAATAGTCCAAATTAGGTTATCATCTGTACGTCAAACAGGTTGATTTCTCAGCTGCATCTTGAACTGTGGCATGGGGCGATTTTCTAAGTGAAGCTAATTTAAATATGGCACACAGGCAGGCAAGCCTCTCTAAGGTATTCAGGTAATTTGAGAACGATGCCAGTTCTGTTCCAAGAGTTCACTCTCATTCTTTGGCTTTTTGATTTTTAATAAGCTTTTAAAGCTTCATTTCTTGATAGCAACATATTTGCTATCCTCTGGTACCTTACATGATTTTAGTTGTTACCTTAAATTGGCAACATTCACATTATTAAGAAGAGTGACTGTTTGATGGATCATTAGATTTGATTTTAGGGTTTTCCTTGCCCATTTACATTAATCAGTTTTATGTACCTTGTGCCTTGGTTCTTTTTCCCAGTTCACATAAATATTGATGTCATCTTCAATTGGAAGTTTCAGAAAAGAAATTGGAATGAGAAAGCTGGCTCCAGTAGCCATCAGTTGTAAAACCAATTCCCGTCATATCTATCAAAATTAGCTACTTTTTCAGTACATAAAATCCATTTATGCAAAGGGAAAATCAAATAAACTCTCATTAAAAAAATCTGTATTAAAGTTTTTCCATTTCCATCATTAAAAATGATTTTCCACTGCTACCAGACAAATTATAGTATTTTTCTAATAACTCATATGAAAAACCTATCAGTTTGTAAAATAAATAATCTTTCTATGAAATTGTTTAACTATTTACTTTCTCCATTCATTCTGAACTCTTTTAGTTTCAGAGTAACTTGGTTTAAACTAAGGTCATACCATTGCTTTGTTAACTGGATTTAGATTTTAAACACATCTATTTAATAAAAGAGCTCTTATAGGATGATGAATGGAAATGAAAAGAAGTTTCCTGAGAGCTGAGTGCTCTGGAGTCCTGAGCTCTAAAACTAAAATGGCCAGCACATAAACCTGAATAAGGAGGAAGACTGGAAGGCAGTCATCTTTATCTGATGGCTTCACCCCCGACCTGCTTTCAATTCTGTCTTGCTAAAATGCTTTAGAAACATACTGTTCAATATAGTAGCCAATCTGTGGGGATTCTTAAAAATAGACTATGTTTTAGAGCAGTTTTAGGTTCACAGCAAAATAGAGAGGAAGGTACAGAGATTCTTCATATGCCTCTGCCCCAACATGTGTATAGCTTCCTCCATCATCAGCATCCCCCTGCAGAGTGGTACATTTGTTACAAGTGATGAACCTACACTGGTTGACACATTATCACCCAAAGTCCATAGTTTATATTAAGATTGACTCTTGGTATTGTATATTCTATAGGTTTGGACAGATTTATGACAGGTACACACCATTACACTACCACACAGAATAGTTTCACTGCTCTAAAAATCCTCTATACTTGCCTATTCCTCCTGTCCTCCCCCCAGTCCCTGGTGACCACTGACCTTTTTACTGTTTCCAGAGTTTGCCTTTTCATTGAGTTAGATACAGTTGGAATCATATAATATGTAGCCTTTTAAGGTTGGCTTCTTTAACTTAATAATATGTATTTAAATTCTCTCCATGGCTTGATATCTTATTTCTTTTCAGGACTGAATAATATTCCATTTTCTGGATGTATCACACTTTATTTATCCATACAACTACTGAAGGACACCTTAGTTACATACAAGTTTTGCCAATTGTGGATAAAGCTACTATAAACATCCATGTGCAGGCTTTTGTATGTATATAAGTTTTCAAGTCCTTTGGGTAAATACCAAGGCACACAATTGCTGGGTCATATATGGTAACGCAAACTGTCTTCCAGTGTGGCTGTACCATTCTGCATTCCTACTAATGGATGAGAATTCCAGTTGCTCCACCTCCTCACCAGCATTTAGTATTCTCAGTGTTCTGGATTTGGGCTATTCTAATAGGCATGAAGTGGAATCTCATTGTTGTTGTAATTTGCATTTCCCTGATAACATGTAAGGTGGGGCATTTTTTCACATGCCTATCAGTCATCTGTGTATCATCTTTCCTGTGGTGTTCCAGTCTTTGATTCATTTTTTAAAATTGTGTTGTTTTTTTTTTCTTATTGTTAAGTTTTAATTTTTCATTAAAAATTTTTGATAGTAGTCCTTTATCAGATAGGTCTTTTGTATAAGGTTTTTTCTAGTCTGTGGTTTGTCTTTTTTTTTTTTTTTCTCTTGACAGTGCCTTTCTTTTACAGAACAGAAATGTCTAATTTTAATGAAGTCTTGCATATCAGTTATTTCCTTATGCATCGTGCCTTCAGTGTTGTATCAAAAAGTCATCACCAAACCCAAGGTCATCTCAATTTCTCCCATGCTATCTTCTGGGACTTTTATAGCTTTGCATTTTTACAGTTAGATCTGTGATCCATTTTGAGTTAATTTTGGGGGGAAGATGATTCTTTTTTTTTTTTTTTTTTTTTGGAATGTAGATGTCCAGGGTTCTAGCACTATTTGTGCTGTAGAAGTTATGTATTTCAAAAATTGAAGTCTCAAAAACTTAAATTTCAAAAAAGAAGACTATCTTTTCTCTGTTATATTGCCTTTTCTCCTTTGTCAAAGATCAGTTACTATGCATATGTGGTTCTATTTCTGGGTTCTCTATTCTGGTCCATTGATCTATTTGTATATTCTTTTGCTGACACCACACTCTTTTGATTACTATAGCTTAATAGTAAGTCTTGAATGTGGTTAATTTCAGTCTTTAAGCTCTGTTCTTCTCCTTCAGTATTGTGTTGGATATTCTGGGTATTTTGCCTCTCTATACAAACTTTAGGATAAGTTTGTCAATATCCACAAAATAACTTACCATAATTTTGATTGAAATTGCATTGACTTTATAGATAAAGTTGGGATGAACTAACATATTGACAATATTGAGTTTTCCCATTCATTAACATGAGTATCTCTCATTTATTTTTTTTTTAATTTTTTTATCAGAGTTTTGTAGTTTTCCTCATATAGACCTTGTACACATTTTGTTAGATTTATACATAAATAATTTATTTTGGGGGAGTTAATGTAAATAGTATTGTGTTTTAATTTCAAATTCCACTTGTTCATTGCTGGTATATAGGAAAGGAATTGCCTTTTGTATATTAACCTAGTATCCTGCAATTTTGCTATAATTATTTATTAGTTTAAGAAGTTTTTTTTTGTTGTCAGTTCTTTTGTTTTTTATACATAGGTGATCATGTCATCTGTGAAAAAAAGACAGTTTTATTTCTTCCTTCCCAATCTGTGTGAATTTCTTTTCTTGTCTTTTTTTTTTTTTTTTTTTTTGGTCTCTTTTCTTGCATTAGCTAAGACTTTTAGGACAATATTGAAAATCAGTGGTGAGAAAGGATGTCTTTGCCTTGTTTCTGATCTTAGTGGAAAAGCTTTGAGTTTCTATCATTAAGTGTGATACTAGTTGTAGGTTTTTGGTAGATGTTTTTAATCAAGTTGAGGAAGTTCCACTCTATTCCTTATTTACTGAGAATTTTTTTTTAATCATGAATGGGTATTGGATTGTGCCAAATGCTTTTTTGCATCTATTACTATGACCATGGGATTTTTGTTTTAGTCTGTTGATATAATGAGTTACATTAATTGATTTTCAAATGTTGACCCAGCCTTTCATAACTGGTAAATTCTACTTGGTCATGGTGTATAATTCTTTTTATGCATTATAGGATTTGATTTGCCAATATTTTGTTGAGGGTTCTTGCATCTATTTTTATCAGACATAATGGTCTGTAGTTTTCTTATAACGTCTGTCTAATTTTGATACTAGAGTAATGCTGGCCTCATAGAATGAGTCATGAAGTATTTCCTCTCTTCTGTCTTCTGAAAGAAATTGCACAGAACTGGTATAATTTTTTCCTTAAATGTTTGGTAGTCTTCATCAGTGAAGCCACCTGAGCCTGGTGGTTTCTGTTTTGGACAGTTATTAGCTATTGATTAATTTTTTAAACAGATACAATTTTATTCAGATTCCTATTTCTTCTTTTGTGAGTTCTGACAGATTGTGTCTTTCAAGAAATTTTAGTCCATTCCATCTAGGTTATAAAATTCATACACATGGAGTTATTCATAGTATTTATTTGCTTTTAATGTCCATGGAATCTGTGGTGATATCCCTTCTTTCATTCCTTATATTAGTAATTTGTGTCCTTTCTCTTTTTTCCTTAGCCTGGCTAGAGGCTTATCAATTTTATACATTTTATTGATCTTTAAAAAAAAAAACAGCTTTTGGTTTCATTGATTTTCTCTACTGATTTTCTACTTTCAACTTCATTGCTTTCTGCTTGAATCTTTGTTATTTCTCTTATTCTGCTTACTTTCGATTTAATTTGGTCCTCATTTTTCTAGTTTCCTAAGTGGAAGCTTAGATGATTGATTTTAGATCTTTCTTTACTTCTAATATATGCACTCAATGTTATAAAGGTCCCTCTATGCACTGCAATCACTGCATCCCCCCAATTTTGATGTTTTGTTTTCATTTTCATTTAATTAAAAATATTTTAAAATTTCTCTTGAGATTTCTGCTTTGACTCATGTATTATTTAGAAGTATGTTGTTTACTCTCCAAGTATTTTGGGGTTTTCCAGCTATCTTTTTGTTACTAATTTCTGGTTTAATTTCCCAATAGTCTGAGAGCAGACATAGTATGATTTCTATTCTTTTAAATTTTTTAGGGTTATGTTTTATGGTCTAGAATATAGTCTGTCTTGGTGTATGTTCCAGATTAACTTGAGAAGATGTGTATTCTACTGTTCTTGGATGAAGTAGTCTATATATGTCTGTTGTATCCGGTTGATTGATGGTGATTTTGAGTTCAACTGTGTCCTTACAGATTTTCTGTCTCCTGGATCTGTCCATTTCTTATACAGGTGAGTTGAATTTTCCAACAATAATAATGGATTCATCTGTTTCTCTTTGCAATTCTATCAGGTTTTGCCTGACATATCTTGACACTCTGTTGTTAAATGCATACATGTTAAGAATTGTTATATATTCTTGGAGGACTGATTACCTCATCATTATATAATACTCTTTTTGATTCCTGAAAACTTTTCTTGCTGTGTAGTCTGCTTTATCTGAAATTAATGTAGCAATTCCTAATTATTTTTGATTAGTCTTACCATGGTATATCTTTCTCCATCCACTTACTTTTAATCTATATATGTCGTTATATTTTAAATGGGTTTTCTTAGATAACATACAGTTGGATCTTGTTTTGTGATCTACTCTAACAATCTCTGCCTTTCAGTTGATGCATTAAGACCATTGATATTCAAAGTGATTATTGATAAAGTTGGATTAATATCTACTGTATTTGTTACTGTTTTCTATTTGTTGCTCTTTTTTTTTTTTATTGAGGTATAGTCGGTTTACAACATTGTGTTAGTTTCTGGTGTACAGCATAATGTTTCAGTCATACATATACATACATATATTCATTTTCATATTCTTTTTCATTATAGGTTACTACAAGATATTGAATATAGTTCCCTATGCTATACAGAAGAAACTTATTATTTATTTTATACATAGTAGTTAGTATCTGCAAATCTTGAACTCCCAATTTATCCCTTTCTACCCTCTTCCCCCCACAACCAATAACTGTAAGTTTAAGTTTGTTGTCTATGTCTGTGAGTCTGTTTCTGTTTTGTAAATAAGTTCGTGTCTTTTTTTTTTTTTTTAAGATTCCATATATGAGTGATATCATGTGGTGTTTTTCTTTCTCTTTCTGGCTCACTTTACTTAGAATGATTTCCAGATTCATCCAAGTTGCCCTTGTTTTTGTTTCTATTTTTTTCTTCCACTCTTTTTCTAATTGAGCAGTTTATATAATGCTATTTTCTCTCCTTTCTCAACATATCTGTTGTACTTCTTTTTTGTGCACTTTTTTTTTGTGGTTGCCCTAGATTTTGCAGTATACATTCATAGCTAATCCAAGTCCGCTTTCAAATAACACTATACCATTTTATGGGTAGGGTGAGTACCTTATAATAATAAAATAATCCTAATTCTTTCCTCCTGTCCCTTGTATCATAGTTGTAAATCATTTTACTTACACATAAGCATATGTATACAATTTTACATAAGCATGCATAATTGAATACATCTCCTGAATCTGTGGTTTGGTGTCTGACATTAATTTGGTGAAATTCTCAGTCATTATTAAAAAAAATTTTTTTTATTGAAGTACAGTCAGTTACAATGTGTCAATTTCTGCTTTGCAGCATAATGTCCCAGTCATGTATATACATACATATATTTGTTTTCATATTCTTCTTTTTTCTTTCTTTTTAATTGAAGTACAGTCAATTACAATGTGTCAGACTTTGGTGTACAGCACAATGTCCCATTCATGCATATATATACATATATTCATTTTCATATTCTTTTTCATTAGTTATAAGATATTGAATATAGTTCCCAGTGCTATACAGAAGAAATACATTTTTTAGTCTATTTTTATATATAGTGGCTAACATTTGCTAATCTCAAACTCCCAAATTTATCCCTTCCCACCCCCTTTCCCCTGGTAACCATAAGATTGTTTACTATGTCTGTGAGTCTGTTTCTGTATTGTAGATGAGTTCCTCAGTGTCCTCTTTTTTTCTTTTTTTAGATTCTACATATGAGTGATATCATATGGTATTTCTCTTTCTGGCTTACTTCACTTAGAATGACGATCTCTAGGTCCATCCATGTTGCTGCAAATGGCATTATTTTTTAAATATATAAAATAAATATTTTAAATGTATCTTTTTCTTTCTTCTCCTTTTGATATTCCCATTATGTGTATGTTACACCTTTTATAATTGTACCATGGTCCTTGGACATTCTGTTCTCTCATTTTTTTTCTCTTTGATTTTCAGTTTTGGAGGTTTCTATTGTGATATCCTCAAGTGAAGAGAATCATTCCTCAGACGTGTCCAGCCTGCTAATAAGCCCATCAAAGGTACTCTTCATTCTTCATTTCTGTTAAAGTATTTTTAATCTCAAGCATTTCATTTTGGTTCTTTTTTAGAATCCCTATCTCTTTGCTTTCATTGCCCATCTGTATAGTTTCGTGCTGTCTACTATATCCATTAGATACAGTACATTAATTACAGTTGTTTTAAATTCCTAGTGTGCCAATTCCAACATCTCTGCTATATCTGACTCTGATTTTGATGCTTTCTATATCTCTTCAAATTTTGTTTTTTGCCTTTCAGTATGTTTGGTAATTTTTTCTTGATAGCTGGACATAGTGTAGCTGTGGAAAAAGAATTGCTCTAGATAGGCCTTTAGTAATGTGGTGGAGAGGGGTGGGGGGAGGAGAAGCATTCTGTAGTACCATGATTAGGTCTCACAGTTTTGTAGTAAGCCTATGCCTCTGGACCATGAACTTCACAAGTGTTTCTCAGCAGGATGGTTAGAGTGGGCTAGAGTCGGGTATTTTCCTTCCCACATATGGAAGACTAGAGACAGCTGTAGTTGGGTATTTGCCTTCCTCCAGACCATTTAGGTTCTGATAAAGTTGTAGCAGGTTAGGCTCTGGTTAAATAGTTCTCCTGAGGGCAAACCTTATTAAGAAGAGCAGAGTGCTTTGGCATAATTCAAAAAAATTCCTTTACCCCTCCCCCTGCTGGAAGCAGAAGGGGATTTTTCTCTGATAGTCACCGTAAGAGAACCTGGTAGAGGTCTAGAAAATAAAACTTAGCAAGTGTTCCCCACCACCACCCCGCCCAGTGACTTGGTCTCCCTGGAGTTTTTCATCTCTCAGACTTGTTCACAGTGAGCCTCCAGCAATTCATTAACTGCAGTTCAGGTTTTCCTGCCCTGTTACTGGTTTCCACAGAGGTTGCAGCTCCTGGATTTCTGTTCCAGGAAGTTGTGATCCTCTCTCTCTGTCTGTCAATCTCTCCAGTTTGGGGAGCAGCAGTTTTCCCTGCAATCTCACTTCTCCTGTGGATCTAAGAAGAGTTGTTGATTTTTTAAAATTTGTTCAGCTTTTTACTTGTTGTTGGGATAGACTGATGATTTCCAAGCTTCTTCTTGTAGGACCAGAAACTGAAAGTCATCTGCGTGTTTAAATTTAAATTCATTAAAATTGAACAAAATGTAAAGTTCAATTCCTCGGTCACATTAGCCATATTTCAAGGGCTCAGTATCCACATGTGACTAGTGACTACCATGTTGGACAGCGCAATACAGAACATTTCCATCACTGAAATTTTTGTTATGTTAACTTGCTCTATAATATCACATCACTCCCTCTCCTTGGCATAGAAATGAGTAATCAGAATTGGGAAAAATAAAAGAAATACTACAACCAAAACATTGGCTTTATCCAGAGTATTATCCTGGCTTCTTGGGAGCCTATGATTCTGCCAGCCAGACCCTGAACCATTAATCTGGTTTTCAGTGGAGATATTCATGTATTTTTTTCCATTTCCCTCCCTGAGTTCTTTTCTGAAGAGACTTTGCTTGTAGTCCCTGACTTGTTTAATGAATGGTTGTTAACATTCCTTGGCTTGTCACTGTACTTTCCATCTGTGATATATTGTGGCTTATCAGCACACCAGGATATTCACTCATGATTTTAGAGTGCTTTTCAACTACCATTCGTTGCAATTTCTTTCCTCTTTTTCAAAATTGAGAAAAGGGCGCTTTTTTGGCTCAGTTGATTATCGGTCTCCAATTCAACTTGAGATACACAGATGAGCTCGTGCTTGAAAGGAAGGACCATGATTTCCGGGCACAGCGACTCCTCTGCAACCTCTTCAGGGGTTAGCTCCTTCCTTTATCACACCCCTGCTCCACGGGACTTGCAAGTGGAATATGTGTTTTCCTTGCTCCTCATTTCAACTTTCAAGCCATTATTCCTCCCTCTCCTTTCTAAAGTCATGTCTTTGAATCTCGGGTCGTCTGACCATACCATCTGCTGCCTTTCCTTGTGGCAGTCCTCCATAGCACCCTGTTCCCTTTCAGTTCCTTTGGTGCTCTTTGAGAGGTTTTAGCTCACTTCTATATTCTCTCTAGCACTGCTCCCATTATAATTCCTTGTGATTTCGGCTCCACGCAGATGATCCTTCAGTTCTTGATCTCTCAGTTCCTTGTCCACCTTCCAGCTCCAGTAACTGCATGGTCACACTCTAGACCTTGTCATATTAATACCTTTAACTCTTCCGTAATCGCCATTTCAAGCATCCTCTTCTCCTATCTTGCTTCTCACTTTCTCTAACATTCTTACTTCAGTGCCACTGCTAAGACCTGTAAGCTGCCCTTTTACACTGTCTACTACTCCTCATATTCTCACTTCTCACCTTTCATCAATTCTCTTTGCCTCTTTCTTCCTTCCTTAAACACTCTTGGTACAACCAACACTGTTGCCATCTAACTCTCTTGTCAACTCTGCACTGGCTCCTTTACAGACTTGAAAAAAAGCACCCAGTCATCTCACTTTAAATTCAAGTCTGAAAACGTCCCAGCGATTCCTCAGTTTTGCCAGGCAGTCAGGCTACATTTCCCCAGCACGTCCATTCTCTCGCTCCTGATCCTGGATGACTGCTTCATGCCATCTCTATTATCCTCAAGCCTTCACTCTCATTTGATGATTCTGCTCCCTATTTTACAGAGAAAACAGTAGCACTAAGAAGCTGTTCCACAGAAGCTCTGCCATTCCATCTAACCTCCTCGTGCATGTATGCCTGTTTCCTCTCCTTCCCTTCTGTTGCTGTGCATGACCCGTCTGTGCTTCAGTCAAATGCCATTCCTTCTCCGTCTGTATTTGTTGATCCCTTTCCCCCTCGTCTAGACAAAGATATCGCTCCAGCTTCTTTCCCTTCTCTGTCTCACGTTGTCAGTGCTAAGCCATCTACTGGATTATTCCTATCAGCATAAATACATGCTATAATTTTTCCCATCCTTAGAAAAAAATTTTTTCTTTCCCTCCCTTTTTTCCCCCTAGACCTCTACTCCATTTTTCTTTTTCCTTTTACAGCCAAATTAATCAAAACTGTTTTCTGCATTCACAACACCAGTTCAAGTCCTTTCATTTGCTCTTGAACTCAGTTCAGTCAAGACTTTGACCCCATCATGCCAGTGAAATGGTGAAAATCATCAATGATTGTCATGTTGTGAAATAAAATGGTCAGTTCTCAGTCCCCATCTCGTTGGACCTATCAGCAGTGTTTGACTCGCCTGATCACTCAATCTCGAAAAACTTGCTTCCCTTAGTTACCAGTAAAATTCACTCTCCTGCTTTCACTTGACTTCACGGGTGTCTCCTTAGTCTAGTCTCGTTTGCTGGTTCTACCTCATCTTCCTGACAGCTAAATGTTGAACTGCTGCAGGCTTCAGATCTTGGGTATCTCCTCTTCCCTACCTACACTCCTTTCTGTGGAGATCTCACCCAGTCTGATGTTTTATTTTCTTTTAAATGCTGATCCTTCCCCTATTTATATCTCTAGCTCAGATCACTGTTACTGAACTCCAGACTTACATATCCAGTTGCCATCTCAATGACAATCATCTCGCATTTACATGTGCAAAACTCGACTCCTGATTGTCTCACTCTCTTCTCCCAGCTAGACCTCCATTCCTGTCGAAGGAAAATGTTCCCATCGTACGCTCTCACAGCACCGAGTCCCCATCCTTTACAGTACTCACCACATGTGAAGTTCTCAGTTTATGTGACTCCAATTCATGTCTATCTCACAGATAGACTATCATCTCCTTAAGGACCAGTGCCTTGGCTGCTGTTTCTTTTTATTGTATCCCTAGTACCTAGCACACAGCATAGAGATCAAAAAGAAATATTTAAGAAAATAATACATAGGTATAAATATTTTAAGGAACAAAGATGGTGGAATATTTACAGATCAAATCCTGTTGAAATAAACCAGCAATATTTACCTGAAATAGACTAAGTCTATTTTGGAGATGCCACTTATCTCTTCTAGGTGTCAAAATATCTAGCCTAAGGGTTTAAGAAGAATTGAAAGCCTATAGCACTGTGGTTAAAAGCATGGGATTTGGAATCAGACTCTTTCTGAGTGTCAGTTCTTCATCTTTTAGATGGGGGACCATCTTTTAAATGTGACCAAGCTCTGAGTCACAGAGCTTCTGTGAAAATTTAATAATATGGTACATATATTTAGAGAGTAAAACCTAAATATGTATTTAATGTGTGATGATGATGATGGTGATGATGCCTGGAGTTAGCTGTATACCGAGCAGGGTACTCTGGAGCACAGAGGCAGAAGGGGCTAATACTGCTTAGGGAAGTTAAAAATTGCTTCACAGAGGAGATGATGTTTCAACTAGCTTTAAAAGACAAGCAGGAAGTTGCCAGGAAGAGAACAGAGGGAAAGGTACAGAAGACTAAATAAGCATGGTCAGAAAATACTCTCTAAGGGAAATGTAGCTAGAGTGGGAGGGAAATTATCTGAAATTGGGAATTTTAAAAATATATTTTTGTGTTAGTTTTAAAGTCTGAATAGTTGACTAGAGATTTCTTTAAGTGGCTATAGCATCTCTTTATTCTTATTAAAAAAAATTAATACTATTTAGGGGAAATATGAAAAATACAGAAAAGCATATATGTATATACATGTATGTGTATTTGCGTATATATATGCACACATTACAATTTAAGGTGTTCTTTCTGGAGACAATCTTTATTGTCCTTTTGATATCTGAGTATTTCTTTTTAGTTTTTTTCTATATTTATATGCATTTTTACATAAGTAGATTGTAATGTATAAATGGTTTTGCATTCTCTTCTTTCCTCCTTAATATTCTAATGTAAGTATACTTTGCTGAGTGCTTGCAATGTCTCAGACTGTGTACCACCAGTTATGTATACTATTTCTAAGTGACTATGCCTTTATAAGTATCATTAAAAATTAGAAAGTTGAGATTAGTTTTCTAGAGCTAAAGAAATGTTAGAAGCAGGATTCAAACTCCTAACTCCAAAGTACATCCTTACAACTTTTTAAACCTCCATAGTGATATTTAATTGCTACAAAATAATATTTCATTGTTATGAATACACCATAATTTACTTAAGTATACCTCTATTTTCAGATATTTTGGTTGTTTGCGACTTGTCACTATTATAAATAATGCCAGTAATGAACATCTTTGGAGTCTATGTTATTTCCTGTATTTAGGGCTCATATATTATAAGACATTCCTAGAATTCATTATCAGGTCAAAAGGCATGAACTCACGGCATATTGACATTTTGCTTTCCAGAAAAACCCATGGCATTTCTGGTATTCTATAAACAGTTTACTTCAATGAAAAGATTTCCTACTTTTGATTGATAGGCCACAGATACAGTGCTTTATTGATCTCCTTATAATGAAGTTACTACCATAAATGATTCAGTGCAGTGCTTTCTTTATTCAACTCGTAATCCACAAAAATAAAAATTATTATAATGATTGTGGGCTTAAGTGAAATCCCAGGATAATATAAATTGTTAAAAAGAAACCCAAATAACAAAAACTGTGACAATGACAACAAAATCAACCAAAAATCCCTCTTCCCAGCCTATCTAAATGTGTTTTGGTGTCTAAATAAAGAATGTGCTGTCATTTCCTGACAAAGCAAAGTCTGCCCTTGTGTGTTTCATGAGAGGTGAATGTTGCTCAGAGGGGAGACTTTGATCACCCTCTCTGTTTCTAGGACATGCTTTTACGTTGGCAGTACCTGAAATTTATCCAAATAGACTTTCAAAGCTCCCAAGTGTTCTAAATTTATCTCACTCAATTTCTTTGGTTTAGAAACTAGTTTGGAAATCTCACAAGGCCAACTTGTCTTCAGTAATTTCTAGTGCTTCTTGTTTGGGGCAGGCTAGAAAAAGCTCTGAGAAGTTGCTAAATTTGGTGCTTGGCAGAAACCATAACACACAGGGAGAAATACATGAAGTGTAAAACCTAAAATATCAAAACTCTTTGACATTTCAAACTAATTTCAAATGTACAGAGATTATAAAATCATAACATCTGTATAAATCAGCTGTGTAGACAACCTATATTAATAGAAGCAAAAAAGGAAGTAATGGAATAATAGATTTCTTTAATATATACTAGTCATTCTGTAAATCTAATGTTTGCATATGAATGGGGTGAGTTAGTCCAAGGGATAAAAGTCTATATATTTTCTTCTACTGATTAAAAACAGTGTTAGAATTTGCCAAAAATGAACATTTAATGTATGGATCAACAAGAAAGACCAGTATTGTGATTAAAAAAATAGAATTGTTCCTAGAAGACCTGGTCTTAAGTCCTGGCTTCACGCATGTTTACTGTATAACTTGGGGGGCAATTTACTCAAATAGTCTACATCTAAATTGCTCCATCTGTAAGATGGAAATAACAATATCCAGCACCCTGAATTGTTCTAAAGATTAAAATGAGACAATGTTCATTTAAGCATGAAAGCTTTGTGAAAACCCTAAAGCCCTCTATAAATATGAAGTGTTATTTTAATTTAATTTTTTGTTAATTGCAAATTAAACTAAGAGCTCCTGTTGTTAACTGAGAATGAGGTTCTCATGAAGTTTAAGAAAAAATTTATCTTTTAAATTTGGCAAAGGAAAATTGTTAATTAGCCTGGGATGTTGTGTATGATTATTTCTTAGGTGTAGACGTTTAGGCAGCTGTTAATGAATTGTAATTGTCCCCTCGCCCCCCTCTCTCTACCCCTCCCCCATTCCTCCTGCTCCTAGTCAGTCACCAGAGAAATGCAGTTTTATTATCCAAGTGGTCCTTTCAAGTGACAGGAAAGGGGACAGCAAAAAATGAGTTTTCATCAATAACATGGACCCTTTTGTGGGTTTAAGTACCAAAATGACATGGGACTAGGTAAGAGAATGGCTGAATTCTGGAGATATATTTAGACATTCTACTCCCTCCCCGACTGCAACAAAGTGATGTCACCATGAATAGAGTTTGGCAGAGATGATGCAGTAAAAAAATGACTGTTCAGTGTTTGGGGAAATTCCAAGCAAATTGGATATTAAGGGAAAACCCATAAATAGGTATTTGAATCGAGGCCCATTAACTCCCAATAGACTCCCAAGCTAATTTCCTTGGAAGGATGAGTCTATAGTGTTGTCTGATATGCAGATGTTCTTACAGAGGCAATGTGTGCACAGCCCAGAGGAGATTTTGACCATGGTTCTGCTGCATTTGGCTCAAGTTACTACTAGTAATAGGCTTATACTCAAATATCTGTCTGTGAGTAATTGTAGTCAGTGGAAATTGTTAGTGAGTAACAGGGAGATGGATTTGGCATTGCGTTTTGAAGAATGGAACAACTGCTTAGTATTTATTCTGCCTATGAATCTGTACTTCAAACATCTGTTAGTCATCCAGATAACTTCTCCTTGGTAAATATATTTACAAAACCACCTTTGTTGGTTGTTGATAGTTTTTTTGTCTTCCATTTTTGACCAATCTTCTGGTTCTGGTAGTTATGTCAGGATTGAATTTTCCATGCAGATATGAATTAGGTGTTATCTTCTTTCACCCTGTGAATGCAAGATTTCCCCGTTGTATATTTTAAGATAAAAATCTTTCCTAATTGTTAACAATTCTAGCCATACAAGAGCTAATGGAATAGCTGTTGTTTAATGGGTATAAAATTTCAATGAAAAGATGAGATTTTCTGGAGATTGGTTGCACAACAATGTGAATGTGCTTAACAACCCTCAACTGTACACTTAAAAATGGTTAAGATGATAACATTTTTTGTTAGGTGTATTTTATCAAAATTAAAAAAAAAAATTAAGTTCATGGAGTAAAAATGAAAGTCTCCCCTTTATCCATATCTCAATCCTACTTTCCTCCCAAGTCTGGCTGTAGGGCAAGGTCAACTCTGTAACCTTGAATGCAGTTACAGACTTTGGGAGCAAGGCAGTTCCTTCCTGATCAAAATAAAACTTCTTCATAAAAAATCCCATTAGCAATAGTGCCTAACAGCTCCATCTTTTTTTTTTTTTTAATGGTATAATCTTATAAGTTATTGCAAAATGAATACATTTTCATGTTCACATTACTTTGGTTTCTGATTCATTTTTCTTACATGAAGACATTTTAAGATAATGTGAAAGACACAGCCCCAGATACCATCATGGGGTTTTCCCCTTCTGTGACAGCTCACTCAGGGACTCCGGGACAAGAGTAAAAGAGGAGAAAACTTATTTTAGCTTGTCACTTAATTAGTGCATATTTTCTTGTTTATTGTGGTCTCATCACCATATACCTGTTTGTTCCACATTATAGACAGAATACTAGCAACTTGGGAGCTCGTCTGCCTGCCTGAGTTGGATCTGCCTGAGTGACTGTTGCATGTCCTGTTCCTTGTTCTCTGAGTCATGCCTTCCCCAACTGTGTGTTTTTGCCAAGACGGTGCACAAACAAGTTGTTCATTGTTTAATCTGTCAGTGGGGCCAGGACTTGAAGCTTCTACAAGCTTCAGGTATTATTCAACTCCACTCTCTCTTTCTCACTTTTTTTTTAAAGTGTTTTTGACCTCAGAGGGAACGTCTTTCACATGATTTTCTAAAAGGAAAAAAAATCTCTCTATGTGTAAATTTCCCCTAAAAATAATATATGTATTTTCAGGTCTCTTCATTTGTTGCTAGGGTGAATCAATATGAAGTGGGAGCTGCGGTTCATACCTGCTTTGCAGCAGTATGCTCATCAGATGCTTGGTGTGAGTGAGAAGTGTGATGTGGCTGCAAGGGACACCATTTGGATTTAGAGGGCATATTAGAGAGCTCCTGGGGAAGGAGGAAGAGGGGAGCAAGGGCATGCTGCTGCTTATGGCCATGCCATACCTGCAGCCTGGTGCTTTTTTCTCGGCATCACCTTGATTTCAGACTGAGGGGCTTGGAATTGCAGCAGCTAAGTGAGGAAACCTGAAATCACATCTTTCATTAATTTAATCATACAAGGAACTCCTACTCTGTGTCTTCTCTAGGCCATGGGGATTATAGCAGTGAGAAAAAAACAGGTAAAGTTATGGTCTCACCAGACACCAGATCTGTCAGTGCCTTGATCCTGGACGTCCCAGTCCCCAGAACTGTGAGAAATACATTTCTGTTGTTTATAAGCCATGGATTCTATGCTATTTTATTATAGCAATCTGAACAAACTAAGGCAGGTAGGAACACGAGGGCAAGAAAACTTTGAGGTTAAAGTGGAGTGAGAAATTAACAATGGTAGGAAGTGGGGTTGGAGAGAGCCTTGTGGGCCCTGACATGGGCAATGCTTTTTTTCTAAGTGTGATGGGAAGCTGATGGAAGGTTTTGAGCAGGAAGAAACTGGTCTGTTTCTTAGGATCACTCTAGCTGTTTTGGAGAGAATGTATGGTAGGAGGGCCGGACTTGAAGATACCCTGTAGGTATTCAACTGGTAAGTGAAGGTGAGGGGCAGGGAAGGGGCACTGCAGTTGCTTCAAATGTTGAAAGACGTTTTATGATTAAGAAATATTTTCTTTTTTATATTCCCAAGTAAAATGTGCTGAAGTTATTAAAATAAAGAGAAATTTCAGTTCAATTCAAGGAAGGACCTATGCTAAATTTACGTTTTCTTTGATTATAGAAGTAATAATGTTTTTTAGAAAGTATTGAAGAAAGGAGAAAAGTACAAATAAAATATACTACTCATAATCCCACTGCTTAGAAATAACCATTAACATTTTCTGTTTCCAAACTTTTTTCTGTGCATGCGAATGGAAATTGTTTTAAAAATTATTTTTTGTTGTGCAGGTATTGTTATACTTTTCTGTAATATAACTTTTCGCTTACCAATATACTATGAGTATTTCTTCATTGCATGAAGTATTATATAAAGCATATTTTAAAAAATGATTTCACTGTACTCATAACATGAACCATCTTTTATTACAACCATTGTGCATAGTTGAGCAATCAGGTGGTTTTCAGTTTTCTTCCTTCTTTATTATTATAAATAACGCTGCAAAGAACAGCCTGGAATTTGCATAATAGTGTATATCTTCAGTAATTTCCTTTAAATAGATTTTTAAGATTACGTGGTGGAAAGATACGCACATTTTAAAGGCTCATAATTTATATTGCTAAAGTTTGTACTAATTCACATTTCTACCAGTTAAAGTGCTCCATTTCTTCCCAGATTCTAGTCTGAGAAAGCTAAACTTTGAACAGGCTCCATTAGAAGGAAGAAAATTCCATGTCACTGGAGGCATTTTAGTAGGTGTTGGAAAGTCACTTGGATGGGATATTATCCAGAGATATTTAGTTGAGTATTTGAAGTGTCAGTGGAGTTTTAAAATTCCTTTCCAAATAAAGAATAGGAGTAGAGAGAAAGGAAAAGGGAGGAACACTGAATAATTCTGTTGCCTGTATGCTGTTCTATATATAGGTGAATCAGTTGGTTTTGGTAATAATTCACATAAAGCAATTAAAAAACCAGTGAAAATAACCATGGGGTACTTATAAGCAATTTTCTACAACTTTTTGGAGACTGAAATAAGCACAGGCCAAGTAGGATAACAGAGGTTGGAGATATGCTTTAATTAATACACATTCAATTTAAAATAAAATGTATACAGTTTAAGAAAAGTGGACTCTTAGTTGTTCTTAGACTTTCTCTCATGCAAAGCATAGCAACATATAACTCAAATATTGCCTTCTCTGTTATTTATTTAGCAGTGTATGCATTAATTAAAAATATTATCAAACAGTCACTAATTCTAGGTAGTCTGTTGGGCTCTGGGGACACAATACCAAACAGAACATGGTTTCTGCCCTCCATGGACTAATAGCCTACCGGGGGAAACAGGCAAGCAATTCAATCATTTCAGTGTGATGAATGCTACAGTCAATATTCCACAGCATACACAGCACTCAATGGCAAACGGTACAGAAGTAATGCCGCACAAAGGTACGTGGGGACAAGCATGCCTAGTTTCAGGAAAAAAAATCACTGGACTGAGGGTTGGGAGATCTAGGCTTGTGTTCTGTCTTGGATGCTATCTGTCTGGATGTGGTTGGGTAACTCATTTACGCACATCTAAAATAAATGGGAAAAATAATATTTACCTAATATGGTTTTTGTAAAAATTAAACAGAACAGCATGTGAGAGCAACTAGCACAGTGAGAGGCATGCACAGTGAGTAAATGTTAGTGAATCATCAGACATATGCATAGTTTGATAGAATAGATCTTCCCAAGAAGTAATTTCATGAGTAGCTCACCAGAAAAGCACAGAATGAGACAGTATTTATTGAAACTGGAAATAGGCTTTTTTGCTACAACCAATGCATTTTCCCCAAGTAGTATATCCTACATAAATCTGAGATCAAAATCATGTATTGCATATGAATTTTAATGAAGCTGGGATACAAACTAAGATGTATCACAATTGGACAACACTCAGGAAGTCAAATGAAAGTTTTCTATTCATAGCACACACTGACAGGCAGAATTTCTCTTTGCTAATTATCTCATGTCTTGAGCAGCACAGAGATGATTGCTTTGTGCCTAATGATTAGGAAGGTCAAGTTAAATGTACAGATAAATAGAGGCGAGCATTCAGTATACGAAAATACCTCTGCAAAGAAGGACAAAAGTGCTCTCAAGCAGTGAACACTTAATAGAAGTGATTGTAGGGTATGTTTTGCGGGGGGGCGGGATTCAGGATGTCAGCCTCTCTGGAGATGCTCCTCTGTCCCACTCCAGACTGACTTCTTCCACGTGATACCAAGTCTGATGAATAGAGGAAGTGGGTGCTGTCTCACAGGCTGTGCTGTGTGCATGCTGACACAACAGTGAACAAGACTGCCAAGTTCTGGGCTTCGTGGAGCATGGAGTCTAGCAGGAAATACATCTATTTAAAAATAAACGAAGAGATGCCTCTTACGGAAGTGGAAGTCTAGGAAATTATGACAGGGCCTAGTGCACATGGGCTCAGCCTTAGGCACATCACCCAGAGTGCTTTCAAAACATGCTGTGAGCTCTGAGGAGCATGCTTATTGTACATTTGTGGTCAAAGAGATTGTTTTAGTTTTCAAATGACTAGTGATGTAGCACTTAGCAGAAGCCCAGAAGCCTTCATGCTGTTCTGTATGTAGATGACCTGAGCTGTTGATTTGTCCTGATGTCAGTTCAGCCTTAGATTCCCCCAAATAAATACACCAAGTAACAAGGGGGAAAATATTTAACTTCACTAGTCATTGAGTAGATGCAAATCTGAACAACTTTTTTAAACTATCAAATTAAAGATTTAAGTGAACATTCAGTGCTGACAACAGTCAAAAAATGCCCTCGTGGCTGATGGGAGTGAAAATTGATATAACCTTTGAAAAGCAGTTTGGCAATATGTATTAAGAGCCTTATAAACTTCATACCCTTTCATTCATTCTAAGATTGATCTTAAAAAAATTTAAAACATAGGGGGAAAAGATGATTGTATACAAACATGCTCATGGCAGAGTTATTTAGAACACTGAGTCTTGTGAATAACCTAGATGCCTAGCAACTGAGTGATTGATTAAATTATGTGCATTTTATGAAATCTCCAGGGGATATGGAGCTAATAAAACTGATAGTTAAAATGATGCTTTGTTATAACGTTAATATATAATCTTACTTTTGGTTTCCAATGAAAGAAGCAACTCCTAAAGCATTAATAATGTGCTACCATTTGTTTAATGATTCAGCACATAGTGCCACGTGACATTAAGTACTGTGGGTTTTAGTTTTTAAATATGCATTGTTAATTAATACGATTGCAACCATGTCAGATAAAATAATAAACCATAAACTTTGCAAAATAAAAGAAGACTGGAAAGAAATGCACCATTTATCAGCAATGGTTGACTCTCAGTGATGGGGTTTGTGACTATTTTCTTCCTTTCATTTTTCTTCATTTTTCAAATGTGCCCAAATTAGCATATATTGCTTTTAAAGTGGACATATGGACATGAAGCCTGAGGAGGTTTTTTTTTCCCCCTTTTCTTAAAAAGCAGTCCTGTTTTCTGTTCTCTTGTCCTGGGTGAAAAGAAAGCCTGAAGCATTGACTTAATAAAAAGGCCTCTTATGGCTTAAAAAAGTCAGAGACCCATAGACTCTTAGGGTTGAGAGGTCACTAATTTCAAGTCAATGACACTTTTTCCGGAATATAAAAACAATTACTTATTGAGTGCCTACTAAGTCTAAAACCTCCTTTGCATCAATTGCCCACCTGCTTTCCACTGGCAAGTTCCTACTCATTTGTCCTAGAGCAGAGTTAGGCATTACATCTGCTACATAGATTTCCCTAACTTTCATTAGTCCTCCCCTGCCCTGGCTCCAGGTGATCTGGACTGGGGACCCTTCTGTCTGTTTCAGAGGAGATTATTTATTGAGGGCATTCTGAGGGCAGGGGCTGTCCCCTCAGCCACTGGCACACGATGAACACATAGCCTGTTGAATGAATAAGTGGATGAATAATTATTGAAGGCACTATTTTAGGTGCTCTGGAAAGACAGAGAGTAGTATGAGAAATGGTATTTGCCCTTAAAGGTTTTTATGAATAATTGTAATGTAAGAAGCTAATTAACAGTGCATATTTAAAAACTAAAAAAGACAGCAGTGAATGTCAGATGGTTCAATGTGCTTGTTAAATAAAGGATAGCTAGCATGTGATAATGCTGTAGGGGTTGCTTCTTTTATTGGAAATCAAAAGATACTGGGAAAATAAGATATCAAGTGGCTCAGATGTACTTTTTCATGAGTAACTTATGTGGTTTTATTTCATAATTTTTTAACTCAGTAAAATAATACACTACTTAATAATCATATCTTCTACGTAAAACAAACATAAGAAATTATCAGGAAACTTCTTTATTTTTTGGTCATGACTCATCTTCCAGTTGACTTATAGCTGAACAAGGGTCAGAAAATGTAATGTCTTCCTTAAAATATACATTTCTTTTTGGTGGGATTGTGTGGCTGTTAGTCTTTATTAGTCACTGAGGTATTTACTACATAGATTTAAAAGGTCAGTTTTTCAGATGGCTTATAACCAGTAGAAAAGAACTCTACTCAGATTAGTAAGCATGAGTTGCCTTTTTCAAATCGGGAATTGCATGCTGTCCTGGTTGGGGAGAAATGGGCTTCTCTGTGCTGGGTTTATACTTTGCTGTAGGGAGGATCAAAGGGAACCCTCTCATGTACTTTTCACTGAGTGGATGACTTGGCAAATTTTCTAGATTATGTCAATTTACTGTCTTTCTCCTTCACCACACAGGCAGGGAAGCCAAGGATATATTTTCCAACCTTTATATTGCTCCTCAATGTAACTTAAATCTAAGTTTTAAATTATATTAAAATTTTTTGTTTATGGAAAAATATATTCCACTTACACATGCCCTTTAGTCTGTAAACATAGACCACAGCCTCCCAGAGCCCTAAACAGATGGCAGTGGATTTCACTGTGTGGCATCTGTAACATGGAACTTCTCCTAGAATGAACAGGGCATGACTCGGACTGATTGTGTCTGTCTATAAATATCCTTGAGTAGTATAGATATAGACATTTTTATTACGCAAAAAGGATATTTATAACACTATCGATCAGAAATTTAGATGCTAACTATAAACTAAGAGGATAATAAAAATTATTTCAATGCTGCCTAGAGAAGTGTGTCATATGGTTCAAGCAATTAGGGAGAGACATCAACAAAGGGAAATTGTTTCTAGTAGAAAATTGTAAATAATGAATTTTACTGAAACACGCAAGACCCCAAATTACTATAAATTAATTATCAAATATACATACAGTTTAATATTTTATCATAGCATTTACATAAGGATGGCAGGAAGCTGGGCTGTAGGGAATTAATTCACACGGCCCACTGGGCTAAGGGTACTTTGTGTACCGTCACCTCAAGTGGCTTTTGAGGTTGATGCTGAGACGGTGTCTTTTGTCAGATTTTGGGAAAATAGGAAGCTGTTGCAGCACATAGGAGTCCTGGGAGCTGGGGAGAGCACCAACGTATAGTAGGAATTGTTTTTAGTGGCAATTGGACGACCTCTAGAGTTGTGGGGACATAGGCAAACTAGGCTTCCCAGCGGAGGAAAACCAGGTTGATGAGGAGATTGGGTAGTGGGCTACCAGAGGTCGAGATGAAGAAGATTCATGGAGTCATTGATAGGTATTTTCCTGTCCCTGAGGAGCTGCCATATGGTAGCATGAGTAGCCCACAAAGACAGTATTTTTTCAAAAGACAGAACTCAGATTAGTGGGTGGAAAACTTAGGGAGGCAGATTTTGATTTATGGAACCTATGTTTTTCCATGTTACTTCAGGACACAGCATGATGTAGTGAGGGGTCAGACCTGTTTTCAAATCCTGGTTTACATCTTACCAGCCATGAATTTGGGACATGTTACTTAGGACCTCTGAGACCTAGTTTTCTCAACAACTTTTCTCATACTAACAACACTAATACCAGCTTCATATCATAGTATTGTGATCAGCATTAAGGGTGAGAACACATAAAAAGTCCTAGTGTAGTTTAGTCATCATTAATGCTCATCTTTGTGTTGTTATTATCATTCAGCCTCATTGAAAAATTAGATCATGGAAGAACTGGTAAAGATATTCCTACTTAAGTTTCCTACTGCTCTTGAGGTCTGGTCTTCTCAAATTCTTCTCAGATAGCTCTAAGTATTCTTGGAACAGAGTCTTATGTGTGGAAGAGGCTTCTCAGCTACCCTGAGTGCTTTACCATTTACTGTCCACTATATAACTCCTCTCTAGTTCTGATCCACTGTGGTTATATCTACTGTTAAGGCCACTGGTTGGTTAGAAACTTAGAGCAACTTGATAATCACATGTCCTTCTTTTCCATCCCAGCTGTAGTCTGGTTCTGTTCTCTTTCAAGAAAGACTCCCAGACCTGATATGTGTTATCCTCACTGCACGTTGGAGTCAGTCAATGTTACCCTGTGATCCTAATGTTTTATACAGAGATTTGTTTTATTTTTTTCTTTTTTTCAGTGCACTTACTGCTTCAAACTACTCAGTCTATTAAGTCCAACGGGGCTAGGAGGAAATATGGAAGATTAACAATGTGATCCATTCAAAATACCTTACCATCTGAACCAGCTATTACCTCTGGGTCCAATTTATGTTTCTTGAATTGTTCTTCCAGTCGTTAGCCCAACCCTACTATCTCCACTGGCTTGACTGTCACATCTGAATCCTAGGGTTGCCGTAGCTAAGGTTCTCAAGTTTAGAATCCTGCTGCACAAAGAAAATATTTTAATGATTAGAGTTAGTCCCTCAAATGGAGTGAGGTAGCTCAAGAAAAATAAACCTCCTTCCAATGGAAATATGCAACCAGAGGTTCAACCATCATGTCAAAAATAATTCTGTATGAAGGAAGGGCAGGAGTGTGAACTAAGTATCTAATGAGGTCCTTCTTAACTATAATGTTTTACTGATCTTTGGGAAATTCTGCCACTATGTTAGCATCCCTGGCAGGACGAGTAGTATACGTTTCAGCAGCAAGAGTGAGAAGAGAGAACAAATGTGCACAGGGGCAGGCATAGGTCCATTAAACCCCTACACAATGCTTCTTTGTCAAGAATTGGTCTGGTTATTTCTTTAGTTTTTTCTTAGGGATTGTTTACCACTGTTAAAAGATGTTCAGCAGCCATTAGTACCCTCAGTAACTTAAATATAGAAGATACTAAATATGTGAGTAAGTGAACCTGGAAGATTGCCACTTTCCATTCATTCATTTACTACCTTTCACTACAAGGTTTCTTTTTAAGAGCTCATTTGCCTTACCTTTACAAATGATGGGCAGGGCTCATGGCATACCTTTTCTTGTCACTCTCAGGGATTCCAGCTCTTTGCCCAGGCATGGAAGATGCTCAGTTAATGACTGAAGTCCACCATTTCATCCAAGACAGGTTGTCATACTTACTGCTTGATCTGAAATGGCTAGTGTATAACCTCCAAGACTTGGGAAGGCCATTTTTAATGTATAAAATAAAGGATTTTGAGTTCTGCAGGGTTTTGATTCTTTGTTTTCTGTATATACAGCTCAGAAGTAAAATGGTTTAGATTATTTTTAGAAAAAATGAACAAGAAGAAAGAAGACCCAGCATTCTAGTTTCAGCCTACTAATTTCTAGCCATATGGTCTTGGATCAAATGGAGCTATAGTGGTATTATTTGCTTACTGGAGGACAAAGAGATGTTTATGTACCACACTCAAAGGTCAGACAGATGGGATTATTTTAGATTGAAAGTGCATGTGTAGGAGTCATGCCTTTTGTGAGCCACATAAATTCCCATGGGGTCTGGTGCTTGCTGTGTACCCAGCAGGAACCCAAAAAGTCTTGTGATGGTGACGAATATGACACCATTAAATAAGGCCACATTTAACACAAAGAAAACCTGGGAAAGAAAACAAAACAAAAATCTAGACTTTGTGTGACTCTAGGTACTTTGTGTGACCTTGGCTGTGTCATGCGATACCATTTTCAGCTCTTTAATCGATTCATAAAAAAACCCAAATGCTAACAAAAGGAGGGCAGGCATATAATTGGAGCAGTAGAAAGGATAATTGAGCCCAAGAGGTGGAAGGTACAGTACTCTGAAATGTATGACATCCTGAAATTCTTGGCTTCCTACATCTATTCCCCTCAAAGGGATAGACTTCCCATAAAAGTTAGGACTGGGCAACACTAGTCCAGGCATTTATCGGAGTTGCTTAGGTTACATAATATGTTTGAATTGGGGAGAAGCTTAGAGATATTTTAGACTAACCTCTTAATTTTATAGTTGGGGAAAGTAAGTCTCAAAGAAATTATGTGAATTCTTCAAAATTATATAATTTATGAGAGAGCTAGAATCATATTCACAAAGCTTTAAGCCATTGGGGAATTCAAATCTCTCTGTTCTGATCTATTTTGCTTATTTTTGAGTTTAAGTGACAGAGGTAATCTTATTTTTTTAATGTCTTGGTTTTAGAAGGCCTGTAATGCCCTCTTATTTCTCACCTATAGAAACAAAATGGATCTAAAAAGCAGTTAATTTCACATATTGCCAGCCAGGCACGGCCCCTTGTTGGCCATTGGTAACACAAACTTTCTACAAGGTACTTGCTGCCCTTGAATAGATATCTTTTCATTCCTTCACATTGTTGATGTTCAGCAAGCTGCTTGGTCAGGAAGAGACAACACATTGTAAAGATCCACACATATGTAAAGAAGAGGAGTTCAGTTTATGGCTCATTCCTACAGTGGTCTTGATGTAGCGCAGCCCAAAGAGCAGGTTCCTCCAGTAGATGTTTACTGCTGTCAGTTCCTTCTCTCATGAAATAAATATGTTCCCTCTTAGAAATATTTTCTTGGCTAATGAGCTTTTACTCCTTGGGAGTCTTCTGTTTAAGTTTGAGACTAAATAGTGGGAAGAGAGACTTCCTAGGGAGAAGGAAATGGAAATGACATGAGACCCTACTTTCCTTTCCATCTGTGTATGGTTGTGGGAAAGGGCTTGGGGAAAAGGCAACACTTGTAATAGCACAGTCCAGGAAGCGGGGTGTCAAAGTCAATGTCTATGTCACGAGGGCTGCCCATGCTTCTTGCAATGTCTTGAATGCTCTTAATCCTTCTGCAAATACTTGCTTGGTTGTAAGACAAGTCAAAGCAGCACTGATGGTGTCTCATCTGAGAAAGAAGTTGTGGTCGCTTAGAATACAGCAAAGAGAACTGTCTCTTAATAACAATAAAGAATATTTTTTCATTTAGATCTGGTCTAGAAAATATACCCTCTTGAAACTTTTTCTTTTCAAAAACCAAAGTGAACAACATTAAATAAGCAAAGAAATGGCTTTCTGGGTTTAAAGCTTCTGAGTTCCTGCTGATCTATGTTTATACTGAAATTTCCGATAGGTTCTGCACAAGAGAGGAAAAATGAACTGAATCCTATGTGACCCAGGAAGATGCAGGACAGGAGAATAAAAATTGTCCCAGGGAAACAAATAATCTCTTTAGCCCCGCAAATGATTTGCTACTGCTCTATAGTTTGATTCTCCCAAAACCTGATTTCAAAACAAATTAGTCCACCCCTGAGCAAAGAATACCGACTATCCAACTGGAAATTGCAAAAGTGCCCCAGTCTGTGTTCATCTGGTGAGCGAGTGTCTAGGTTATGGAAACAGAGATACCCTCTTCCCACTGTAATGTTTGTGTTGATAGGCTCTGTTTGGAAGATTAATTCTCAATGTCATCATTCATGAATTACAGGGAATGAAAAACAAGAGGAAGGAAAGTAGAGAAGGATGTGCTAATGTTATGATGTTTTGGTGATATTTTCAAACCTTAAATTCTTCTACCAATCAGACCATGTCATGTAAATTTAAGACTGTAATAACACGGGCTTACAGAAATATTTTCCCTTGTGTGACTTCACCAATCCTCCATGCCAGAGTTCAAAAGGGTGTGTAAATAAGATGGAAGGAGAGGCACACGATCACTGACCAACAGCAACACAGCAGAAGTAGCTCAAAACTGTTAACGAGTCTAAGCAGAGCATGAGCTGAGGCTTGTGCAACAAACTAATCAACATAAAAATGACATTAATAACAATATTCAAAGAAAGAAGAGTATTGGCAACCCAGTCATGGCACAGATAGCGTAACTCTAACAACATCATGGAGGCAGCAGGGCCACCGATTGGTTCCACTTACATTTTCTCTGTCAAGGACCTTCACGTTAGAGAGGAGGGAACAGCATCCCCCCATGATGGAACTGCCCTAGATTGGTGAAGTGATGGTAAGGAAACATCTGTCTTCTTTAAATCATCGGTTAAGTATCCAGATTCAGAAAAATGAAATTTTAGAACATAAAATCTGTGTATATTTGGCCATGAAATGTGTCTAATATGGAATACTATGGAAAATGGGAACTGTCTCTCCCCATCCTGGCAAAAAATTGATGTAGGTTAATACTGTCCAAGTGTTTTTTAATTTTTTAAGTAGCCTCCAGGAAGTAAAGAGACCTTAAGGTAATTTTCCAAAAACTTTCTAGAAAATTATACTAAGCTTATCAGCTTGTTTTCGTGGCTTGTAGGTATTGAGAATACAAAGCAGTGAAAATTAGAAACCAGCACTGAGTTATTAAAATAATTCATGCCAACATAAACTCACTGCATTTTTATAGTCTCCAGTCTTCAACAAGGAATTTAATGGAATATTAGGTTATACATGTAGAAATATGTGGGAGTAAAGTCAGAAGAGAGCCTATTTATGTGAATTCATAACTGGCTGAAAAGCTGCATGCAGGAAGCATGGGGAAATAATTTCTGCCCAATGGGGAGGGTCTCCATTCACATGTAGCATGTCTGTACTGGGCTGGCACTGCTGGATGCCTTTGCTAACAAGTTCAGTGATGAAGCAGGAGTAAGTCATGCTTCTCAATTCTGTGTAAGTTACCAAACTGGGCAGTACACAGAGGCCACACTGCATGACTGAAAGGGTGTGAGGCTTGGCACTCGAAGGTGAGTTTGAACTTCAGCTCCATTCTTACTAGTAGTCTTGTCTTTGACCTCCGGTCTCCCCCTTTGTCAATCAGTGACCACCTGGCAGGGCTGTGAAGATCACGTGAGTTAATGTACGTAAAGTGCTCACCTTGGTGCCTGGTACAAGGCAAGCTCTCTTTTTCTTCTCTTTCTCCTTCCCTCTTGCTTGGAATACAGACTGTTAGAATGAATTGAACCGAGTCAACTAGTGGTTTGGTTCATATAGAATTAGTGTCTTAAATAACACCTGACCCCAGCGCATCGATTTCTGCATCACTTGTATGCATGGTCCGTGGACCTTAACGTTTGTGGCAGCTGAATTCAAATGTCACTACTAGTAATTTCTGGCTTATTCTTTCAGTGATTCTCCTTAGCAGAAAGACACACAAGTACTTGTTATGTGCTGTTTCCGCTTCTCTCTACACAAAAGTTTACATGATAACTTCCTTTTACAAAAGATTCCATGTGCACTGTTAGGTACCTCGCTTTTCTCACCTAACGGTATATGCTAGAGAGGAAACATCAGTACAGTGAGAGGTTACCCAGTCTCCATGGTCATTCTCATCACTTGGCCCAGGTTTTGTGGGGTCAGGAGGTATTTGCCAGGCAGATGGTAGAGGGAGTGGTTTTCCAATAAGAGGAAACTGGGTGTGTCAGGGCCCACTTACTCACTTATTCAAATTTTTCAACACATGTTTATTAGTACTTAATATGTGCCAGGCCACAGGCTAAACATTTTCTGTTCATTATGTCATTTTATCCTCACTACAACTTTATGAAATAAATAATATTATTTCTTCATTTTACAGATGAAGAAATTGATGTAAGAACCACTGAGTATACCATTCAACATAAAAAAAGTTACTCAACAGAGAAAGTCAGATTCAGAGCCAACAGGTTTTGCTCCAGAGTCATGCTCTTAATCACACACTGGGCTTCCAGATAAAGGTTGGGAATGGATCAGAGAAGGTTCTAGATGTGGAAGCAGGAATTTTAATTCCTCGGCAGGGAAGACGGAGAGAAGCATGAAGCGCAGAGGAACTGAAACTCTCTTTCCTGTTGGAGGAACTCTGTGTTGTACTAAGAGCTGTATTGCAAGAGCAAAGCAGGAAATATGGCAGAAGACGAGGCTGAGGAGGTCGGTGTTAAGGGAGTGAGAGCCCAGCAGTATGTGGCTTAAATCCTGTTTCTTATGCACGGGTTGGACAGGGCATGAGTGTCCACAGCCCTCACAGTAACCTCGTGGGGAAAGCTGCTTTGTCAGGCCCTGAGGCTGGGCCTGGGAGAGAGCACTGAGGCTTCACGGCTGCAGGTTGTGTGGGGTCGTTTTGCCACAGGAGTACTGTGGACTGGAACGCACTTTGTGGGTGTCAACCAGAGTGAGACCTGGGGTTCCCCGGGCAGTTTGGAGGTGACCAGTGTTTCTTAAGCTCCAGTAAGCCTGGCTCTGACTCTTGCCTGGATTGGGGTGGTACGCTTTGAGTGGATCTGTCCTTTCTCCTGAATGCCAAGTGTGATCGTAATGTAGTCTCCCGCACCTTCATTGTCCCTCATCCCTTTAAATGGATTCAGTGGGGATCAGCAGCCTCTATGAAATCCTGTGGTCACATTCAGATAATAGAATTACCTTTCCTGTAAGTCACTGAACACTGTCACACTGGAATCGTGAAGACGTCTTGTATCAAAGGCCCTCCCTGCTATTAGCTAAGGAGAATAAGATTGGCTTCTTCACTCTTTTCTCACATGATTCCTACTTCTCTTCCCTCACTTGGCTAACTTTGGGGTTCTAAATCCTTCCCAAATGAGGACAAGGGAAAGTGGAGAGGGAAAGGCAGCAGGAAAGTCCCCAGTTGCCTGACACTCTCCTGGTGATGGGGCACCAATTCTCTCCAGACTTGGCAGGTGGGTTGAGCCGGTTCACTTCATGGACACTTTCATGGGCTTTAGAAGAGCCTTCTCCTTGCCCACTCCCACATCAGTGAGGGGGTCCCACCTGGCACTTCCTCTTGAGAAGAGTAAATGCTGTTCTGCTTAGGCTGATCACTTACTCATTCCTTAGTCCCTACGCATCCATCAGAAGCTTCAGCTTCTGCCAAGAGGTGAGTGATCATCTGAACACTCCTCCTATAGGCACCTGGCACAACCCTTTGCGGGCTCAGCTCTGTGCTGGCTTCTCATCCATTGTCTTCCCTAAGTCATTGGTCCACATCCACATATTCCTGGTTCCCGGACTCCAGGCCTGATGCCCCATCTCAACATACCTCTTCCATTTCCCTGTCAGAAAAACTAATCAGTCCATCTTTTCTCCTGTAGGTTTTCAGAAGGGAGTCAGATACCACCTACACTGTAGATGACAAAGATTGAGTTCTTAGATTAGTCCTAGTGAAGTTCCTTTTCTTCAGTGAGAGTTGAGGGGCCAGCCACTCCTATTGCTCTCTCCAGAAAATTCTTTTTTGAGATATTACCTTGAAGCTCTCTGACCAAGTTTGAAGTTAGAGCTATCTCCTGCTCTCCTGGACCAGAAATGGGGTGATCATATCTCAGATCAAAGTCCTCTTCAAATAAATCTTCTCCTCCTCCCCCAAATTCTCTTCTTATCTTCAACTCTTGGCCTTTTATTCTTTGATGTGGTTGAAGCCTTTAAGAGTTATCTAAAGTAGGTCTTAGCCACTTTCTTGGAAACATTTTTTCTCCTTGGTCTACCTCCCCACTTTGGAATGTGCCTGGGCTGAAACTTCCTTTTTAAATCAGATCCACCATAGATATTCTAACCCAAACAACATCCTTTCCCTCTGCTTCAATCACTGTGCTCTATCTAGAGTCCAAATCCAACCACATGGCTCTTCAGCTTAGCACCCTTCAGTGAGAACCCATGGCATGTCTGCAGTGTAATGAGGAAGACAGACAGCATACACGTACACAGATAACCAAGCCCTTACAAAATCGGATGCGTAGAATGCTGAGGCAGAGAACAAATGAGGAAGAAGTGAGTGGGGAGGAGCCAGGCTCTCCAGCCTCCTGACCTTAGAGCAGCAGCATGTAACCAAGAAAGTGAAAAGCACAGACTCTGACTCCAGGATGGCTGGGTTCCTATCCCAGTTCTGCTACCTACTAGCTATTTGACCTTGTGAACTTACTTACCCTCTCTGTCCCTTGGTTTCCACATCAGCAAAATGGGGATGATGATAGTTCCCTCACATCGTTGTGGTATTAAAGGAGTTCTGTTTTTAAAGTGCTTGGAAAAATGCCTGACGTATAAACAGTGATACACTATGAAGCTTCTTAACTAAATATAAAATGCTAATATCTTTGTCTGTAAATCTTAGGCCTTTGCCTTCACTGACTCAGAATTACTTTTCATTGTTCAGCTTAACCATTGTCTCTTCTGAGAAGCTTCAAATGGTCCTCAACATTCATTCAGGTATCCCTTTTATGTGCCATCAATCTATTGTACAGTTGTCAATGTGACCACAATTATCCTACTGCATTGTAATTGCCCTTCTCTCTCCATAGGCTAGACACTCTGCTGAAGGCAGGGACCATGTCTTATTCATAGTCATAAAACCAGAGTATCTGATACCCATTAAATATATGATGAATGGATAAATAAATGAGTGGGTAATAGAGCAATTCTGTGAGATAGGGTGAAAAGTACGTACTTATGGTTTGATAAGAAGCATCTTCTCCAATTGGTTAGGTATTTCACAGGTTCTATATGAAATCATAGCCTCCTAAGCCATTTATAAGAGAAGGAAGTTTGGAGATTCATCTAAAATTTACAAAAAGCCACTGTTGAGTTTGCTTGATTATTCTAAGTATTTGCCACACTCATCCAATATGATGAAAATAGGATTCAATTCAACAAATATTTATTGAATGCCCTTGTGAGCAAATCAGTGTAAAGAAAAAACACGAGTAAAGCATGGCCCCTGCCACCTAGGAGCTTATAGTCTGGTGGAAGAGCAGATACAGAGGGAGTCATAAAACAACGTGGAATGATAACAAAGTCTAAAAGACTGGGAGGTCTAACCAAGAGGAGTTTCATTTATTATCATTTCTTTTTAAGAATTTGATTTCTTTTTACAGTGAAATTCTAATCCCTAGTTAGTTTGTCTTATTTTGATTTGTTATTAACTTTTTCTCACCTCTTGAACTCACTGTACTAACTGCACGTGGAGAACAATTTCTTGAGTATACGATTCACACAGAAATCAAAAGGCTATTTTACAAAAGTCCTTCTTGTCCTTTTTCTAAACTCTGCTTTCTTATCTTTTGAACAAGATTAGCCTACATTCATTTGTGCAGCATTTGGGTGGCAATGTTCCCTGTATAGGATATCAGTGTTGTCAGCATAGAATTTTAGAGCTTGAAAGAAATGCAGAAGTCATCTGGTAATACTCTATCTTTCCTTCTTTCTTGCTTTCTTGCTTTCACAAGGTTAGTTACTATAACAGGCAAAAGAAAACCCCGACATCCTGATACCCAGTACAATTCTTTTTTCCATTATGCCACGCTGCTTCTGGAATAATTTTAGACTATAGGAAATGCAGTCCTAGGGAAGATATTTATAACAAGTCTCTGGCTCATTTAGCATGCTGTTGTTTGGGATATCCAGCTGCACACTTTGTTCTTGTCAGTAATAAATTATTTCCTGACAATTTGGTTGACAAACGGGATCTCAGCCCCAGTGATTTGCACACATCTTTTAAAAAATGATCAGGTTAACTGTTCTAAATAGGCTTTTTGTCCTTAACTTATCTTCTAGCATGAAGAGAAGGAAAATTCAAGATCTTCAATAAGAGTATAAATCACACCCACAGACAGAACTCTGTTTATATAACATTTAGGGTGAAGGTACACTTTTATGAGCTTTTGTTATCCAATGGAGATTCTCGGAAAGCCACAGAATCTCTTCTCTGCCCTGAAACTAGCTACGTTTGCTTTTCTAACTTCCCAGTGGGCTAGGATACAAAGTATGTGGACATTTCAAATGTTTGGAAAGCAAAACAGAATCAGGAGGTGGGGGTGGGGAGGGGAATGAAGGGGTGGCCAGTCAGGATTCTTTTACAACTCATATTTCTCTATTGAAAACTGAGATCTCTGGTCACATCAGGGCAGAGTAATTGACAGCAGCTGCAGATGGGGAGGTTTCAGCCTGCATCTCCCCAGGCAGCATTTGCTTTGGTGTTCTCCATGGTATGTCGTAAAGTAGGGCAGTTCAATATCGAGGCATAGTTTCTTTAGTTAGCTAAGTGGACGGAAACAATTTTATTCATTTTGCTTTATAAAACTTGCCCTAATCCGTGTTCTTCCTTCGTCTACCTCTGTTGTCGATTTTGGCGATGTTGGGAATGCCCTCCTGCGGTATGTAGTGAGGAAAAGAAAATGAATGAACAGAGTGAAGACAGGCTGCACCATCTTGGCAGCAAACCGGCCTCTTGAAGTCAAGAATCCTTGGTCTGATTAGTAACGAGAAATCAGTCTTAAAGGAACAGCTTCTTGTTACTAATAGTAAGGTAATAAGGAGCAGGTTGATCTTTGAGATCTTTGAAAGTCTTGAAGCAGGCAGTAAACAAGTTGGCATTTAAGAGTTAATAGTAACTCAAAATGGTGAAAAAGAGTCAAGCATATTTCCAAACTGATAACTTGAAAGGAGGAATAGAGGAGTTTTTCCAATATGGATACTCTTAAAAGGCCAGGTCTCTGATTTCTTTATCATAATGTTTCTTTAAGAATTTTGCATCTCTTTCCGTTAGTGAAGAGCTCTCACTTTAAATGCTCCTATTATGATAAGTAGAATGGAAACGGTTTGAAAAGGCTATTCAAATAATTACAGAAGTTCAGGTCATAAATTATCTGTTGATTCAGCCTGTCAGCAGGTAAGTCAATTGTTTCAATGTTAAGACTAATTGTCTAGACTAGAGAATTGGCTAAAAATGACTTCAGACATCTGGATCAGATGTAAGTAAGCAACTTAGCCGGTGGGATCCACCATGTACTGAGTGTTCCCTCGTTTGAGCAATAGACATTGGGTGTTACTGTGTTACTGGAATTTTGTGATATCAGTTTGCCACTGTGCTGCAAAGTATGATGGGATAAAACACATGCAACTATAACAGCATGGGATAATGCTGACCAGCAGCCTGGGGGTCTCATCTGAGCAAACATGGCCAAGTCAAATGGTTAGTGAGTGAATATTTACCATGGACTGGGTTTATCAGCTAACTAAATTATTTTCTGGTTACTATGCCCAAGAAAACTCATATTTAACCGGTTTTGCATACTTCACAAAGTGCCTAACCCCAAAACTACCATCCTGCTGAACCTCATTCTTCTCTACCCCCTTGCAAAAACATATGACCAGGATTGGTTTATACTTCCATATTGGCATGTAAATATTTATGTAAGAGTGGATCTCTGAAAAGAATCAGTAGGTTTTTTTTTTTTTTCCTTAAAATAAAGAATCTCTTGGCACCAGGAAAATGCAGAGTCTAGCCAAACCTGGAAATGAAGTCAGCAGCAAGGCACTCTGGTCTGACTTACCCTCCATATCTCTGCTATTGTCAACAAATCCTGCCTTTACTCATTACATTCATCTCATGACCAGGAAAACATTTTCAATGAGACAACAGGCTTATTCTCTTCTAGATAAAACTTCTAGTCTTTTACTTGAACTCCTGATAACTTTGTACTTCAACAAAATAATCATTTGAACTTTAGAATTATATCAATGCCAAATATCTTACTTAGTTCTGTGGTGGCCTGAAAATGAGGTTTTTGGCAAAAATAAATTTCCTAAATATTTAAAACTTACACTTTTTAAACTTTAAACGTTAAAACAATCTGATTATTTCTATTGGAAACATTTATAATTATATTTGAAACTTCTCTGCTTTCTTAAACATATTAAAGATCATATTAAACATAGCTATTTTTATGACCCAGATATAACTATAAATATAAATGTACCAATGAACTTATGGCTCATTAAAAGTATGGAGAAGCTTTTGCCTCTTAATAAATCTCTATATTATCTCAAGTTACTATATTTTATTTGTCTGCTTTAAGTAGTTTTTCTAGTAGCTATTTATCTTTGTCATTGTTGGAGAGCTTGCAATTACTCAGTTCTATTCCTTTTCCATTTACAGCTTGTAATCTGCCATGGTCTAGAAAGTACATAGCTAACATTCTTAAAATTTTGTGACAATAGGAGAAAAATGCCTTATGAAGGGAACAGGCTTTACCACCTGTATGTCAGGAAAACAATTTCTGTTGCCCGGAGACCTTATTTGCTTATGTAATTGAGGGACAAAAAAATTATTTATTTTCAGATGACACTAGACTTTTTTTGGTAGGGAAATATTTTAATATCTGCATTACTTTACCCCTAATATTCCTGGTGCTTTGCTACTCTGGTGAGTGTAGAATGAATATATTCATAATAATAAGGCTTTTTGTAGACATGCAAAATATGCATTCTAGCATATATTCTCAGATGGCTGTAGTGTGAGGAAAATGTGTTGATGTCAGGAAAATGAATGCTCAACAGGTTGACATAAATATTGTGGTATATTTGTTTTGTTTTAATATTAACATCGCTAATTTTAAGTAGAGAAGTTCCAGTAAAAATCATTTGCTTATGTTTCTGTTTACACATTCTAAAAGAGAACACTAAGCCAAAAATCATTGTCAGAAAAAAAAAGCTAAATGAAAATTGGAGATGGACAACTTATTGCCATATAGAGAGATGCAAAAAAACTCAGAATCTTTTTAAGTGTGGGAGGATTCCATCAAATCTCTTGCTGAGCTTTTTTAAAAAAATTTACTCACTTGATTTAAAATTTATCCCCCTTGCGGAGCAAATGAAACTTTTAATGTGTGTTTCTTACTTATTTACACTTAATACAGCAGTCTTTTTATTATAAGAGAGCTCTCCATCCTAAGATTCTAGGATGATCTTATGTCTAATGCATATAACAGACTTTTTAATAAGCATTTCTATTCCATTATTTCTGGCCCAGGAAATGTTCTTTAGTATGTCACAAGTAAACTTGCATTTTAACTGCATTTTGAAATTAAGAACATGTTCAAATGGTTACCATGGTTGAAAACTAATGTATGAAGTGTATTATTTCCCTTTTCAAATAGAAATTTTGTGAGGTCATTACTTAGAAAATTGCCCTGGAAAAATATATGTGAATTTGTATTTCTTTAAAAAATTATTTTGTCAAAACTGATTCCTCTTTAACCTTTTCTACATTTTTTGCTCTAACTTGGCACCTTGAACCATTGCTATTGAAATAGTTGTATGGTCTATCTTGTGTGTGAGTGTGTGTGCATTGGTGGGTGTGTGTATTAGTGGGTGAGATGCTTGGAATATGAGGGGAGATGTGGAGGAGAAAATTGAAGTTTGGAGTTGTGTACACGATGTGTTCAGGGAGCAGATATCAGCCTTGGGAGCTTGACGGACAACAGTTATTTTTCTCTTTTCTTTCCTTTTCTTTTCTCTTCTCTTCTTCTTCCTCTTCTCTTTTTTTTCCTAAAATACCACTAACAAGTCAAGAGTTCGTAGGATCAAATTAAATAAACTTGGTGGTAATTGCATTCATGTTGCAATGAACTGTGAGAACAGTGGATTTAGCCAGCAATGGAATTCAGTCCCAATTCCTGCTTTGTCATCACATACAGTAGTTTGTTTACCTCTTTCCATGACTAAAAATGAACAACATTAAATGCAGGGACCATTTGCTCTGCCTTTTGTCATCTTTCTGTGTATTATGCAACCGTTGAGCTAATCAGGCAGAAAGTTACCGAGGTTGACTCCCAGGGGAGATGCCAATTATGTGTATCTTATTATAATGTTCAACTAGATCAACTTCACTTCACATTAAGGAAGTGCCCCCTAAAGCACTTTTTCTGACCTCTATTGCAATTCATTTCACAGAACATGAAAAACAAATCATCATAATAAAACTTCCTGAATTGTATTTGTGAGCTAATTCTCAATCTACTTATAAATATTATTAGAAGTATTGGTTAAATGCTACCACATGTTAGCATAGAATTTGTAGAATCAAAATATCATACATATCGCAAAATAAATGAAGTTAGCTACTTCTATCATTCTTGGTTATTTCAACTTTGTACTTGTAGTGTGTTATAAAGGCTTTTCCCTTCTAAGAAACACGTGCTGTGTGTAAATTATTAACTCATTAATTCCTGAGGTCTTTATTCCTTAAAGACACAAGAGTTTGTTTTTTTTTCCCCCTTGCTTGCTGGTTTCATAAATGTGAAAACTGAAAGACTTTATGGCAGGAAATCCATGCTAAAGACAAAAATAGAATTCAGGTCTTTGTGTTTCTTAGTACAGAGTTGAAGAGCTTTGCATAGAAATACATTATTGCTATTTGTGGGCATGATATCAATTAAGATTAGGAAAATTGTTTTTGACCTACCATTATTTTCAATTATTTTTAAATTGCTCCAAAGCATAAATATGACATTTTGGTTTAGGGAAACATTCTGCCCTTAAAGCAGTATCACTCAATTGGAATTTATTCAATAAACTTAGTAATAGACTAGGAGAAAGAATTTGATGGACTCAACATAACTAAGTGTGACCCTCCATTCATGTGTGCACCGCAAGTCCCGTGGGAACCTACCGTGTGCTGCTTGGTGGAAGATGAGTCAGGGAGTTAGTAGAACCAAGAGGAACAAGTCTGGAAGGAAAACAGCAAGTTTATGATGGCATTTGGTTTATATCTTTCAGAATCTCCAAAGGCCTCACAAGCTATTTGGCATTTCTTGAAAATAAGCTTTCTAATGTATATGTTGTAATGAAATACCTAATAACAGCTTGTTTTAGGATCGTGTGTGAAGACTGCGTTACAAATACACTTTGAGGATATAACTATAATAATAATAACAAAGCAGAAGGTAGCTGAATCTAACAATAATTTGACAAATACTAATGAAGAGCTTACCAAAGCAACATTGATTTAAAGGATGCAGATCAAGCTAAGGAGATAACAGGAGAAAGTACACTCAAATAGGTATAATTTGTATCTACAATAGAATATCTTAGCTTTTACATAATGGAATACTTTAGGCAGTATCTTACATTTAAGCATTTTCTAAAAGACTGAGGAATTCTTTGAGGAATTTCTCAGCATTAGTCTTACTTTTTTCTTTCCTTAATATGCTTTGAACACCAAAATTGCTGTAAGAATCAATGCCATTGTAATCATACTATACAAATATGTTCCATGTCTATTGAATTCACAAATTAAAGGAACAAGACAAATGACCAATGGCCAAAGCATAAAAAGAATTCAATGGGTTTATGCTGGAGAAAGAGAGGTAGGAAAAGGCATGAGAAATTATATTTTTACAAAAGATGCTTGTCTTACATGTATTCATTCAGCATCTCAGCTGTGAAAATTAGTGGATATTCATAATTATAAGGAAATTTGATGCAATGATTGTCACTTCCATAGTTGAGTGTGGCTATTGATCACTCCCAGTGAAGCTAGATTCAGTTAATTAAGCCTGTCTAGGAGTGGGTGGCCCAGCCGAGGTAAGGAGATACGAGGAGTGAGGGCTAACCTAAGGGATGCTGTTGGCTCCGGTGGTTCTCTATCCTGGCTGTTCATGAGAATCATTTGAGGGGCTTTTAAAAAAAAGTACTGATATCTGCTGCAGCTACCCACTCTCCTCTCTGAACACCCTCACCTCCTCCATTCTGATTCAATTGAGAGCGGTGAACAAACAAAATACTGTATCTGGGCAAGATATGAAGAGCAGATTTTCTGTTTCCAAACTCTGGTCTGGTGACCAATGCTAAGATTACTTAGAAATAGTGATGAGGGGGAAAAAAACATCAAGAAAGTTATAACATAGAGAGGACCAAGCTAAGAAAGAGAATGAATTTACAGAAACAGTGGGAAAAGAGGCATGCCGGTCATGGACATGTATGTCCGAGGAATTTAATTGAGATGAGTAGAAGGTAAGTGAATATTCCCAAGAGATATAGCCTTTTCTATGTGTGGATGTAAACTAGATAATTGGTATTTCTGGGTTAATCTCCCCAAAGCCAGCTTTTTCACACTAAATTTCCAGCGACTGTTAACAACTTCCACTAGCATTCAGCCAGAAGTCTCTGAAATTGGTACCAGACAAAGAAAGCCCTCAGGCATTCTCAGCAGGCCACAAAATTCTGGATCAATTAAGTAAAAAAAGGAACAAAAGGACTAAATTGGAAAACCAATGGTAAGACTGAGAATATCTATGAGGTTTCTACCCTGAAACAAAATAGTTCAAGAGTTGTGCAATTTGTGTGAGGTTTCTGAGGAATCTTTATTTTGCAAGATTTGTAACACTATGTTATTTTGGCTGAGGCTACCATAAAAACAAAGTCATTTCAAACAGTGCAATGAAAAATCTTTGCACTTTCTCCGTGTCCCAAGCACAGGGGACTACCATCATTCTACAAATACATCAGACCAAACTACCTTTGCTCTTGTTGTTTGTCTTCTTGAAATGTCTTTGCCCCTTCAATACCATCTTTAAAAATCTTACTACAAAAGGCACAGTCTCTGTAAAACTTCCTGCAGTTGACAAAAACAGTATGCAGATAAGCTGTCCTCCAGAAGGCACACATCTTTAGTATCAGTTTTCACGTTGTTCTGTTTACTTTTCTGTCTCTCCTCCTGTATAGACTGAGAATAATTCGAAGAGAATTTATAGCCAATACCTTGCAGAGTGTCTGTTTTTAATTGCACTGGAAAGCTAACCCTTCTGTTGGGTAACTGGAACCCCTAATGGGAGCTCAACAAATGCTCGTTGCATTAAATTGACACCCTTCACCTACTTGGAAAATTTCCCTTTGGCCAGTCCTGCTGAAGCAACTTTAGTTATGTCAGTTGAGCCTGTCCTGTGGTGTGTTTTATGTGGGTGTATTCATCAGCCTCAAGGGGTATATGAGTCAACTAGAAATATATGAAAAAATTGCTGATTTACACAGCACATGTATTTGAAGGGAGGAGAAAGAGGGTCTGAAACTTTTATTAGATTCAGCAAGTGATCTAAGGCCCCAAACAGATGGTATAATGGTATCATAAATAGTTAAGAAAAACTAAAGCCTTTCTCATTGAATTCTGAACCAAGCCAAGATGATCACTATCATTATTGCATCCATATTAAAAAATAAAGACAAAATGTATTACCTGTAGCATTATGATAGTCTATCTAAGAGCAAAACCAAAAAATAACTGAAACCTATTGAAAATTTACTAAAACTAACTGAATTTAAGAAAGTAGCTAGGAGTCAAATGCAAACTCAAATATCAATAGGTTTTGTTTCTATTAGTAAAATCACTTGAAAATACGATGGGAAAAAACCTCAGTTCATCAGCAATAGTAATATATGGTACATGGAAATTTAATAAGAAATTTGTAAGATATTTATCAGGAAAGTAATGTGACTTTATTGAAAGACATAAAAAGGACTTAATAAATGCAAAGCTATGCATATTCCTCGGTGAGATGACTCAGTATTGTGAAGACTCCAAATAAATATGTGTAAATAATCTCAGTGTAGCTAAAAATTTAAACAGTGATATAGTTTATCTTTCAGTTTAACAAAGCATAAAAATATGTGGAATGGCATATTTTTTCATACATTGTCAATAGAAATAGAAATATAAATTACTACATTTTGGGGAAGTAACTTGGAAATATGTCACAAAAATTTTAACTTTGAACTTAGTTCTGTCTTCAGAAATCTATCCTCGAGAAATATTCACCCAAGTGATTGTAATGTTGATATATCAGAAACATTGTAAACATTGTTTTTCAGTGGAAACTGGTTAAAAAATTATTTTCCATCCATTCAGTGAAACCAGACAGACATTAAAAGAACATGGCAGTTCTATATATCAAATGAGAGTATTATTCTTGATATATTGACATGTGCACAAAAGCAAGCTGATACATAGTTTGACATGGCTCTCCTTTTGTTTCTGAAAAAGCATGTGTGCGTGTGTAAAAGTGCATGTAAAAAGTCCAGTTGGGAATAGACCAAACAGTAGCCATCGCTAGGAGAATTTCAGCAGTTTTTCTTTCTTCCGTTTATTTTTTTTGCTTTGTCCATTGCCACAAATCTTCAAGATTTTTACAATGATAATATAGTCTTTAATCAGAAACAAACATGCATGTATAATTTTTTACTTTAGGTTTTCCTCTTACGATTATTGAGTCTTCATCTTTATTTTCCCCATGCTTAAACTTCAGGACACAACTTTTGTGAGGGGAACTGCTTAGCCAGTCCCTCAGGAGGACATGGATAACATTCACTGTCTCAGAGTTGAGCTAAGTTAATGATGGCAATGACAGTGATAATGACAAGAGAGGACCTCACACATCCCGGAGGTTTTCATCAACTTTTACTGCTCTCTTCACCTCCCTTTTATCTCCACCCTAAGTGGGAGTTTGAGAATGTATGTCACCAGAGTTCACTGAAATTGAAACACCTCCATGAAAAAGGGAGAAAAGAGTCACAAAGAGACTTTGCTTCACCAAAAGAAAGACACATGCCTCAGAGAGTCAATGCCAGACAGAGCTTGTCTTTGATGGAAATTTGAAATTTCAGATTGAGATGTTTTTCTTGATAATGAAAAAAACCCTCCAGATTGAGACAAAAATTAAGTTGGAAATGTCACAGGTATTTCTAGAGACTTTGTTGTTGGTTTTCAGAGTAGTTACTACCTCCTTGGGCCTCTAGAGTTTTCATTAAAATGCTTTTCAACACATCTTGTCAATACATAACCTATTGGGCACAAAGAAAACGTTCTCATTGTTAGCAAATACTGAAGAACCTTGAACAAACCCCATCGTTTCTTTAATTTTATTGCCGTTTTGATTGCATGATTATTTATTTCAACATTAAAGAATATTTCTGCTTTTAAATTCTGAACCGATCAAGCTCACAATGAGTTATTTTAAAACACATTCCAAATATTTTATTTCGCCCAGCTTCATGTTGACAGGTACAATAGTCCCATCTTAGCTTCTGTTCACGCAGGAACACATTTTGAAGCCCAATTAATAAAAGGTAGAGCTATGTAAGCTCTACAGAGCCCAGCACCCGCTGAGCAAACTGTCAAATGTTTGCCACGGTACTTAGAGCTGTATTATGGCAAAATGAAAAAAAAAAAATAAGCATGGGAATGAAATTAAAAACTCACAATGAAATAGTTGATTAAGAAAATTAAGCCGTTTAACACAGACCCATGCCTCTGCCTCCTGGAGGAAGCCTAGGAGGTTGCTGTGGAGCAGAGCCAGTTAAAATGTTTGTCCTCTCTGGCGATGACTGCTTAATTTTATTCACAAAGGACTCCTTTGGCATTCATCTAAATTTTCAGGCCCCTTTTCAAATTTATTCATAAGTTTCCTCTTTCCCAGTGACCCCAACATACTTGGTGCTGAGAAAGGGTCTGTCAATAAATGGCAGCTCGGCACCTAGACCAGAATGAAGCCTTAGGGGTCCTGAGGCCCGGTTTTAGACTGGTCTTCTGTAGGGGCTGAGCCTGGCTTGCAGTCTCCCTGGGCCAGACATTTTAATTGCTAGACTTTTTTTTTTTTTTCAATTTAATGTTTAAAGGAGGAGGGGGAGAAAAATGTGATAAGGGAAGCTTTGAAGGCATAGTGGATGAATAGACCTGGCTCAATTTTTCCTCCTCCAGAAAGCCCCCTCCAATTAATTTTAGTCTTATACTACCATCCTTTTGTTCTGAGTTCCTCCAACCCCTGGGTTCTTAGCTGGCCCAGAGTAGTTTTGTCTATTCTGAGTTGTTTTTGTTTGTTACTTTATTCACTGAATCCAACTCCCCAGCCAGGCTATGAAAACTTCCAGGAGTCTAGGAATATGCCTTCCATTCCTTTATGTGATATAGGTGCCTAGTGATTTACTCAGTAAGAAGAGGAGCTGAATTAAGTAAAAGTATTAGACTCATTCATTCAGTAATTCAAATAATTACATTGCCCATCTTGAACCCAAGAGGCTTTCTGGAAAGAAAAAAAAAAATCATGAAAGCAAAAGAAATCAGTAGAACTGTTCTCCTTGAGGAAGAACCTTTTCAATTTGACTTGGCCATAAACTATTTAGATTCAGGTTCAAGGGTATCTCTTCTAATAATTATGGATTTAGTGGGACTAAAGTTTTGATATTTATTGGGAGAAATTTTGGTAGCACGACATAGATTCATGACATTATCATGTTTAGAAAGAATCAGTAACATGGTAATGATACTGTTCTATAAATTTATTTACGTAAATACGTACATTCAGACTCCTACCTTGTTCTTTAAAGAACTTGAAGTGGTTAAGAGAATTAAGTAAAATACACCAACTAAAATCTGTTATGAAAACAGAAAGTAACACAAGACTAGACATGTAAAATAGAGTCAAAAGTAAGACTAAATTAAAAAAAAAATGGACTTGTGTACTTGCCCAAAATTTGGCTATAAGCTTCCTGGCAACCAACCTGAAAAAGATTAATCAGGTATGCAATACACAATGTTTAAGAGATGGAAGTAGTTCATTTTGCCCCGGAGAACTATAATGATTCTTAACACAAACCCAAGCAGAGACTTCTTTTGAAGATATTCAGTGAGTTATGTGTGGAATGCCCCTAATCTGTGACAACATCCGTCTAAGTGTGGACCAGGATGAGCTTCACGAGGCATGTTTATAATAATTTTTAATAAGAATGATCTTCACATCAATGATCTTCTTGTTCAGTAAAAGAAATTCTACTGATATCTGTACAATAAGTTCCAGCTAAATTTAGGAATGAATTTGAGAGTATCTGCCTAAATGGAAAGACTGCTCTGTCAGTTAAGTTGGGCTAGTTGGTGCTGTGATAACAAATAACCAGAAAATCCTAGTGGCTTAAAACTCCAATGTTTATTTATTGTCCATGTTACATATTTACCATAGGTTGACAAAGGACTTCTGCTTATTAGTCACTCAGGAACCCAGGTGAATAGAAGGTCTATGCTTTCATAATCACAAAGACTATGTGAAAGAATATGGCAAAACCCACACCAACTCAAAACTTCTTTCTGGAACACTCCGCAAATCTGCTGACATTTCAGTGGTTAGCAAGGCAGCCACTGAGCCAGGCCAGTCTTCATAGGATGGGGATGCACAACCCTCCCAGAGGGCGGTGCATGGGATATTGTAAACAACAGTACACATTATGACAACTGTACATCCTTAACAAAAGACTCTAAAGAATTGTTCTCTCAGCTGATCTGTCCCAAGATATTGGTTGACAAAATGCTCCAAATTGCATTATTTCCTACCGACTCCTTGAAATGCAGCATTCTCTGCTGGTGGTTAAAAATAAGAACTGTTTGCTCTCACGGAGAGACCAGCTCGGGGTGGGATTGACATGCTGCCATGAAAATGCAGTAGCCTGTCAGGAACCCATGCCAGAACACTCTCCTAAACTTAATACATTTTACTGTTATACCCTGCTTTTTTCCTTCTCTAGTTATAACAAGTTGGTTACTAGAATATATACAACTACATAGAAATACAATGGAGTGTCTTTTATGATTCATCTTGACCATTCTCTTGTGACTCCTCTCATCAAAAACATTTACTGACTCCTAGAGGTATTCCTAGCATACTTAACACCCTGACTGCATCATTTTTATAACACCCCCTCCAACCCCCTACCACGTGAGGAAATTATTTTCATGCAGTAATTGATAATCAAGATAACTTTTTAACCTTCTTTTTAAAAACAACAAATAAAATAAATGTTGTGACTTTAAAGATAGCTCAAATTTGTAGATTTTACATATGAACTAAAATTTACATTTTTCAAATAAAAATATAATACTTGCATTTAAACAAAAGTAGAAAACTCCAGTGATTCAATAGAATGATAAAAGTGAAGGAACTCAAGTTTTGATTCTCTGACTTACAATCACAGCTCTGCCTGCTCAAGTCAAACTCAAAGATTTCCAACTTATCCTTAGATGCATGTAGCCAAGTGTGAGTACGTTGGGGGCAAACTGTATAATCGGGAGTTGGCTGAATTAACTTCCATGTAGAACACAATGTTTAGTAAAGGATAAATTATAAGAATAGGATAATTCAAACCTTATAATATATTATTAAAACTCAACATTAATGGCAGCAATTGTTTAAAAGTAGGTTTTACAAAGGAGTCTTATTTTTAATCACTTAATTGTTTAGAACTGTAGGCACAAGGTGATGATTAAAATCAGAAGGACTTGGTTTCATTATTGCTTTAAAATTTTCTATGTACAAAGTACCCTCTTATTGCTTATACCTGGGACTACCACCAACTCCCCCATATATGGTCAGCCACTGGTAACTCCCCATTATTGACATAACTGAGGGCAAAGTCATGACCCTTATGGAGTTCACTATCATTTGACTTCAACTTGTTTTCAGCCTACTCCTCTACAATTTCCCTCTTGCAAAAAATACCCCAGCATCTAGAGCAGTGGAAAAATTCTACTCCCTGAGTCCTCCTTCTTTTTAAAAAAATACTTCTATGTATTTATTCATATTTCTCCCTCTGATAGTTTAAATGTAAAGAGCCTTGGCTTAGAGCAGAATTTTCTGGGTTTGAATTTTCTCTCTGCAGTTGATAAACTTTGTGATCTTGGGCAAGTTACCACACCTATCTGGGCCTTAGCCTCCTCTGGAAAAAGGGTGACTGAGCCCGTTTACAGAGACTACTGGATTGGATGAGGACATAAATGTATGTGAGATTGTCTGTCACAAAATGTATATGCTTTTATCTTTTATCTCCCTTAGTAAATTTTACATGTCCAACACTTAACAGAACTTTGTTTGAAACAGGTCCTGAGTCCACCATCTCCCCAGATTGCAGAAATTCTGATTAAAAGCAACTTTCCTTTCTACCAAAAACAAACAAACAAACAAGAAACAAATAAAAAACAGGTCCTCATAGAACTTGAACAACTGCATTGAATTGATTGAACCTGATGGTATACAAGCTACAAAGGTGCACGTTAGAGGCCCTTGCTCCAGTCCCTTCTCTAAGTGCCTCAGCTGTGAGCCTTGAGCATTGTCATGAGGAGAAAATCTAGGCTATTCCTCATTTGGCCTCAGTTCTTCTTCAGCTGTCAAGACCTAGCTCATTTAGAACAAACATTGTGACAAAACAAGGAGGCAGCAGCAGCATAACTGGGCGTGTTGACCACACGGGAATCTGGATGAGGTGTCCATTTCATCTTCAGAACTGCCTTAGCATTTCAGCATCTCAGAGGCCAGGAATGCTGTTGTCATCAGCGTTCGAGCTGCGTCCTGAAAAAATACCAAGTTAGGAGGAAGATGACTCAGCCCTCAGAGCTGCCTAAACCTCATACTCCTCCGATATTTTAAGCAACAAAAAGTGGTAAGCAGCTGTTAGATATCTTTACTTCTTTGTTCAGGCAAAGCTTAGCCTGTTCCATTCGGAAAGAAAATGGTCATAATTTCCAGCCCATTTAAAGCTCTCCTTTCTTAGAACTGTTACTGCTCACGTAGCCTGGACCACACAACTTAGTTTTTATATAGCCTCATCTCATTTCCTAATTATTTCCTGATTCCAAGTGGGTGTTAAGTTTGTTGTGGGAAGGTACCATACTTTGTATTCCTTGCACGTTCTCTCCAAACTTAAGGATTAGTCTTGGACCCCATAGTAGGCGGTACATGCAAACACTAATTTCATGCATAGGACTTTAAAACGAACAAGTAACTTCTATATCCATTCTTTCCTTTGAACTTCACTACAACCCCATAAGCAACTGTTATTCTGTTATTATCTCTAATTTATAGGCCAGGAACCTAAGGTTCAGAGAGATTAAGTATACTGCCAAAGATCACATAACTAGTAATTAGCAGAGCCTGTATATATATGTGTGTGTGTGTATATATATATATATATATATGTGTATATATATATATATATATATATGAAAATATATATGGAATTTATATAATATAAATTCCAGAAATCCCATCTTAAATTTCCTTGTTTAATGAGAGCTAAATTGAAAGACTTTAGAAAGCATATTTAATTTCTTTCTAGGTATTGGATTTCTATTGCTCACCTTTTTCCTCTGGCTCTGGAATGAGAATACCTTTTGTAATTTGTGAAGATGTCAATCTAGCACCTGATTATTTTATTTGTACACAGAAAAGTTTATCAGTATATGTGTAAGGAGAAATGGTACAGGAAAATTCCCAGGTCATAAGAAACCACAAATTCATTTGCGTTCTAGTTAATGTGTTTGTAGCAGCTATTCAGAGAATTCACACTATTTGCTGGCATCACTTGAAGATAAGGAAGGGTGAGCAAGAGTCTATGTGGTTAAGGAGAGCAAAAATGGTGTAAATAATTTAAAGTGCTGGAGTCAGTTGATTCAGTCAACAGTTATCTATGGAGCACCTATATTTTCTATCATGGTTTTGGACACATGTTAAAAATGAGGGAGGTCAGATACTCTTGGAGTTCTATCAGGATGAGCCAGTTTATTCACTACAGTGATTCAGGAGGAATTGGGAACTACTAGCTTTTTCATTTTGGTCTCTTGCTACCAATGGACAGCAACTCAGACTGATGGAAGACACTTGCCTAGATTATTATGTTATGATTCATAGATTCCTGGTATGGAACGTAATTATTTCATCTTTAGAGGCTTCCTCTTCCAGTTATTGCTAGACTAGAGTAAATAAATATCCTATTTATATCAACAAAGTAATAATTTAAGCAAATTAAATGTTAAAGCCTATTAAATCTGTAAAAGAACTTGCATTTCAGTATGAGTGTGTGCAGGCACAACAATTTAGTCTTTATTTGAGAGATTATTGAATATGATGTGCAGACATTTTATGTCGCCTGTATAATTAATGTCCTCAGTAATTTACCACACCTTTTACTTCATTCATGAAAATTGTAAAGGATTAACTGTAAGTGGATATTTGAGGAAGTTGCCTTCATTGATCACCAAAAAGAGTGGTCCAGGGAGGGGTGAGGAGTAGAAGAGCACTCAGAAAATCATTACTGTAGCTGCAGAGAAATCTCTGTATCTTATCTCCAGTTTAATGCCTCCATTGCACTCTCTGTGCGTTAACCTGGAGTAGATCACTGTGCTTCTCCATTAAAAATAACGCACGGGCATTTAGATTGATGATTACTGCTGCATTCAAGTTCTGTAAATAATGATAACATTACTGTCTAACACATTATATAAGATCACCTAAATTATAAGTAGAAGATGTATTATGTCATGGTCAAGTCTAATAAATTTAATTTACAGGCTTAATTCTCACTGTCAGAAGTGTCTGTTGAAGAGGGCAAGAGTGATTGCCCTTATTCCAGAAAAATATGTGAAGCCTGTGTCTTTTTCTAAATCTGGAGCTTAAGAGATTGTGCAATCCAAAGGAAAATCCCTCCCAAGGGGAAAAATGAAATCATTTACGATCACCCTCCCTCCTCAGTAAATTTCATTAAGCACATTTTGTGAACTCAGTGTGTGTTAGACTTCATGTTGAGTACAATTGTGGCAGTGGTAGGAAGTGGTAAACATTGCTGGATATCTGCTTTGCTTTCACAGTTACATGAGTTTGTTCGGGAAATTTTGGCTGGCTGTCTTTTATTTATGGTTAGGAAGTACCCTGAAGTGTTATTAAAAATTCTTTTACTTTACTTTCATTTTGTCCTCAAAGTCTTATACTTTTATTTTTTTTGTTGTTATTGTTCTCTGAACAGCTAATTTTACCCTTTCTCCCAGCTCTGTCTATCCATCTTTTAAATATTTTTTTCTCTCTCAAGTCAGCTTTATCATTTCTTATCTGTCTTCTTTCTTATACTTTTTGGTTTTTTGCTAATCTTCTTAACGGAACAATGTCAGACTCCATCTTGGCAATTTATGATTTTGTGTTTGCTGACAAATGTACCATCATCATCACTTATTGGTGCATGGGACTGAGTTCTTCTTCCTAGCTGATAGCTTCTCACACATAAAAGACACTTCTTTTGTTTTATTATATTCTTTACTTCACACCTCTACATCTATTCTTCTTTCATAGGTAACCATTAGTCATTCAGTATATTAGGTTGACTTTATGAAACTGACATATATGTAAGTCAAAACAGTGTAATATCAGCATTTTCATGTGATTCAACCTAATACATCTTCCAATCCACATTTATTATTAATTATATGTATATAATTAAAATATACCATTTTTATGTATCTGTGTGCGTCTGTCCCCTGACTAAATTAGGATGCCACCTTTGTTAAATACCAAGTCCATATAAACACGGGACCTTTCCTGTAGTCTATACTCTCTTCCATTGGTGTTTGGTGCTGCATAGTTATCAGGGGATGCAATGGCTTTGCTTCTTCCTCTGATATTGTTTTAAATATCCATGGGTCTTTATCATTTTTTAGATAGATTTTAGCTAATATTTAGCAATTAATCCTCTAATTTTCGAATAATTTCTCTCCTATTCTCTATCCTTTTAGTCTGTTTGCTCTATTGTCCTTTAGATTTTCTGTAGTATATTTCAAATCTTCTACTGCATTTTTTATGTTGGCTTTTATAATTTTGATAGCCATGATCTCTGTCATGTTTTCTGACTGTTTGTTGTTAACAGCATCTTGTTTTTGATTCATAGATGCTATATCTTATCTCTTTAAAAATAATATTAGCTTTCCTTGTTTCCTTGTTTAGCATTCTCCTTGAAGTCTCTTTTTCCTCCAACTTGCTTCTCATCTCTCCCACCCCCAATGCTTGCTCATATTTAAGAGTGGAGCTTTGTGAGACAAATGAAATAGTTTCTCAGATTTCTCTGCTACTGGTTTAGGACCCTCTGGCTTAGTTTGCTAAGTCATTTAATACACATTCTTCTATTTTTTCATCATCTAAAGTTTTATTGCTATTCTTTCATCCTCTATGTTCTTTGTCCTTATAGATTTATGCCTTAAAATCTTCCTTCACAATTGTTTTATGGGGTTTATGGAAGGGGTAGATTAAAAGGCACACATCCAATCCCCCATCTTTAACTAGAAATCCCTGCTGTTGTCTTTTATTATTTCCTTCTTGTTGGTTTACTTGGTCACTCTTTTACTTTTGGTTTGAGTAATCACTTATTTATTTAAATCTTTCTTTAGTTTCTAATAAATGATCTAAAAATTTAAATTTTCTCTTAGTACTACTTCACCTCCAGAATTTGACCTGTAAGTTTTCATTATTTAACTGTAAATGCTTCACAAGTTTTCTTATGTCTTTCTCTTTAAATACACATTTTTTTAACAAAATGTTCTATAATTTCCAAAAGTATGGAATTGTGAAAGCTCTCAGTTATTGCATTGTAGCAGACCAAAAAGTCTATATGATATTAATCCTTTGGGATTTATAGAAGCTTTTTTGTGGCCTATTGCATGGTAGAATTTTTTTGATAATCCACACATACCTAGAAAAAAAATGTGTCCTTCGTGTTTGTTGGGTGAAAAGATTTCCACATATCTGTAAATCAAGTTTATTCATCCTCAAATCTTTTTTCATCTTGGTTATCCTTCACAACTTCTTGGTCCTTTTTCATGGTTTTTCTATCCTTTCTAAAGTCTAAAAGCTCCCCTTTCTTGCTGGCATTAGTAGGACTTGCAAAAAAGAGCCAGCAATTCCTAAAATTGTGGTAGTTCTCCATTCTGTGAATTTGTCTGATCCTTCTTCCATTTTATTAACACAACACAATTTTGGCTGTTTATATTTTTCTTTTTCGCTATTTGCTATCAAAGGCCTCTATTCTTTGTCTTTATTCTTTATATTGTCTGTTCTTATTTTTCTGATAATGTTTTCAGAACAGCCTCAGTTTCACACATAGTAGTGTCTAGAATTCATCCTACCAGTATTTTTAGAATTAAATTAGATTAAGAGATGGTCCTGTCCAGGTGATTCTCACACTCTGAAATCAAATAATCACAGAGAGGTAAAGGGGAATTTAAAGAGACTCACATCAAATATTTTTATTTTATAAGGAGAAGAACTGAAGCCTAGAGAAATTAAGTAACTTTTCTAAAATTCTACAATTAGTTAATCTAGTTACTTCCTACTGTTAGTTAACCTGGTCTGTTTATACTTTGCTTAACTCGAAACTGAGGAAAAAATGTTTTCACATTTTTGATAAGATATTTGTAAAAGTGCATTTAAAGCAATGAAGTGTTTTACAAATGTAAGAAACTGTATTATAGTTTAGTACTACAAGGTTCATGATAGAATCTTTTGAATGCCTCATGCATATGTTGACTATTATTGCTATTAAAATGTATCAGACACATTGCGAGGGTTTCCTGTTTCAGAAATGATCAAATATCCTAGCTCTTTTAGAACATCAGGTTTTGGAGAGAAGGCACCCATGTAAAAGGGAAATCCAATAGAGGGAGATAAGCACTTTAAGAGAAGAAAGCAACAAGTCAGAGGTTTTCTAGTGAGGGAGTGTCCCCCTCTCCCAAGAGGTCAAGGGAGGCGTCCCAGAGGGCAGATCACACTCTCTGACACCTCTGAGTCACCACTGCATCCGTTGCTTGAAATGACCATCTTTCCTTTGTTCTTTGGCGAGCAGCCAGAGGAAATTGTAAGTCCTTTGGTATGTCTACAGAATATTGTGGGAATGGAGGCATGGCAGAAAATGAAATTTTGGAGTTTGAGCTGTGCTTGGTTTTTGAAGAGCCTATGGATCACGTATCTTGCAGAAAATGGAGAGTATTAGAAGGAATTACTAGTATTAGTGTTAGAAGGAAGTATTAGTAGTGGTAATGCCTTAGGTATATTGAAACGTCATTGGTACACTCCTGCAGTGACTACGACATACATTTGTTCACTGAATATTTACAGGACAGCTGTTGTTTATTGTTAGACTTAAGGTTGACATTTCTTTTTATTCATGATTGTTCCTCATCTATTCACTATTACTTTGCTAGTGAAATTGTAATTTTAGAGTGAGATGGCAAGAATCCAGATAGGGAAGAAGTGAGGGGGTTTGTGAAGACAGAAACTTAGGGGAATGACTTATGGTCTCTAGTCTTGTTAACCTCTTAACTTTCTTCAGAAATTTTCATTTATATATTGTTTCTTTTCTTTTCTCTCTCCTTCCTCCCTCATTCGTTTTTTCTCTTTGTCTTTCTCTCTGTCCTGCATTATTTCCTTCCTTCTTTTTCCTTCCTTCTCCTCCTTTCTTTTTTCTTTTTTCCCCTTCTGTCAACACAGAGCATATTTCTATATTTTTGGTAGCATCTGGTAGGTCTTTGGATAAAGATGTGGTTAGATCAGCTCACACCTTGTATTCGTTGTTTACTGGTAAACTCTGAACTCTCTGGGGCTCATTCCAGCCTGGGACAGAGTCAAAGTTCTAAGCATCTTCACAGATTTTTTTTTTTTTTAATTTCAGTCACTTATACCTAATCTATTCAATGGAAAGAGAACTTTTAAACAAAATCGTTTTCAACACAAATAACTGGTTTTTTTTTTTTCAATTACTAAACCAAAGAAATTCCTTAAGCAGTAAAATGTTGAAAAGCCAAAGATTTTTCATGTTGGTTCAAAATTGCTTGCATTTGCATTACCATAGCCACGTACCCATCCAGAATGGCAGCCCTTGGTTTATTTTGTTATTACTCCACGTGCTTCTCTAGTTATATACAAGTGGTAGTGGTGACTTGGCCATTGTTCTGAGTTTGTATTACATCTTATATTGTTTTTTGTTTTGTATTTTTCCGAGATTGTATTATAGTTACTTCTAATTTTATTTTGTCTCTTCTCTTTGAGGTACTTATTTTTGCATTATATATTTCAAATGGATAAAACATTTTATTATGATTCAAAATAATATGAAATTACAATATTATATGGTTTAAATTGTGAATTAATGTTCTGATTATGTTCAGTTTGCTTAATGTAATAATTGTAAGGCTATTCTTCTATTTTCTTTTTTAAAATTTAAAAGTCCAGCAGTATGGCTTTGTGTGTGTGTGTGTGTGTGTGTGTGTGTGTGTGTGTGTGTGTGTGTGTGTAAGGGGAATCTCTTAGTGATTTATAGATGTTAAGTGATTTGTCCAACTTTTGAGTAGTAGAACCGGAAACAGAACTCAGATCTTATGAGTCCTAATATATTGATCTTTCCTCTATTCTTTCCTGTGTATAATTAATATATCTGGTCATTTCCTTGTTCTCTGGAGGTTAGGTAAAATAATTTCAGGTGTGAATCTTGTCCACTATAAAGTTGTGAAGGCTCAGATTGGGACAGGTGCATAGCATTATAAATTTTGTAGTTACTAGTTGGGTATTTTGGGTCTGCTTGGACATCAAGATATAAATAATAAGGTTTACAATAATGTAGCTAATCACACATTTTCAAACAAAATTACAGAATGTTTTATGAGGTCAAAATAATTTGGGATATTTTAGGGGGTTGATTTGTTCACCCACTTCTCTCATGAGTTAACTATAATAATGAAGCTCATTTTCTTTAAATCACAAAATGATGGAGATGCAAGTGGCTGAGAGTGTTCATTTATTTCACTCCCTTGAACTGCAATAATACAAAACTTTTCCAAGCTGATGGATACTCGACTCCATGACCTTGTAAGATGAACAGCAGACAGATACTTAAGCTCTCACAGAGATTAGTAAGATATGGTCTCTGAATTTTTACAGAGAGTTTAAAATCTGAAGAAATAATACTATTGATACTTATGATTATTACAGGCAGATTATAATAATGGTCATAAAATATATATAAAAAGGACATGTTCTGGAAAATTAGAGTGAGATGAGCATTTGTAGCTTAGGCATATCAGGAGAGGCTTCCTGGTAGAGGCATTAAGATGGACACTGAAGGATGTTTAGGAGTTCAAGAAGGGCAGGAGGTGGAGGGGGCTGGGGATGACATACCTGTGTGGAACTAAGGCCTGGAGTCTCTGGAGTGTGTGACCCAATCAGGTAGGGGCACAGGTCACAGATAGGGAGATCCTGAGCGCAAACCTGCCCAGGGAGCAGAGAGAGAATGGAGACAACCTTAATGGCAAAGCAAGAATTCATAGTTTATTCCATGGGACAATCTGGGCGATCGGTGCATGCTTCTGAGCCAAGAGTAATCAGAGGAGATCAGTTCTTTAGAAGGATGGATCTGGTGAGTTGTGTGACAGGGACTGAAAGGGGAGTGTGAGTGGAAGGAGGAGATGTGAGGAGAGGGTGACAGAAAGGGGATTTGGAGGGAAGTAGTTGATGGCAAGAGATTTCTTAGACTTGGCAATTGAATTGATAAAGGGGGCAAAGGAGACAGCGTAAACAAAACAAAACAAAACAAAAAAGGAAGACGATGACGAAGGAAAAAAAAAAAAAAGAAAAGAAAAGAAAAGAGAAAGGACCCCCACCCCCACCCCCACCCCGCAGTGCTTCTGTCTGGTTGGCTGGTAGCAAGGTGGCTCCAGGAGAACAAAGACGGCGGAGCAGCTTCTGGGGTGGGGGTGAGCGCAGTGGGTGGCGAGTGAAAAATCGCTTTACATCCAAACTTAATGCCTCCTATGTCAGCTTAAAACACTGGGCAAATAAAGGATTTAACACCTGACCTTTTGTTTTTCGCGGGGCCTGTGGGATTCTCGTGCTGCCTTTTGCTTGCAGCCTGTATTTTATGAGCACGTATTCACTGAAGAATAACCAGGCCACGCTTGCAGTTGGAAAAATATTTTAACTTCCTGAGCTGGAAAACAACATCAACCACCCCAAGAGCAGTCACGTCGGCAGCGATCACCAGAATCAGCCCTCACCCGAAAATCCAGCCAGAGCGGAGATCGTGCAGCCTCTGTTCGTCCCATCGCACGAAACGCTCCTCCTTCTGCTGCTGCCCCGCTCGCTCGGTGACTCCCGCCAAACTCCAGCCTGCTCGGGGTCAGCCTGCTGGGGGTGCCGCCCGCTCCATTGTGAGCCGCTGCGCTGGGATCAAAGCATTCTTTCTCCTTCCTCATCTACCTCTTCTCCCTCCTGCTTGTCTGCCTTCTCCTGCAGGGGGTCAAGCTGGCCACATTTGCACATCCCAGTGCCTAGCCCTTTTATACAAAGTTTTCTTTGTTAATCGGGAGAAGTAAATGCAAATCCTCTCTCTGTACAATGAACTGCTTTCAGAAGAAGGTGTGACAGTGATATAATGACCTGGTGAATTTTCAGACCAGGAGGATCAAAATATCTTGGTTTTATTTCCCAGAGATTAGTATTTGAAAGATCTCTGGGCGTATGGGTGTGGAGATGTGTGTCTTTTTGTCCACAAACATTCTTTCTCTGGAAAACAGTAAATCACATGCAATAGAGCTCTTGAATTCTCTCCTTCCCACGTTTCTATCTGAATCATCCTTAGTAACTGAGTGTCAGTGCAAGAAGGTTTCATGGTTGAAACTGCAGGACAGTCTTTTGCTTTCGGTGGGTTAATGAACTTTCATATTTAACCTTAGCATTTGACTCTCGCAGTCCCTGGCTAAGGTCCAGAGAGGAAGGTAGGCTGCCTCCCGGTCGTTAGTCTTAAACCCGGTTAAACTGAAACATAAGCCCTGCCCTCCATCACATCTCTCTGCAAGACCTTAACAAAAACACAGCGACTGTTCATTCTGCTTTTCACTTCTGCTGGTCACCACTTCTTGAGCCAATCAAGCAAACAGTTGGTCATCACTTAATTGAAGTGCAGGCCAGCTATGAGGGATCTTTGAACAATCCAGCCATCTTTGGGGATGGCTTAAACTTGAAGACCTTCTTGGATGACATCATAGGCAGTTATTAAACATTTCAGAAAAGAGATAAAGCGAAGGGGGTCTGTGTTGTGTTTTATTTCATTTCTCCTTCTTTCGTGAGCATAGTAGAATCAAGAAGATGGTGGCCTTGTTTGACCTCCTCTCCATGGGAATAGTAACTATAATGGGTTTAATTAACTATGTGGTATTGATGTAATTAGTTATCCTGGTGATTATACTTCTTTAATAAAAGCACTTCATTTGAGATGCAGTGGTGTCTGCAGTGGCCGCGCCCTACATCCATACTTCATAACTGTCTAGACATTGGAACTGCGTACATGTTTTACCAACAGCTCTTGAGAGAGGTTATCTTGCATGGCTTAAGGTAATTGGGAACTAATGATTTTGCCCCCTGGTTTCAAACTCCTTTGCCTGGAGAGCAGAGAAACTGTTAGGGGGAGGGGTAGCCGCTCATTTCGTGTAAACTGAAAAGGAGGGGGAAGGGCTGTGTTTTGGAAACCATATGCTCTTAAGAACTGTTTCTCTTTAAGCTAGCAATCAGAGAGACAGTAACACCAGAGGGAATTGGGGGGTGTTTAATCTATGGGTGGACTGTATAAATACACTGAAATCAATGTACACAGTGTATAGAGACATATGTTCATATTAACAGGAATCCTGGCTATGCACATGTCTATTAACAAACAGGCAGTCCGTTTCGGTATTAAAAGTAGAGCACCGCTTCAATTTGGTCAGCAGGTGACTGACAATGTCCCTTTCACACAGCACAGTGGACAATGAAGTCAGACTGTAAAGAAAAATAGGGCAAATATAAAAGAGGAAACATATAATGCAAAAATTTCCATATGAACATGTCAATAATAATATCCCAAGAAACCCCAAAGAAGAAGAGAACAAAAGCAAAAAGATTATGTAGCTGTGCCCGGACCCGTCCACAATGAAACATCGAGCCTGAACCCCCTTAGTCTCCTCACTATTCAAACTTGGGTAATGGAGGGGGAGGGGGAAGAAGGGGGTGGGGAAGAGGATGATGTGGCTGGAGAGGAGGTTTGGAAACCTAGCTGAAATAGGCTCTTCTGAAAAATAATAGGTTTTGCACACAATCTCCTTTGCAGCTCGAAGTGCTATTTCTTTTCCAGTCTGTTTTATTGGACTCTTCTTTTTTTCAAAGATGTGCTTTCCCCTGTCACCTCTTCCTGCAGCTCTTTATCCTGCAGAACTGTGCTGCCTCCCCTCCGCGTCTGCGTCTCCCTGTCTAGAGACACACGCGGAAATCACTGCAGGCATCTGACGGCTTCATGCAGCACGGGAAGGAACACTGTGGGTCATCATAACAGCCAAACCCGTAAACAAGCACCACTGCAAAACCAAACAAATGGAAGAGAAGTGCCTCAGTGGAGGTACCTGCCAACAAGACTTGTTCCTCTGCCACGAGGGATGCTCTGGCAAAAGCCTCCATCCCTCATTAAATCAATAAAATCAAGTGTCCTTTATTTTCAGCCTCTGCACTGTAATCCAGTAGCAAGGAGAGGGGCCCAGGCTTTTCATCTCATTGTTTCAAAACAGATCGTTTGGTTGGAATTGACAAAAGGTTCATTCCTTTACCTTTGTGGAAATGTCAGTAAAAGGCAGGTGCTGGGCATTCGGGCTCTTTTGCTCAGCAGAAGAAAAAAAGGAGAGAGAGAGTGTGTGCGTGTGTGGGGAGGGGGATCTGTGACAGGCTAACTACATGTACTGAAGCTTTCTAAGACATTTTGTTTAGCTTGATATTGTGCAGCAGTGAGGAGAGAGGTGGAATCTATTGTGTGCCAGCTGCATGAATCACCGGATTGAAGTCTAACTGCCTCAGATCCTCTTTTATACAGTAGAGGGGAGATTAAAGCAGGGAGCTCATATGTCACAAAATAGAGACACAATGCAGTTCTGGCTTGCTTCGTGCACTCAGCCAGCATTTGATCCAAATTTAGCCAAAGGGAGCGAACGAACGTGTGCTGCTATCAGCCAGGGAGGTGACAAATGTTGGGCTGTAATATCCAAAATTCCTTTTCTGTTTCCAAAATGTCATCTCTCCTTTGTCAGCTTCGTTATGATGGAATCTATGTATAGTCACAGACCAACTGGAAACAAACAAAAACACCCAAGCCCTAGCTAAATTATTCCACACCTGCCTCTTCCTAAGCTGTGTAATTGATACAGAGCACAGGTAAGCTGGTTCCCCCCCCCAAGGACTTACAATCTCATTTATTTAACAACTATTTGCTGAATGCAATAGTATATTCTAGAAGCTGAAAGGGATATACAAGGAATCTAACACATATCTTTCTACTCTTCAAAAACTTGCAGTCTGGTAAAGGAGATAAGACAAGCAGGTGGACAGATAGTCGGACATGCATCCACACATACTTCCAGGAACAAAGGCAATGGAGCATTTTGTTTCATGGCTAACTTTGGCAGTCTGAACAAAAATACTACAGGAATTGAGAAAGAAGTGAATTTTGAGCTAATTTTTTTTGAAAACAGAGCAGAGAAAGGGAACAATTATGTTTGGGGCACTAGTCCCCTTCAGTGTCTTACATGTGCTGTATCATGTAACACAGAATGTACAGATAGTTGTCCTACTATCATCCCTGTCTAACAGACGAGGAAACTCAAGCCCAGAGAGATAAGTAACTTGCCCAGAGTCACAAAGTTGATAAGAGAGATGAGCAGGAATGTAAACTCCCAAACTATTCACTCTTCATCACATCCCCAGCCTGCCTGGCAAAAGAATGGAAGGGGGAAAAAAAAATAAAGAGTGCAAGGGAGATGCTCTGAAGAAGCAATCAGCCTGCCATCTCTCCTCTTCCCCCTTGCTAAGTGAATTCTCCATCTGTCCTCACCCAAACTTCTAGGCCTTTATCTGCTTTTGTTTTAACTCAATTGTCAGCCCCATTCTCTGTATTTAGATTTCCTTCCCTGGACAGACTTCATGGTCAAATCAGTAATAAAGCTTTACTTCTAGAAGCGATGATACTGGTGGCTTGTTGTAGGTCAAATAGGTGATGAGTTTTACACGTGAGACTGCCATTTGTCTTTTGAAGACCATCCCAATGTATTTTCTGGCAGCTCCCACTGTCTTTTTCACCTTCATGCTAATCTTCAGGATTGATTTCTAAGACCTACCAAACCTCTGCTGTGTTCACCATACCTATCCCACCCCTACTCTTTGCTTTCCTTTTTGCTTTCTAGGAAGATGTCGAGACCTGTGCAGCTCTGGCCATCTGCAACATCAGGGACTCCAATTACAATGGAGCAGTGACACTTGCTCCCTGACACTGCTTGTCATCTTTTTGAGACTTCTAGGAGCCATTCTAGGCGTTTTCTCTTTTCAAGTCCTCAAAATTGGTAAATGATCTCTTCTTACATCTTAATGAGAACACTGACATCATCTGACATGGGATCCCTCATTTTCACCTCAACACTCATTTCCAGCCCCTACCCTTGTACTCCCAGCTGCCCTGTCCAGTGCCAGAAGAGGGCCCCTCGCTGACTTTCCTACACTAAGTGGTAGGGTCACTGAGAGCTGGCTTTAGGCTGGTGCCCTTTTTAGCCCTCAGGTTTCCCCCATTCCATCTCAGAAGCCCTGGGTCCCTACGCAACCGCTACATACCTCAATCAAAATCTTAACTCAGAGAAGAGCCTAATAAACATGGAATTGTAAGATCTTTTAGGCTCAATATGCTGTTTCTCTCAATACAGGTGTTTTTATTTTTATTTTTTAAATAGGAGAAAGAATTAACATGCCAAAGGAACATATTCATAATTATGGGCTGTCATGCACTATTGAAAATGACTCAGGAATTTAAGAGGCAACAGTCCTCAAATCACATCTCCTCATGTAGTGGGCCACCTTCTGTGTTTCTACATGGACAGCCTGCCACCAGCTTAAAGCTAAATCTTCAACCTGAGGAATATCTCTCATTCTCGTTAGCTTAGGACAAACCTTGTTCTCACTATTTTCTGGCACTTTCTCTGGCTTTTCTCATCTCTACTTCTTAATTTTCCATGGATATCCTCTCCTTTGGATACACACGTTCACTCAGCTTGACAATTCTTCATTGACTATGTTGCATACTCTAACAATTCTGCTTATTGCCTCTCTTCTACTGCCAGGACTTTTAAGTACATGTTGTATATATTCTCTGCCTCCATTTCTCACCATGTGCCCATTCTTCTAATTTTTGACTAACTTCCAATTGACAAAACTTCTTGTGGCAATCTACTAAGTCCTTATTCTTATTGCCTTTTTGAAATTCAACTCTTCAAATAATCATTCTCAATCCTGTCACACCCTCAATTCCTTTTAAAACAGATGCTTGTAATGCTGCCCTATCATCCTGAAATGAAATGCATTGACAACACAATTTTCCTACTCACATAATTTGAATAATTTAACATAACACCCTAATTGTATATCAATGAGAATTAGTTATTTCTAATAAAATAATATGTATCAATATATAAAATCACCATTAATACAATAGATACAAATGTCATTTAAATATCATGACTAGCACTACCTTAACAAATATGAACTTATGAACTGATGAACAAGGTTTGATAAAAATTCAAATAAAGCAAAATAAAGAACAACACAGTAGTTGCAGTTCTAGAAAATTCAGTATATTTAAAACCATGCAAATAAATTAGGTCCTAGGCTGAAAATTTTTAACTTTTTTTTTTTACCTGTAAGAATGTGTATGAGTCATTCCAAAGTTTGTTTGTTGCAAAACAGTTCTTCATTATATGGGACTGTCTCCTGCATTGTGAGATGAATAGCATTCCACCCTCTACTCCCAGCACAACACAATGTAAAAATATCCTCCAGTATCGTTGTCAACCGAAAATTTCTAAAATACGCCTTTGTTGGTGGTGTGGTAACCCCATAAGAACCAGCTTTCTATATTACCTCATCTTTGGCTCATGAGGCAGTTCTCATTTCCTTTCTGCATCTCAGACCCCTCTTTATCCTTTGGTGGGCTATTGTTCCCTTTCCCTTACATCCTTTTAACTGTGGACAGTCTTCAAGACATAGTCCTTGGCCATCTATTTCTTTCTCTTTGCTTTATTGAGAAATAATTTGTATACAATACAATTTACATATATATATATCAATCAGTTTTCTGTGTCTAGTGTTTTACCTGTTACAAAATTTCATATTAATTAAATCATACAGTATTTAGTGCTTATTAATCATTTCTTCTATAATATTTAATCGGCTAGTAATCCCAACCTTATTTATTTCAAATATTGTATTTTTCACCTCTTGAAATTTGGGGTTTATTTTTATTTTTACTTTTGTGTTTTTAATAGTTTTTTTTAGAGCTGTTTTAGGTGACAGCAATATTGAGCAGAAACGCAGAGGTTTCTTATATACCTCGTGTACTCATACATGCATAGGGATTTACTTTTGAAAATCTCTTCCATTTTTCACCTTATCACGTTCATGCTTTTTTCTACCTTCTTTAATATGAAATATATATACATATATATATATTCATATATTCCTGGCCTATTAATTTTATTACCTGTATCACATTTGTGTCTATTTCTATTGATTTTTTTCATTGGTCATTATTTTCCCACCTTTTTTCAAATATGGCAGATTTTCATTGGCTATCAAATATTGAGACTATTATGGTAATGGATGCTGGATGTCTGTTTGTTTCGGACTTTTCCTAGTACACATTTACCTGCAATCAATTAGATTGTTTTAGGCTGCATTTAAACTTCCTGGGAGGTAGGTGGGGTGAAGTCTTGAGCAGCCTTAAATCTAAGACCAATATTCTAATAGTCTAAGGCCACTACTAAGTTCCCAAAACTATGCCCAGTGCTCTCTGCCTTTCTACATTGGCTGGTGGGAACGTGAACTGTTCCCAGTTTTGTCTGATCTCTGGGGGTCATTTTGCCTACTGATTTCCAGTGGATTTTTTCTTCAGCCTTTGATAGTTTCTGCTCCTGCGTATGCAGCTCAGTACTGAGAGAGATACTCGTTTGGCTCTCCTTGCAGTCCCTGGAGCAATCTCTCTGTGCCTTCCTCTCTGATACTCTGCCCTACAGATTCTAGCCCCTTTGGCCTTCCTGCAGACAGAAATGTGGGGGCAATTGTAGGGCTCACTTCATTTGTTTCCTTCCTTGAAACGTGTGCCGCTGTTTCAAAATTCCTGTCTCATATTTTTCAGTTGTTTAAGTTAGGAGTGTAAATCTGGTCCCTGTTAATCCATCATGATCAGAAGCAAAATTCTCAACTGTTCTTGAAGGACCTATCATTCATCCAAATATAATATGTACCTTTATGAAGCTATCTTCCAAAGCTGAAGCTCAGTCAGTGACCTCTCACTCAGGCATGGTGCTGGATTTCCGACTGTACATTAGTCAATTCCACATGAATTTTTTTCCTTTCTTGTCAAAATTGCCAACTTTTTTTCTTTTTCCTAGGGCTCATAAAAGACATTATTATTTTTTCACCAGATATTCACTCTCTTAGTTTTGAAGTTATTTTTGAATCCTTATACTTCCTCACTGCCCATGTGTCATCTGCTACGAAGTCCTGCAGATTCTTTCAACATTTCCTCACTGTCTGGCTCTCTCTACACCCATTGCCACCACTGTATTCAAGATCTTTGCTCTCTCACATCTTCAGTGTGAAAGTATTTTGCAATTGACTCTACACTCTGGTTTCCCCTACACTCATTCAATTTGCATGAAATATCATTCATTACACGGATATGCTTACAAAATAAAGTGTAAAATGCTTGTATTTGAATATTTGACACTAAATAATGCAGTTCTAACCAGATTTTCATAACTTATCTTCCACTCCTAGCTTTATCTTCCACTTCCAACAAGACACTGAGGACATTCTAGTGCATGGTTGCTCCTCGGTGTTTTGTGAATGTATCGTGCTGATCCAGGCCGCCTGACCACTCGCTGCTCATCATATTCTTTATGGTGAGAATTCCCACTTCCATTTTCTCTGGTTATCTTTATGTCCCCCATTCCTGTAAGATCCAGCTTAATTTCCACTTATGATAGAGAAGTTCTAACATGTATCTTTCTCTAAGCTCTGGACTAATTTTTTCCTTTTCTATACATATCAGCACTTAATCACGTGACATTACGGAGTATTAATCATTGACTTGATGTGGTCTCCACATATTCTTATTCAGTATACTCAACGGGTAATCACATCCATGTGGTGCCAGCGTGTTCAGCAGGCAAGGAGCCAAGCTCTGCCCTTTCCAGCTTCCTGCCTTGAGTTGAGCCCACAACTTCTTTTATGCTGTGTTACCTTTCCCTACTTCATTTTTTCATTAGCCTCTTTGCCATGGAGGTAAGTGAACCAAAATGAGAAAGGGAAGATAAAAAAGGAGAAAAAGGGAACTTTCACTTCTTTGCAAAAAGAAAATAATGAGGCTTTGTTATGGATGATAGGTAGATGGATAGGTAGATATAAAGGTAGGTAGAGATAGAAATAGACCTGGTAAAGCACCACGAATATAATTCCAAAAAGAGTTCCAAACCTTTCTCAGGCAATTGTAGTGACATGAATATGTGTACATCTACCAAGGAGTCTCTTGCTGAGTCCTTTCTTCTTGGAAGAAGTGTAGAAATGGGGATTAAGAATGCAGGTATGCTTGTGCGCCTCTCTGGATTCAAATCTCAGATCTGACACTTAGGAGATGTGTAACCGTAGGCACTTTGTTCTCCGTTCTCTGGCTTATTCGTGTATAAGACGGGGATGACACTAACCCGTACTTCACAAAGTTGTGGTGACGCTTCAGTGTCAGGTGCGGCTGATGCTAGGAAGGTTATGTTTTGCTGACATTTTCAATCTGCTGTTATTTGACAAAATAAAAAATTTTTGGCTGAGATGGACAGAGTTTGGTTCTTTTGGTTTGGAATAAGATCTAATTCTGGCCACCATTCAAAAGTTTTTGACTCTTGAAAACAACGGCTGGATGAGGCATCAGAAATTCACTTTGAATAAGAGCTAGTTCATATAACTTAGTCAAGTTTTGACTCAGCTTTGTCCATCTGTTCTTTTTGTTTGTAATATATTCTCCTCCAACTTCTCTTGTGGTGGTCTTATCACTTGTCCAGTCTCACAAACTTCAGAATTTTAGATTTATATAGGATTTCAGATACACACACACACACACACACACACACACACACACAGATTGTTTTGAATCTCATTCAATGAAATACAGACAATTGATTTAAAAAAAAAAAAGAAAATTTTAATCAGACTAGTTATTTAGACACATAGAAAAATTCTCCTGTAGCACTTTCCTTGACTTTCCTCTTCTTGTTTTTAACTGCAGTCAAACCAACGTGTGTTGTGCAGATGCAGTAATACATAGCTTACTCGGCTGTCACCTATCTGGCATCTTCAGACTGGCTTCTGCCTATCTCATTTGTATCGTAATCTCCTATCATGAAAATGAATATTCAGCTGAGCATCTGTCCACTGGTCCATTAGCAGCACCTTGACAATCATGATTCTAAGCAGGAGGAGTTTAGGTGGAGGCTGTTTCAATCAAGAATTCAAAATTTTAGAGAATCGTAAAGCTTACCAAAAAGACACCTAGGTCAGAATTCATCACCTCTGATTTTCAGATTCCTACTTTTGTTCTCACCTCACATTATTCTATCAAACCATCATCAAGCATACTGATTAAGTATTCCCCCTGCCTACAGCTGTGTTAGGATTTTGATCATGCAAATTAATTGGTTATGGTTCTAGTCATTTGGAAATTTTCTGAAAGGTATTGCTTCCAAGTCTTTTCATATTTTAATGTTCTAACATGTTAATTGTTAAAACATATGGTGAACTCCCATTTAATGATAGTTTTATTTTTATATATTTGGTCTACAGATAGAACTTAAGGCACATTTAATAACTCTTTTATTAGTCAAGGACATATAATTCAGGGACCACTGTTGGCTCACAGTCAGGGTATAAAATTCATATATAAAAGTTGATCTCAAGAGATGCACTGGAATTAATATTTTTAAAGAGTAAAGTGCCTAATTTGGGACTGATCCAATAAAGAATAAATCAGGTGGATTCAATGGTATATCAAAAAAAATTATTAGCCCCATTTTTATTGTGGTTTGTTTTGCTTGTTTGTTTGTTATTGTTATGATTTCTTTTTTTCTTTTTCTTTTTGGTGAGTAGGAGAGAATGGGTGAAATTATAGGCAGTGTGCTTAAAGTTAAGGTCATTATTATTTTTGCCAATTCCTATGTATTATATACATTGTTGCATTTATTTCTCACCAAAACTTATGAATTAAGTGTTATTATTTTCTCCATGCTTTAGATAGCAAATGAAAACTTAGAGAAACTAAATATATGGCAGAGCAAGGATTCTCAGGCAGTTCTGCCCAATACTGAAGTCTGAACTTGGGAGAGCATTGTGTGTATGAACATCATCCATCTCTGATGGTACAGCAGAAGTAAGGTCACCAATGACTAATCCCAACTCACAGCTATAAGATGCTTTAGAGTTTACATGGCCTGTTCACATTTTTTATTCCCTTCAAACCTTTCAGTATTACTGTGAGATAGTATTATTGTTGCTACATACACTTCACCAAAGAGGAAACTGAGAATCGAGGGTGCTGAATAAATTACTTACGTATGAAGGGCTGGCAAGACATAAACTCAAGGTGAATCTCAGGCCTCTGATCCAAGATGCCCTTACTATTTCCACTACATTTCACTGCTTCCAAATGTAAACTTAACAGTTATCAAAATCAAACATGTGTGTGCCCTAGTGTGCTAAGTATAAATTTAAGTTGCCATTGCTTATTTCCCGTTGGAAATAAACAGACCAAAAGATAATCCTGGTAGACTTTGGGCTATATGGCACCTAAAATATTCCTAAAATCTCTGAATTATAAAAAATTATTTACAGTCAGCGTGGCATAGAGAGGATCAGCCCCTGGCTCTTGGTCTGGCAAGGGTGTCCTCATAGGAAAATTAAAGTGAGAAGAGAGGGTATTTAAAGAGAAATGTCACTGCAGAACTTTTGATATATATTCCACAAAAGGGTTAGGAGGAAAATGGAACTGAAAAGGAAACTCTATCAGATTTCTCAGACTTAGGATTTAGCGGTGACAGTTTTACCCAGAGGTGAACTAGATATTTTTTTCTTTATCATGATTTATGATGTACAAGAAATAACTTTCCTGTCTAGATGATCTTTGCCAGTTACAGTGATTGCTATCCTCATTATTAGATTTTATTTTCATGGAGTGGAAGTATTATCTCCAAGAAACTTCATAAAAGTACCCTCTTTCCTCTACAGAAATCTGTATTTGTATTAATCATTATCAGATTGTTTTTAGTAACAACTAGCAAGGGAGAAGAGCACATTGGACTAAAAGATAGAGAGAGAAGCCAGAAAGCTGTGCCATTCACTTGGAAGGATAACCATGATTTTAGTGGTGGGAGACCTTCATTCATTCACTTAGTCATTCAACAAACATTCAACATGCCATATGCAAGATGTTCTAGGTGCTGAGATGTGGCACTACTACCTATGAGCTTGTATTCTCATAGCCAAGTGAAAATAGAGAGGTAGCAGCACATGCTAGTCTCTCTTTCCTCACTCTTTGTAGCTGTATGAAAGGATGTCAGTAAGGCACACAAACCTAAAGTATTTTAGATCAAATGTATTTTTTCTTGAAAGAGATGCAATAAGCAAAATTAGCCTGAAGAGAAGAAGTATGTTTGAAAGAAGCTGTCTTGCTTTTTTTGTTTGCTTCTCCATATTTCTGGGAAGAGTAGATTGGGAGCAGCAAATAGTGGTGAAGTAGACCCAAAACAGTAGAGCAGAGGATGTGTCTGAGAACATATCAGAGTCTGACATACCACCCCAGGAGCTGATGAGGGCTTAAGCTTAATGTGAAAGGATATCTTATCCCCTTGGCAGAGTCTCCAAGGTAGCTCAGTTTCTTGTTATGCCAAGATTATTTCTGACATAGGGTTTGCATAGGTGACAAGATGCCTTCTGCTAGCAGGATTGATTACAATGAGAATTTCACTCTTGGGAGATATTTGTCCTGCTTTTGTAATGTATCCAAGGAGATAAGGAAAACATGAAAACACGAGATGGGGAATCAAAAGGGAGGCAGGACACAAACTCCCTGAATTTTGAGAATGAAATTTTATAGGCTTGAAAAGAAGTATATAGTATAATAAACATAGTTGAGAATAACATTTCCCAAATGTGATCTGGGGACTCCTGGGTACCCTCAAGACCATTTTTGAGGTCCATGATGTCACAACTATTTTCACAGTAACACCTAGGTGTTATTTATTCTTTTTACTCATTGTCTCATAAATAGTTGTTGGAGTTTTCCAGTGACTTGATGAGATGTTTGAGATTACAACAGATAAAATGGAGAAGTAGATAGGAGAATCTTCTATATGCAAGACATTTAAGATATTTGTAGAAATATAAACCAGTGCCACTTTTCTCATGACTTTTTATTTTTAGGAATATAGTTATTTTTATAAAATTACATCAGCAGGTGATATGTTAGAGCTGTTTTGAACAAATAATTTTTTATAATCAGTTTGAATTTCTCCTATGGTGTACATAGCATATAACATATAAACAAAAACTCTTTGAGGTCTTTAATAATTTTTAAGAGCAGACAGAGGTCCTGAGACCAAAAAATTTGAGAACCAATGCCTTAGAATATTAGGGAAGAAAAGAGTTGAGACATTTGTTAAAATGTGAGAGAAGAAAAACATACATTTTCTTCTATTTTTCCTCAAAAATCAATTGAAAAATCACAAAAAGAGTGAGAAAAAAATGCAAGCTATGTATTCGATGAAATTATGAAATACCTAAAATTCTGATCCAAAACATGTGAAGAAGGATGGCTAAGTACACTGAATTGTGGACTAGTGTAAGATAAGAGAAAATGACATCACAGGATTACTGTTGATGACCTTGGGCAGAAATGGCAGAATTCATGATTGTCCTAAATAGGCAGCAACACTTACCTTTTTTCTCCTCTATTGCTATATAATTCATAAACCATAAAAATCACACTTTAAGTATAGAATTCAATGGGTTCTAGTATGTTCACAAAGTTGTGTTTTCATCACCACTGTTTAATTCTAGAATGTTTTTGGTGCCCAAAAAAAACCTGTACCCATTAGCTGTTACCGCCCCCCCACCATTCTCCCCAATCTCTAATCCACATTCTATCTTGATGAATTTGCCTATTTATATAAAAGAAACCATACAGTACCTGGCTTTGTGTCTGGATTATTTCACTTAGCATAATGTTTTCAAACTTCATCTATGTCGTAGCATGTATCAGTTCTTTATTCATTTTTATGGCTAAATAATATTCTGTTGCATGGATATACCACATTTTATTTATCCATTCATCAGTTAATGAACATTTGTTTTTTTCTAATATTTTGCTATTATGAATAATGATGCTGTGAGCATTTGAGTACAAGTTTTTGCATGGACATGTTTCCAGTTATTTTGTGTATGCATTTAGGTGTGGATTTTCTGGGTTTTATGATAACTCTATTTAACTTTTTGAGTAAATGCCAAACTTTTCCAAAGCAGCTATGCCATTTTACATTCCCACCAGCAATGAATGAGAGTTCCAATTTCTTTGTATCCTCATCAATATTTGTTATTATTCATCTTTTTAATTACAGCCATCCTTCTAGTTGTAAGCAGTATCTCATTGTGGTTTTGATTTGTGTTTCCCTCTTTTCACATGCTTATTGGCCATTTCTCTTTGAATAAAAATCTATTCAAATCCTTTGCCCACTTTAAAAATGGTGTTATTTGTTTTTTTACTATTGAGTTGTAAGAATTCTTTGTATTATTAGATACTATTTATTTGTCAGGTTTATCATTTGAAAATATTTTTTCCAGTTCTTGAGTTGTCTTATCACTTGTTGATGGTGTCTTCTGGTGAACAAAGTTTTAATTTTTATGAAGTCCTATTTATCAAATTCTTCTTTTGTTGCTCTTGGTAACATATGAGAAATTACTTCTTAATTCAAGGTCACAAAAATTTATGCCTATGTTTTCTTCTCAGAATCAAAAACTTTTAGCTATATATTTTTAGTTACATACATTTAGGTCTTTGATCTCTTCTGAGTTACTTTGTATGTATAGCATGAGGTAGGGGTTCAACTTTATTATTTTGCATTTGATATCCATTATCCCAGCAGCATTTGTAGAAAAGTCTCTTTTTCCCTCACTGAATTGTTTTCAGAACCTATGTCAAAAGTCAATTGACCATAAATATAAAGGTGTTTTTCCCCCTTACTCTCTATTCTATTCTGTTGACCTAGATGTCAGTGCAACTCTGTCTTGGTTACTTAAGTTGAATTTTAGTAAGTTTTGAAATCAGTGTGAGTTCTCTAACGTTATTCTTCTCAGGATTGTTTTGGCTGGAATTCTGGGTTCCTTGTATTTCCATATAAATTTTAAGATCCCCTTATCTACTTCTACAAGAAGGGAAGCTGAGATTTTGATAGGTATTGTATTGAAATAATTTGGGGATTATTGCCATTTTATTAATCATGTAGTTTTTGTCCTTTATCCTATTAATACTGTGTGTTATGTTGGTTACTTTTCATATGTGGAACCAATTTTGCATTCCTGGGATAAATTTCATTTGGTCACAGTTTCTGGATTCAAGTTCTTAGTATTTTGTTGAAGATTTTTGTGTTTATATTCGTAAGATTTATTGGTCTGAATTTTCTTGTGATGTGTTTGGTTTTGGGATAAGGGTAATATTGGCTTTATAAAATGAGTTGGGAAATGTTCCCCTCTCTTCTATTTTTTTTTGAAAGAGTTTCTTTTGTGTGTGAAGAATTGGTATTAGTTCTTCCTTAAATATTTGGTAGAATTTACGAGTGAAACCAGCTTCTGGCCCTAGGATTTCTCTTCTTTTCTTTTTTCTTTCTTTCCTTTTCTATCTTTTTTTAAAATGGTTTTGATTACCAATTCGTTTCAACCTCCTTACTTTGTTATAGTTCTATTTAGATTTTTAATTTATCCTTGAGTAAGTTTCAGCAGTTTGTATTTTTGTAGGAATTTGTCTATTTCATCTGGGTTATCTAATTTATTGGCATACAATTGTTCATAGTTTTAGCTTATAAACCTTGCTATTTTTTTCATGGTCAGTAATAATATCCCATATTTCATTCCTGATCTTTGTCACTTGAATTTTTTCTCTTCTTTTTCGGTCAGTCTACCTAAAAGTGTTCAATTTTATTGGTTGATATTTTCAAAGAACAAACTTCTGTTTTAATTGATTTTCTCTCTGTTTTGCTATATTTTATGTAATTCATTTCTCTCATAATATTTATTATTTCCTTCCTTCTGCTTTGTTTGGATCTCGTTTGCTTTCCAAATTTATCATAAAGCAATGTTGTTGGCTACATCTCATACATTTTGATTTGCTGTGTCTTCATTTTCATTCATTGCAAAATATTTTCTAATTTCCCTTATAATTTCTTCTTGGACCAATTGATTATTTAGGTGTGTTGTTCAATTTTCACATATTTGTGATTTCCCAATTTTTTTCTGTTATTAATTTCCAATTTCATGACATTTTGATTGAAAAAAATTGTTGTATGATTTCAATCCTTTTACATTTATTAAGTCTTGTTTTTATAGCCCAACCTATGGTCTGTCCTGGACAATGGTCCAAGTGCACTGAAAAATAATACATATTCTGCTATTTTTAGGTGACATGTTCAATAGATGTCTGTTAGGTCTAATTGGTTTATAGTGTTCTATTATTAAAAGTAAAATCTTGAAGTCTTTTTTATTTATTTAATTTATTTCTTTCATCAATTTTGTCAATTTTTTGTTTATTTCTCCCAACAATTATTTATTTATTTCTCCCTTTAATTTTGTCAATTTTTACCTCATGTATTTTGAGGCTTTATTTGTTGTTGAGTGAATAAATGTTTATGATTGTTATATCTTCTTGATATATTGACCTTTTTATTAGTATAAAATGTCTGTCTTTGTTTTTAGTCTTACTTTTTGTCTTAAAGTGTATATTATCTAATATTCATATAACCATGCCAGATAGCTTTTGGTCACTGTTACCTGATGCATCTTTTTCTATGTAATTACTTTCAATCATTTTTGTATATTTGAATCTAAGTTATGTCTCCTATAAATGGCATATATTTGGATCATGTTTTTAGTCTATTCTGCCAATCTTTGCCTTTAGATTGGAGTATTTAATGAATTTATATTTTATTTAAGTATTGGTAAGATATGATTTACATCTACCATTTTCTACTTATTTACTATATGTCTTGTTTTTTTATTCCTCTTTTCCATCATTATTGGAATATAAATTCTAGCTATTGATATTCTCTGTTTGGTGAGACATCATTCTAATACTATTTTTTTGTTCTTTAGATGTAGTTTCCTTTAGTCTTTAAAAACATACTTAAAATACTTGTTTTTAAGTCTTAGTCTAGTAGGTTCAACATCTGGCTTCCTCAGGGACAGTTTCTATTAACTGCTTTTTTCCCTTCTTTTTTTCCTTGCATGTCTCACAATTTTTGTTAAGAGTTGAATATTTAAAATAATGTTATGCTCAACTATGAAAATAAGATTTTCCTTCCTTCTCAGGGTTTGCTGTTGTGTGTTCTTGTTGTTGCTGTTTGTTTTCTGAATGACTCAACTGACCTAATTTTGTAAAGTCTGTATTTTCTGTTGGAGGTGGCTACTAAAGTGTCTTTTGAGTGACCTTAATGGTAATCAAATGATTGGACATAGATTTCTATACCTAGGAATAAATTTGAGAAATGTGAATAATATCTCTAAAGAAAACTTTAAAACACTCTTGAGTGATATAAGAACTTGAACAACGAGAATCTCAAAATACTTTTGGATAGGAAGAGGCAACATACTATAAATGTAAATTTCCTTTAGGTAAATGTAGTAATAGAATAGCAATAAAGTGCCAAGATAGTTTTGAGGGATTTGGACAACCTGAATCTTGAGTTCATATGGAAAAATAAATAAGCAGAGACAATTTTGAATAAAAGAATAGCATATCATACATAGGTAAAGCAGTGTGATAATGGCCAAAAAAAAAGGTGAATAGATCAATGGAACAGAAATAAAAGCCCAGAAACAGTTCAGTGCACATGAGTATCATCTCAAATCAGTGGAGACATGATGCATAAATTAAATAAATTATTGAATTATTGTTATTGGATAAATTATATTTCAAAAAAGATAACCATACATAAAGAAATTATAATAATGTTAGAGTGGCAAATATTTTAAAGTAAGATATAAATTTCAGTAATCATATAAATATTGAAAGATCATTCTGTATAAAAAGTATGCTTAGGAAAAAAATCACTATTAATCAAATTAAAAGATGAACAGAAACTTGTAGAAAACTATTTGCCACTTACAATTTGTATAATACATAGAGAAAGTTAGAGACTGATAACCCAATAAAAGTGGGTTATGGATATAGAAGAGTACAAGGAAAAGGAAATACAAATGACTCTTAAACGTGTGACTAAGTACCCAACTCACAATAAGAGAAATGCAAATAAACACAACAATAAATATCATCTTTTACCTATCAGACTGGCAAAGAGCAAGTGTTTCATAATACACAGTGTTAGCACTGGGTGTGAGAAAACTGGTATGTTTTCTCACCCTGGCAAGAGTGTGAATTAGGACAGTTCTTACTGATCACAACCTGGCGATATATATGCAGATTGCTAAAACAAACACCTTTTAATTCAGCAATTGCACCTTTAAGAATGTAACTAATAGATAAGCATGCACATGTGTGAAATAACATATCTACCAAGTTATTCAGTATAGCATTGTTTATAATAACAAAAGACTAAAAACAACTTTAATATCTGCCCACAAAAGCCTGAATAAATTATACTCAAAAGAATGTTACACAACTTGTAAAAAAACAAAAAAACAAAAAAACAAAAACTAAAAAAGAAGGAAAAAAGAAAAAAGAAAGAAAAAGGGGAGAAAGGAAAACAAGGTCTTCATATATTAATAGGGAAAGTTCACCAAGATATATTGAAAATACAAAGAAAATGAAAATGCAGAATAGTATGTATAGGGTGTGCCAAAATGGAAAATAATAAATATTTTTATTGCTTGTACATCTGGGAAGACACAGAAAAGCATTTGTTGTCTGTAGGGAGGGGGACTAGAACTGGGTACTGGGGTGTAGAACTTATGCTGCCTAAATTTTGAACACTATTCCTGCATTTTCTATTCAAAATATAAATATACTAATCAAAATGATTCGACACCATAAAAATAATAATGGAAGAGAAAAATAAAACCACATTAGAAACAAAATACATTTCAGAAGCAGATAAAATTATAGACACAGCTTAAAAACACCTTCAGGGACAGCAGACATTTGCTTAAATAAGTGAGCAAAATTAAGTAGAAAAATTTTTCAAAGAATTAGCCGGAAAATGTGAAAAACTCAGAATTATCAGCAGATATAAAACTAATATCTAGTAAAAAGACAAAATTTCAACCAATACAATCAAAGAAAGTCTTCCCGGAATAATGGGAACTACTCTAACAATAGAGAGCAGAACATGTCACAGGAAAAACTGATGCTGACTTAACAATGACAAGTCTTTCCTGAGAAAAGTTATCAGATGTAGCCAGACCAGAACACTCCTGTGAGCCTCCAGCAAAGGAAGAAAAAATAGAGTCTGATATTTAAGGAGGAAGAACAGTCAGTCTGGATTCAAACCTCCAGAATCAAATCCAATGCTAGCAACTGTGCAGCAATGTCTACAAAGGTTTAATGAAAGGGAACATCATCATATTTTATGTCCAGCTATACCACTGTGCAATAATAAAAACCAAGGAAAAATATTTTCAAACATACAAGAAATCAAGAAATATTGTTTCCATAAACATGCTTGTAAAAACTGCCAGAGGACAGGCTTCAGCCAACCAAAATATGAATTTAGAAGTCGAGATAAATGGAGTCGTGGGGAGCAGTGAATCCATTTAAATGTTCAACGAATGCTAACAACTGTGGGAACTTTATGCTTACGGAACTGAATATGAACATTTTATACCATGAAATTGTAGAAGTGTTACAATTAGTAAAAGTCAAAGGATGAGAAATTGCAGGAAGTGGCATACGTAGTTAAAATGGCTTAGAGGAGGTCATAGTTTATCATATTTTAAAAAGTGGACTACATGAATATGGTGAACTTGGTGGACGAAAGTAAGCCTGGGACAGGACTTGTTCTAATATTAGCATATTGGTAAGATTTCTCCCTCTCTTTGGTGCATAGTTTAAAAAATATTACATGTGACTCTCCAATATTTTCCACATTATCTGGTTATTAGAAGCCAGATAACCAGGGTTTCTACCTATACTAGAAGTCTAATGATCCAAAGATCTAAATCTTTAACCCTATAAAGATTTCTCTCATACAAAATATTTAGGGTTAGAATTACCACATGATTTAGCAATTTCACTTCTGGGTATATACTAAAAACATTGAAAGTTGGGGTTTGAAAAGATCTATGTTCATAGCACATTATTCACAATAACTAAAATGTGGAAGCAACTCAAGTGTCCATAGATGAATGAACGGATAAGGAAAATGTGGTATGGACTCACTATGGAATTTTATTTAGCCTTTAAGGAAGGAAATTCTGTCATATGCTGCAACAGAGATGAACCTTGAAGACATTACACTGAGTGAAACCAGCTAGTCACGAAAGATAAAACACTATGATTCTACCTGTATGATTTACTTCAATTAGTTAATATCATAGGGACAGAAAGTTTCTTGGAATGGTGATTGCCACAGGCTGAGGGAGGGGATAATGGGGAGTTATTATTTAATAGATACAAAGTTTAAGTTTTACAAGTAAAAGACTGTGGATGGTGGTGATACTTGCATCACCTTATGAATGTATTTAATACCACTGAACTGTACACTTAAAAATGGTAAGACGGTGAATTTTTATGTTATGTGTATTTTACCACAATAAAAAAAATGGAAAAAATTTGAGGGTTAGGCTGTTATATTTGTTAAGGTTCCCAGCTAGAAACAGCAGAATCCACTCTACCTAGTTATATGAGAATTGCTTTTGGAATCATTGGAAAGTCTGGAGTTACAATTTGTAGGCTAAGTCTTCAGGAAAAAAAAACAAAAACAAAACAAGCCAAAAAAAAAAAAAAGCCTTCTAGAACCATATGCCAGTTCTGACTTGGTAAGGGAGTTGTGCCACCATGCCCAGATCACTGTGTGACAACACTCCATAGCCCATTCGGCTACTGTTTCATAACTGTGCTACGGATGTACTTCTGGCTTAGATTCGAGTATTGCTTAGATTCGAGTATTGCTTAGCTCAGGATATTGGTGAATATGCATCAGTGCTCAAGGCAATTCCAGATGAAATGCCCAGGTGCAACTCAGAAAACCCCTACGTCCTCTAATGCTAAGGGGTTACCCCTTTAATATCCAACAAGATGGATCATATCTTGGTGGCAAATCTCACTTACTTCTATGTACTTCTGGTCAGACCATTCTGTAGTCTGCTTTATACTTTGCTAGTACCTCTCAGCATCTGCTTTCTTCACTCACCTCTCCTGTGCTTGCATTACTTTTATGTACCACCAACCCAAGATGCAGGGTCTAAAAGAGTCCTTTCTGAAGGTTTGAGGATACTGGAGGGCAATTATAGCACAGAGCAGAAAATAGTTTTACCACTAACACAAGGCTATTGGTGTAGAGAACATTTTTTATTTAAGATTTGTGGTTAGTGAGGCTAATTAATTAATAGAGCAGAATTAATTTCATATTGGATGGCAAACATTAGTGTAGTACAGAAGTATTAAGAACCTCTCATCTTAGAGGTTTTCTCACTGGTCCCATCCTTCCATCTGCTGCTGCCGCCATCATGTTGCTGAGACTCATCTCTTTCCAAAACCCCTTCTCATCTCTTGTTGTTCATGTACCCCTTATTTTCTTGTCTGTCCTGCCAAAAGGAATAATTTTCTTACTTGATTATCGTTTGGTTTTACAGTTTTCTTCTGGATCATGTCTTGGGGGAGGGGTTTATTTTTCACACCAAAGTAGATTCATTGAATTATTTTTCAAAGAAAAATCTTTCTTCCTCATACAAATGACACACTTCCACCTCTGTAAGTAAAAAGACGATCTCCAGAATTTTTTGTAATATGGCTACTTTGCCCTCCTTGAAACAGTCATAATGAAAAAATTAAGGGTGGAGATTGAAATAGGAAACTCATAAAAGGTAGAATAGATAAAATTAATCTTTGATTTTAATAAAAAGAATGAAAACAATTTTTGACCTGTACTAAATTCACTGAAGATCATTGATAAGCTTCAGTGTATATTTTATTCCTTGAATTCTGGAAATCAAAAGTAAATTCATTCCTTTTGATCTTATTTTTACATAGGTCACCATTTTTCTTTCATCTGATATCGTAACATCTTCAAATAAAGTCCCTGCTATCTTTCTTGTTATATTGGCAGACCACTGAAATCTATAAAATGAAATAAAAAGAAGTATCATTCTCAGAAACCACATTTTGCTGGTTCTCTAAGACAAACATTAAGTATGGGACACTCAGTATATGGGCAGTGAAATGGCTTTTCCTTGTTTCACTCAAACCCTGTAGCAGACTAAAAACCCTTGCCCAAGTATCAGCGATTAAAGAGACCAAATTCATTCTTTGATTTATTATTAATTTATATATTCATTAGTGAGAAAGGAAATTTGGGATACTGTAGAGGTTCATCTGCTTCCCACTTTGGGTAGTTTGGCTGAAAAATAGGATACCAATCACAGGTTCAAAAGCCACCACTTTCTAACATGGCTACTTCTTCAATCACTGCTACATAAATGCATTACAGGGTAGGAGACTACAAGAATGTTAGCCATGGGATGTGAATAAAGACCACTGATGACCGTTCTCAGCAGCAGGGTCATATAGTTCAGATAATTGCTTGCACCCTACTACTTCTCTGCTTGTATCTCTTCCCCCTCCCAATAAATCCTCTATTTATACCATGGGACACTAGTGGCTTGTGTCTGTCACCCATTTAGGCAACATTCACTCCATAAATATTTGCTGAGTGCCAGGTACTCTTTTACTTCTTAAGATACCTCAGTGACCAAAACAAAGGGTTCTGTCTTCCTGGGAGTTAAATTTTAGTGTGGTGGTAGTTGGGGTGGGGGGAGACGAAACAATAAATATGATAGGTAAGTTATATGTTAAAAGGTAACAGTACTATGGAAAGCAAAACATAGAACATGTAGCTTGGCTACAGATAAATTATAATATACTGTATAAATTCTTTAAGATAGAGTTTGGTTTTTTTATCCACATATCTCTAGAGCAGTACTCAACACACAGTAGGTAGCTAAAGACTACTGAACTAACTTTTCTGATGCAATTCAGAATACAAAAAGTGACTTGTCAGGTCTTCATAAGCAACATTATTTCCTCAGCACTTTTTTAACTCAAGGACATTCCTCTGCTTCTGTGAAAAAATACCTGGCACATAGTCATTTTAAGGAAACCTCATTAGGAAATAATGTTCTATGCCATCACCTTCAATTTAGTTAATGTCTCCATTGAAGACCGGGTCACTGTGCTGTTTGTAGCATCTGACAAAACATAGCATCTAGCCTGAGAACAACTGCCCGTTATACACACACAAATGAAGGATGCAACAAACCATCAGGACTGTGTTGCAAAAATGGGCATGGTTCTTGGGAGTAGAAAGGAAAAAAAAAACACAAATTCTGAAAAAAAATCGGGGTGCCTCTGTATATACCAGCTTTGAGGACAACAGATATTACTGCTATTCCTAATCTTCACCTTTATGTAACCTGGTACCTTTTCCTTTATGAAGATGTGAACAGACAGCTGATGAGCTTTCAGTCAGTTTCTGTTTTAAGCAGGGCAGGGACTGTGCTGCTGTAGTGGGATGGCACCCAATTCAGTGATTTAAAAAAGACAAAAGTCTAATTTGCTTTCAAATGAAATGTGACCAGTTTAGGCTGGAGAGGCAGATCTGACCTCAACTGGCCACTTTTCACACCTGTATGGTCAAATCCAGATTGTGCTGTGTCTAGAGTTCCAGCCGACAGGTGGGAGAAAGAGAGTGCAGAAAAGTCACACCCAGTGTTTTAAAACTCAGAGCTGGAAATGGCAGATATCATTCCCCCTAACCATCCATTTGTGAGAAACAGACCTCATGCCCACATCTAACTGCAAGGGAGGCTGGGGAACAGAATGCAGCAATGCAGTCATGGGCCAATTTATGGAAGAAGAGGGAATATAGTTTGGTGGGCAATTTGTAGTTTCCGCCGTAATCTCTGAGTCAATACAACATGAGAGTGTTTTGTGTTTGCTTATAATACATTCATGCATGCAGAAAGGCCATTACAGGATTACACCAAGATAAAGCTATATGTCTCTTGCCCACTCCCAGTGTCTCCTGGAAGCTCTTACGAAGCAAATTAATACTTCCAATGCTCCAGTACTAACAACATAAGTCATCCTGGTAAATGCTGCTGATTCTTAGATGGTTCCACATGAAGATTGCGAGAAGCTGCTGAACGTGAGAGAATAAACTCAGAAAAATCACAATACACCAAAAAACCCTTCTAATTTGACTCCATTCATCCTTTTTCAAGAAGACACTGAGCTCTCTCAAAGTCCTTGGAGCTGTGCCTCAATATGCAGCCCAAGGACTCATTTTTTTTTTCCTTTGCAAAGAAATAGGTAGAAATTACTGTTGACTTTATCCTGTTTATGTTGCTACTTATGTTGGTATTTGCAAGATGTTTTAGGGATAAAAGAGAATCTTGGAACAAAAACATTCCTGGAAATCACTGGACTCAACTCAGTGACTCGCACAGCTAGCAGACGGATTATTTCTTGGCTGTAAAAATCATCCAATTCTCTTTTTGCTCCCTAAAGCTGATCTTGACAAGGATTCATTGATCCTTAATGTGGAATACTTCAGATGACCTAGTTCAATAGTGCAAATCAAAACCAGTAAAGATTGGCTTGGCAGCCTAGAGATAGATCACCCTGGAATGAATGGGTCAAGAGTCTGAGCAGAAGATAATCCTCCAGCTCTTTTCAATTTTTTTTTTCATTATAGGGTCCATAAGATTTTAATCTGGAACCACCAAATGGAAGTATTTATTCAGAATAATCAAACACAGAGAAAAGAAACATCAACTCAAAAGCAAATGTATAGGGTATTAAAAATAGAGATAGCACCTAAGTCCTTTTATTAACATCTTTTGGCTCAGTTTCTATAGTCATCCCTCTGTGTTTACATGAAACTTTATGTTAGGCAGACAAAATGATCTCCAAAGGAGCAAATGATGTATTTGTGGAATAAAAGAAACATAGTGGGAAAGAAATATCACTAGACTACTCCCAATTTATGGAATGTTGGTGAGTCATTCATGTCTCTGGAGCCCAGTTCTTTTTGGTAAAATGGGGGACAATTATGCTTATTTTCCACAAATATCATGCTAACCCAGTGAGGTAATGCAAGTGAACATGTCCTATGAAGCATAAAATGCTGCACATGTATGAAGTTTGATATATTATTTTGCAGTGATTCTAGGATAAATGATTTCTTAACTACATCATTGCTGAATTAATTGAATTAATATTAGTCTCAATGTGACTTTCAAACACTTCCCTTACTTCAACTATTTCATCACTTACTTCTCATCTCACCCGATATGTCTGTTCTGTCTACATTATCCCCCCAAACTCCTCTTTCCCTATTCTCCAAATGCCAACGCTGGCACCATCTCTCTGCCTACGAGATAAGGAACACTCTCTATCTGTGTTCCCTTGTTAATCTACTGACCTTTAAGCACAGTTGTGTTTCATTAAGAGGGCATGTACTTTAAGGCAAACATTTTCCACTGGTTTAATTTTAGCTGTAAGAGAGAGGAGGTGTATCACCAAAAGAGGTCACACACACGGAGGGGAGAGAAAGACACACTACAGCACATTCCTCTGGTATCATCTGGTATTTAATTTTCTGCAGCACAGAGCTGTGCTGTACTGTACTGATTTTACGGAAAACACAGAAAGAGGTAAAACAATAGAGCATTTCTGCTCTCCCTCCAGGAAGGTACACTGCTGGGGCATTAGGAGCACAAAATAAAAATCAACTCTAATAGATTGATTCCACAGGATATTTACTAGACTCCCAGTTACATCAGTTTTTAACTGAGTAACTCTGAGCACATCAGAAGCTTTCTGAACCTCATTTTCTTTCTCTGTTGGGGGGCATAACAGTGACTTTTTCATGTGGTTGTAGTGAGGATTAAATGCGGTACTACATGTGAAAAGCCTTGGTATGAAGTGCTTTAGACGTAGAAAACAAACTTATGGTTGCCAAAGGGGAAAGGGCGGTGGGATAAACTAGGAGTTTGGGATTAGCAGATACAAACTGTTATACATAAAATAACAAGGTCCTACTATACAGCACAGGGAACTATATTCAGTATCTGGTAATAACCTATAATGAAAAAGAATATATAAATGTGTATCTGAATCACTATGCCGTACACCAGAAACTAACAAACACTATAAACCAACTATACTTCAATAATTAATAAATAAAGTAGGTGCTTAATAAATATTATTTACTTAAACATTTATAAACAATAACTAGTATTTATTTCTAAATTTATAGCTCTGAGTGGATATCGGCCACGTGCCTTTACTGAGATACAGAGAGCTCAAAGAAGAGGCCTCGCAGTCATCTGCGGAAGACTTAAGCTGTGGATACATAGAGTCTTAAAAGTTTGAGAGTCCAGAGTTTCAGGAAAGCAAGATTTCCTTCTACACAGCGTGTCATCCATAACTGGCAAACACCCAGCCTCTGGTTAAACTCAACCAGGGACAGGATGTTCATTAGGTAAAGAGCAGTTCACTCCTTTTAAGAACAGTTCTAACTACTAGAAAGAGCTTGCTTACATTGAAATCTGCCTTTTCATAAACTGTTCCCATTAATCTTACCTCTTCCTATTACAGTGTTAAAGATAAAGCTGAATCATCATTATTTCATAAAACACGTATGAAAAGAATGAAGACAGTATCATGTCAGACTTAAGTCTTCTCTTGTTTTAGCTCTCAAATTGAATCTCTTAGGATATAATTTATAGCGCTTTGCAGGCCCAGGTTCCTCTAGCTTGTTAGTCTCATTTTTAATGCATAGGATCCAGGTTTGAACACCGTGCTATATGTGCGGCCAAATACAATGAGTCTCTTTTCTTTTTTAATTGGCACGCCACGCATTTATAAATGTAATCTAACTTTGCAGTCTATGTTCACCTTCCACTAGGAGCACCACGTACTTTTATCCAAACCAGGACACTTTTGAGAGGGGAAGATGTGCTATTATCAAACACTTGAAAAACAGACCAACTGTGATTATGAAGACTGACAAGGACAAGTCATCATCCTACGTCAGAAATGTCCTCCCACTGTATTCTGTTCTCTCTCTTTTAATTCTCGCCTAAATAGTCTCTTTGGTCTATTCTGGTTGTTCGTGGAGGTTTATGGAATTTAACTGCATCTAAGTCTTGTTCTGTTGTGCTATATGTACTCTAACCACTTCTAATAGATATGCTTTTGGTTAACACAGTGGTATTGCTCTATTACAGATCTCATTAACACATCAGGTTTGTGTTGTAAAAATTTCAAGCTTCCCTTACCATAGCATTTTCTGTACATTAAAATACTATAATCATCTGAGACTGTTAGAATTACCCTGGTGGTGTACTTTTCTCTTAAATTAATGCCTCCCATATGTATCTGCTGCTTTTGCATATTCCTGGCTTCATCAACTTACCTGAGTGATCATCTCTCTTTTCAAGTTTCAGGTTGATACTTTTCGAATCAGGTCATCAAGTCTACAAATAATTATATCAAATTGCATTTGTTTGGTACCTTATACATTTGAAGTTGAGTGTTCCAACAACTCTTGAGAAAGGCTGAAAAAGTATAATTATCTCGTCTTTTTAGAGAAAGAAATGGATGATTTAAAACCAAATTTTTATTTCTATTCCAGTGTTCCTTCAACTATGCCATAATGCTTTTTTTTATCATCTGATAAATTCCCACACCCTTTTGCCTATTTTTAAGTATTGGATGATATGTTTCTGAAAAAATCAAGTAGTTACTCAACATCACTTAAATATTTTCTTTTCCTAAGTGAGGCTCAATTTGAAGAAAATTTGCAAATAGTACATGTGCCTCTATGTTTTTATACTTCTTCTCATGGAATCAAAATCACTAGATATAGATTCTGTCTCTCCCTATACATTTTTTGTCTTATTTTTTGGTTCACGTGACAAAGCAAAATTGCTACAGGTTGCTGAGTTCAGGAAGTACGAGCAAGGTCTCCAAAAGATGTTACACATTGTCACACTTCTACATTATTGCTCTTTCAAATGGACATGTGAACAACTTTCAACTCCTTTTCTAAGGGTTACCAATCACCGCTAGACAGTGGACACACTTCATCTCATTTCAAGGATACTCTGTACCTGGAAAGCATTCTTAATATTCTCTGAAAGCCAGCAACTAATTTCTTTAGGAGATCCTGATTCACCCTATTTGGCAACATCCTTATGTCTGAAATGCAGATCCAGGGATGTAGTTTTCTTCCTCCTCTTTATCACATTATTTTGTTCTCCAAAGTATTGAGGTTAGGTTCACTCCCTTCAGCTCACTTTTTCGTCTTTATTTCTGCTTTCTCAGTAGCAACTCTTCGTATTTCTTAACATATCAAAAATAGAAACTTACCCCTTAAGTTTGTATTTTTTTAATCTCTTTGCTAGCACATATTTTATCTATGGTACAAGTTATAATGTAACTCCTCCCTTTCCTTCCTGCTGGCCCTTAAGTCTAGATGTTTGTAATGAGGAGTGTAACCCAGGCCCCCTCAACGGAGACCTTTAATCTGAATGTTCCAAATTTTTTTCTCACCCAGGCTTTTTCCTTCCTTTGCTGCCACTGTTCAGTTTTTGTCTTCTGGCAAGATTGGAACCCCAGGGAGAGAAATCATATTTATTTCGGGTATAATACATCCTGATTATGCTTTGTATGGCACCAAGACCAATTCTGATCTGCAAAAAGTGAACAGTGTGTCCCTGGACCAAGAGTCCAAATCCTGGCTCTTACAAATTAGCCACGTAACCGGGGGCTTGACACTTGATCCTCTGAGCATCAGATGCTTCACCTATTTAAAGTGAAGGGGTTGACTGAGCTGCTCCCCCATAGCTTTTTTCCTATTTTGACATTAGCTTATTCCAACCATAAATAAGGTATTCATGCCTGGCTTTTACTGTCACACAGTAGTCCTCTCTCTGGTTGGGAGTGATGTGCTCAATGACCAAGAGATGGTAATGGATGTTCAGTGGTTCGAGAGAGTGATTTGCTTCTTTTCACCTTCTAACAACTCGTCATGAATATCTTTCATTTTGTCTTAACATTCATTTCACATATTTCTTTCTAGAGTATTAAATACAGGAAAAAAATCACTTTACTTGAAGAGACTTTTTTTAAGCTTTTACATTCATAACTCATCATTGAGATTCTGGAACTGTAGAAGATTTGTGGAATTTAATATTCTATACTGTTCAGAGATTGTGCATGTGAATATGTTTGTCCATGATGGAGTCTGGGTACCTGCAGGGTAAGAAATATGCAGCTCTCAAAGGTAAAATTCTGTATCTAATTTTAGGTGGTTTCTGTCTCTCATTTATCACAAGATTTTTCCCCAAATGTTCAATATTTCCTAGGGTCCAATATGTCACAAGCCCTGTAGCATTGCTGTGAGATGGGTAACAAACCAATTTTTATTTTATAGATACTAAAACTGAGGCACAGAGAAAGTATGTGACTTGCTCCAGCACTCCAGCTGCTCAGCGAGGAATGGCAGAATAAAGATCAAGAAAAGAAATAACCTAATTCCTCTGTGATTCTCTTTTGCTGAGGATCAGAGCACCACAGGGCTGACAGCTTCTCTGAGAAGCTAGCAGACCACTATCCTCTTTGTAGGGAAGCCTGTATGTGAGTTTGTTCAGTAGGGACGGAAGCTCCTGACTATAATCCACACCAGTGTTTAACATTCTTCACGACTAGATATATTCTTCTTCGGATGTTGGTTGCCATCATCCACACCCATATCCCGGCAATTACCACGTCATGCTTTGATCCCTTTAACAGCCTTCTGACTGGGCTGGTACTGCAATTCGTCTACTCCGCTTTCCCCTTCCACCCACCTCACCCAATTTATTCTGTGGTCTGTGTGCAGTGATCTTCCTTTAAGGCACTGTTTCATGGTGCCACTTGAGTGTGTAAAGCGTGTGAAGACTTCCTGTTTCCCAACATAGCACGTCTTCAGTTCTCTGCCTGGCATTCAGGGCCACCCACAGCTGGACCCTGCTGCATCCACTATTCAACCATCACCTTCCTATCATATCCCCAGACCAGATATGCAGTTCCTAGTTTTCTTCATCAGGAGACCTCTTTGCTTTTACGTCTTAGTCTTCTCGTGCCCTCCTCGAAGCCTTTGTTGACTGGTCTGGCTGTAGCAGTCTCTTTGCTGTGTTGACACTGATTGTCCTTGTGGTTAGTGCAGCCTGCAGTCATTCTCTCACTGTATTTGTGTGTCACTTAGTCCGTCTGGACTGCGAGGCTTCCTAGAGTGCAGGGACTGCGGCTTTTTTTTGGTCTTACCAATAGTACAAAGCACAATACATGAAGAACATAAACAAAATAACAAAGGTCTCAGTAAGTCCTAGTTGATTCTTTGAAATTCAGTGAGTTGGATTTGTAAGTTATATGTGTGTGCAAGTCTGTATTTATGAATGGACTTTTTTGGAGAAAAAAGGTCATAGATAAGGAGAGAAGTATATTTAATGTTTTGGATTTTTTTGAGAATAATTTATCCTCAGTTATCACCTGAATTTCAAATGCATCTCAGAGTATTCGTTCCTTTGACTAGAAGCCGCTTTGCTACATATAAGAGTAATGTCTTCTTTGGTAAAGTGGTGTGGCATTTGATGTCCACTCCGACTGTCCTCTCAGGCTCTGAGCATCCTAGCCCTTGCCTTTTGTTCTCTATAATACAGGACTAAATCTCAAATTTGGATATTTGAAAAATTGTTTGAACTGAAATGGCATATGACCAAGGTTCATATTTTATAAGTTGCTGGAATTCATTTGAAAATATTGACATAAAAATATAAACTTGCCTTTTCTTTTACTTTGAAGGCAGATAAGGTGTGAACAGACCTTTACCAGAGAGGAAAATTAAGCAGTCTTTATTTTGTGAATATTGTTTTGATCTAGAAATTACATGAGTTTAAAAATCTCTATATTTTAAAATATAAATGTTTCTTCTGATTCCATGGGGTAGTGTTTAGAAATTATGAAAATTTTATTACATGAAAAAGTATAAAACCTCATATGTAAGCCCTTTTGGGTCTGAATTAGAGGGTTCTGTTCATCCAGTGTAGCAGTCTACCAAGCAAAAATTCTTTCTTGGCATCTGCTCTAAACTTATTCATGCTGTTTGAGAGGATAGTAAAACTCTAATTCTTCTTAGACTGAATTAAAACTTATCTCCCAGTAACTCCCACCCATTGCTCCTGTGCACTTAGCAGCACTGTCCAGTAGAACTTTTTTCCCGTGATGGAAAGCTTCTCTATCTGCACTGTCCAATGTGGTAGCCACTAGCCACGTATGGCTTTGAATACTAGCAACTTGAGACACTGAATTTTAAATATATTTAATTTTACTTAATGTAAATTTAAACACATGTGACTAATGGCTACTGTACTGGATAGCACAACTCTAGCACTTTGCAGAAGAAGGCAGCAATCACCTTCACATGCCAACTCTTCAAAAATTTTGAAAGGACCTGATCTTTGTATTTTACTTTGAGGATATTCTTTGCTTCCTCATGAGTAGGCTTGCACTTTAGAATATATTTTGTTGTTGCTGCTGCTGCTGTTGTAATCCTCTCTTTTTCCTAAGGTCCCTTCTAACTCACAGATTCTGTGGTTGTTTGTAGATATTCCCTGGAGTTGTTTGGCAGTTGCACTTGGTATATGTAAAGTACTCTGAACTCATGGAAAGAAGAGAATTGACATATAACTTGCTGAATTTGGAGGCATTTGAAGACACAGAACACACAAGATTTAAGCAAATGTTCTCAACTAGGGGCGATTTTGCCCCCCCAGGGGACATTTGGCCATGTCTGGAGATATGTTTTGGTTGTCACGATTCAGAGGGAGGGACTTCTGGAATCAAGTGGGTAGAATCAAGTGCCACATTTGCACAGGACAAAGCCCCCACCATAAAGAACTATCTAGCCCCAAATGTCCACGGTGCTGAGGTTGAGAAAGTCTGGCTTACACAATCATTTAAGGAGCAGGCATCATTTATCTAGATACATAAATATTTCATTCATTTGAAAAGAAGGAAAGATAATTACACAAAATTGCTTGCCAAGATGTACTAAGTTTGCAAAGTTTTATAGCTTTTTAAATGCACGTTTGCATTTGAATTCCCTTGTCTATATCAAGGGCCCTGTGGGGTCAGTGAGAACAGTGATAAATTTGTTAATCCAAGAGCATCTTGCAGAGTTCTTCTTTCTTCTTTTCCCTCTGAAACTGTCTCTGTACATCTTGTTATTATCATTATTAGATAGTCACAATTTTAGTCCTCATCTGTGCTTTTATTTTCTCAGAGCACAAACTGCTTGAGGACAGAGCCACTGGTCAAACAATGAATCCAGGTGAAAATGACATGATATTGTGAAGTCAACTTCTTCAGATGATATTTGATGGGGCCCTTTTTCCTTTGGTAGTGTGGGGCCAGTTAATCTTTCGCCTTCATCTCTGGGCAGGAAGTAATACAACCTGGGGGGAGAGCCTGGCGAGCTGGTCAGAATGAAATCTGACACCCAGTGAAATGTGCTTCATTTTCCGGTTTCGGTCCTAGCATGAAATTTCCCGAGGTTCAGAGAAAGGTTCATCAAATCTTGGCAAATCTCTCAGTAAACCGGGCAGTGTCAGATTCCAAAAGAAATGTGGAAGTTTTACGTGGCTTCAAATTTCTGTGTTAAAAGTTTCAGCAGTCCAAGCAAGAAGGCTCCTTGCAATATTGAGAAAAATCCCAGTTTCTTATTTTGGATAACTCACTGGAAGGGACAGTTGTCTGAGAATAAATTCTCCAGGGAGACCCATTTCATAGCAGCCCATCTAGCCTTGTTCAGAACATGCAGGAGTTTTCAATGGACCTGGATGCTATCACTGAACCAACAATTTCACATTGTTCATTATCACATCATATCATAAGGTTCCCACATTCAAAGCCAAGCTAAGGAGAAAACACCCTCCCAGAGGGTTTTACAAAGTTCACACGAGAGACAAATGCATGGGACATTTCCTGTCAAGTTCCAAAGAGTAGAAAAGAAAGTATAATGATAAAAATCAAGAGAAAATCCCTAAAATATTGTGCATGAAGTGAGTCCTAGCAGTCTATGAAAGGTGAACAGAGAAGTCACATTTCCAAGTTCTAACAGTAGTTTTGGACTTCGAAATTAAAAAAGTAGAAAACCTTGTCCTGATTTGAGCAGATTCAAGATCTGCTACATCACATGCATTTTTTGAATCTCCTTGCAGAACCTTCATACATCACTTAGTACCAAAGGGCTGCCTTGCCCAATTCCCAAGGGGCTCTAGCAGGCAAGCTGATTGCAGCCCTGCTAAGTCAGCGAAGGGAAGCTGCCTTTCCAGTGTGTTTCTCCTTTTAAAGGAGCTCCATCCTGCCAGGGCCTTGGAATCATTACAGACTCATGATAAAATTTCTGGCAATTTAATTAACACAAAGACATTTGAATAGTATCTAGTGTTTTGTAATCTCCTTCTGTCTGAGTACCATATAATCAAGGACATTCAACTGGAACAGAATTAGCCTACTTTAAGGACACCCCAAACAAATTCATACATGCTGAAGTTATTTAATCATTGGTGCTGAGAAATGGATGTGGTTAAGATGCTGAACAGAGTTTCTTCATAGTGTTTTTGATTGAAGGGAGTGCTCCTATAGAGATATTGATCTCTGGGATAAATAAAAACACTGGGGATAAAATCACATTAATTATCACTAACTACTCCTCTTTTTTCATTGAAAGCAATACAAGGTCCATCAACTAAGGTCTATAGTCACAAATCAAAGGCCATTTTTCCATGTCCAAAACATGGGAAAAAAATGTTGTTACCAAATCTACCTTCTCAATCATTCCCATAGCATAGGTAGCAACTGCTGTCAGCAGTGACACAAGCTAACATGAAGAGTGATGATAGGTTATTCTTTCTTGGTCTTTTTGGTAATCAAGCACTCTGAAGTTGTGACTGATTGCTGGTTCATAGTAGATTTTGGTTTTTTTGAGTGATGTTCCAAAAGATTTCCTAAGGCTGAATCTAAAACAGCATAGTGAAAAAAATTCTAAATATGCTCCAATAATTGATGCTAAAAATTGATTTTTAAAATATTCCAGAAGAAATCATATCTTTTGAATTAAATTACTAGGAAAAATTGTTCTAATTGTTCCAATAAGAGTACTGAACCTAGAAATAAGCTGGAGTATTCTCTTTTGGTTAGAGGTAAATGGGGTTTAATACCTGGGAAAATTCAAAATCCATTCAACAATGCCCTGACCTCAATATATTTCTTTCAAATGAAAGAAAGCCGTGAGTCAGGGCTTGAACTGATTTGTAACACAAATACTAGGATTGGGTCCTAGGGAACAATGATGGTTTCCTTTAGCTACATGCAGACAACTGGTGGCCCAGTTGGGTGAACCAATTCTTTGACTGGAGAGAAGAGAGAACACTTGTAAGGGCCCAGGAAGAGCTGAGTCATGACGGCCCAGGAATGTGTGAGGGGACCAAGTCTGAATCACAGCAGGATTTTCTCTAACTCCAGGTCCTTGTCCCATAGAAGGAAGGCTTCTTTTCTCCTGAAAGTCAGAGAGCAGGAAAACTCTTGTATTTTCCTAGCAGGGACAATGTAGTATCCTGCTAAGCTTTGAGTAAAATAAACCTGCCAATCCCTCCTGCTTAAACCATCCACTGACATTATTCTAAAGAATTGCTCAAGGAAATTAATGTCAGGCACTTTAAAAAAAAACTAAGTGGAAAGAAAATTCTGCACTGGGGTGGGTGGAGTCAGACTGAAATTTATGGTGGTAGAAAGTATTTTAATCAACTAGTGTAGCTGTATTTTAAAAAGATTGGATAATTTTATGATCAATGGCAATATTTGTAAGCCTGTATGCTACAATGGAGAAAGCAAACCTCATGCTTCAAAGCCTACGCTGGTTGCTGCAGGTGTCCAGAAGGAATGTTTCCATTACGCACATTATTATGAACCAGCCCAGGCAAATTACCGTCTATTTCTGCTTCTACGTGAAGCATGAGGACTCGGTCACTGCCAGTGGCCTAAGACTACATTAAATGTCTGACGTGGAGATGGTCTGGGCTCTTTTCCCATTAGCTGTTAAAGAATAGACATGCTAGAACTGAGTGGGCCTGGGTGGGGCTTGAATGGAGAAGGCAAAATGTTATGAGGAGCTGGTTTCCCCACATTTGAATAATTTGAAGCTGACAGCTGTATTTCCATTACCCGTTGGTAAAAAGAGTGGGAGAAGAAAGGCAAATGCCAAAGAATGATGTCAGCTAAATGCCCGAGGTTTAACCAAGTGACAGAGAGCCCAGGGACTCATTCTATTTCCACTACATATTGGGGTGAGCAGTCAACTCACTAACACCCCTATCGTCTCAGTATGTAAGGTCAGTTTTCTGCAGTGGAATTGTGGAGTTTACTTTCGAAATCCCTTATAAAAATGTTGGAGGAGATTTAACATAAAAGGGTTCACTATTACAAATAAGAGGAATTGTAGCTGTACCCTTGAAGATGTCGGTCTGAGCCGGTCCAGTTGGATCCCACTTCCAAGAGGCTTCACTACTGAAGAGACCAAAGGACATCATAATTATTAGGGAGTTCAGCTCATCAGGGTGTATCATACTGGCATCAAGTACAGCACAATACTGAGGTTGAATGTCACATCATTATTGCTTCCCACTTTAGACTAATTGTAGGAAACGGCTGTCTGGCTTACAGAATTGCTTTACGAAGCGTAGTCAAATTACTTTTAAGCTGGCTGATGCTATCATATAACCCAAGGCTTCAACATCCTTGTTCTTTGAGTGATGAGGTTATAAGAAACTACACTCTGATTCCCAGCCAATAATTTCTTACTCTCAAAAGTCCCTTGTAATTTGAAAAATGTTGACTATTAAATGGACACATTGGTGTCCATAAAGCACCAATGTGTCAGCCATTTAAAATTAATCAATAACCTATGGAAGGACAAGCAGAGCTTTCATTCATTCAGTTGAGATTACTGTAGGAAAGAAGAAAAAAAAAGAAACTGGATGCTTTCTTTAGCTAACCGAACCATAGCAAAATAAAAATACATGATCACAATCACACTTCTTAACGATTCTCTTGGCGCTATCTTGAGACACTTAAAGAGTTCCAGACTGGAGCCCACTCTTCCTAGCAGCACTAGCCAGTGCCATGTCTCGGTGGAGAAAGAGTGGAGCAGGCGTTGTCTCTGGCATGAAGAACGTTGATAAGTGCTTACATTACGGATGAGCTGCGTGTCAGTGCAAGAGTGTTGCCTTAACGTCTCCCACCTGGAAACAGGAAATAGTATTTGTTCCCATCCATCTCGTGCTGAGTTTAACATTAATGAGGTAATGCCTTTAAGTTCTGGGAGGTTTCAGGGAGAAAGGCTCACGGGAGAAGCGCTGTTATTGTTTCCGAGACCTCGTGTCTCGAGCCAGCTTGAAGGCCGAGGGTCCCGAGGTGGTGCTGTAACAGCAGCACTAATAACGTGCAGGAACAGCACATCTCATGTGAGGCGCTCCGAGGGCATTATACACATTTACTCATTAAACCTGAACACACCCCGGAGATAGGTTAACTGCTTTGCTACCTCTTTACGCCAAAGTAAACAAAAACAGTGAAGAGGGAAGCAAGGCAGTGAAGACCACACGACGAACTTGTGGTAAAACTGGAGTGAAGATGGTGACCTGGTCCCTAGGGATTCAGTGAAAAGCTTGGCCCCGTTTGGCATAAGCATATGCCCATACGGGTGTGTTTATTTAATTTTACACCATCCTGTTCTGGAAATAAGCGGAAAACATATTTAAAACAGCTAGATAATACAACTTGAAAGTAAGTGCTTGGAGAAAAAGACGCAAGGGAAATAGGGATGGAAGTGAGACAGAGCTAGGATGATAACAGTTTGTATTTGACACGGACAGTGTTTGGCAATCACTCGTGTTACAAATAAATAGAAATGTGGAGCCTCAGTTTCCCCTATCCATGAGTCTTGGGAAGGACGTTTTTTGTACCCTGAGAAAGAAAGGGCTACAAAAAACATTAACGATCTATAAAGATAGACTTTAAGCCAGATTGCTGAGTGGTAAATCAGAACAGTACCTTTAGGGGCCAATAGGCTCTCGAATCTAGTGGCACCTCTTCCAAAGGACTGACATAAGCAGGTATGATAATTCCCCACTATCTGGAGACGTGACCATCAGAGACAATGAGGCAACCTGAGAGGAGCATCAGGCAGTGGCAGCAGAGATTTAATACTCTATTCGCCATAGAAAGTTTAGAATTCATAGGTGAATTAGTGCTACAAATGGGACAGTGATTCATGGTCCGGGCGGAGTTTGTAGGCACAAAGGTACTTTGCAACAGCATGGACACAGCCCATGCACAAATGTAGTGCCTGCAGCACAGTGCTGTCTCCATGTGCGGGGAGCATCAACACATGAACAAAGTGTAGTCTGAGCAAGGACTTCAGAGCTGCAGCCGTATATGAAATGGCTCTTCTCCAACCCCATGCTCATGGTTTCAACTCCACCTCAGGAACCCCAGAGTCAGAGGAGAGGCAAGGACTGATGAGGGTCTTGGTGTTTGACGAGCATGGCTATTCTTCTGGCAGGAGCAAATGGAACTGACTTGAGTTATCTGAATATAATGGAACATCCAATTAGAAAGAAAATTTTTTTCCTAAGACTTTAAAGAGACTAAATATATTTTCATGGGACTAGCATGGCTGAAATGTAATGCTTTCTTGGGACAGTCAACTTCTAAACCTTTCCTATAGTCACAACACTATCATAGTTTGTGTGTGTGTGTGTGTGTGTGTGTGTGTGTGTGTGTGTGTGTGTTTTCCTGTTGTCATTCCTTGAAGTCCTCATCCAGTACAAGAAGGCAACATTTTACAAGTGGTGGGACATTCAAGGATGGCACTTGGATATCAGGTGGGGACTTCAGGTCCCTTAGTTTCTAGAGAAGGTCAGCTTAAAGCCCCATTCCATGCCATATGGAAGTCCAAAACGATCCTAACTCTTTCTGAACACAGTGACCCAGACTCAAGGTTCCTGCCTTCACTGGACCAGTTTGGTTAAGAGATCATCCTGTTCTCCCACACGTACTGTCTCTATTCTGTACCATTCTGCTCTGTGAAATTCAGCCTCAGTGTCCTCTAACTCATAAGGAACTTTGGAATATAATAAATTTGACCTCTTTTTTTTTATTGGTTTGATTCTAACACCACAAACTATTTCAAGCTGAACACTGAAAAATCTTACTCAATATTCATTCACTCATGCATTCATTTCTACAACAAGCAATTATCAAGTGTGAACGTTGTACCTGGCACAGTTCAAGGTGCTTGGGAGTTTATCAGTGAATAAAACTCACAAAGATCCCCGCACCCATGGAGATTAAATTATAGCAGATGTTTGAACTAAGCCATTGGATATCCCCAGAGAGTTCTTCCACACTGCTCCTTCTGTGACAGGCTCCAATTTCCCCCAAATTTTCTGGCCTTTCTCTCCCACACCTCCCCAGAACAAAAATAAAGTCCTTCAGTCTTCTTATGCAGGGATCTGAGTTAACAATTAATGTGGTGCCTTGACTCATTGAACCCAGGTTCTCAGGTTCCCTAAGTGATAGCTTAAGTGATAAAATAAGATACTTTCTTAATCAAAGACAGCTATTTCCTTAATAGTAATTCTGCCAGAGGGAGAAAGATTTTTTCAGCTCTGTTATTTGGATACAAACAGTTTAAGTCATCAGATATTCATTAATAGGAGAAGAAATCTTTTCCTTATAGTGCCAATGCAGAGTTTCCAACTTTGCTTACAGAGCAACTGCTCATCTGTAACGTTCTCACTTTCAATCTCCCCGTTTCCCCCAGTCCAACCAGAATGGCAGGCACAATGCATAACGGCCACTCCAAGGGTTACAATGTGGGGAAAATAAACAGTCTGGTTTTATTCCATGTGTTACCACTCAGCACCACTATTGTTCTGTCCATAAATAATTTTAGTGATTTAAAAAATATTTCCATGAATATATTGGTGTTTAAAAGGTGGTCCATGGAGAAGCAATCCATCTACTTTCCCATGGCCCTGGTATGGGATGCAATCTTGGTGTTCATATCCAAGAATGACTAGCTCTGCTATAGATATGTAGGATAAATGAGTGTGTAACAACCATCCTATGTCCACACAGAATGAACCTTGACTAGAGAATGTGTGTATGAAAATAAACATAAGTATTAAGACAAATCTACCAGAAAAATAAATGATCCAGAAACTGTGGATATAGGTTGATGGATGTTTTAAAATCCAGTCCTCTTTCAAATAAATAGTTTTACCACAAAACAGAAATATATCAGATCCTAGGCTTGGAGTCCTGGGAGAAAGAGAAGGGAGAAAAAAAGCCAACAACAACAAAAAATCACTTTTCTTTTCTTTCTTTCTCTCTCTCTTTCTTTCTCTCTTTCTTTCTTTCTTTCTTTCTTTCTTCTTTCTTTCTTTCTTTCTTTCTTTCTTTCTTTCTTTCTTTTTATTGATGTGTAGTCAGTTTACAATGTTGTGTTAATTTCTGGTGTGTACAGCATAGTGGTTCAGACCTATATATATATATATTCTCTTTCATATTCTATTTCATTATAGGCTATTATAAGTTATTGAATATAGTTCCCTGTGCTATACAATAGGACCTCATTGTTTATCTATTTAATGTATAGTAGTTAGTATCTGCAAATGTCAAACTCATAATTTATCCCTCCACACCCACATTTCCCTCCTGAGGCATAGATAACAAACCATAAGTTTGTTTCCTATGTCTGTGAGTCTGCTTCTATTTTGTAAATAAGTTCATTTGTGTCATTTTTTTAGAGTCCATATATAAGTGATATTATATGATATTTTTCTTCTTCTTTCTGGCTTACTTCACGTAGTATAGTAATTTTCCAGTCTATCCATGTTGCTGCAAATGGCATTATTTTATTCTTTTTTATGGCTGAGTAGTATTCATACACACACACACACACACACACACACACACATACATACATACATACACCACATCTTCTTTATCCAGTCATCTGTCAATGGACACTGAGGTTGCTTCTATGTCTTGACTATTGTAAATAGTGCTGCTATAAACATTGGGGTGCATGTACCTTTCTAATTAGAGTTTCCTCTGGATATATGCTCAGGAGTGGAGTTACTGATCATAAGGTAAGTCTATTTTCATTTTTTAAGGAATCTCCATACTGTTTTCCATAAAAGTTGCACCAAACTACATTCCTACCAGCAATGTAGGAAGGTTTCCTTTCCTCTGCACCCTCTTCAGCATTTATCGTTTGTGGCCTTTTTAACGATGGCCATTCTGACTGGTGTGAGGTGATAACCTCATTGTGATACCTCATTGTTTTGATTTGCACTTCTCTGATCATTAGCAATACTGAGCAATTTTTCATGTGCCTATTGGCCGTTCACTTTGCTTTTGAGAGAAAAATTCATGGGAAATTTACTAAATCTAACAAATACAACTGTCAACATTCCTAGGTAGATTATCACCATTTAAAACTACTGTCCTCAGTGGAGAGGGATCGCCCAGACTCGACAATCCATAAATACAAGATCTCTCACCAGCCATTTCCTCCTGCTTACCAATGCCTACAGATTGCCAAAACCAATGCCTATAGGTTGTCAAAACCTCAGGAAGTGAAAGTATCTCAATAAATGAGTTGTTCTTTCTATGAAAAGAAAATAGTGATCTTTGGAGTATTGATTAAGGATTTTTCCTCCTAAAGGGGGGGGGGTTGGAATGAGGAAGAGATAAACTTCAAAGAGACTTGAGGATTAACTTGAGGGAGGACATAGAGGCCCAAAGAGCCATGTAGAGAAAGAATGGCTTCAATTTCTCTCCTCTGCTGTTTTTATTATTATCAATTTCATCATCATAATCATTATAGCCATTTTGGCATTCATCTTGTCAGCCATTATAAAAATTTATTTTTAAAAAGAAATAGAGAAGACAGAAGGAAAGAAAGTTAAGGTAGTAGAGATTTACAGAAGAAAATTAAAAAGAAACATTGAGAATAAGAGAAAAGAGGGTCAAGATAGAAGTGGGTATAAGAGAAATAAAATTCCAGTAGAATAAAATATTAGTTAAAAAGAGATTAAATAAATGAAATTTAAAATAAAGATAAAAGAGTGGATCATTTAAATTATAAAACTATAAGTGCTTAAAGAATAAGATAAAATACTTAAACCCCTGTAAGATAAAAAGTTTAAATATAAAAATAGATAAAACTAAGGATTAGTAGGAATTAATCACTAGGTAGGAAAAAATTAAGGCATTGAAACTAAAAATAAAGATGATCAGAGGAAAACATGTTAAGAAGAAATTAGAGACCTACAGAAGAAGGAAAAAATGGTCTCAGCAATTTAAAAAATGAGTCTTAAGATGTTTATGAGTTGCATTCTTCTTATACTGACCAAAGGACATCCTTTGTGAGTTAACAGCTGAGGTGGGAAGACAGTATAAAGTGGGGTGCTGCATCTTGGTTGGAATATCAACCCCGTGGAGATCCTTCTAAGCTGTGCCTGATATGTCAAAAAGCAAGTATCCTTTACACAGATAGAGAGCTGAGCACACCTGAGCTTCCCCTGCCCAATCCTGAGACATTCTATTTTGCTTTTCTGTCATCCATTAATGTGGTCTCCTTTTTATTTAAGGCAGGGGTCCTTAATTCTCATGGACAGAGCTCACAGACTACTAGAGTGTCCATTGATGAACACCAGGACATCTGAATCATGAGCAGAAACCATAGCAACAATGAACTATTTTCCCAATAAATCTCCTTCCTATCATTTGTAAATTTGTCCTATTGAAAAATATGTTTTTAATGGTTATGTGATTAGGTTTTTTGTCCACCTCTGCTATCCTCTAGGATAGCAGAGATGACTGCTATACATAGTCGATATTTTATACTTAAATTTTCACCATGAGACCATCTATAAAGTTGTTCCCATCATCGTAAATTTAAAAAGCACCCTGTTGTTATGCACATAGATATTGGTCTTCCTTTACAACAGCTAATATCTGTTTCCTTCCGTTTGGGGGAGCATCCTTTTTCTTCCTCAGCTGCTCCCCACTTCGCCATGCATGAGGTCCAGATAGGAGTTCCACCACTCTGCGTGCTTAGCAGTAGTTCCTAGTTAAAGAGTATCTGACCTCTGCACGGGCAATCTGAGCCTCATCTCCTAACTTGATGATTGGTCCAGACTGTGACCTAAACTAGCCAATCAGAGGCTTTCCCTGAAATAATCTGAGCAAGAGGAAAGAATGTTCCTCCAAACCTAGAAGGTATTTCAGACTTTGAGGGGTGACAGTTGGGAAACTGAAACCAAACATCAAGAGCCATATCTGAGGAGTTCTGAAAGTGGGTGAGCCTTTTACTTTTTCCTTCCCCTGTTCTTGTTACAGTTTGGTCATATGAACCAATAAATTCACCTTTTTATTTAGTGGGCTTCTCTCATATGCTGTCAGGAGAGTCTTAAGTAATATGTAGCTTGTATTTGAAAATGCTTTGTCCTTCATTTGTCTGTTTTCACAGTGCTTTTGGTTGTTTTTTGCTCTAAGGTGCAAATTCTTATCGATGACCCAGACTTCAAGCTCTCCATTATGAATGTGTGCCTGTTTTGCATTCAATAAAAGCGTATACTCCCCACCCCTGGTGTTATGCTCAGAGATAGCGCCCAACAGCAGGGTGGCTTGAGCCACCATTTAATGAGAATATTCCTTTAGTTTACTTTTTATCGCCTCAGGAAACTAGGGTGAACTAGCCTCGGTTGGTTGAAATATTAATTTATTTTTTTCATATTTAATATTTCTGTTATCATTTTCTAAATGCTTCCCAGTAATCCAAGGTAAAAAACTCAGTCCAATCTGTCTCCTTTCTCCTCATTCTACTTCTTTGCCAATTTGCCTTTATTACATATCGGTGGAATGAATAAATGATCGAATGTCTTACAGAACAAATTCAATCACACACTTAAAAAAATCTGTATGATTTAGTTCTACCAATCTTTTCTTCTCCCAGGGATGTTCGTTCCAAAGATAATGTTCTACTCACTGTTCTCAGGAAAGCCTGTAACTATGAGAATAGAGCATCCTCTTAAATGAAAACTTAAATGAATTCCTGGTGAAAAATTTTGAAGAGCCATTCCTAGAATGGACATTTCACAGACATTATGCCAATAAGAAAATATTGATTAAGTGATAAAGTAGTTCTATCCTTGATCAGGTTTACTCCAAGAAGCAAAAAAGAAAAAGATTAAAAAACAAAAGCCAAAAAAACCCTCTTCTCTATCATTTAGCTATTATTGCATTAACAACCAACCACCAAACCCCAATGGCATATGACAACAGCACATCTCCCGCACCTGTAGTTCGACGAGGGTTGGCTCAGCTCAGCAGGGCTCTGATTCTAGCTGGGCTTGGCTCCTTGTTGTGGGCTGGCCTCTGGTTGTCTCCACAAATGTTCATCTTGGGGCCCAGGCTAATGGGCATTAGCTACACAGGGAAAGCTCTCCTTTGTATCGATGTCGGTGCAGGGAGCTAGCCCAAACACATGAAGTCTCCTCTTATTATCAAAGCTTGAAACTGGCTTACTGCTGCGTCTGCCCATATCCTGCAGACTGAAGCAATCACATAGTCAAAGGAGCCCACCGTCAAAGGTCAGGCAAGTGCTTACTCTCTTCTGTGGGAGACAAACCTTCGAACTTACACAGCAAAAGCTAGGGACACCAGAAAAAGTGAAGAATTGGAATCGCTAATTCAATCAACCACACCTGATCCCCAGTAGGAGGACGCCAAATCCACTGCCAACTGAACAAAGTGTTTCATCTTTAGTGCAGGATTCACTGTGCTGTTCCCTTTTTCCTTTCCCCTCCTCCCCTTATGTTTATCCTTCAGAGATGACTTTCATGTATCAGGAGGCAAACAAGAAACAGACAGGCTTGCCTTCAGCGTACATTCCTGGAAATACAACCCAACCCATCAAGACAATGGGTCTTGAAGAGATAATTACATGGTCCCAGACACTCGATGCCCTTTGTCCTGCTGTAGACCTGGGGTGGGATTCAGATGGAATGACAGGCTCAGATGGGGAGAAAAACGAATTGAGAGAAGGGGTTGGATTATTGCAGTGGATGGAGGGTGGGGGGAGGCTTCCTGAGAAGCAGACGGAGTTCACCTAGAAGTTTTGAAGGAGTGTCAAGAGAAGACTGAATCACACCTCACTGATTACGAGCTATAAAGGGAGACTTCTTTTGTCCCCCATAGAATCTGACATGGTATTTTACACATAGTTGGCTTTCAATATATAGTGAATTAGAATAATATAGATATCTGATTTTCCACAATTAATTTGAGGGTTAATGCAGTTTGCTGAAAGCAAATTATAACAATGAAGGGTCTAATATACATAAACTCAGTGAACAGATTTTGTGGGGAGAAATGCTAATTTAATTAACTTTTTTTGTCATTGGCAAGCATAGACTTTACTGATCGTTTGTAAGTCATTTTATAAGCCATTTTTCATCCTTGTCAGTTTTGGAAAATCATATTGAGAGGGGCTGTGGTTTCTGGCAGGGAAAGGACCTGACTAGGATCCAGGAACCTTGGTTTCCCTTCCTGGGCCTGCCCCTGACTTTCAGTGTGACCTTGAGTAGGTCATTCAACCTCACAAAGCCTCAATATTTCCATCTGGAAAATGAGTATTTTGAAGCACATGATTGCTCTAATTTTTAAATTTTAGGTGGATTTCACAGGTAGTTATTATAAGATAAACGTTTCATGTGAAAAGCAAGCTAATTTTAGATAGAAATAGAGGGGGAGACATTTTTCTGAGGCAATGGCATATATTTAACAGCTTTATCTTTTAGCTTTTATGGCTTACTCTTGGGCACAGGCATTTTATGACTTGTAACAGCTTAATGGTCCTGCTGGGTTAACTCCTTCTGTAGGTTAAGTTCCTCTTTCCTGAAACACACACCACCTTACGTCCGCTGAGAAGGTCAGGTGAAAATGCAATGCCTGTGAGAGTAGCTTTGTCATGCATGATGTACAAGGCCCTGGGGAGAGCCCTCCTTTCCCGGTACCATCCTCTCTCTCCACTCTCTCTCCCTGCTGAAAAATGAAAAACAATTATGTCCCTCATACCATGGAGACAGAAATACGGAAAATAAACAGTGACTGATAAAGGAAAGTGGCTTTATTACAGGGTAAAGACAATATTATCATTAATAATAGCAAAATGGAGAAAAATGGTAATGAATAATTAAGCACAATAATACAGTCATGGTAACAATAAAAACCAGTGAATAATGCAATTTTACTTGCAATAATCTGACTGTTCATCTTGATGAAGTGCCCCCATTTTGACTGTTTCCAGCAGAGGTCTAAGCGCAGTGTGACTTTTCATCCGTTTCCCCTAAGAATGCATCTGAGAGAGCCGTGACTCTGCTCTCTTCCCACTTCCCAAGAATTCTCTCTTCACTCCTTTCCTTTCCAATTATATAAAATGCACACTCACTTTTAATTTCCTCTGATGTCTCCAGCCTGGGATTAGCATCAACAATGCAACTGAATCCTCAGGAATGTTCTTGTTGTGATTGAAGGTCCAAGCTGTCAGGTGATTTCAAGCTGGCTGGCAATCCCTTGGGCATTCAGGCCTCTCCCCACGCACCTTCCCTTACAGAAATTTACTGGAGCAATAAATCTAGTATGATCATGGGGGAAAATGAAGGTAGCTAGTCTTGAATAGAGGGACATCGACAAAACACTAGAAACACCAACATAGCAGCCCCCATACATGATAGCAAGGTTATTTCACCAGACTGTTGTCTTCAGTATTTTTGTGAAGTCGTTCGTATACAGTCACAGGCAGTGAACAGTTCAGCCTGAGAAATCAGTGCCAAGAAGCTACAGCATTTTTGGAGGGTCCAGATTGCTCAGCTGGTTAGAAAGCATAAGTAGATTATCTGATTCTCCAAGAGCTACAAAGGTGGCAGAGTAAATGATATCTTTTCCCCAGACGAACAATGAGGCACAGATAATGGAGCTGCCAGCTCAGCCCCTCCTGCTCCTCCCTCCAGACAATGTATGTCACACTGAAACAGAAATCAGAAAAAAACTCAGAGACCTCTGAGCATATCAAAGATGAGACTTTTTTGTGTGTTTGTTTCTGACAGATTTTGTATGCTTGGCTATTATTAACCTAACCCACAAGTGCACATGATTACTAAAAAGATAATCTGTCTGTGTTTCAGTCTGTGCTTCTTATTGGGAGGGAAAGAGAGGTGTGTTACCATCTTACATAGTAATTCAGAGATTGGAAGAGGACCTTAAATTCCAAGGGTCAGTATATATTTGAGTGGATAAAAAGTAGTGGGTAGATTCCATGTGATGAGCCTAAAAGCCCCTCCTGGTTTTCAAGGGAACCTGGATTAATCAGGAAGACAGGTTTCCATCACAGACATGTAACTGCATACAATTATAGCTTACGTAAAGATCAAATAAATAAATCAAATATGTCAAGTCTTCGGATAAGAGCACTGAAGTGAGTAGATGTGATGAACAAAGTGGTTGGGGAACACCTGGGCCTAACGCAAAGTTATTTTATCTACCAATGTTATGTAACTATTTTTTAGGTTAAGAAACAAATTTACGTGCATCCTCATTTTCTCCTCCCAACAGTCATATGAGTTAGGTCCTATTGTCATTCCCATTTTATAAATGGTGTATGGGTTTGTCTCAGCGTGATCTAGTCTAAAGAACCTGGGATTTCTGTTCAGAGGTTTAATCCTGATTTTGCCGTTTACTAGTTGCGTTGATTGTCAGGCTGCTTGACAAGTGGCAGGTGTCCTCTTCCATGGTCAATGATGTGTCTCACAGGGTAACTGAGATTTCCTGCTTGTCTCTTCCACCAGTTGCCCAGCTGGGAGCCCCCATCGTCCTCTACACCCACACTACCATTGCCAAGTTCATGCTTGGACTTTGATGAGCGTCGCTAAGTGGTCTCTTTGCCTCCTGTCTCAGGCCTCTGAATGCACTCTTCATTAAACTGTCAGGGATACTTTTTGAAAATGTAAATCTGTTATTTCCCTGCCTTAAATCTGCTGACAGCTCCCCACTGTCTACAGGAAGAAGAAGTCCAAATTCCTTAGTGTGGGTTACAAGATTCCAACGTCCACATGGACATAATCCCACCTACCTCATCTTAGGGCCACTGCCATTGGTGCCCCTCAGCTATGATCATTCCGCATTACCTGTATGCTTCTGAGTACGGCCTGCCTTTCCTGCCTCCATGTCTTCGTACAGACGGTACCCTCTGCTGGGAAGGCCTAGCTCCACTATTTCTTCTTAGTGAACTACTTCCCCATAAAAATTCAGTCTAACAATAGTCTCTCTTATGAATGTCCCCAGTCAGTTAGTGGCTGGGTGTGTGAAATTGTATTATAGCACTTAATTCTTTAGCTCTTCTTGTTCTCAATTAAAATTAAAAGTTATTTTTATCAGTTACACAGGCACAAGTTTTTTCAAAGTCAACTGGTCCTATAAAACTAAACAAAAACAAGCAGAAAAACACAAGTTCCTTTACGCTTCCCCGCTGTCAGTTCCCACTTCTCAGAAGCTGCTACTTTCAAGTTTTTAGTAGTTTCATCTGGTTACTTCCACATTCCTAAATGATGCGCTTATGCTGCCATTTCTTGATTCTTTCCATTTTTGATCTTGACTTCTTATTCTGGGCTTCTCCTACAGCTCCCTCCCCTCCTCCTACCTCTAGTGTTCTCCCCATCCTCCCAGTCAAATCAGTACTGGGGTTAAACCGATATTCCCTATTTACATTTCCATACCTGTATTCACTATGACTCACAGTAATCTATGCAGTGTACTATGAATATATTTCTTTTCCACACAACTTTTTGTTTACCTAGAAACTAAAAAGTGAAAATTTCTATATACCTATCACTAATTTCTTCCAAAATTACTTGCTAGAAGTGTCATTCATACCTATCATGTAAACTCTCCTTTTTTCTTTTTTCTGGGAGACATCCTTTCTGGAAACCTCCATCCTGCTGCTTCAGTATGAACCAGATTTTCCCAAGGTCTACATCACCCCTGTTGTCCTGGGATGTCCCCTCATCCTCTTGAAGAGACTATCCCTAATCTTTCTTTTCTGGTTGGTCCTCTGTTTGCTGAATCCCGAATGCTCCTTTACCTTCATTCACATACACATTTTGTTGGAGCACCTGTTCTAGTAAGTCACTAAGGAGAGATACAAGAGAATAACATTTTTTTTTTTTTTTTGAGAATTTGCATGTCTTAAAATACCTTCATTCTACTCTCAGACCTATTTGATACTTTGCTGGACATAGAATTCTAGGTTGGAAATAATTTTTATTCAGAATTGTGAAGGCATTTTATCTTTCAATGGTGCATTTTGAGGAAATAGATGGTACTCTATTTTCTGATTATCTGCTGTCTATAATTTGTTTTTATTGTATGTTTAAAATTGAACATTTTTTAAAATATGAATGCTTTTAGAATTTTCATGATATTTCTGGCTATCCAAAATTTCATGATTCCATTCTTTTCTTTTCTTCCCTTCTTCCTTACCTCCCTCCTTCCTTCTTTCCTTTCTTCCTTCCTTTCTTTTTCTTTACAACTTTTTTCTTTTTGTTCTACTTTATGGTTCTTCCTCAAATTTGTCTTCTAGCATGTCTACTGAAATTTTATTTCTTATATCATATTTTTATTTTAAATAGCTCCTTTTGTTCTTTTTTTTAAGTATTATCTTCTTATTGCATTAATGCAATGTTTTCTTATCACAAAGATACTGATGATCAGTTTTATAGGTTTATTTCTTTCTTCCTTGCCTTCATGTCTTCCAAGTTTCTTTATTATATTTATTTATTTTTGTCTGTCTTTCATCAAATTATCTTTGAATATTTACTGGAATATTCCTATTTACTAATGAAGCCTAAGAAGTAGACTGGAAGCTTTGTATTCATGGGTGGAACTTGAGTTGAGTAACAGGGTTGATATTCTTCATTCGTTGTCTCCAAATGACAGCCTTTGTAGGCCTTTTTCTCCCCAGAATAATTCTCCCATCTTTTGCTTGGCAGGTAGAAGCCTGAGTGCCATTCTTTCTAGAACTTTGCAAAGGAAGAGACTGGTATAGTATGCAGAATATTGACTTTCACTTATTCTTCCTCTTTTAATAATTGAACCCCTGCCCTCATCTGGGCCCAGATTTCCTGCATCTGCTCTTCAGTGTCCCTAGAAAGTAAAATTATAGTCTGGTCCTAGAGGTAGGGAGGGGGCTATCTATGAGCAGCAAGGGTGCAAGTTTCTACTTGTTCCTTAAACAAACTTTTAGCTAGTTCTCATAGACTCTTTTTTTAATTGAAGTATAGTCAGTTTACAATGTGTGTTAATTTCTGGTGTATGGCATAGTGATTCATTTATAAATGTGTATATATATATATATATATATGTATATATATATACACATTCCTTTTCATATTACATTTCACTATAGGCTATTACAAGGTATTGAATATAGTTTCCTGTGCTATACAGTAGAACTTTGTTGTTTACCTATCTTATGTATAATAATTAGTATCTGCAAATCCCGAGCTCCCAATTTATTCCCTCCCTCCTCCGCTTTCTCCCCTGGTAACTGTAAGTTTGTTTTCTATGTCTATGAGTCTGTTTCTGTTTTGCAAATAAGTTCATTTGCATCATTTCTCTAGATTCCTCATATAAGTGATATCATATGATATTGTCTTTCTCTTTCTGGCTTACTTCACTCAGTATGACGATCTCCAGGTCCATCCATGTTGCTGCAAATGGCATTATTTTACTCTGCCATAGATTTTTAACTGTGTTTAACTTTACTTTCCTAGGTACTTGATGTGTCCATATTCTAAGGTTCCCATAATCCCAGTGTGATTTTTCATTTCTCATGTTCCCTTCAGCTGGGCTGGGGGTTCTGCTATGTCAGTTATTATTTATTCTTCCTTTCTGGTTTTCTTCTTTCTTAAAAAAAAAAAATCCTATTATTTCTTCTCCCTACTTTGTTTACCTCTAGAGGATGTGGTCATCTTTTAAAATCTTTTTACTGTGGTTTTGGGAGAAACATGTGGTAGACAATACGTGTTCAGTTCTCCATGACTATCTAGATCTCCCTTTATGCCTTATTTTGATTCAGTCGATATCCACATACACCAAGTCTAGACCTAAAGATAAAATCAACTATTTCTCAGCTTTGGTCAACAATTCTGCTGCTGTGTTTTCCTAACTTAAGTAGATATCATATAAGTAAAGGTGGTTGAATATTGTAATTTGCTATTACTATAAAGATTTTTGTATCCTATCACTGGATAGAAAAACTGGTTATGAGCCTGTCACCTAGCTACTATACAGTTTTACAGAGAAAAAAAAATCATTTTTCAGATAGCAATATTAAAAAAAATTGATACAAACTTTTATCATCTCCTCTCTCTACTTGCCTGCAGGCTACTAGTAGTCACAATGCAGGAATGATACACATTTCTCTGCATTTGCAACCTTTTTACCAACAAAGACCTGACTTCTAAACAGAGGCAGCCCTACTAAACCACAGTTTTATGATGGGCTTGTGAAAGACTTTGTTTCACATTCTGGTTGTACTTACTTTCAGTGGAGCTCATTCTTTACTGTTTCATGATTTGAGGAGATGCATTGCTGATTTTATTGTTCAGCGCCTTTCTTCTCCTTTTTCTTGTGGAATGAGTGATGTTCCACACGGAGGATTAAGATATATAATAACAAAACAGAAACTCTCACGTTTAGCTGTAGCTAGATTTATGGCTAAGTTTATGGAGATTATTTAGGGCTGGGAACACATGTCCAAGAACGTCTCTGCAGTTACAAGCGTGCATGGAGTGAGATGCTATTACAGACTGCGGACAGTAAACACCTCTGCGGTTGTGTGTCACTTCCTGCAGGCCCATGAGTCTTTCTGATTTAAGCAGAAAGGTGTCTGTTAGTAATGCAAACAAAACCAAGTTTAACCTCTGATTCCCAACATCTGGAATACTTATCCCCATGGCAGCTGTGCGGTTCACTGAACACTCACTATTCCAATGGTCCACCGAAGCACAATTTTGGCTTGAAAGGAGAATGCCTTGGGAAACAAAACAAAACAAAACAAAACAAAAAAACCCTGACTCCAAGTAGTTATCGTTGACAATGCCAAAAGGATTTGTCATCACAGTGTCACCACGGACTCGACAGCTGGGCTACGCGAATTGTGCTCTGGTGAGAGCCCGCTTCCTAATGCCACGAGGAAAGATGCAGAGAGAGCCTCCTTCGGACCTTGTTGTAAACACAGGACTTTTCTTGCTCCCTTTAAAGAGTCTTTAATCCAGACACTCAGTTTCAAATTTTTCTTTCTCAGCATGCCTCTGAATAGAATCCAAATAATTCAACTTTTTTTTTTTTATCAGAAACGGTTGAGTGACTCAGGTATACTTCTCTGATGTCCCATATTCCGTCTTTGCATTTTTACATGCTTCAGTTAGACATGAAACAAAGAGCCACTAGAATAGACAGACAGCTCAGTAATGGCCACAGCCACCTGGGTCCTTTTCTGCAGCTTCTGGGGGACACACGATTTCTCAAATGCTGAAGTTGAAGACCCCATGTGGTGACTGCAGACTTGAATGTCAGGGTGAGAAGCCATTAGGCATCAGGGCCCATGGTCGGGGAAGTGGTAAGACCTTTACCCAGCAGAGTTAACTATAAGCCATAAAAGTACCCAAGAGCAGACCTGAGTGAAGCATGTGTTTAGTTAGTTATTGAAACAAAAGTATGCGGCTTGCCTCAAGTTCCCTAGCGACTTCAGGGCTGATTGCCTTGGTATTTCTTGGTATTACTCTGTGTGTGTGATTGCTTTTCTCCATTTAAGGATAAACTACAGGAACAGATACTATATAGCTTCTGGAGGTTTATTCTTTCAACCAGTGGAAACTTTGGCTTTTATTGGTTGGAGCCCTTGGGCAAATTTCAAAATATTGTCTTGTGAAAGTGTTTTAAGCGTGTTCTTGAAGCTCCAGTGTGCTTCCCAGACTAAGATCCCTTTTACATGCACCACCCTCCTGACTGGGCATCCTGGAAATTTCTTTTCTTCTAAACTTCTCATTGCATGACAATAATAACCACCAGTTGCCTAACAGCTTACCAATATTGTCAAATATCTGGCCTCATTGGTACTTATTCGGTGAAGTAGGTGTAAATTATTACTATTTTACAAATGACAAAGAGATACCGAGAAAAGTTGATTAGGCCAAGTTCGCACAGTAACTGAGTAATAGAGGTGAATTCAAAATTCAAGACTTTACTTCTGAAACACTACTATTATTGTTATTATTATTATTATTATTACTATTACTATTACTATTATTTTTAGCATAGTGTTAAGATCTTTAGTTTCTTCCCAATCAGAAAATGAGTTAGAGGGAAAAATAGCTTACTTACAGTTATAGAGCAAAACAATGGCAAAGGACTTAAAGAATTAGTTATTGTTTATTTTTACCTGTATTATGTCCATCACTGTGCTAAGAACTATACAGCAGTGGTTTGCAGAAGCCTTTTCTTATGCTAATTTGTAAGGAAGTTTTCAACTGTCTTCATCAAAATGAGATAAATAAGAACTCTACTGACAAATAGGCACCGTCTCCCCCAACATGTATCTTCCTTATGAGATTTCTAAAATCTACTTTTTCTGCTTTAGCTTTTCTCTTAGCACTGTCACTACTGGGCACTATATTTATCTATATTTTTTATTGTCTGAAAATTCCAATAAAATATAAACTCCAATTAGAGCAGAGCTTTTTGTCTGTTCAGTTTATTTCTATAACCCTGCAGCTAGAGCTCTACCCAGCCCACAGTAGGCACTCAGGAAATGCTGGTGGAGTGAGTATTAATGACAAGGCTAACATACATAATCCAAGATTGTCAAGTCCTAAGTAGGGCAGTACAAAATCTAGCTACCGAAAGGATTCAGAGAAAGGAGACAATTTAAAGCTGTTACCTTCAAAGAAGATTTCTGAAGAATGAGAAAACGTGGGTTCTAAGGCAAGGTTGTGAAATCTGCATTGGGTTTGGATAGTTGTAGCAGAGAAGGGAGATATTACCGCTGAAGGTAACAAGGAAGCGATGGCAAGTAGGTGTAAAAGGATAACAGCAAAGACCCAGCCTTTCTTGGAGTCAACTCAGGCATTCTGTGTCTCCCAGTTTCCGATTCAATCCCAAGATGCTTAGCTAATAATTTATTTTTTAAAGTGACATTTAAAAATGCACATGTTTCCACGTTTAGGGGAGGCAAATTTATATGGGTGTATTTTCCTTTGGTTTTGAACACAGTGGTCAAAACAGAGAGCAGAAATCAATGATTTCATGTAGTAGAAAGAAAAATGCCTTTTGTGAGTGGGTCAAAGAAATAGATCCAGAGGAGAGGAGAGAGCTGCAAGTGAATTACATGTTTCAGTATTTACTGCTGTGCTGGGTGACGTGTGAACAAACACTTTCATAAATTAACAGCCCCTAATTGTAGCTTGAAAGGCAAATAAATGAATGGTTTAGATTTTTGTCTCATATCATCTTTAATGCTGTGAAATATGACCCTTGTTGAGTTTTTCTCGCTTGGAAACACTGAGCTAAAATTCAGTTGTTTTTCCAATGACTTCAGCCAAGTTACCCTCTTATTTCTATCTCTTTATGAATGAATAGAAATAGCATTTCATGTTCATTAATAGTTTATGTGTGTTTATTGTATTAGAGATAGTGACCTAATTTTGATAGGTCATAATACTTTTTGATATGTGACATGCCTCTGGATTGCAAAAAATATCCTGTGACTTCTCCTGGCATTTCTTGGACCTGTGCTAACATCTCTGGTTGTTACTAGAATGTTCCTTTTTTTTTTTTTTTTAACTCTAAGGCATTTTGATCATTACTTATTTTTAGATTTTATGCAGCATTTTCCCTCCAAGGAGCTCAAGGCAAATTTTACAAATGTGAATAATCTTTTATCAGAATGTTTTGGTTTGGAGAAGGAAAAGAAATATAATACTAATTTCCTGTCTCTGTATGTTCCACCCAAAATCACACTGAACACCCTTCTTACCTCTCCTTTTCTCTGGGTTAAAGGGTTTTATTTTATAATGAAGGCTTAAAAGGAAGAGCTTAAACTTTGAATTACCAGTGAGGAGGCTGAACCATTAAAACAAAATGCAGCAGAGAGAGCCTTCAGGAAAGACAGTGGTAAGCACAAGGCAGATTGTCAAAAAATGCTGTAGGTGGTTGTGAAAAACCTCTGCGAGGCTGTTTAGTCAACACAAGTGGGTCACTTAATTTTTCCAAGTGAATGTCCTTAATGGAGGGACTTGAGCTGCAGTCTCTCTAGCCAGAGCTGTCTCATTAGAGGAGATGTGGCCCAGTCTATGAGATGTTTATTTTGTAACTCACCCCTTAGGCAGTGGAGGGAACTGTTTACTATTCCTTCTTGTTCTCTCCCGGGTTTTTTTTTTTTTTTTCCCCTCTTAATTAAAGAAATCACTGTTGAACTTCAGAAAACTCTCCAGAAAATAAATAAATAAAAAGAAAGGATAGAAGGAAGGAAGGAAGGAAAGAAGGAAAGAAGGAGGGAAGGAAGGAAGGAAGGAAGAGCAAATGATGTTTTTTGCTCATTCGTTCCCAATGATTATTTTCAGAGGAACCATTGTAATCTTCAGTGACTGGCTTCAGAGTGTATGTGTGTGCATTTGTGTGTGCAGGCTGGGGTAGGAAATAGCATTGCACACATAAGTATCCTTGAGAACAGAATGTGAACGTGTCCCACTGGCTCGCTTTCTTGATTTACTCCCCGGGACATCAGTGTGTGGAAAACTGAAATTTGGAGATGGGAGTACAAAGAGAGAGGTAGAGAAGGTCTTCTTTAAATAATGATTTGCTGAAGGGGAAGAAAAGATGAAATTTGATGGAATCACAAACACAAAATTAAATCATTTACAAGCTATTAGAAAATTCTAAATTCTGCATTTGGTTTGGATTCCATTTTAGTCTGCAAAAATTAGCTAACGAAGCCTTACTGTTTGACAAAAATGTTTTATAGTCTTTTCATTCTAGTTAGCAACAAAATTCCAAAGGATATAAATACCTCAAACAAAGAGGAATCTGCATGAGGCAATTCTGAGTAGTCTGTAATCTTAAAACATAAACACAAGTCACATTTAAAACACACAACTCACAGAGATATCTAGAATTTTCTATCTTTCCCTTTCTCCTCTTTCATATTTCCCTTAAATGAAAATAGTAATCTCGTGGAAAACTTGTTTATGAAGCAAATAATCATTTTGATATGCCAATAATGAAGTCCTACTTTATCTCTTTGATGAGTGTTGCATGTCATATTTTAGGTTGATTTTTTTAATAAAGCTAACATTTTACTATAGAATTCTTCATACTTTAAAAGTTTTTGATATGAATTGTTCAATGTGATTCTTACAACGATGCCATGAAAGGAAATTTGAGCATCATCCTTTTCATTTTATGGACAAGAAAATTATTACCCAGGAAAGTAATTCAAGTTCACCCAGAAAGTCAAGACAGAGCTAGGATAAAAATCCAGCTCTCCGAATTTCTACAACCAGGCTAGTGGTTTAAATTTTTATATTAAATAACAAAAGTTTAATTTGTAGATGAGTATCTGTGATTATCTAGTAATTATATATATCTCTATGATTTTTTTTCTTTTCAATTTTTTCTCTTTCCATTTTCTGTCTGTTAAAGAAATGGTGAAATTGGAAATATACATATCAAATATTGAAGACAAGGAAAACATATCTTTCTAGGTTGGAAGAGAATATTGAAAAGGGTAAAAATATTGTGTACCGGAAAATTAAGGAAATAGTTATCAGTGGTCTCAAGCTTATTTTTCTCATGATATCACAGATTCTCTAGAATCACGTATATAAATTGTTTTTTTAAATTTTTAAATGTTTATTTTATTAGCATCTACTTTACATATCATTAATTCATCCATTTTAGGTGTACAGTTTAATGAATTTTAGTAAATTTACAGAGTTAAATTATAAATAAAATTAATAAATCCAATAAAATTTCCCCTCCTCTCTACCCCAAATCAATGGATAACAGTAAAACAAAATTGGGTTATTAACTTTTACTTGTTAATAGGTTTTTCTAATTACTGAGTACATAGAGGTTTTGTAATGTCTGGAAACCTTGAACAACCTTGCTTCTCCATAGGGATTAAGGTGTAGCAACACTGATTGAATCCTTTTGTCATCTTTATGTCTGATATTGACCTCACTAAGTTCAAATTCCATGTGTTGGTAGTAAGTGATCTTTAGGATTAGTCAAACTGAACCCTTTGCCAGTATCAGAACCAGTTACTCAGGCTCTGCAGGACTGACCTACATTGCTTCTTAATGCATCTCTTTGTAAAAAGATAATTCTAATATTACCACTGACCTACCTGTTACTTAACCTCCTTTATTGAATACCTTCTGTGTGCTGGATATTTACTAGATAAAGAAATTAAAACTAAGAGCAGAGAGTAAAAAGGAGGAAAGTCTACTTTACATAAACACTGAACTTTATATTACAGAAATGACCCACTAATTTATGGCTTAGTGTGTATTTACTGCTTCTCAGAGCCTTTGATACCTTTATTAAGTAAATATGTTGATTGTACATGATAATGAAAATGTTGCTCAATAACCCACAAATGATTACCAAAAGTCTGTTTTAAACATATATAAGAACAACTTATTTTATGGAATAAGTGTATACTTGTGATATTATAATATCTGTGCCACTCAAGATTTTAAGCATTTGTTTACAGTATCTTTTAAAATTAAAAAAAAAAAACTGTATGCAACTACCATCTACCTCAGAATGAATCATGGATTATGTGAAAGTGATGAATTTTCATTTTCATTGTATCAGTAATGAAAATTATGTATTGACATATTGACTCCATTTTTCTCTCCAAATTTTATTCATAAATGTCTCACTGTAGGAGGCTGTATGAATAGAGGCTGAATCTCAAAAATCAGACACATTGAAATTGGAATACTGTCCACATTCTAATTCCAATCTGTGCTTCAATCTGAACCACTCAGTTCTGCATGTTTGTTGGAATCCTCCTAAGACTGGAATTTCCTGGGAGATATCCAGTACTTTTTGAGCTATAAACAGCAAAACAGGCTGACTCTCTTGTAATATGTTGTTATGTCTAGTGCTAACTGGATTCAAGAAATTTATAGGTATGGGGAAAGTAATTCAATTTCCTTTTGCAAACTTACAAATCTGATTCCGCTTAAATTTTGGCCAAAGAGTCATCTCAGTAATACAATTTTTTTGGAATAATTTCTTTTTGCTATTAGCTTTAAGTCTGGTAAATATTGTGTAAATAAGAAAATGTTACTCTATACAGCAAATTATAACAAACAAATTCCCCGTGGTGGTAGGTTTTTCATCATAGATAGGGGCTCCATACCAATTACATGTGTGTATCTGAATGGACACATATTTCTTTCTTTTTTTTCCAGTTTAATCTCCAAAAAAGGTCTGACTTTTCAGATAATTCTCTAGTGAAATATGTGAAAAACATGAGGCTAATAGAAATCATTTGTTAATGCTTTGATAGCTAAACGTGCATGATGGCAAAGGTAGACACATAACATTTAGGTTAATCTCCTATCAGAAATTTCTAAAACATCTATGAGAAACAATATATGAGAATTATGTCAAAGCATTTATTTTCTTCTTTTCAAAAAAAAATTCCTGATAATTTTAGATCAGCACAAGTCACTTAGCCAAAAAGCTGGCATTTCTCACCCTCCTTTGCACCTGAGTGTGGCCATACAACTAGGTTATTCCCTCTGAAAATTAAATAGAAGTGTTGTGTTTCTGAAAAGCTTTCATTATAAAGATAAGAGTGCTTATCTTTCTCCATTTCTTTTTCTTTCTATTTAGGATGGGCTATTATACCTGTAGTTCTAGCAACCATCTTGGGCCAGCACATGATGGTCTTGAGAGTGTAAGCCATGTGTTAAAGATGACAAAATGGTAGCTAAAAACAAGAGGCTGGTACAGCATTGAACCATAAAGCTGCCATTCTTGCCTTTTGGATTTCTTTAATCTGCAAGAGAAATAAACTATCACATTTAAGCCACTGTTTTTGCAGAATATATGTTACAGATGGCTGAATTAAGTCGTACTGAACTTGGTAGCAGGAATTGGGTCCTGCAAAACAGAATTGAAATTTTGACATTGTCTAAGTGAAATAAGTGGGAGGAAGATACTAAGTTCTCAGATGTTGAAAGTTGGAAAACTGGTGGCCATGATATATAGTGGCAAACATCCAGTCAAGGTGTTGCCTGTCACGGGTGAAATAGTGGGGGAAAATCAAAATATGAGTTTGTTTTGATTGTCTCTTGGTGTTTTCATCACGAAAGATAAAATCGGGCTAGCATCAAGCCATCAGAAAGCCACACTGGAGGAGATGAAGGGGAGCAATTTTTGCCTTCAGCCCGCAAACTAAGTTGGACTTAAAGTCCTGTAATTTGCAACCCAGAAGGGGTGACAAAATAAACTCACACCAAATTGAATTACTTTAAGATTCTTCCACCAGAAGATGGGATCCAGACCACTGGCAAAAAAAAAAAAAAAAAGTCCCATTCAGGGTGTTGCATTTTACGTAAGTTGTTTCAAAGTGTCTCAGAGTAAGTGTCAGTGTTAGGGCTGATGCCAGTAAGTAAAGGATAAGAATCTTCAATTTAAAAACTACTTCTAGATATGATTTTATCTGTGGTTACTCCAACATGGAACTGCCCACACACTCACACAAAGCCCAGAAACTTTTTAGTCAGCCTTGGTGTCATCTATCACAATCTGGAGGCAGAAAAGAATAGTAGGGTTGCCCCAAAGGGATCTTACCCAAGGGAAAGGTGGGGTTGTGTGATAGTGTTTGGGAGCAACATAAAATTAAAGGAATAATCATGCAGCCAGCCACATTAACATGGTATGGTGCTTTGGATATCAGTGGCTGAACCTGGATTCCTGACATCTTTGATATCCTGGTAGAACTCACCACTGTGTCCCATGCGAGGCCTGGAACCACTGTGGCAATCACTGATTCATGAGATTGTGTAGAGCCAGTCTTTGGTATCAACATGTTGTGAGACCTGGGGCATGTTACAATACTACAGTGTCCTTATCTTCTAAAAAATTAATAATAGTAGTGCCTACATTCCAAGGCTATTGTGAGTTTCAATGTAATAATTTATGTAAAGAGCTTGGCAGAGAATCTGGCACTAAAAAGACACTTATTAGATGGTAGTCATCTCCAGCTTCAAAGTCTCTCTAAAAGTTTTCAGTAAGTTTAACCTGTGACAAACCAATGGAATAGTCATAGACTAGCTTCAAAATGAGAGATTACTGCAAATGACATTATTTCATTCTCTTTTATGGCTGTGTAGTAGCGTAGTATTCCATTGTGTGTGTGTGTGTGTGTGTGTTTCTCATGACATCTTTATCCAGTCATCTATTGATGGAAATTTAGATTGCTCTCATGTCTGGCTATTGTAAATAGTGCTGCTATATATAAAAAAATTAAATTAAAAGAATGAGAGATTGCAAGAAAAAAAGCCAGATATTCAATAATCAATAATTTTTCTCCATGAGCTTTCACTTCTTTCCCCTATTTCTGTCTCTTTCCACTTCCTCTTCTCTTCTTCCTCCCACTCCTCTCCCTCCCTCCCCACCTTCAGCATTAGGAATTCTGGAAATTATTTAATAGCCATGAAAAAATAATCCTAATGACTACAAAGTATTTGTTTTTTTAAAGAATAATTTGCTTCCTTTTTTCTTCTTTAGTCCTTTAATTTCCCTTCATTTTATTTTCTTATTTCAAATGGGAACATGAATATTTTCTTTTATCCACTTGACTGCCTTTAACTAGACCCATCTATATTTTAAATCTTCTATCTAGTTCCTGGAGAAAAGGATTGTAATTCAACTAGATGAGTCCAGTTGTTCAAATATACAAAACACACCCACCCACCCACACACACACACACACACACACACACACACACAGATACACACTTGCTTTGGCAAAGATTTTTTTTCTCCAATAACTTCTGACCAATATTTCCTTATTTATGGCAGATGTACATACGCCTTAATAAACTCCAGGTCAAAGACATCTCTGAGCTGCTTTGTTCCAAAAGCCTCATTCCAAACCCTCATAGCTTGCTGTCATTCTTTCCTATTTATCATTGATTCTTTAAGTTTTGACTGAAACTAACTCATTTTTTGAAGAGCTACAAATACTTAGAAGCATTTTTCAAATCCAAGGACTTCCTCTGCTTTACTTTTCAAATATGTTACATGCGTTTTAAAGTTTTTCCTGCAGCAGAAATTTCTTTAAAGTCATTTTACTTTAAACATCTCTTAATTGAAGAGTATTGTAGTCTTCTTTTAGATAAGTGAGTTATCTTCTATGGTTTGGATTCCCAAGTGTCAAGAATTATCTCAAAGTGTCATAGAATCCTTTAAAAGTTTCAAACATCAACATAAATCCACTTTAATGTTGATAAGAAGTTTTCTGGGGTGCTTTTTAGAAAGGATAAAATTAAATGTTTTTTCCTTGTTATAGGAGAACATTTTAAAATAATTTCAGTGTGTAACTTTCAAGCAGCTCCTCATAATTATCCTGAAATATTTTTAAAGGGACATTTCATTCCCATCCATCAGGTCATGTTAATCAAAATCTTATATAGGTTGTACAATATTAAAGTTAATCATATTAACTTCAAATTATCAAGTTTTAATGGGGCTGCATTTAAATGAGGAGATTTTAATCTTGAAGCCACTTTCCTATTTTTATTGCTTAGTAAAAATCTGACTACCACACATCCAGATGGGATTTGTTTTCCCATTTGTCTATTATGATTTGATTTTGCCCTAATTTGAATTTTATTTACTAATTTCCCTCCAAATCTGTCCACAATTAAAACACTCATTCCTAGGTGTAATTCTTTGGTAACAAATACGCAGTTTTCTATCTCAGCAGAAGCACATTCCTGGAATTAATGTCTCTCCTTTGGGAAATGAATTGAGGGAAAACGTTCTTCAAGAGTTTTTATGGGACAGAAAAGCAGAGACAAAAATTGCTTATTGAGTTCTTTGTTTTTTCTCTTTTAATCCAGTTTTAATCAATGTAAAACTTTGCCTTTCATCCATTTTGAAATTATTCATTTTTCACTTCTGTTAAAAGAAAACTTACTCAGTTGTGGATTGGTTTAATTATTAATATTTCCAGTCTACATCTATTCAATTATATGTACCACAGTAGACATCTATTTTTATAGCAAATGTTTTAAGATGCTATAAGATACACTTTGGAAAAATGTTTGCATTTACATTCTTTAATTTCTTTGTAACTCTAAGTACCTATTGATTTATTGTGGCTTTTTTCTTCAAGGGTTTCTGTTTCCTCGGCTTTGATACTTGCATTTCTGACTTTTCTTTGCTACTGCTATTTGTAGAGAGTTAGCCACAGGGAAGGTACCTGTATTCCTTGTGAGTTTGAAGTGAATAAATCATTTGCCTTTTAGAGGAGGGGAAGAGTACATAACTTCCTCATCTTCTTTGATTTCCTTCTTTTTTTTTTTTTTTTTCTGCTGCTTTGATATATCTAACAGGTCCTCCATAGACTTCCTCCTTCTGTAGAGGTAAAATAATTTCTCATCAGCCAGATAGTCAACACATGATTAATGCCGCTGCCGCCTTAGCTAGAAGTGGGGGTGGGGGCTTAAGTGACTGAGGGGGCCTGTTCTAAAGAGCTACAAAGCAAAATTTTTACTCACAAGAAGTTGAAATATTAGGGCCACAAGGCACACAGGAAGTAATGAAACTGAGCAATGTGTCACCAAGTGCAAATTGACATGGGACAGATTGAGACGGCGATGCTGTGAAGGGATAAGGCATGTAAAAGAAGACATTAGTCCTGACAATGACTTTGCTGATGCTCATCATGAGAGACATCCCCGTAGGTGACTGGAGAGGAAGGAGGTGGGCAACAAACAAGGGGGAATACGCATGAGTCCCATGTAAATTCACATCACTTGTTAGGAAGACAGTGCAAGATAATGCGAAGGTTTATATTTTGGAGGGGAGTGGGTAATGAGGGAAAAGAAATCAGTGGGTAATGTGCCCCTTAGTGCATCAGACTCTTTACACATCACTCCACCGATTAAGTCTTCATGTCACAACCTGCGTGGACCAGATGTTATTCTCACTTTGTAGAGGATCAAACTGAGGATCTGAGAGATTAAATAATTTGACCAATGCTCACACAAGTGACATGTGGTGGGACCAGGAGTCAGTCACACTCTCTACGGGCTGTAGCTTCTCAATGCATCACTTTTGATGTGATTATATAAAAGCTTTCTCAGCTGTGTTTCATGTTTCCAACAGGTCTACAGTTTTTATAATCGCATTTCCAAGAGAAATTCCCCTACCCCCTCCCTTTAGAGTAAGACACTAAAATCAACAAAGTAGATCAGAGCAGAGAAATGCAAAATCACTTAAAAATATAAATTGTACCCAGATCATCAACATTTGACATTGATATGTCTTGAAAGTATTTATATATTAAAAAATTAATCATCAGAATGCTGGTCAGTTATAAGGAAGCAGAAAAAGGTTATCTCTGTTAGTGTCCTATCTAGCACTCTCCAGGGGAACCGCTACCTGGTCTGTAAAACTGGCCTGTCCAGACTCAATGATAGTCACAACCTTGACACACACACCTCGGGCTGTCCCATTAGACATTCTCTTCATCTTTGAAACCCTCTCTTTTTCTCTTTCTGATTCACTGCTCACCAAAGCATCTGAGGCCGAATCCCCACAAAACATCTATGGGGAGAGAATGAGCTGGTCCCTTTAGCAGTTACATTTCTTACCATATCTTAAATTGGGGTTGAGTTTATATATAGATACATGTGTTGGCTGCTATGAGGTCAGTCTTCAGAAGAGGCTTCCCCGTGGGGGTGTGAAAAGGTCAAGTTCCTGGGCCCGCACTTCAGAGCACGGAGTTCCTTCTCTGGGGGACTTTCAGCCACTAACAGGACATCCCAAAGTAGTGTTGTGTTGAGAGTGACTTTTCCTCTTGGAACTTTTGCAGTGACATTACAACATTTAATCATGAGCAGTATTCAGATTTCTGAGCTACAACACAACGTATGTTGTGGAATCTTTATAGGAAGGCTTTAAATAACTATTGTTACTGTAAAGAGGACTTAAGTAAAATATTACAGGAGCTGTGTGTTAGGCCAGAGTTTAACGTAGAAACATATTATGTGAAAAATCTTTGGATGCTGGCATATGCCCTGAAATTCCTTTCCTGTAGTTTTTTGCTGTATCTGGATAAATATCAAATAATAGTAAATATTGGTTCTAAATGGCATGAGATTTTACTGGAGTTTCTTTTTTATTGTGGTTAACTTATTTGGAAATGAATGACTTGACCAACTACGAGTCTTTCAGGGTGACGTTTCTTTGGGAAAGGTTATTTCTATTTCTGAAGAGTAGATTTTGCAGAATGGAGTGGGAGAAAGGAGGGTATTTTAAAGTGTGGAAACATGAGGAAACCTCAGAGTTTGTAAGCAATTCAGGAGGCCCCTTTGGGGAGAAAAATGGCCAGAGGAGAGAAAGAAAGAGAGAGAGAGTATGCTGAGGAAACAGGAGAGAAGGGAAAAAAAGGATGTCCCTTCTGTCAATTGTGTAACGCACGATAACTATCTCTTGGGTATTTGAGTATTTATTAAAACAACGATTAACTCGTTTGTCGCTTTCCAACTTTCCTGTTTTTCTCTGCCTTACCTTAATTGCTGAGACATTGAGTATCCTTACATCTGGGAAGTACATCTGGCAAGAAAATGTTTATGATTCCTTTGCTAGTATTCAAAGTAGGAATTCTCAACCTGCTACTTAGCTGTTACTGGAGATAGACCTTTTCATTAACGGCCTTATTTGTGTTGTTTGGAACTGACTTTAGGGCCACAATTCCCCTGACAAAACAGTAGTTTATTTAAGCATTCCCTTGATTATAGCAGACTCATGCACATTTTTTTATTATCTTTTCAGCCATTTTATGTGGTCGTTAATTATTACAAAACTGAACATTAGCTCACTTTGGAATCCTGTAGCTATGACTGTCATTATATCTCTTTGAGATATAAATGTTCCCTGTCCAATATTGTGTTCATTTTACCAGAGGCTGGAAATTCTAGTCTCATATTAATGATATGTTTATTTAAAGGCTAACTATGGTCCTCAGAAGCAGAAGAAAAACATTTGTTGAATCTGACAGCCTGATACATTATTTGTGTTTAGCCCTTGTTCACGAGGCTACAGAGACTCTGAGCTGTACAGCTGGAGGGAACTCATCAGGCTGGAGGGGCAGCCATCCCATCTCAGCAAGTTTTTCTCCTACCATGTCCAGAGTGCGCAAGAATCCAGTCTCTGTATGAACACAAAGAGAGGCAAGAGTCTCATTATTTTAAGAAGCAGTCAAGGCCATTGTCAGGCAGTTCTGATTGCTAGGCAATTCTTCAGGACAGTGAGCCAAAATCTGTCTTGCATCATTTGTCCTGTCTCTGTCCTCTGGAGCAAGATAAAACAGAGCTGTTCAGCTTCCATATAATAGCCCTGGGTAGAAGGACTATTATATGGTCCAAACTACACTCCAACCCCTGCTGGAGTAGGAGACACCTGGGCACATGAATTTGATCATTTTGGTGCCCTTGCAAGACCATGCCAACCATGATACAACTTATGGTGAGGGGGTGGTTATATGCCAGACACAGAATTTTTAATACATTTTCTTCCTAAACCTCATCACAGCTGTGTATTGTACACATTATGTTCAAGATATAGACATCAAAACAGAACCAGAGTGTTGAATAACCACCTAAGATAACACAGCAGTAAGTAGTGGAGGTGGGAGATGCTTGCAGCTCTGTCTCAATCAAAGCACGTACTCTTTTTCTTCACATCATGGTTCCTCTCTAGTGTCTTGCACTAATTAGTATTTGCTTCTAAAGGAATTATGCTCCTTGTAATGTAATTTCTAGACTTGTCTTCCTGGCCATGCCTTCGCTCCACCCTTGAACGCATTCCAGTTGTCAGTATCTCAATATTGAACTGCAGATCCAAGCATGATTGGTGCTTGGATGAGCTAACCAGAAGGTTTCCCATGAACCACTACTGTGCCACATATTTCTATAAATGCAGCTTGTGTTTTAAAGCAATATATATAAGTTTTATCGAAATGGTTCTTAACTGTTTTTGCACCACAAACTCCTATGTCAGTGGTTGAAAATGCCTACTTTTCAGAAATATATTTTTAAGTGCATAAAATAAAATACACAGAGTTATAAACCAACAATATATATTAAAATGCAGTTATCAAAATACTGAAAAGAAATGTATGGTTCAGTATCATACATGTGTATGTAAACATCTCTTTATTAATGTATTATTGACAAGATTCGGTGGTGAGTCCAATAATTATCTTAATTTTGAAGTATTGAAGCATAAATACCATTTTGAGATATATACAAAAGTTTTAATATGATAGGAAAATATCTATGATTATTTTTGTTGACAGTTACAGGTACCGCTAAGGCTATTGTGGTATTTCTGCCTACATGCATAACGGAAGGAAATGCTAAATTTCCGTCTGAGGTTACTAAAAATAATAGTGTGTTTTTTTCCCCTTCAAGTTCATAGGCCTCCCTGAATTCTATCCATGGACCACTTAGACTGCTGTAAATCAGTTAGTTCATCCTTTGTCTCCAGTTAATGAAAATTGCACAGGATTTTTTATACAAGCAATACACCTGTGCAATTGATTATTTAACTTACCAGCAAGACTTAATGTGTATCCTTTTAGATGTTGATCTTATTATTAAGATTAGCATTTTCATCTGTTAAGTAATTTTGAATCTTATTTGTTGCTATTTTTCCTAGCTTTAAGACATTCCTTCTTTCTTAGGCCAACTTACCCGTTTAAAACACAGTAAGGCTAGGTTTTGAATAAGATATTAGAAGCCACCATTTGGGTTGATAAAATCCTATGAATCAACAATTTTTTGATGTAAGCATCAAGCAGCTGTGAGTCCACATGACTGTACACACAATCAAGGGTGTCATGAAGCCACGTCTAATTCCTTTTGAAATTTAAATGCACTGTATTGGGCTTCCAAAATGGAATCCCTATCCATTTACAATCCAGTAACCCAAATGAAAGATAAAATGAAGGCTAATTTATGTAACTTTTTCTTAGTGAATCATGCTGGCTTCTAGTGTTCACTATGCTATGTTCCAAAAGCCTACCTACTTAGTGTCTGCTTAGCAAGTCATTCTAGAAAATGTCTGGGTACCAGCTTCTAGCTCACCACATAGTGACTGAAACCCAGTTCATTCTCTTTTCTGAGAATGAGGGCAACTTTCTTTAAGCTTGAGTATAATCTGCTGGGTTCTAAGTATTTTAACTCATTTACAACAGCAAAATATGCTTATTGTGTCTCAGAGTCTAATCCCCCTTCTTTCTTCCTTTCTTCCCCTCTCCTCTTAATAAGGATGAATTTTGTCCCAAGATACAGCCTAGTTAGTTTTCGTTTTATTCTCCATTCCTTCCAGCTTGAAACTTTCTAAAATACTTGAGAGCTAGCTTTGAGTTGTTTTTGATAGTCATCTATTAATGTTAAATTACTTTTAAGCAGCCTATTCTTATTCTTTATCTTTTAGCATGTTTAGGAAGTTAAATTTGGCTTTCACTTTCCAGCACCAGACTAAGCTTTCCTATCTGTATGTCATTCATCTTTACTATACATTCATTTTATATATGAACTAATTTCAGAGTTCCCAGTATAGTCTTTTTTTTAAACTAATTTTCCACTAACTTTAAAAATTTTTGTTGAATAATGTGTTTAGTGTGCTAGGAATTTCCTAATAAAGACAGCTTATATCTGTTAAATAGTCAAATCATGAAATGATCAAATTGCATTATATATAAATTTGCTGATTATTAATGGAATAACTTTGTTTATGAACAAAAAAATATATGTAGGTTTAGGACAGATACTTAGCCAGTGAACAATATTGTTAATTTCATTTTTGTTTTTACTCCTCGTTCTACCCTTTACAAAAATTTTTGATATTGCAATATGCTCCCTTAGCATTATCCTGGTATTATTTACTTTCTCCATTGATTTATTCTGAATGTGTAAAAGTTGATTAGCTGGGTATGGTAATACCCTTGTGAAATTGATCATAAATGCAGTATGAAAGTATCTGTAAATTTGATCACATAATAGTAAATTTGTTTCTTTCTTTTTCTCTCTTTTCAGTAGGGAAAGTCACCTAATAATGCTATAGTAAGAAGAAGATAAAGCGTATTTGCAAAGATAATTTAAAGAAGTAGATATTCTTGCCATTTCAATTTGGGATACATTTTTTTCGTTCATCTTGGATAGCTTTTAAGTTAAAAATAAAACATTGTAGTTCAAAAATACATAATGCAAAGCAGTACTTTTGTCCATCTTCAAGCATTCTTATAATTTTGCTACTTATGTGTGTGAGCTGGTAAATCCATGACCTCTTCTTTGACCAAATGCAGAATTTCTGAGGGACCCACATGTGATAGGGAACATTCATCAAGGTTGTGAGCTCAACCTGATCAATTCTGGGCTTCTCAGTGAACCAAGAGATTTCAGATGTCATAATCCGATCACCTTCACATCTGTGTGTGTGTATGCTATACGCTAACATTTATACAAGGCGCATAAACACACTTGGTCCCCCACAACAAACAGCTAACATTCCTATTTGTCTTTTTGCTCCCTTTTGTTATGCATCATCCCCAGGAAATTGCCAGGTCAGAACAATTAAAAACTTAGATACAGTACATTAAATGTTCTCTAAAAGTACTAGCAGTGTTTACATAGCATGACCATGCTGGAGGGAATTTTCAACAACTCTCAAATCACAATCTACCAAGTGTTCCCTTGTTGTGTCCACAAGATGAAGTGAAGTGAAGCATTAAATATTTATTGGATCAATTAAAAGATACGTGATTTTGACTTTGAAGTATGTCATCATCTTTTGTTCAAATTATAGGAGTCGTTTGAGGTATAAGAACTGAACTACCTGAATCATTGTGTATTTACTTTCTGTATCTATTTGAACTTTTTCTCAGTTTCTGAGACACTGTTTTTATTTTCCTTGAAAACAATTTCATAGTAAGTTATTTACTTCAGCAGCCAAAAGAGCAAGGGATGGCATTCTGCTTTCTTTACTACCGTAATTTTACACTATAGAGCTACATATGGAATCTTAAGTAATGTTCTGCCTACGTTCTCATTGAAGGCTTATTAGAAGATGGTGTTGGTCACCTACGCAGCAATATTTGAGAAGCTTCAAGAAAAACCTCCCAAACTGTCAACAGCCTGTGGCAAATGCCTTAATTCCACCATTAGTTAGTGTAATCCTTCTGCAAATTCTTGCGTGAAGGAATACATTAAGCTATAAATTACCTAGTGGGAATTCACTTTATTAAATCAGATTTTTCTTCCTCTGAAGCAGGAATGTTGGGTCAGAAATCAGGTCTTGGGTGCTTGGGAGGTGAGGGGACACTGGGAGAGTGACTGCAGTGAAGGCAGTTCAGGAGCGAAGAAGAAAGACAATTTGGGACTATGTAATGATTTCACCATCTGACAACTTCTTACCCCATTCTTGTAAACCAGAATTACTGGTCTTCAAAGAGGGAGGAATCCATGATGAAAGCATGCTGAGGTGGGGCCCCAGGGCACAGCAGATTGGCCATTTTTATAAGCCAGGTAAGTGCAATTGGAGAAGCTTAGATAAATCCAGACATATCTGTAACCGTATTTTAGAAAAAAAAAATCTAGATGGTGAACCTCTGAGTATTATCACCTTCCAGAACATGTAGGTGGGGTTTGAGATGAGAATGCTGGGGCAGGCTAAGTCACCCAGCCTCATGTCTTTGTCTCCATGAGTCCTCTTTTAGCATCCTCTGCATGTAAAGTCCGAGTAAAGTTCATTTAGTATCTACATCACTACTCTGTCATTAAGTCTCCTTTGGGTCAAATCTTTCAGATTTATAGTGACTGCTTCTCTTGCCCTCCATAAGCAGGAAATACCCATGTACTGCTGAGTTTTCAGAATCCTTACTGCCCACAGCAGCCAAATGAGATGACTGCCTCAGCCTTAAGCATTGGTCTCAGAGAAGGTCAGAGCATTCTTTGAACCAGAAAAAAAATCCCAACCACGTGAGTTGTCAGTTTGTCACTGGAGAAATGTAAGATGAAGTTCTGGCTTTAAAGCAGCATCTTCTGACAATGTTTCTGCGTTCTTCTAAGGAGACACTGTTTCTTGGACTGCTTGGACTCACATCTTTAGCAAATCCAAAGTTTTACACTCTGGCAATGAAGGATGCAAACTAAAACTGCACTAAGTTCTTTTCCCCTTCTCTAAAGCCACTTCAAAGTAGCTTGTAATTGGTTTGAAGGGGTGTTTTAAAAATAACGTTATAATATTTGCTTAAAGTGATGTTAAGGATGTTTTACAACACCTAGAGGACCACACAGCACTTGAGAGTTGATTACCTTTTTTCATTTTGCATTAGTTATCTCCCGCCGTAAGAGTAACAGTGCAATTTGGGAGTCCTTCTGGGCCTCAAATATTGTATCTACAAGTTATAAAGTACAGCAGAGAGTTAGCTGTTGTCTAATTTATCTGATCCAGCTTAGTAGCGAACTTAGAAAATTGGCTTTTTCAAGTGATTCTTCCCATGACTTGTCTGGTGTACTTGCCTACACAGAATCGGGTCTCAGTTACTACTTTAGCTACATGGTCTAATGTAGCAGGAGAGTTTCAACAGCATATTATTCTGGGGTATATTTCATCTAATTCCACATTTTCCTGAATAAAACAGGGTGGGTGGTTGGGTATTATCGTTCTTTTGTTGCTTGGAACGATCAACCTTAGAATGTTCAAAGATCCACTGGGCTGAACTGGAAGACCACCAGAAGCCCTGGGAAAAGCTGGGTAAGTGCCGGGGACACAGAGCCTTCATTCCTTACACGAATTTACAGGATGACTGCTCTCTGCTATTTTTTTCTGTCCCCTTTCTAGGAAAATGCAAAAAGTGCTTTTCTTCACACCATTGGATAAATTACCTCAGGATAAATTGAATCCTGTTTACAGTCCAGTGGTTTTATGTAATCAATTTTTTTTTTTTTAGACCTGAGTTTCAAACTGGAACACTTCAATAATAGCAAAAATCTGAGTAGTTCTAGGAGTCCTTCTTACAAACGGCATGGGTAAAGGGCAGTGTAACTAAAACTGGAAGTTTTACCAGTAATGTGGCCTTGAACAAGTCACTCGTAACTCGCAATATCAGTGCCTTAATTGGGCATGATACTGCTACCTCGGTTGGTTTGCTGTTTTTTTTTATAAATGTCAAATGGCACAATGTGAGCATGCTTTGTACATTCCAAAATGTTAAAAAATGTCAAGTTATTATTTTAAAGAGTCTTGTTCCTTCCTCCATAAATTGGTCAACAGTCTCACCAATGAGCAATCCTCTTTGTAAGCATTACTGGATCGACAAAAGCTGGATGATGGGAAAAGGAGGACAAAGGGGGGCTGTCAAATGAGACAAAGGGAACAGTGAGGGCACAGGAAGAAAGACTGGCATATGGTGAGGTGGGGGAGGGGCAAGTCACCGAAGACACTGGCCAGTGGAAGAAACACACACAGTCAACCATGCTTCTATAGAAACAGTTCTTACGTGTAGAATGTCGATGGCAAAATTGAAAGGTCTCTGAGTATACTTTTTTTGCCAGATCTTGCCTGTAAAACCAATTGTCAATTCCAAATTGAAAGCTGCAGCTATGACTACTTAAATAAATTTAACCTCTGTCTCATTTTGTGGGTGAAAAGAGACCGTTAAATGGTATCTTCTAGATTTGTTTTAGGCCTTTACATATAATTATCTATTAAACAGGCGGGTCCTCATCTCCATCAAACGCAGGGTTTAAGGTAGTCCTCTGGCTTCCTGGGTTGTGTGAACAGTTCTGGAAACACCCTCCAGGGGGTCATTATTAATAAATTTCTTAGCCTCTAGGCATGGTCCTAGGATTATTTGAGGTTCTGGTTATAATGCAGATTCCTGGGACCCTCAAACTGGTCCCATCAAAGTCAGTCTGGGTAGAGCCAGGGGATCTGCATGCTGAACGAGATATTCAGGCTCTTGCTGCACACACTCCAAGGTGAGAACCCCTGATCTGGTCAGTGTGGGCACCGACTGCAGGGTCCTGGGGGCCGGTCACTCTCTCTTCTGCAGCTGCTCAGGGCTGGCTGGGATGCCCAAGGCTCCCGGGCAGTCGGCTCTGAGCCTTTCCCCTGGAGGGAAGGTAAAGGGTTCTCAGTCTCTTACCCTTCTTCAGTCCCTTCTAAATTAGAAGTTTGGAGACACTTCATGGGCAGTTTCCTCTTGGTTTCCTTGCCTTTTATTTTTAGTCTGGAATCTCATTCAAACCTCTCTGTTTCAACTTGCTAGTTTAGTTTTGGTTACGGTTGGTGAGTCACAGAGAACACAAGGCAATTTTTATCTGCAACTTTTGGTTGTGTGCTAGGACTATTATCTGTGTATTTGGGCTAAAAGGAATCTCTTTTCATGATTTGGGAGAAATGCAGAAGAGAAAGAAAACTTGATATCTAGCGCAAGAGCTACTGTCATGCCTCAATCTACATCAAAAGAACTGGTGGCTTCCGGCCCACCCCCTGCTCACTGTCTGAAACCTTCCCCAGCCTCAGACCACGCTAAGCCAAAGGAAATGTGCCAGAGTGTATTTTTCACAGGAATTAACTCTTGCAGCCAAACAGGCCCATCAGGTTGCTTTAGATCCCTTACCTCATAAATGGCCATGTTGTGTTTTCCTTGTCCACACTGGTGTTCTGTTTTGTTGTAACTTTGCAATTCAATGAATGTTTTGTAGGTAAGAAGAAAAAAAAAAAGCCCATGGAATCTTTATTGCTTTATTTAAAAAAAAAATCTGTGGCGCAAGAAAGAATGTGACTGCATTTTTATTTATGGTCAAAAGGCCTTGATGAATTTGTGGCAAACGTTGCTGAGACCGTCACGAAGCAAATCACCATGTCACAAGAAGTATTATTGAATTCTGTGATTTCCTTTTCTGAAAGGAGTTTCTCTGTATGGAGCTGGAGAAAGAAAATGACATTCCATATTCACCTTAACTGAAAAGCAGCTGAGTGTGGTGGCTGATACCCTATAAATAGCAGATCTGTGACCTCATTCCTGTTCTCTGCCGTGCCTAGCTGTTTCCAGTTTCAAGTTGAATAGAAAATTGTCAATCACCTGGCAAATCTGGGCATATAGGCCAGCTTATTTGGGTAATTCTGGCCCAGTCCTTGTTTTTCTGTAGTCATTCAGGTACTGTGTCTCTGAGTAAGTGAAAGCAGCCTGCGGTCTGCGTCTGCTGCCCTGTGCCTGCATCGCCCAGGTAATTGCACTTGTGTGGAAACGGCCTCATGTGACCTTGCAAAACTGCTTAACCTTTCAGAGCCTCAGGTTATCCATCTGTAAAGCGAATATTGTAACTGCTTCTCCCTCATTTCAATGGAATGCTTTGAGAATTGATTAGATAGTGTGCATAAAGCAAGTTGACCTCCTCAAGAAGGAATACAATGTATGATTTTATTTCTGGTCTCAAAGCTCTTCGGCCAGGCCTCTCCAGTACAACGTGGTCATTATCTGTGCTTTTGGACTGCCGGGAGAGGAAATTCACACCATTCAGGGCAAAACAATCCGCTCCAGTTTCTAAATGGTGGGGATTGTCTATGGAGCACAAATTCAACAGATGGTTGCCAACCTTCCACTTGATTTTGTGACTCTTTAAACTGTGTTCATTAAAACTTCAACTTGCAGACAGCTTTGTAGGAGGGATGTGTGAATGACAGTTGGCGAAGTAACGGATATAGCCCATGTGAGACCTGAGAGTTGTATGTCGCCAGTTCTTAGAAGCTGTGGTTACATTAACCTGGAAAATAATGAACAGGATCACTCTATCAGTCATTAGAAGGGCTTACGTGGTTTCCCACATGTTTGCGAATTTCCTACTGAAGTCATCTTTTTGGAACTTCACTAATAAGTGTATTTTCAGAATTTGAGCACAACCGTGTTTCATGTTGAATTTCAAGTTCCTTATTTTCAGAAGAAGGAACACAAACCTGAACCAAGGTTTTGAGGAAACAGAGACCAAGTCTCTTTCTGTTTTTGTTTTGCAGTCTTCACAGAGATGTAGAATGCCCTAGCCCTTTTTATTCAAGGCTGGCATGACTTACTTATTCTTTCTTTCCGCCTCCTGTGAGTATGCACGCATACATGCATTCACTATTTAGCTTGTGAAGTTTTCATTTATTTAGGAGACGCCTTGCTTTGCTGAACATTCTGACTATTTCCTTGGACCATTTTGTTGCAAGAAATAAATGTGCTCTTTAAGTGATTTATTTCTTTTTCTATCAACTTGGGAACCAAAATAAAATTGACATTCTCAGAAAACAAAGGTACCATAGAACATGAAAACATTTTATTCTGAAATAAAAATTTGTATTTACTTAGAGCTCAGTTTCTGTTGAAAAACAAACATCACAGACCCTCAGAAAAAGAAGAGAAGCCCCCTGCTGACACATTCTCTCATTGATTGATGATGTTGTCTTGGCCAGGCAGCTTCAGAAATAGCAATCAGGGAACAAAAGGGTTGGGTTTTATTCAATAAAATACCTTTTAAAGAAGAAAAGAAATCTCAAAATTCAAGGAGTTGCATTTGAAACCAGTGAAACATAGTTGTTCAAGTTCATTCTTTGAAAAACAAAGAAAATGGAATTGAGCCTTGGTCTCATTCCTATGACATTAATTGGATTTGAAGGACACCAGCCCACACTGCCAGCGTGTGACATTATTTATGGAGAGATACACAGAAATGGGGGTATGGCATCTCGGTTTCCTACTGGATCATTCCAGCCAACACCGACCTGAGCAAGGAACTGTATTCTACTAAGATGCAGTATGAGGCTAAGCTGGTGAAACGCTTACAATGGGCCAGGCCAATTGCATTGACTCGCTTATCCTCAGGTTGGTCTTTTGATCATCTTTATTATGCAGATAAGGAAGTGGTACAGAGTAGTTAAGTCACTAGCCAAAGATCACACAGCTAGGGAAGAGCAGAGCTGGGATTGGAACCTAAGTACCTTATTTGAGAGTTCACCTCTCCTTAGACCCATGCTGACTCTATGTATTCAAACAATAATATAATAAATCAACTCTTAATACATTGATAACTTAGTACACAGGTGATTTCTGAATTATCATATTGTTATCACATTTTCATTCTCCACTCTCAGGCATTCTCAAATTTTTTTCTGCTTTTCATTTTTCCAGTGGGTCCTTTTACTTTACTGTGGTACTTCTGAGCCAGTATCTGATACAATGTAACTTAGTTCATGGGGGCTTTCTTTTTGGTTGCTGTAGGAGTCTATAAAATTACTTCAGGCAAATGTAAATCTCATTTCCATTTAGTTTTAAGTTTTTTTTCAAGACATGAATGTCTTAACTCTTGTTTTCAAAATATAGTTTTGACTACTTATAATCGTATTTGTGTTTTCCTCTTAGATATAGCATTTCTTGAAATTTTGGGGGTTTTGAGGGGACATAGTGATTGATGTGTCTTTTCAATGTGGGTGTCTCGTTTTCATCACTGCCCTCTGATTTGCTGATTTGGGGAGTTTATGCCTATTTTTTCTTTTACTTCTCCATTTACACATTAGCAGAATTATTTGTGATAATAAAAGTAAATCACGTAAAAGCTTCCTAACCATTTATAAAACACTACAATTAGAGCTTTGATATTTAAAAGAGCATATGTTTGGAGATTAAGTTTATAGGGACCTTTCCTCTAGGTCTTGATAGGATTTTATCTGTGCATGAGTGGACTCTTAATCTATTCTCAAACAAAGCAAATTAGGGAATTTGGCTCTATTCTACTCTTAATAATTTCTAATTCAGTGCTAAAACCAATCTAAAGACCAGCACACTGAAGACCTTGTGAAGTGTAAGTAGCAAAAACTGTAGAGCAGTAGGTCTGAAGCTTATGTATCATTGCAACACTTTTTCCCCATTACCTCACTTACAGTCTTTCCTGGTGCCATGGTGTTGAAGTGGTAGCTTCCCTTAAATTTTTTCTACCAATCTGATCAAGAACTTGATTGACCTTGCAAGATGGTATTGTGTTTGATAGCCTCAGCACTATCTTTAGAAAGGCTCATGAAACAAGGATAACACCAAGACCTTATTAAGTGAGAAAATAAGGTTGAGCTGCCCAGGGGCCTCTCATTTGAAACTCAACAAACCCATCCACTAGAGAACTTCCCCGGAGTGCTGGGGCATGAGCCTGTGTGTCCTCAGTACCCATGCTTTAGATCACTCCACTTTTCTGGAGCAAAGTCTTTTAGCGCCAGTTGTCCAAAAGGAAAGAATTTATTTTTGAAGTTCTGATAAAGATTCAGAAGGTGAAAACTTTTTTATATAAGTCATACCTTGTACCAAGATGACTAGACAGTGCGTCCTTAAAAGCATTTTCTTCCAGAGATTACAGAACATTTTAAAAATCATCATTAGGAAGAGATACTGTTACTGGAATTTGTTAGAAAGTCAGCATAAAATAAGAAAATACATTAAATATCTCAGTGAGGATTTCTGGGAACTTGACTCTTCTGTAGATAGCTTTTAGGTTTTCTAATTTTGCTTTATTCTTCAAGCAAAATATCAATACTTCAAGATTAAGTTATTTAAAAACTTTTTAGTGACTGTTTTTCAATCTTATGATTGAAACTATATGAATTGTTGAGACTTTCAGTTGTCTTGGACACTTCTTCTTAGAGAGTAAATGAAGACATTTCTTACAAGATGCGTGGCAGAAAAAGGAGGAAAAGAGGTAATGGCTTGAAAGTGAATGGTCAGGGGAGGGTTTGAATTCAAATGAAATTTAAATCATAAGATCTGGGTCTCCTTCCTTCCTTCCTCTATGTTTATTCCCAAATTAATTCTTGTAAACAAATGAGCTAATTGTCTACTGGATATGTGGTAGGTACTATACTAGTCTCTTGGGCTGCACATATAACTTTTATTTATTTACTTTCATATACTTTTATAATTTGCCTCATTGCAAACATGATTTGAGGTAAGACAAATGAAAACTACCTTTAAGCTGCCCTTCAGGGGATCAAAGTCTACCAGAGAATATACCAGATTCATCTAAAGAAAAGTTGTAAGAACATAAAAATAAGTGCTGTTACAAAGAGATGGGCAAAGCACTGTGAGGGCATGGTGGGTGTTCATAACCATATCAACAGTCTGTTGATTTTCAGCTTCTTCTTTCACTGAGTCCTTAAGATTTATGAGACTCTACTACATGCCCTAGGAAAGTCCTGTTTTCTTATACTAAACAGAAAATTTCGAGTAACCATAGAGCAATCCTAGACACACAATCTATCTACTGAAAGGGTCCTGATACATTTACCAGATCCAGAGGCTATTTCTTGTCTGTCTAAATCCCCACAAGACAAAAGCACAGATGATCGAGAATCAATCTCTAAAGACTTTGAGCTTCTCTATGAGAACCAACTATGTCCAGAAATCTTGAGTGTTTAAGAAATGACTGTTCTCCTAAGATTCTGCTATTGGTAGGAGAAGTGTATAGAAGTGTATTTATCTCTGAAACTTTTCAGTTTCAATGGTGCTATTTGTGTGTTTATTTCCTTTAGAGAATCAAAGAGAAAGAAGGAAGAGGGGGAGGGGACTGGGGACCAAGAAGTACAAACTATCCTTTGTGGTATGTGCTCTTCTGCCCGGAGAGAACTTTATTTTCTCTATTTTGGATTCATAGATACTTATATACAGTAGTGATATGTATATAAAACTGGCTATGTGTGGTTGTTACACGCAGTTGGAGCTATGTGTGGTTGGGACCAGTAGATGAGGCTAAGTAGAAATGTTGATAAATCATCTGATTTCCTTTCTGACTTCATTCTTGGCAAATAAATACATTTGCTGGAAGTTGAGTGTGAGCAGCTTTACATGAACAGGTAAAGTCATATTTTGTAGTCTCAGACAATAATAGTTTGTGTTGTGCTAGTAGCTTTAAAAATTACAATTAAGTACATTTTATGACAGCTTCTCCTACACCTTCTGTTAAAAGTAAATTCATGCTGTGTCTCGGCAAATTTGGCCTTTTATTTTATTACTGCAGGATGATTAATGATAAATAGGAATAAATATTTAAAATAGGAAATATTTCCATCTAAATATTATAAATAAATAGTTAAAATAGGAAATCCAGAGATTTTCCCTCTTCCATTCTTAAGGGTGTGTTGTAAAGGAATCCACCAGCAAATTTGTATATTGATCACAGTAATACAGAGGTCAATATCTTCCTGAATGCCTGCTCTATCTCCTAATACAAAGTGTTAATCACAAGTATTTTCTGGATGAAGTGATGACAGATGCTACCAAAATGTCCCTATTTATTATAAATTAGTTCTTCTTGACACACACACACACACACACACACACACACAGCTGTGAAATACAGCAGAAATGCTTCTCTGTTTGGCAGGGAGCTCAAGGTGGTTGAAATTCAGTAATTATCCAAGTACAAGCTAAGAATTAGGCAGCATTTTTTGGATTCCAGAAGGAACTGCAGAGAGGAGGGGAGAGAGAACTCACCAGGAGAGTGAGAATTGTGTCTTGGGGGAGGGGAAGAGAATGGCCTGCTTTTATACCCCCTTTTTGTTAATAGGAAAAAGAGCAGCCAGCAGAAAGGAGATGAGGCTCGACATGGGGTGAGGGTGGAGGGGCTAGCGACTGCTGAGACAGTCAATAGGCAGATTGTTCATCGCACATTGCCAGAAGATTAGCTGAGCAAATGCACTGACAATGCTGATTAGCAACTTGAAATGCATCAGTTCTTACTGAGGAGAACAAAGACGGTCCAGATCACTGCCCTGCAGCCTAACTGCAATAACGGAACCGAGCTACGCTCAACATCATGTTTGGAGCTGAGAAACGTAGGCAATGTGTCCATCTGTTTATATTCACTAAATTTCTCTCATCTCTGGAATGGCCTCGAGAGATACATATCTTATTTCTACCAGGTCCTCAAGGGACAGTAGTCTTATAATCACACCCCCGCATATTTCAGCCCCTTGTGAGTTGTGTATTTCTTTCCACTTAATCTGAGAAGGCAGATACTGAATTGTCACAATTTGGCCTCTCTCTTTTTTTTTTTTAACACTGACCTTGCAAATGCAAGTGATCATATTGGGGAAAAAATTTTAAATTACTTTCAAAATTTATGTTTTACTTACATAAAGAATGGGTACCAGCAGTTATAACTAGATATAAATATTTTAAAGTTATGAAATAAAGTGGAAACTATTTGCGTTCCAGCCTTCCTAGGACTGTTTTTCAAAGCCTATGCATCATTTGTTTCATCTTGATCTTCTTTCTTATTATGAGTCTAGAAACAACCCTAACCTACGGCATTTTTATCCCACCACCCTTCTTTGGGGCTTGGTTTGGGCACCTAGGAAATAGAATATGACTTTGAGTTGGCACCAATTCCATGATGCTAGACATTCATTTTCATGGAATTTTTACTTTATACAATATATCAATATACACTATATACAATACCACACCTATCAAATGTAGCATTTCCTTTTATTTGCTATTATAGTTAAACCTAATGATAATATCTCACTTTACATTTTCTTTACATAGGTAAAAATAATCTTAGTGTTATTTGTATACATTTGTGTTATTCTTTATTAGAAATCTTTCTCCTCCTTAGATAAAAGAGCTTTAGTGATAATGCTCTTAACAGGATTCATCTAAGAGAAAAGCACTGCAAGGCTGATGTCTTTCCCATTCATTGACATTTTATACCTTATTGGCTTTGCAGTGTCTCTTTCTTTTTTGGTTCTTTCTTTGTATTTTTTAATGCCTAACCCCTCTTACTTACTTTATTTATTCATTTACTAACATCTGATTAATTTCGAGACTCTTCTGCAATCAGGGAAACAAAGGAAAAAGAAACACCTCAGAATATTTTATAGGGATAACATTTTCTTTTTTGCAGTTAACCATGCCACAGTTAAAATATAAAACATATTATAGGGAATTATTTGCACCAAATTTAAGGGACAACAGATTGTTAACAATAGTATATACAGATCCCCCACAAATATATATTTTATAAAAACATACCCTCCAAAAGTCCAATGACAAAAGCAGGCAATGGCTATGAATAAACATTCAGAGATGAAATGCAATAGCCAACAAACATATTAAAATTTTCACTCTTACTGATAAATTATGTTAAACACAGACAGAAAATAAATTGCCATCAAATTGACAAAAATTAGTAAAGATGGATAATATCTAATGTTGGCAAATATCGGAAGAAAAGAATAATAGTGTAATTCAAAATTTCTTTATTTTTAGGTAACGTGCCAATACCTGTTAAAATATAAAATTGTATGCTTTTTCATCCACTAATGTTATTTCCAGAGTCATTCTACATAAAATTCAAATGTGAGCTCCAATACCTTTTTCCCCCTCTTTCAGGACTGTTTTTCAAGAAACAATTAACTGATGTAACTGCTGTTACATTCACAGCAGTATGGAATGGAATATTATATAGCTGTTGATAATGATGATGTCCTACTAACAGATACACATCACTATATATAAAATAGATAAACAGCAAGGACCTACTGTATAGCACAGGGAAGTATATTCAATATCTTGAAATAACATATAATGGAAAAGAATCTGAAAAAAGTATGTGTATGTATATGTATAACTGAATCATTTTGCTGTGCACCAGAAACTAACATTGTTAATCAACATACTTGAATAAAAAATAAAATTTTAAAAGCAACAGAAAATAAAAGCAGGTTAAACAAGTGAAAAAGGAAAAGAATGATGTCCTAGCAGAAATATCTATGCAATATATTGAATCTCAGAATGAGAAAGATGAGTCTCAGAACCTTAAGCATTGAATAACCTCATAGATGCAAAATAAAAAGAAAACTACATATTCATACGTGTAAAAGGGTAGCAGACATCTGGAGGGTAACACAGAACTGCCACCCAGTTAACTCTGGGGACAGAAACGGGATTGCAACAGGAAAAGATGAGGCACCAATCACTAAATTGTTCTAGATTTTCACAATTATGCTTTATTTTGGTAACACAAACTAATAAAAAGAATGCACTTTCAAGTACATAGATTGATTCAAATTAAGCTAACAAGAATGTTAGCTAATAGAGGTCTGTAGGAAATATGCTTTAATGAATGAATAAGAACAATGCATTATTTGTGAATAGATCGTCATATAAAGTTAGTTCTGCTGTAACGCTCATCTTGAAAATGCAAATTTTCTCACTGAGATAGATGTATTGGGGAGTAATTTGAGCATAACATAAATGTTCTGTGTCTTTATATTTGATTCCATCCATGAGAAACGCTTCGTGAGAGCAGACAGTGGCACCCAGCTCAGCTGAGTCATGAGGAAAACACAGAATGCGCGCGCACACACACACACACACACACGCTGCAAACATCTACCATCTATCTCACTCCTCCAAGTTTATTGTGAGTCACACCCACATACAGCTGTTGTTACAACTTTCCATCTGATTTCAGATAACCCCCTCCCACCACTTCACAATAACTCAAAACTGAAACTCTCAACATTCACTTCCACAAGCAAACTTCAGGTTTTTTCTCAAAGTAAATTGTCATATTTATTGGAGCATTTATATTTTAGTTAATGTGTTTAAAGCTATGGCATTGTTTTCATTAGGTTCCTATATTATGTTTAATGTGTCATTGACAAAGTTTCTGAGTGCTGTGCTCCTAACATCAGCTACCCCCCAACAAGCTCTGTTATTTTTATTGCACAGTGTCACCTAGGATGACACTTTGGGGGACTGCCCATGTTATATTATAGTAGAACTGACTGTATTCTATATATGACAGACCAGTCTGCAACTCTGAGGAATGTCTATGAGTGACATTTGTTGGGAGACAATTATTCATAGGTGTCTCACTTTTCTGATCATTTATATAAAAGTGTCTTTCTTCTAGATGATTTTTTCAAGGATATTTGTACAGCAAACAGCGGCAGTTAGGGAATATGTCTCTCTCTGGGGCAAAGGCCACATTTGCTTACAGCCTTGGGAGATAAAGTATTTCCTCTCCAGAGCAATGAGCAGTTACGCTTACTGCCCAGTATAAGAGATCTGGTTCCCTAAACTCAGGATTTCTCTCCTGCAACCAACTGTGTATCCACATGGCACTTGACCCTCTTTGTATCACCCTGTGGGAATTGAGGCCTAGAGAACCAGTGTAAAAAGAATCATCCTCTGGTTACTGCTTTTGCTTTGAGTAATACACTTTCCTTTGTTTTTGACTCAAGAGTTTCATGTCTCTCTTGTCAGCATCTATGAAACTGTGGCCCATTAACAGACTGACTTGCAAAAAGTAAAAATCTCACTCATCACAGTTCTCACAGCATTCTGAGGGATGTCGTGGTATTGCAGGTATCTTTAAAAACCTATTGCTCAAAATAGTTCAGGACCTTATTGCAAAGATAACAATCATTAAATACTGCCTTTTTCACTTTTTTTTTTTTAACTTTAAAGGATGATGTATCCAATAACAGGAAACAAAAGGGTGTGTTGGAGAACTTTTGAACTAAGCCACATCTTCAGTGGTCAAAAAGTAGGGTGGAGAGTATTTCTAGTTTTCATTTTATTTGATGGAATGAACATCTCTGTGTCTGTTATCTAAAATATGAATTACTTAGGTTAACATTATTTTTCTATATGTAATTGATGATCTTTGGAATTCTTGAAATAACTTATCATTCAGTGAAATGTAAATGATTCTGTAACAGTTTCATTTATTTGATCAGACAGTGTATATTGTTTCTATCCCATATAAAGCCCTGTGAGGGACATAAAAATGAATAAGCACTTTCTGTACTTTCAAAAGTTGGCACTCTAGTACAAGAGATAAAACAAAAGGGAACATAAATGTTACACAAGGCAGGAAATGTTGACTACAACATGATAGGAACAAATAAAGGATTACAGGTGTTCCAAGGCGAGAAGGATGGGAGAAGACTTCAAGAAGAAGGTGAAATTAAATTAAGGGGAACACTTGAAGAGGGAAAGTTGTATGTGAAGGCAGGAAAGTTAATAGGCTAGTGGAAGAAAAGCCTAGAAAGTAGTAGGATCAGATTCTCCATCATAAGGAGTCACGAATGGTTAAGGATGACTATTTCACTGATTTTTAGACAGATTTTTTTTTTTAATTGGAGCACATCTTTAATAAATTTAATAATCTACAGTGTTTTATGATCATTTGCATGTTACAATTGCTCTGTCAGGTGACAGTCATTATATAGCTGTATGAAAACCTTGTTTTGGGGGGGGGGCACTTTCTTAAAAGATCAAGGAAAGTCCGGAAAGAATCCACTTTAGATTAATATGAGCATATCCATGTGACTGTAGGGTAGAAACAGAATCTTGAAAGTCATCTTAGGATTTAGAACCTCTAGAATAGGTTGGCCAATTTTCTGGCTAACATACTTTTCAAAAACCATACTATTTGCCAAGTAAAAAATGACTACTCTTTACCAACCTACTGTTTAGGATTTAATCCATTATCATACTTAATCCTTGCTAACCTCCTGAGACAGAGATGAGCTCCATTTTATAAATAAGGAAAGAGGGGTTAAGAAAAGTCTTGAAAGCAGTGCAAGGTCACTGAGCACGTACCTAAAATTTAAATGTAGGTAGTTTGGGGATTTAAATCTGGTTCTCACTCACTCTCAGAACTGTTTCGTTAATTACGCAGTTCCTTCTGTAACACGTCTTTGCTTAATCACGTACGTGATCGTGAGCTTTCTTGGTTTCTTAAGGCTGTGCTTTTTCCTAATGTGGAGAGGAGGTGATGGGGATGTCAGAAAAAGCTGTTTTGAGAAAGTAACTCATGAACCTAAGATTGATCATCTATTTTGATCTTCACTAAGATGAAAAATATTTCTTATTTTATGTACTTGTATTTATTAATGTTATTACATATTTATTTAAAGCTTTGATGAAGTTGATGCAGAGACACATGGCAAAGCTATCATGCAGTTTTCCTGCTGAAAACTTAATGGTCACATCAAATTTTCAGCACCTTCTTCTTCCTTAATGAATATTAGTAATTTAATTTAAGATCGAGAATGAGTAGCTTTAAAACTATGTTATTTTCTCCATTATTTTCAATTAATACACAGAGTTGATGCCCAGAAAGGGTGAATGAATTGCCTAAGGTCACACAGCAAGGCAATAAATAAAACATGGTTCCTAAATATGCTTGAATATCCAATGCTAAGTAAGCTGAGACACACCATTGCTCACGTTACATAACAAGATTGGCCACGCATTGGCAGATTTCATTGCTGAATTTTGACTAGAAAAATCTGTTTTAGTTGTTGCAAACCCAAAACACTCCATACCTTAAACTCCTTTTTTCACTCCCTCTAGTGTTTGAAATATGTTGTGCATTTGCTTTTCCATCGTCACTTTCTGTTCTGCATCAAAGTCAACTCTGGGATTAGATTGTCTTAGCCTGACCTTACCGGGAAGCTTAGTTTTCAGTTTAGATCCTTTATAACTTGAATATAGGCTTTGCTAAAAAAATCAATTAATCTGAATGTGAAGTAAGATAATTTATTTTAGGTATATCTAAAGGAAAGGACTTCCTCAAGAGGCAATTGGATAAGCCCAAATTGAAATATGAGTCAAGATGTTGGATGTGAATGCTTCCAAATGGGTAAAATGGCAAAAAATAGGGCAGTATGCTGGAGAGCATCAAGTTGGTGAGCTCTTTGAATTTTATTTGTTAAAATATTCCTTTGAGGTTACAGCTCTGTTAGCTTCAACTCATAAATATTGCTTTCCTAGCTAAGTTTTTTGTTTTATGTTGTACTCAGACAATAAAACCCTGGAATTTTGAACTTCATATGAAAAAAATAAGATCCTCAGAGTTGATTTGACTTAATTTACTATGTTGGGTTGTGAATTGTATGAAAAGGATTGGTTCAAGTGGTTACAGACATTTAACAGTTCACCCTGAGCTTGAACCATGTGTTATTTTCTTAACCTGTCAATTATGTGCTAGGTTAAGATATTCATTTGGGACATGTCAAACATGAATAAATTAGGTAAATTTCATATTTTAGAGGAATTAGATTTTAGATTACTTGAGTAATAATCATCATAATTAGAACTAGTTATGATAGAATCAATCTTATGTGAGGAAAAATAGTATGAGTGTGCACAGTATATCTGGCTGATTCATAATTATAGACCTACAAATTCTCAGTAAAAATTGATAAAATGAGTCTCTTGGATATTACCATTCTACTAAAAAAGCTCTAATATCATAATTAGATAAGATAAGCATTTCCTTTTTCATAGGCGCTTAAAATATTGAGAAGTAATTTAGTAAAGTCAGAGTTCTTGGGGAGTTGGAGTCATCTTTATGCATTAGTTATATATATTTTAGATTTATTAGAGATTTGTCATAGTCAGCATCACTTTCTCAGTGTTGGAACCTGGCAAAATTAGGAAATTTAAATGTAAAATACAATATATACATTTAAACAGACATAACGGGATGTAATATATGCTGTACTATATATAGGATACAATATTGTACTGCAGTGTTATTTGAAACTTAAACTCCCTCTAAATTTTATTTTTTTCACATTCAAGAATCTAATTTTTAGAACCTTTTTGGAACCCCAGCGTGTTAAGGATGACTGACAGTGTATTGATTTGCATGAGGATTCAGTGGATCCTCACATCGACTTCAAGGCTGGTCTGATAAAGGAGGTTCTCAAAAAAGGGTAACAACAATGGCTGCTCCTTTGACCTCTGACCAGAGGGTGACTTCCCCATGGGAGCAGGGAAGTTACTGTGAGTTGGTCATTTTCTGACTTGGTCCTGACACCTCCCAACTCCCCAAACCATGACCAGAGAAACCTGTTGTGCATCAAAGCTACATCTACTAGACTTACAGAAGCAAAAGGGAAAATGCTACCTTGACAAAATTTTAGTGATGTCTTAGAAGAGGAAAGTCAAAGGAGAGTGTGTCTAGTCTTTAGAGAGTGGGCTGAATGATCTTAAGGTTTTTTAAGGCAGGGAACTGGTTGGGAGTAGGCATAACATAATAGTTTTGGTTTGGTGAGCACAGTGAGGCAAGGATCTTGAAGAACTTCTTGACAAACAAGGTGTTATTTGTAATAAGTAGTCAATTTTTATTGGTTTATAGTTTATCTTCCAAGAGCAAATGCGTTTTGAAGCAAGCAGCTAAGTTACCTTTGCTTGTTCTTAGTGTCTGAGATGAGAATTTATAACCAGTGATCCAGGTAGCATTTAACTTAGGGGAAAAGCTGATTTCAGTTCTGTCTACTTAGTGGTCATTCTTTAGTCTAACCCGGAAGAAAGGTGATTATCACCTGGGAACATGATCGATCCTAACCGATACCTTAAGTACCACTGCCGTATAGAATTTCTGATGGTACTTGTTCCTACCTTTGTATTTGGCAAATTTTCTTGTTCTTCATGTGGCAATATTATTTGTTGGATCATTTGCCAGGACACTGTCTACATGGTAGCACTGAAGGCTTTGGAGATCACACATTTGAGAACTGTAACATAAATACTAAGAGAAAGATTATTTATGACCATTGGAAGCACATTTCTAGGCCAGAAGCCAAGAGTTCCCAAATTAAAAGAGATTTCCATTTCTAATCCAAAGACTCTATAGAATCATATAAGGAATATTAACCAGGTCACATTATTTCATGATTTTGTGGTTTCCAACATTTATTAGTAACATACTTGAGAGATAGGTAAAGATGTAAACGCAGCACTCTTTCCTCAAGTCAGCACATAGTCTACCTGGACACCCAGTGTTTCAAGTGGTTCTATCTTGAACCACCACTGTGAAATTTTTGTGATCCTCTTGGCCTTTATGGTAGGCAGAATAAAGGCCCCCAAAGATGCTCATCTCCTAATTCCTGGCACCTCTGAATATGCTAGTTACTTGGCAAGGGAGAACTAGGGTTGCAGAAGGATTAAGGTGGCTAATCAGTTAACTTTAAGGTGAGGAATTGTTTTTCCTTTGGATTATACATGTGGGCCCAGTATAATGACAAGGCTCCTTATAAGTGAAAAAGCAAAACGGGATAGTCAGAGAAGAGCTGTGACAATAGAAGCAGAGGTCTGAGTGATGAGATTGTTGACTTTTAAAATAGGAGGCCCTGAGCCAATGAATACAGGAAGCCTCTGGAGCTGGAAAAGGCCAGGAGATGGGTTTTCTTCTAGAGACTTCAGAAGGATTGCAGCCGTGCCAACACCTTGATTTTACCCCACGTAATGCATTTTGGCCTTCTGACTTCCAGAAGATGATACATTAGTGCTGTTGTAAGCCACTAAGTTGGTGGTATTTGTCACACAAGTAGTAGGAAACTAACACAGTCTCAGTGAAGTGGTCCAGTCCACCTGCTGTTCTCTGAACCATAACACACATGATTTCCCTCACTTTTTGGGTTCCTTGAAAAACATGAAAGAAAGAGGATTTGAGACAAATCCTTTTTTGTCCAAATTTAGTCCAAATTTCCTTTCAATGACTAAAGTTTTCTTTTTTTAACATAATTGAAGGCTCAACGTTTGTCTTTGAACTATGTCCAGACCTCTCTTCTGGAAATGAAAAATTGACAAGCCAAAAGGCCCTTGGATATCAAGGCTATACTGAAGGGAGGTGTCAGTTTACCAGGATAACAGATGCATGTCCAATTCCTAGGTAATAGGCAAGAAATTTCTGTGTTGCAAAACGAATGCCAGGAGACCACACAATGATATGTTTTTAGTCAAAATATTCCCATGTGGTTTTCAGATAGCATTATAATAGTTTGGTGCCACTTATGAAGCATGGTCCTATGCCAGATGATACGTTTATAGTATAGAGTTCATCAAGTAGATCTGAAGACAGAGAGTTTAGAGCACAGCTTAAGTGGTATGTCTTTTTGGTGGGGTCTATAAAGTAAGATATCTTCCAAATGTGGTTTCTTTTCCCTAGCTTTTCACAGAGTCTAGTTCCTTTAAAGGTTCTAAATGAGGTGGTTTCTGTGAAACTTGCCTTTTTAGGTTTGACATAATAGAGAATTTTAGATATCTATCTTTTTGGTGTACATATATTTTTAATATAAAAAGTTGTTTAATGGTTAGTCCAATCACTAAGGAAACCAACAGATTAATATACAAGTGACTCATTAAAGCAAACTGGGTGACTTGCAGGAAAATGAGCACAAACCCTACAGTCAGTCTGATTGTGTGTTTTTCACCAAGTCATAAGTAAATTACAGCCAGGCATTGAATTTATACTAATGAGTGACTAAGAATACTGACGGCAATATTAAGGATAGGACTGCTATAAATATCACAGTTAAGAGATAGCAAATGTCTGCTGAATATCCAGAATCTCCTAACAGCTAAGAAGAAAGAAAAATCACTGTGAAAATGAAAACCAAAGCATGCAGATTGAAGTGTGACAGTTATGGCTCTTGCTTGTGGGTCTTGCATAGAAGCTGGTTACAATTTTTATACAAAAGCTTTGAGTGGAAGCTTTCTCTTCCCAAATGTCATCTGCTTGCTTTTGGACCATTCCTAAGAATTTTTCTGGATGGAACATGATTCAGAGATGTTTGTATTTCCCATGTAAATCTAAGGACCAACACCCTAGAGTTTTACTGTTACATTTGTTATTAACAGTACCTGATATGATCTTGTCAGATAAGCAAAATTTTCTTGTCATGGAGATTTTGCATTTGCAGTATACTGTTGAATTTATCTTATTTTATTATTTATAAGTCTTTGAATTAATCTTAGTGTATCTTTTTATGTGTATGTTGATATATATACATCTATACAAGGAGATGATGAATTTAAAGCTTTTAATCTTATCTTTCAAATATAATTAATCACCTTACATAATCAGTATGTATATATCATTTTAACAATACCATTTCAATAAACTAGAACAAGTTGCTTAGAGAAAAGGCAAAATTCATCTTCTTATAGAGACATTCCTGTTTCTCTGTAATCGTTTATATTCATTACAACCTTTTACTAAAGGAGCCAACTTCTGTTTTTGTGAACAACAGAAAAAAAATAGAAGGTAGTATATCAATAATTATCTAGCTATTTTCTTCCCCGTGAGCACAGTTTATACAGCTCTAACGTATTTCAGGTTGACAAAATAAACATATGAATAATTGCATTTAAGGGATTTGTATATACTTTTAATATATACTAATTCCATATATAAAAATAAGAAAAAGGGGTTTATTTAAAACAATTATTTAATGATTCTTATTTAAAACTTGTCTATGAAAAAATAATTTATTAATTAAAATTTAGCATTAAGCTAAGGTCTTAAAGTTGACTACAAACCTGGAAATTATGAATTAAGTTGACACATTAAATCCTTGTGATTTACAGCATTATAAGAATAGATAATTTTTAAAAAGATATCTATTATTCAGTTTCATTTAGTTAAACATATTTTAGGTTTTTTGTAATCTAAACTATTTGTAAAACTAATAATTTAATGGACTCATGGAACTAAAGTAAGATTTTTGAAAAGTTTAAAACATGAGAAATTAAGCACAAACCATGTATGAATTAAAATATTGTGCTCACATTACATTTTCTGGTTGTGATATTATGGAGAAGACTAAAATTATTTTAAGCTAATATTAACCATTCTAACTTATCTAAGTAATCATCTATTTATATTGCGTGTATTTAAAAATACAAATTAACCCCTGTATTTATATAATAGAAAAATTAATTAAGATTGTGAATTCATGTTGAAAACTCTAAATGCCTGGCTTATCTTTTTATCTAACAAGACCATTATCCAAACCCGCAGCCAAACTTTTTCTTCTTATTTACAGTTTTGGCAAGTTGAAAAACACAACATGAAGAGCAGTTTGTTTTTGTTTTCGGAAATTCTTCTGTGTATCTGGGCTAGATATTCCTAGAATGTGTACAGAAAAATAAAACTTTTTTTTAAAATTAATCTCTAAAATTACTCAAGAAACAGAGAATGGAGTTGGAAAGGAAAGGGGAGAAAAATGAGAGGCTGCATATTTCAGACAGATATTAAATTATCACTGCAAAAGGCTAATTATTTTGTCCTCAGCAAGAGTCAAAGGCTTACAAGAAAACCTGTTTTCACAAACACACACGTATACACACATAACAGAGAGAGAGAGAAAATTATAGTTGATTTAAACAGTACCTCAGACGTTTTACAATTCCATCAAGCTGTGTGCTTTTTAATTGTACATCAAACCTTGAAGTCATGACAGAGGGAAAGTTTCCTATTTTAAACAACGAGATCTCTCTTTGAGACAGACAAGTCAACCAGAGAATCTCTAATCTCTATTTGTTTTAATGCCTCTCTAAATAAACATTCTTGTTCATGCCAAAATTTTCCCGAATGCCACTGAATTATCTGATTACCCTGGGTGGAATTAGGTTGGAGAGATATGCACATGAGTTAATATGTGAAAAGAGACCCTCATAATCTGTGAAAGTCAAGAAGAGGTGGTAGTTCCTACTCCATGTCTGTAGACCTTGCCAAAGATGAGTTGTCAACAGCTGGGAGCTCAGGGCAGACAAAGCTAAAGCATTTCTAGGGACACAAAGACCAGTCTCAGGAAAGTCCTTAAATATTTATTTTAAATCAATTTTACTAATGTATAATTTGTGGCAATAAACTACATCCACTCTAAGCATATTATAAATTTTGTCCAAAAAATGCCCATCTTACATGAACTTCCAAACCCTTCAGTCCTTGGGAAGAGACTTACTAGGCCTGTGCAACTCCTCTCTGCATAGACTTTCTCCTGTAGACTCATAACAGAAGGGCTGGTTGAGATATAAACCAAAGTGTTAGATGAAAAGGCTGTTTTCTACTTCATAATCAAAAGACCGAAAACCTTTTATTCCTCATTGAGAAAATAAACTTAATCTTTATGAGTTGATGAAAGGAAATTGGAGCTTAGACCCAACTTAAGTCATGCCTCATTCTTGGGGTCAGAGATTTCCCCCTCTACCCCCTGTCCCAACTTAGGTGAAGAGCTCCCTGTATTTCTTTTAAATGGAAACAAGTAATCTTATGGTTCCTCCGGGAATCCCAGGAGTTTCTGTATGTCAGGCCGGTGTCATGATGACCACACCGTGGAACCTGAAGATCCAGTTTATAGAATCAAGGAGCCTTAGGAGACTGTTTTCTCCAGGTTTTGTACAGAGAGAGAGCGATGAGGGACCTTGGTTGGATGCCCCATGGGACCTCTAGGTTTGTCAACTGTTGACTCCTTAGAAGTTTACTGGAAATACCTGTTGATCAAGGAAAACTAAGTTTATTAGATGAGAGAGAATACCACCTTGGTGATATCTTAATTACGTTTCAGAATGGAGAAGTCAGGGTAGGGTACTTAACAAGGTTTTAGGGCCTGGACTGGGAAAGGTTTTGGCCAGGTCTTGTAAGATAGAGTACTAGTTGGAACTGGAGAAAGTTTATTACTTTGGATTGATGGGCTCTGAGAAGCCAGGGTCTGGAATCTGTTCTTGATGAGCAAGCTGTAATTCTTAATAAGTTATCTATTTATTTGGTTCACATTCTTATCCTCAAGGAACAAGCACTTCCGTTGCAAATAGCTAAGTTAAATTTGCTTTGCTTTCAAAAGTATTGCTTCTTGTAGGAGCAGAAAATTATGTTGCCTTCAGTTTCTATTCCCTGCCCCAACCCCAGCCCCAAAGGAAATTATTTTAGGTTTCCAGAGAGTAGCACTGCAAGATTATTCCAATGAAAGTGTTGTAAAATTGGGCTGTTGTAAGGACTGAGACCCCAAAACACCCTATTTAGGAGGCCAGTAATAGGCTTTTTCCCAGTGATTTATAATTAAATTATCCATATTTTTTAGTGTTTATTTACTGACATACATACAACTTTATGATGGACTAATTTGCATTCAGCAATGATTTTTATGTACAACTGTGTTTTATAAACACATTAACTCCACAACCAAACAGCCAGTCATCTTGAATTGACTCTCTAGGTTCCTTCCTATTTTTACCAAGCGCATAGGCTGGCATTCATCACAGGAGGTGAAGTTAGAGGAGAAATGAAATGATGGCGATGATGGTGATGACTGTGGCATTGATGACAAGGTGGCAATTAGTAAAGCAATACACTGCATCATGAACCCACATCATCAGAAGCAATAGTACGGCAGAAAGGAGACAAACCCCTCACATTGCAGGAAAATGTCTGAATGGCCCTCAGGGCAGCATCTAGAACTCCAGCATGGTTGAGCTCCTAAGGAATAAAATGTTTCTATATGATAATGGCTTTAGAGAGAAAAATACTTAATTACCACCAATGGAAATTTAAGCCCCTCTGGGGCCATATCAAGAGAAGAGGAAAACATGGAGCAGGGAGTTCCAGCAATGACACCTGTATTGTCTCTGAACTAAAGACTACAGTTATCGTCACCTATGTTTCTTTGATTGAGCTCTCTAGTGCCAAGTTGATGGAAGCCAAAAAAGACAAGGGTCACATTCACTGAAAAAAGAAATGAACTGTTAAACTCTAAGGGCATAAACTCAAAGGCGTTACGATCATAATGCATTAAGAGTAGATGAATCTGACCCATCCATAAAAACAAGCACCATGACAAAATCTGAGAACTGGTGTAATTAGCTCTTGAGCTCAGGAAGCAAACACACATTTGTAAAGAAAATATCACTTCCATGGACTATCTGGGAAAAAATGATTTTTTAATTTTAATTTGGTCATTTGACCTTTTAGGAAAACTCTTTCTCAATATATAAAATCACAAAGGGGATAGCACCATAAATTTCTAATTCCTTGCCACGTGTCAGTGCCTTCTGATAGAAATCACCTGCCCCAGAAATGGCAGGGCCCATGACCAGGTGCTGGAGAACAGGTGGCTTTGCTGGTTTCAGCAGGGTTGTACTTGTGCAAATGTTAATGGCTAATCAGGTTTGGATGATTTTGCTTGGATGGAAGCAACCACGGGGTCCTCGAGGTGATTCCTTTCTCTGTTTGGAAACAGCAACTGCTAATGGCGTCAAGCCCTGAATATCGGACTTCCAAGGCACAGACTAATGATCTTTTGTTGGAAACTTTTTGGACTTTATTTCTTATAAGTGAACTTAGTGGCAGTTCTTCAAGGCTTTCTGAAGGAAAATAACCATTGAGTATCATTCTTGAACCTGTTAGTTTATTCCCTGGGGCTTCCGTGAATTCAAGGAAAAACATTACCCTGCAGTCAGTCAGCCCAGGGCTGTAAAGTTGTCAGATCTCATAAGCTAGGCATAGTGTTTGGGTCTGGCCAGGACTTGGATAGGAAAACTCAAAAGAAAAAAGAAAAAAAAAAAGGGTTCGTGGAACACACATCTGTTATGCACCAGATGGCAGCTGTTATTTCATCTCCGGTGGAACTTTTTCCTCTAATTCTTGTTACATTTCTTCTACTGCAGTACTTAAGGGTTTTAAGGAAAAAAAAGCAAAATATTTTGGGAAAAAATGAGGTGAATGTAATATTAAAACCAAGGCTTTAATTGTTCCAAAACTCAGGATTTGCGGAGTTACGGTTCCCACAGCAATCCTCCAACTGTGCGGCATGTATCATAATAGGAGCCCTCATTACATAATCATCAAACCCCGGGTAATGTTACAGAGTGTTCAGCAGATAAAGGGCACAAAATAATGGAAAGGAACTGCACTTTTTCTCTAATCTTAGATGTACAGAGAATATTATGTTACTGCATAAATATTACATGATCATGTAACAAAATATACTAATGAAATACACAGATGCAAAGCAAGAGTGCAAGGGTTGAGATCGCACTGGGAACACTTAAATTGATTTTCTTACTCTTTGCTAATTCAAATTCAAACTTAATTTAGCATTTGTGTCTTTTTATGAGAATATAAGATGTCATGGGAGACCTGACAGTTTTTAATGGTTTATAAAATGGTACTTAGGGTCATACAGATGTACAACAATAACACTGTCTTTCATGTCCCAAATTTCTGCTCCTGACTGTGTCTTAAGCATTTCATTATTGACCTATAGGCTAATTTCTGCACAACGGTTCTTCCACCTTGAGAGTACAGCACATTTGTTCTTTATATTAAGGACAAAGCTGTTGCCTTTTGGGTTTGGTGAGTTTCTGCCTATGTTTGTTGGTGACTTAATATTTGTGTGCAAATTTGTCAGCCTATACTGATAGACATACTCCACCAATTGATTAAAAACACATTTACATAGCACCTACTTGTCTGAAGAGCTCTGTTCTGGATTTTGATGTGACAGAAAGAAATCGTCATGGTCTTGTTTTTTAAGAAATTAAGACCTTTGGTTACTGTTGACAGCGTTAATTACATTCACTTTGAGTCAGATTGCGTTGTGCACCCTAAGCACAGCTTTGACAGTGCTGCATGTTATGTCTCATTACATTTTCTTTTATTTTACAGAAGCTGTATTTGAGGCAAATATCTCTTGTTATTCCTTCCACTGATACATGCTCTTTTTCCCCCTTTCCTTCAATATTTAAAAAATTTTTATTAAAAAATTTTATTAACACTTTATTTTTTAGAGCGTTTCTAGGTTCAAAGAAATATTGAGGAGAAGGTTCAGAGATTTCCCAGATACTCCCTGGTCCCATACACTCACAGCCTGTTTCATTATCAACATCCCCTCGCCAGAATGGTACATTTTTTTTTATAATTGATGAACCTACACTGACACATCGTAATTACCCAAAGTCCATAGTTTATATTACAGTTCACTTTTGGTGTTGTATAGTTCATGATTTTGAACAAAGATATAATGGCACATATCTATCATTATAGTATCATGCAGAGTATTTCTAGTGCCCTAAAAATCTTTTGTGCTCTGCCTGTTCATCCCTTGCCACCCTCCCTCCTCCCACAAACCCCTGGCAACTGCAGATAATTTTCCTGTCTCCATAGTTTTGCCTTTCCAGAATGTTACATAGTTGGAGTCATATAATATGTTACCTTTTCAGATTGTCTTCTTTCACTTACTAAGATGCATGTAAGATACTTCTGTGTCTTTTCATGGCTTGATGGTGCATTTCTTTTTAGTGCTGAATGATATTCCACTGTCTGGATGTACCATAGTTTATTTATCTGTTCATTTTTAAAGGATATCTTGTTTGCTTCCAAGTTTTGACAATTATAAATAAAAAGCTACTATATACATCCATGTGCAGTTTTTTGTGTGGATATCATTTCAGCTTCTTTAGGTAACTACCAGTAGGTGTTTGATCGCTGAATCATATGGTAAGAGTATGTTCGGTTTTGTAGAAACTACCAAACTGTCTTCCAGAGTGGCTGTACCATTTTGCATTCCCACTAGCAATGCACGAGAGTTCCTGTTGCTCCATATCCTCATCACCATTTGGTTTTGTCAGTGTTCCACTTTGGGCCATTCCAATAGATGTGTAGTAGAATCTCGTTTTAATCTGCATTTCCCTGATAACATATAAGGTGGAATATCTTTTATATGCTTATTGGCCAACTGAATATCTTCTTTGGTAAGGTGTTTTCTGTTAATGCTTTTTGTCTATTTTAAAAAATGGGTTGTTTGTTTTCTTATTGAGTTTTAAGAGTTTTTTGATTTTGGTATTAGAGTGATGCTGTCCTCACAGAATGAGCTAGAAAGTATTTCCTCTGCTTCTGTCTATGAAAGAGACCATAGGGAATTGGTACAACTTTTTCCTTAAATGTTCGGTAAAATTCACTAGTGAACCTATCTAAGCCTGGTGGTTTATGTTTTGGAAGGTTATTAATTATTGATTCAACTTCTTTAATAGATACAGACCAATTCAGGTTATCTATTTCTTCTTGGGTGAGTTTTGGCAAATTGTGTCTTTCAAGGACTTGGTTCATTTCATCTAGGTTGTCAAATTTGTGAACATAGAGCTGTTCATATTATTTTCCTTTTTATGTCCAGGGATTGATTATCTTGCTTTCTGATATTAGTAATTTGTGTCCTCTCTCTGTTCATCCTAGATTGCCTGACTAGAGTCTTATCAATTTTATTGATATTCTCAAAGAACCAGGTTTTGGTTTTATTGAATTTCCTCTATTGACTTCCTGTTTTCAATTGCATTGATTTCTGCTCTAATTCTTATTATTTCTTTTCTTCTGATTACTTTGGACTTAATTTGCTCTTCTTTTTCTGGTTTCATAAGGTGAAAACCTAAATGATTAATTTTAGATCTTCCTTTATTTATAATATATGCATTCTATTCTATAAATGTCCATCTATGCACTGCCTTGCTGTATCCCACAAATTCTGATTTTTTTTTCATTTTCATTTAGTTCATACTACTTGTTCTTTATAGACATGATCAGGTATGTGGTGCTTTGAATGAGGTTATTCTCAACCTTGTTATTGGCATACTATTAATATTAATATTAATATTATGGCAAGCAAAACAACAACCTTTATAGAATCACAGAATATCAGAACTGAAATCAAAATTAAAAGGTATTTAATTCGTTTTGAAGATGAGGAAATTGAGGTTCAGAAATGTTAAGGAGCTCTCCAAGATTACAAATATGGTAGTGGCAGCACATACTGAAAGCTGCTCTTTATGTGGTGTATCTTCCCTGCACACAAGCACTGGATGCTGGGTAGTCGTTGGTTATATGGTTACAGAATAAATTTGCTTCCAATTACATTTAGTGCTTAAGAAGGTAAACATATTTTGAGTGAGAAATGAAACAAAAGGCCTAAGTGGACATCAATATATGAAGATATAGACAAAAAATCCTAGAGAAAAATAAAAGTAAAAGAGAAATATATCTAAATAAACACTTTTATCATTGCATTAAGTGATAAATTTTACTTACTCAATTCCACTTATTTAAAACTAGAATTTGACCTTTATAACTTTTGTTGTTCATTTGTTTTAAAAATATCCCTTAGACTTTATTTACATTCGTTTTTACTATTAGCAAGGCTCATGATGGAATTACAGCTTGTTACAGATAATTGCTGTTTCTTTAGTCTACATCCCATGAGGTTAATTTTGTAATTCAATTATCAGATAATGTACACATAGTAAAAGCTATTTTTCTAATTACTTCAGTACTATAGGAATATGTGCTTTATTAATAATGATACAAGTATAAAATTTGAAATAGCCAAGTAATTTTAAGATAAGGGAAATTGTCTCTAAAGAAGAAAAATTGGACTGAAGTTCCCATAGTTATAGATAAAGCATAGAATGCTCACTACCTACTGTGGATTTTTGTTTAGATGTTTCTAAATAAGAATTTGCATTTTCCTTGGTTGTTGGTTGACAGTCTACTACATTTCCAACAAGGAAACATGAAACTGGAGTAACTAGAGGTATGGAAAACACCAAATGAACTAAAATTTACTGCATTGGTTTTCAATGGAATCAATTACTAGACATCTGAGAAAAATATTAATACTCATAGCATAAAACAAGTATGCAATAATGTATGATTAGATAGGAATAAAGCAGTATTATATTGAGAAGATATTTGCAAAGATCTGAGTTATATTGTTGTGAAGAATTAGAAAACTATGGGCCAAATAGTGAAAAAAATACATGGAGTTTGACACTGTGAAGCAGTAAATGAAACAATGAAAAACAGTGCTGTTGTGAAGCAGTAAATGAAACAATGAAAAACAGTGCTCCATAGTGGTTATTCTCCTATTCTAAGCCAGTAAAGCAACAGTTTCCAAAGTGTTTCAATCTGCATCAAAGTGTCTCTATTTTAGGCTTGCCACAGAGCCAAACTTTCCTCTCACTTGATATTAAATTCCCCCCAATAATACTACTTAGTCTTTTAACAATATTTGAGCATTATCTTGACATAACCAGAGTTAAAGTAGCCACAAGGGCTGTTGGAAGACTCTCCCAGTTCCATATTTCTATTAAGATATGGGGTGTTCATTTTGTGGTATGAAAGCAGGGTCCCAGGGACTTTGAAGTCTTGGTGATGGGGATGGTCTGGAGTAGGGGACAGCAAGCTATGGCCTGTAGACCAGCTGCTTGTTCTTGTAAATTAAGTTTCATTAGAACCCAGTCATGTCCATTGGTTTACTTATTGTCTATGGCTACTTTCTAGCTACAAAGGCAATACTGAGTAGTTGTGACAGAGACCACAGGGTATTGAAGCCTCAATTATTTACTATTTACTATTAAGCAAGTTTTAAGAAAAGATTCCCTAACCTATAATCTGGAGAAGTGCTTTCCAATAAACAGAACCCTTTGTGATGATGGAAATATTCTATATCTGTGCTATCTAATATGGTAGCCACTAGCCATATTTGGCTATTTGAAATGTGACAAGTAGGACCGAGGAATTAAATTTTTAATTTTGCTTCATTGTAATTAAGTAAAATTTAAGTTTGGCTAGTGACATTGTGTTAGTACAGATACAGAACATTTCCATCATCACTGAGTTGTCTGGGGAGTGCTTCCCTAGACCAGTCAGGGAACTATTTCTTAAAAGGCCACATACTAAATAATGTGACTCTGGAGCAACTGAAATGTGGCTAATGCCAATGAGAAACTAAAGTTTTAACTTTAAAAAAAAAATTTAATTAAAATTTAAATACCCATTCAGGGCTATAAGGGCTACTACAAAGGGTAAAGTAGGCCAGAGTGGTGGTTCTCAAAGTGTGGTACCCAGGTTAGCAGCATCAACGTCAAGTAGGAGCTTGTTAAGATTAAAGTTCTTGGTCCTCACACCAAATAATTTGCCGCAGTCTGCAAAGTCTGGTGTGTGCTTGGACAATCTAGTGAGTCACAAGAAAACATACCAACATTTCTATTTCTATTTAGTTTTCACCTAAAGGCAATGAATTAGGCTTTACTAACATCATTGTGCTCTCAATTAGTCCATATGTCAAATTGTCATAATGCTGATAGGTTGACTATGGCCTCATTTGCTTTTAATTTTTAATTCTAGTTTGAAAATTATCATACAGAAATATAACTTTTTTCCTTTTGGCCTATAAATCCCTAAATTTTAATACATGTATAGATTCATACAATCACCACCATAATTAAGATATAAAACAATTTCATCACCATAAAAACTCCCTCAGACTATATCTTTGTAGCTCCTCCTACAGCCATAATCCTGGCAACCATTCTCTATCTTTATAGATTTGTGTTTTCAAGAATTTCATGAAAATGGAGTCATACAAATGTGACCTTTGGAGACTGGCTTCTTTCAATCAGTGTGATTTCTATGAAATTTGTTCATGTTGTGTCTATCAATAGTTTTTTTTCCTGTTTATTGCTGAGTAGTATTCCATTGTGTGACTATGCCAGTTTATCCATGTACCCAATGAAATCCCTTTGTATTGTTTCCAGTTTTGGAAATTATTAAAAAAAAAATCTGTGTAAACATTTGTGTACCGGTTAAGTGAACATAGTCTTCATTTATTTAAGGTAGATTTTCAAGAGTAGAATCACTGGATCATGTGGTAAGTGTATATTTAACTTTATAAGAAACCATCAAAATGTTCTTGAGAATAACTCTATCATTTTGCATTTCCCCAGAAATACATGAGAGTTTTAGTTGCTCCACATTCTTGCCAGTAGTTGGTATTAGTATTTTTTATTTTAGTCATTCTAATAGGTATGTAGTGGTATCTCATTGTGATTTTATTTTGCATTTTCCTAGTGGCTAATGACATTGAATGTCTTTTCCTGTGCTTATTTGTTATTATTGTATCTTTTTTGGTGAATTATCTGTTCTTCTCTTGGTCTTTTTAAAATTGAGTCTGTATTTTCTTATTGTTGGGTTTTGAAAATTCTTTATATATTCTGGATCCAAGCTCTTTGTTGGGTATGTGATTTGAAAATATTTTCTTCACATCTCTTAACCTCATTTGCTTTTAGTGATGTGATATACTGAATTTCATTACTGTGAAACCACATTAATTTACTTAATTCATCACATTATCCAGTTTAGGTAATGGACAAAATAGACAAGTGCCATTATTAATAAGATGCCTATAAAGGAAACTAGCTATAAAATTACTAACAAGGCAGGTACAAGGAAACAAGAAAATAGCACAATTGACACTTGTGTCCCTCATAGAAGCTCTTTAGCATACAAATTATGAGAAATTTGCTGTCAATGGTAAGTGATCTGGTATATACATTTGTAAATGTGCCATTTTTTAACAAGAGTGAGAAAGCAATTTTTTTGAGATATTTATGCAATGGAGAAAGCTTTTAAAAATTCATACTAGGAAAATTTAGGGTGATTTTGTTGCTAAAAATAATCCAAAATGTCATCTGTTTAAAGTCTCACATCTAAACACCTAAAAACTTTGTAAAAAAGGATTCCCAAACTTGTTTTAATGTATAACAGTGAAGGAATTTCAACTGTGCCTATTTTTTTTTTTTTACCAGTATAAAATTACCTTCAATTTATTTCCTCAAACAACTAAATGACGTTAAGGACAATACAAATTTCTAGGTACATTTCAACAACATTCTTTTCAAAATTATGAGTGGGATTGAAAAATTATTAGTGTGATTTTATAAGTGCAGACAATGATGGACTTCTTCCATATAAATGCCCTTATCTTTGAGAGATGTCTTTTCCAGCTATGGCAGCCACAAAAATTAAGAATCTAAATAAATTGAAGTTATGACCATACTTTTGAATTAGTATACTTGTGAGTGTTAAACCAAGGTTTTTAAAAAGAATGAAGCATTTTCAACATTGTTTTTCCAAAAAATACATTATCACTGATAGTATATTTTCTGAAAGCAAAATCTTTTGTACATCAATAAGGAAAAAGAAAATTATTTCAAGAACATGTATTTCTTGCTTAATCCATTCTGTTAAAATATCTATTTGTATATACAAATAGATATAGACATGTACACACATATATGTGTGTATATCCTCAGAAAAGAAGTGTTTGAAAGATGCATGGTAATCCTGCAACTGTCAGACATAAGACAACTTCTAGTAACATCAGGGGAAGTTTGTCTACACTCAGGCTGCAGTATTTTCAGCAAGCATGATTGGACAGTGGGCTTGTGCCCTATCTTTTGGTAGAGTGAAAAATTTGTGTCAATGAAGCTAAATCCTTAGAGCCATCAACTTGCCTGGATTTTGCAAGTTGATTGCAAGCAGGCATTTAAAATGTGAATTTGAAATCAGATGTCTCCATTATTTCCAGCTAATGTGGCACCATAGATAGCTGTGTCCTGAGTTTTAAGTTTTGGGGTAAAAAATAGCTCCACTAGCTTGGACCATCTCCACTGGGGACTCTGTTACGGAAGCTTAATGTTGTGTGTTCCCACTCTTTTCTCTTCATGTCCCTGTCTTCTGCACAATCATGCCCTCTTCCTAAGTAACTCAAGAATAAGGTCTTAGAATACTTAAATCACAAACTTACAAAAAGAAATAAAACTAACATTTTCCCAGTCAAAAAAAAAAAAAAAAAAACTCCAAACAAATAAACAAACACACACACAATTATATATATATCTTTTGGTAGAGTGCATCAGAATCCACGGGTTAGGCGCTCAGTGTCACAAGGCTACCCCCATTTGGATGCCAGTCACAAGTCCAAGCTGTCACTTGGGCTTCTACCAATCAAATATAGATCAGAGGTTCCCATAACTTCCTCCTCAGATTTGATTAATTTGCTATATATATTAGTGTTGTGATATTGTGATTTATATTAAGAAATATATATTTGGTCTTCATACAGTTCCTGACAGAGCTCCCCAAATGCTCAGAATTTCCTAAATTAGAAGAAAGTAAAGGTTATCTTTTGCTATGTTATTGAGGTGTCTTTTTGGAATGCCCTTAGGTCACCTAAGGATTTGGCCTGGGCACCTAAGGATTTGGCCTGGTCACCAGAAGAGCCTGTCAGGTGATTATAGGATTGGAATTTTCAGTCCCACCCTTTGACCTCTGAAGAAGGGAAAGGGCTGTGGAGATTGAGTTCAATCTCCAGTGGCCAATAATGGAATTTATTATGCATATGCAATGAAGCTTCCATAAAAATCCAAAAGGACAGGGTTCAGAGAACTTTTGGGATGGTGGACCAGTGGAGATTTTGGGATAGTGCTGCCTCTGGAGAATGCATGGGAGCTCTGAGTCCCTTCCTCATACCTTGCCCTACGCATCTCTTCCATGTAACTGTTCTTGAGTTATATCCTTTTATAATAAACCAGTAATCCAGTAAGTAAATATTTATCTGAGTTCTGTGAACCACTCTAGCAAATTAATCAAATCTGAGGAGGAAGTTATGGGAACCTCTGATCTATATTTGATTGGTAGAAGCCCAAGTGACAGCTTGGATTTGTGATTGGCATCCAAATGGGGGTAGCCTTGTGACACCGAGCCCCTAACCCATGGATTCTGATTCTATCTCTAGGTTGCTTGGTGGTTAGGAAAGAAACCACACATAAGAATTGGAATTGGGGACAGAATTATAAGTGTATAGCATATATTAGTTTAGAAAGATTTTATTGTTGATAGGAGTGGGTGATCACTCCGTCAACAAATTTTAGGATCCCTAGGCAAGAGCATGCCAAAATTCTTAGGAAGAGTGGGTCTTCATGAGGATTCTGTTTGAATATCCTGGAGAGTTAAGGACATAAGAGAGAGAGAAGGCATGGGGCACAGACAAATGTTATGGAGTCTAGACATTTCCTGGGTATCTACTCTGAGGCCTTCTATTAGACCAGAAGAAGTGAGGCTGAGGGTAAAGACAAAAGGAAGGAATTGCAAAGTTGGACATAACTATGAGCCTGCTTTCAACAGACACAATTCTAACAAGAGGGTCAAAGATACACGACTTAAAACATCACTTACTCTGTAATTTTGCCAAGAGCTTGTTCTCTGGCTGGGCTTTCAGTATTCTCTAAAAGACTGTACCTTAGTAAGAGTGACCTGTATTGTTCTGGGTGCAGTCAGCAGTCTAAAAATGCCTGTTGAGTCAATACACCTGTAAGTGCCATGGCCACCAGACCAGATGGGCTCCAAGGTCAGAGCCAGGACATTTTCCGTCTGTAAGGAGCAGCAGGATGCTGTAAAACTGAATTTAATCACAGCAACAGAAACATCTGTGTGATTCTAATTTTAATTAAATATACAAATACTTCAAAAGTTTTGAAGTCATATAGAGAATCATAGGTGAAACATATGAGTTGAGAAAATGATACCCTTAAATTTAAAAAAGCACTAATTTTCCTAACTTAAAGAGCTCTATTTCTTGAAAATAGGATGTAAAACATACCTTGTCCCACATGGTTCTGGTTAGGCCTCAGTATCACTTATATATACAGTTTTTTTAAAAAGAAACAATCAAAATAGCCAGCCAAAAACCGGATAGCTAAACATCTATAGGAAGAAGTAAAATTGATAAATATTCAGTGTGGAGTAAAGAATGGAAGACTGGAGATTGGCCTAAAAATACTAGAGGAACATCGACAACTGGACATGGATTAATCACTCTTATTAATTTTGTTTTGTTTTGTTTTTTGGAGAGGGAGTTTTATTTATTTTAATGGAGGTGTTACCCCAAAAGAGGAAGTGAAAAGACCCAATTCTCGTCATACCTGAAAGATAAGAATTCAGACAGGAGATGAAGCGTTGTGTAGCGAAAGATTTTAAAGGATTTATTAGCAAAGGAAATGTACACCTCCAAGGCCGGGAGGCGGGCTGATCCAAGGGCGGGCAGCAGCGCAGGTCTTTGTTCCCCTGCTTATGCCTTCCCTTAGAGGTGGTCTCTTGAGTGATTGATGGCTCTTGCCCCTGGAGTGCTTAGTCATGCTTGTCTCCTTTCGCTCATGTATCCTTACCCATGATGCACACAGAAATACCCAAGATAGCAGGGAGCCTAAACTGCAATACTAATTATATTACAATAAGCATTAGGTCATGTTTGAGTAGGTCCTTGTCCCTAATGTGCAGTTGTGGCTGTCAGGTTCTAACCGGTTTCTTGCTGGCACTCATTTAGAAGAAGTAAAGTCCCTTTTTGCTGAAGGCAGGCATATCGCCATCTTCCAGACCATCCTGCCTCTCCTCCACATTATCTGCCAGTGCCCCCACTTATCTAACTACCTAATAGAGGTACTGGTGTTGAACCCAGGACCTCATGCACGCTCACCATGAACTCTACCACTGAGCTATACCCTCCCCTTCACTCTCATTAATTAATAAGGAGTAGTTTTAATTGCAAAGCAAGCTATCTTTATAAGTTATTATTTAAAGCAAAGTAAATGTTAATTAGGAAAAAAAGAAATCTAGTAAGCTGTAAGGAAAAATGGTGGGATGACTTTTTGAGAATATATTCAGAAAATGAGAATCTAATTTTTCAAACCCTGCCATCGTGTACAGGGCTAGAATATCTACACCTGTGGAATATTTTGCCCACACCACTGGAAGTATTTTCTTATCTCATGTGATTGCCAACCTAACTTTTTTATCAAACTTTTTAATTTGCTGGGAAAGACGAAAGAGTCAGTTGAAAATAGAGACAGCATTTATGCTTGACTCGACCTATTAAATTAATAAGTATGTACTTAAGAGTGTTCGGAGATGGTAATGTTAGAAACGAAAGAGTCAATCATTCATTTCCTTTACTTTTTTTCTTATAGGGTGACTATTTACAAAAGTTCCTAAAATCTATTTTATATATCTATTTGAGAGGTGTTTTTCCACATCTTGTAGTTCAAAATTTAATTGGCAAACCCATCTTATGGATGGGAAAAGAGACAGAATATCATGTTTAAGATTAAAGAGAAAGAGGGAAAGACAGACAGAGAGAAGCCATGAGAAAAACAGGATAAAATATAAACCTGTTGGTCCTTATCTCTTTCCGCAGGTCTTTGATTTATCAGGACTGTGCCTTATAAAGTTATGCTCAATCAGGGAAGCATTACATTTCCCAAATATATTCAGAATCAACACCCCCCTACCCCGTCTTCTTTCCTGTTTTCTTCCCAGCCCCATCTCCCACCTCCTGTCCTCTGTGAACGACATGCCCCTGTTCACGTGTTGGCGAATGAGGTCTCTCAGAGTGTTTGTCACTGTCATGTTTTGATTGTTTGTCTACAGCACCCACACTTTGTTCCATCTTTGGCACAGAGACATTGAAATGAAATGGTGTGTCAGAAAATCCAGGTTGCCTTTCTAACAAAGAGCATGTTGCCTCTTTAGGGAACAATGAAACACGATGAATAGCTATTCAGTTTTTTGTCGTACTTCCAACACTGGATAAAGCAAAAATCTGGCCCAACATTGAAAGTGGCCATCTCTTTTGTAGCCAGTACTGGAATGGTTAATTACTTTGCGGTTCTCCAAGAAGCAACAATGAGCCAGCTCCTGCCACTGCATCCCAACCAAAAACAAAACTGACAGATCGCACTCCGCTGCTGAAACAGATGGTTGCTTACAGGGCTGACAAAGCGAACGTAAACTGTAGAGGCTTTCTTCTCTGCCGCAGCCCCAAAGAGGCAAAGAGGTGAAAAGAACACCTTCCCTTTGGAAGGACACACGCCCCCACCCCCAACAAAAGCTAAACTCTAGCATGCTGTCACCTCATAAACTATTGCAAAATCTTTAGCCATGTAAGATGGCATTCAAGAGAAATTGAAATGTGGCCCTGTGCTTTTCCACAAACATGAAGAATAATGGACTTTTGAAATATCGAGTGAACAGGGAAAGGGGGAAAATGCTTCCATCTAAACCTACCTCTGACTTATGGCTGATAGTTTTTCAAACCATTCATTTTTTTGGAACCCAGAGAGGCAGATAATGTATTGGTATATTGAAAAACCAAAGGAAAGATATTTTACAAATTTGAAAAGCAGTTCTCTTAATGAAGATTAAAAATCCAGAAAAGTGTCCTTTGGCTCAGTGGTGGTTAAACACACACTATGGTCACTGACAGTGTGACTTTTCAAGATACTAATATGTTGAAATGCGGGGACAAGTTCAGGGCTATCCCAATAGTGATCAGGATGAGGGCAGGAATGAGATGAAGAAAGGGGAATGTGAACGAAAAGTCAAGGAAACCAACTTTGCTTCAACTGCTGTTCTACTTTGGGATATACTTCAGAGTAGCTCTAGCATGTCCGTGGCTTCAGATATTTAAACACTCAGTCATACCAAGTTGTAGCTAGAACCTGGTAATGATCACAGAAGTGCTGACCTGCCTGGAGACTTGCTTTCAGAACCCAGCAAAGCTTCCATTGTGTTCTAGCTCCTCTGTGACCCGGAAGAGCCTGCCCTATCAGCTCAGGGGTGGGAATGTACCACAAAGAGGAATCGCGTGCTCTTTAAAAATGCTCAAGGCCTGGAGTAGAAGACAACCTTCAAACTTGGTCTCCTTAACATTTGTTCTACTTGACTGATCAGGATAATTGAATTGTCTCCAGCTTGTATCATTTTTGTGAAGTCAGCTACATGTCCTGTTTTGCATTTGAGTCCCTTTTCCTCATCAATTTCCTATTTTATTTTACAGACTTTCTCTTCCCCTTTCTACTAAATTTAATACTTCCTCTTTCTAATCCACTGTATAATCCAATTCTTCTTTTCATACCTTTGCTATTTCTTTCAGTGCCTGCCCCACCTTTACACTTTCCCATTTGGTCTTCTTCATCTGCTGGGGGATCCTATTAAGTCACTGGGCTCAGTGGCCACCTACTTCGCGTGTTAATGACCCCTCAGGCTGCACCCCCTTCCTGACTCTGCCCTGTTGCACATTTCTACCTTTCTCTTGCTTCTCAGACGCGACCACCTGTGCACCAAATGAGGTCAATATGCTCCAGACGTATGGGGGCTGGTGCTTCATGAAACAGTTTATTGTGATATTTTTTCCAGTCTCTTTCTTACCAGTTTTCTGTTCAGATGGTCAGTAAGTCTTTTTATTCCAACATCTCACTTGGAATTTGGGAGAACATTTCACTTCTGCTTCTCCTTGTTTACACTGCCCCTGACAGTCTTTGTGTTTTGTTTTGTTTCTCAAAACAGCTTTCCACCGACCAGCTTCACAATCCACCTCTTCCTCTCTAATGTTCCCTCATGAGCCAGTATATTTACAACATCCTTTTCATAATATCCTCTCTGACCTAATTTGCATTGCTTCTGGTGTTTAACCCTGCAGAAGTGCCTTCTCATGGCATTGTTTTGGGAGAACCCAGCAGAAGATTGGACACATTTTCTCCTCCTTGCTGTCAAAAGCTGAAAAAAGTAGGCAAATGGAAAATTGTGAAATGTGATTTACTCTCCTCTTAAATGTCCTGGTTTTACCCCGTTTAACATCATCTCTGTGTGCAAGTCCCTTTTGTGTTCACTCAGTTCTCTTGTCCTCTGGGTTTTCCCACAGGCTCTTTTTGTCCTTTCCAGTGAAATGTTCATAGCTGAAACATGTCTCCTCCTGTGTAACTGTGTATATCCTTTTTGTCTTATTCATGTTCCTGCCAGGAAAATCAAGCCCTGTATGTTTGAAATGTAAACATTGCTTCTTGGTGTTCCAAATCATCAATTATCGTGCCTCTAGTTATACATAAAATTTTGATTCCTCAGTTTGGATTTTTTAACTTGAATGTTTTAAATGAACTGATGTCTATTTCTGGTGAATGGCATAGCTGTCATTCTGTTTGGATACTCTGCCCTTAAGGGACTGACCTGCAGAGTCTTATTTTTCTGGGATCTGATGATTCATCACCTTTACTGTGGTTTATACCAAAAAGTGAGTATGTCAGGGGGTGGAGTAGAATTCCATTCACTGCCAGGCTTCAGGGTATCTGTTTTCATGATGGATAAAAGTTCTCAGCAAATAGCTTCTGTTATCCTCAGCTCTTCAAAAAAACATCCTTACAAATATTTACTCCAATTCTCTAGTGGGCATCTCCTGCAAAGCCAGGCTTTACTTTAAAGAAAAAGCTGAAAGCTGTTCTTTGAAAATGTGCTTATGAAATTGCTTCTCCCAATATTCTATGATGTGTCAACATCCATACTTGGAAATTCTGTCCCTACTTTATGGATGGGAAAAGTAAAGAAGACTGATCTGTGTTCCATTGTGACAGGATGTGGCTCTCTACTAGGGTGGCTTATAAATAAAAAAACTATATTTTGTTCGTGTGAATGTATGTCCATGACCTAATATATTAACCACAGGGTGACACATTTTTTTACTTAACCCATTTGTCTAGGGGGGGTACCTTGCTCCAAAAAAAGAGCACGAAGCTTGGACTATTAGATTTGAAGGGAAGGTGGTGGCGATGCTGGGGTGGGGAACTCATGGTCATCCTGAGTGGTCATGGTGGGCTCTGCTCATGACCACTTTCAACTCCTGGCAGTATTACAACTGGAACTCAGGGTTGTCGCTTCCTTACACTGCTCTGTTTTGAAAACATAACTGTTAAGTTAGTTATTCTCCTGTCTTGGGATACAGTGGTACAAGAATTGCTTTGAAGTGCTGAGTTGTCTTCTTGCCATTTAAAGCTCATTTGAAAATTGATAATAAGCAATTGCTATCTTTAAATTGTAAGTCTTACAGTTAATCTTTCTTTTTCTGCCTTGATATGTAACAATTATCCCAATAACATGAGGAAATAGTTTTACCTGTGGGAATTCTTGAAGCAAATGTTCCTGAATTTTTTTCTTTATTCTCACATACAGTCATACAGACACATATACGTACAATCACACAGACACACCTAGATACACACAAATACCTATATATTTTCCCCACTGTCATAAGTGTAGAAAGTGAACTTTAAGGGAATCCTCATAGTCTATATGCCTGAGTATTATATTCATTAAGTATTTGGATGTTGGGAGTAGATTGAATTTGCATCCTGGCTCTGTGATGGCTAATTTTATATATTAATTTGGCTAGGCCATGGTACCCAGTTTTGTTCAAACGTCAGTCTAGATGTTGATGTGAATGTATTTTTTAAAATGTCATTAACATTTAAATTTTTTAATTAAGTATAGTTGATTTACAACACTGTGTTAGTTTTTGGTGTGTAGCATAGTGATTCAGTTAAACATATATATATTTTTCATATTTTTTCCTTATAGATTATTACAAGCTGTTGAATATAGTTCCCTATGCTATACAGTAGGACCTTGTTGTTTATTTATTTTATATATAGTGATTTGTATCTGTGAATCCCAAACTCCTAATTTATCACTCCCTCTCTCCCCTCTTTGGTAGCCGTAAGTTTGTTTTTTATGTCTGTGTATCTGTTTTGCAAATAAGTTCTTTTTTTTTTTTTTTTTTTTTAAGATTTTACATGTAAGTGGTATCATGATATTTTTCTTTCTCTGTCTGACTTACTTCACTTAACATGATAATCTCTAGGTCAATCAATGTTGTAAACAGTTATTTCATTCTTTTTATGGCTGAGTAGTATTTCATTGTAAATATATATCCCACAGCTTCCTTATCCAGTCATCTGTTGATGGACATTTAGGTTGGTTTCATATCTTGGCTATTGTAAATAGTGCTGATATGAACATTGGGCTGCATGTATTTTTTTTAAATTATAGTTTCCTCTGAATACATGCTCAGGAGTGGGATTGCTGGATCATAGGGTAAGTGTATTTTTAGTTTTTTAAGGCCTCTCTGTATTGTTTTCCATTGTGACTGTACCAAATTAAATTCCCACCAACAGTTGGGAGGGTTCCTTTTTCTCCACACTCTCTCCAGCATTTATAGATGTGATTAATATTTAAATCATTAGACTTCAAGTAAAGCTGGTTACCTTCCAAAAGGTGACTAGACATTATCCAATCAGTTGAAAGCCTTAAAAGAAAAGACTGACATCCCTCAAGAAGAGGGAATTCTGCCAGGAGACTCCCTTTAGACTCAAATGACAGTATCAACTCTTTCCTGGGTCTCTAGTCTGCCCTTCAGATTCAGACTTGCCTGCCCCCACAAATATGTCATCTGATTTCTTAAAATAAATCTCTTATAGTACATGCACATCCTGTTGGTTCTGCTGCTCTGGAGAGTGTTTTCTAATACAGGCACCATCATTTAATAGCTAGGTGACTTTCAGCAAGTTATTCAACCTTCAGTCCCTCAATGTCTTCATTTCAAAATGGATGTCATAATAGAATCTACATCACTGGGATGTCATGGGGATTAAGTGACTCAATGTAAATGAGTCTCAGAACAGTGCCTGACACATGGTTAATCACCAAGTCCTAGATATAACTGGTGTTATTATCATGTATAACATATATAATTAGATACATTATTACTTTTAGCCATAGGTAGCAAGATGCTATGGCCTATGAGAGGTTTGAGGAGTGGAATCTGTTAATTCAGCAACAAGCTTTATTGAGCACTTACTCTGTGCCAGGCTCTGTGCTGGAGACTAGAAGTCACGGTGGTGAACAAAACAGACAAGTTCCTGGTCACGGGGAGCTCACAGTGTGGTAAGGAAGATAAACCAACCTAAAAATAAATGTGTCATTAGATGCTGCACTACATAATGTGCAACAAAACCCATGAGTTTTGTGGGAGAATAATCTAGAGGTTCCATATTAAAGGTGGGGTGGGAACTTAAGCCAGGCATCACTGAGACTTTGAGTCTGAGGCCAGAAGGCTGAATGCGATGAGCTGGAGGGAGAGTGGAGAGGAGCTGTGCCAGCAGAAGAACTCTGGGTGTCTGGACCAAACAGGAAGGAGTTTAGACACTTGAGGGGGGAAGGGAAGAGGGATTTGGGGCAGAGAAGTGGCTGCAGTTGGATGTACTTCAGCTTCAGCTTGTAAAAACCCTAAATCAGTTAAGCATACAGTAAACATGTATACCTCATCCCATCCTGTAATGTATTCTTCTGAAATCTATTCTTGCTCTTGTTCTGAAATCTATTATTACCCTTTCTTGTTTTCCTTAATAATTATACCTATCTTTTTTCTTGTTCCTTTTTATCAAATTATGGCTTTTACTTCATATGAGATATTATCTCTCTATCCATCTTTCTTTCTTAATAATTTTCTACATATTGAAAACCCCTTTCATCAGTGTGAAGCCTGAGAGTTCATATTCCCAGGTAACTGGGGACCCAGTCCCTTTGATCCTATCATTCCTTGGGAGGGATGTCCTTGGAGAATGTTCTCAATGCATGTATCCCTAAGTCACTCTTATATGTGTATATATATATATATATGAGAGAGAGAGATAGAATTTGAGCTTGAGACAAAACCTAAGAAAGATTTTTTGGGGTCTTTATTTTTATTTTTGTAGGCAGTACAGTGTTAAACAGCTTTTAAATTAGTCCTGCTGGGTAAGGTTGCTGCTAATGGATTTTGCTTTGGGGGGAAATTGGCATCCGTATCTCCCACCCTGATTACTAATTATTATTGCTTTTGTCTTTCAAATTCAGTTTTGAGATCATAGAGGAAAATTTATCCACAACCGGATGACTCTAGGATAATTTTGAGGACTCTTTTTCCCAGATTCCATTTTCTCATGATTTCTGTTTGTAGTGAGTTTATAGTTATGAATGGAAATGTTTGGTTACATCTGATGCACGGCTCGTTAAGGAGTGTGGAACATGTTGGTGTTCATCTTCCTGCCTTGTTCGCAGAGCACCTCTTTTGTGATTCATGTGTGAACGGGAAGCTGTTTCTCTTCAGTCTTTCCTTTAAATCTCGTCTCATATGCCTCACAATTAGAGTCAGTTGAGGAGGTGAACTAGATGGAGACCACTGAGTGATTTTACATGCTGCGGGCTGCCAGCACATTGTGACTCCCTTGGGATTCCCGGAGCCCATTACCAACCCAGTGAATCACTCACTCTGTTTGCTTTTCCACAGAAAAGAAATGTGCAGCTGCTTACTTCTGCCATGGACTTTGGAATTTTGTTCCCTTTTCCATCTGCCTTTTGTGTAAAGAAATTCTGCCTGAATAATTAACTTGTCTGTCCCCTTTCCTTGTTCCCAACATCATCATTCTTCAACCTTCTGTTTCCAATTAGGTCTTATCTCAAATGGCTTATTGGCATCAATCTATTCTCAGCATCACCAAAGCGCACAGAACTACCCTGAAACACAGAGGAACCTAGATAAGGCTGAGACTTTACCAGTCAGTCCAATGGAGTCTCGGCATTTCACACGAGTGCCTTCCTTTTCTCAGGAAACCACAGATAGGAGATGGTGTGGACACATGTCACTGATATAGCACATTTTGGAGCAAAATGACATGCATGAGCATTGCAGGGACTGTGTAAGGCCTGTGAAAATAGCCATTGTTGGACATCTGGTGTCGAAAAGAGCTATTTCGAAACAAGCTCCCAGTGTTAAATCACGGTGTAGACAGCTTCCGAGCAGCTGTCCACTGCTGGACAGCGTGCCCTGAGACCTGTTTGTCAACCGTTGCACTTTAAGCCTTGCTAGTTACTTTGATCTGCAAACCTTTGTGCCACTGGAACTTGGGTAAAGTTGGGCCAACAGAACCCTGCTGCCGTTATTAGTCAGCTAGGCATGAAGACAGTGGTAATATGATCAGGCAAGGAAAATAACACTTGTGAGGGGTCTAGCGAGCTGGGTTGGCTGCAGGATGGTGTGAACAAGTTCAAGGACGTGTTTGATAACCGTGTAGTTGCCTATGTTTCGAAAAAGGGGCTCTAAAGAATATCTGTTCATTGTTGTTTTGTTTTTTTTTTTTTCCTGTGGAAACTGATATCCAGGAGTATTGCCTGGTTTTTCCAGTCATAGTAATTAATGGTAGAACTGCAATCCCAATTTTTTCCTTTTAACTCTTAGTAAAGTGCTCATTTTAACAAATCACACTGCCAAGACCATGTCTGGGAGAAATAGTTTAAAGCATAGGTCAAAGCCAGACTTTACATTTTATGAGGGTCTGGATTTGCCATTCCCAGTCATTGCTTTGCCCCAGGATCAAGTCCAATGCTTAGCACATAGGAGATAGATATATATATATTTATTTGGTAGGAATGGAGAAATGAATCTAATTACAGCAAGGAACTAGCATGTGTTGAGTGCCTCCTATGGGCCAGACACTTTTCACATGGTATTTCCTTTGACCCTCATCTTGATAAGGGTCCCCGGGACATTTCCATCTTCCTAGGGTCTAGACTCTTGGAAGGAGCAGCCATTTTATACGGAGATTTTATCTGGCCACAGAACCAGCCCTTAAGGAAGTTAAAAGCTTTAGGCCTTAGATATAAAACTGTCTGAGGCATTTGACTCTGACTCAGATTTGGGAATCACTGAAAATTTGAGATTGGATTTTAGCTCTCATTTTTGAAGAAGTGCTTGGCTGGGGTTGCCTGCCCCTGTCCTCCTGGCCACGCTTGACCAACTCCACCTTTTAACACTTCCTCTAAACACTCTAGATGTGATCAGGCTGCCCCACACGTCCCCTTTCTCCCCTTCCAGCCCCATCTCTTCTTGCCTCAAAAGAACCAGACTCTACATCGTCCTGTTGGATCTATAAGACTGGGGGTTACTTGTAGCCTTTCTCTGGGATAGTCTGAGGCCATGGACATGAATTTGGCCTGACATTCTACTCATATCCTTCCTAGGATCTCCTGATAGAAGTCCTGTTACTTTCTGACTTGTGAGAAAAGAACAGGGTTTCTAAGGGTAAGTGGCTGTCAAGATGACACTTCGGTCCTTCTTTGTTGTTCGTGTGTCCCATACCTGCCTGGAGTGGTGAAGATGTATAACCCTGAACCTGCCGAGCTAACTGGAATTCCTTCCCTCTCCTTATCTTCTCAGTGTTGGAGGAAAAAGATGGCATTAAAACTTGCTTGAGTTTTCATTTACACTCTGAGTGTCAGCTTCTATATAGTGGGACGTTCATGTAGAAGGGAATAAAAAGTTACTTTACTTCCTCTAGAATAGAAAAGTTAACTTTAAACAATGCGATAGTTATTATCAACCCTAGTTACACATGAAGAAACCAAGACTTAAAGAGGTCTCTGTGTGTGTGTGTGTGTGTGTGTGTGCTTGTGTGTGTGTATGTGTCTGTATTTTCAAGCTTCCTCAACTAGTGAATAGGAGAAACCTGAATTAAAATACAGGTTGGTCTAGTTGGGAAACCTACATTCTTTCTGCTGTACCATATTGCTTTTCAGTGAGAGAAAATAGCAGATATGAGAGTCAATACCATCCCCTTCTTGTAGATAATAAACAAGACAAAAGGAAAGTAATAATTGATTTGCAGAATTATAGTCCTTTTCATTTATACGATTGTCTGATAGAAAGAGAGAGATTAAGGCATTGTCCATTCATATTTTTATATAGGTAGGTATACACACACTCAAAGTCAGCAAAATTTCAAGATACACTCATGCAAAGTGCTATTGTCCTAGGATACTCTCAGCTTTTTGAGCCGCTCTTTTACATTTTGAGACTCTGCCTGCAACGGTAGAAAGTGTCAAGTGGGGGGGTCTATGAAGGGACCATTGTGAGCTTAGGGCCATAGATAAATCAATGGGTTTCACCTATTGCAGCAGCTCCTGGATTAATTGTTTTACATTTTAGTTTAAGTAAATATTTTACTTTAAATAAAAATTTAACTCCATAAAAACTATCATGAAAGCATTAGCAAAGGTTTTCTTCTGGAAATCGCTCTAGACAGTCTTTGTGAAATCTCTTTATCCAAAGCATCTGAAATTAAAAAAAAAAAAAAAGCCAATAAAGAAACCCTGTAGGTCCCATAAGGTTATGAACAGAATAAAGCTCATGATTATTATGGTTCACATATGTAGCCCACGTGAGGTGTTTTCAACCTAAGCTTCTTACTTCCCTCCTTTACTTATGCATGTATTTATCTGTATATAGGTTTTTTTAAAATTTATTTTTAGCATTTAGAGACCACAAATCCTTTAGCAAACAGTGTATGGAATGAACTGGAGCCTCTGCTTCTGTGAAAAGGAGACTCAGTTCGGAAGTTGGGATTATAATACTCAAGATGCCTACTAGCCGGGGCCGACTGATTGGCTGGCTGACTGAGTGACTACGAATCCTATGTGCGCTGTTTTTAGGCACGGTGCATTCACCACACGACCTGTCATTCTCCAGACAATCCGGAAGGGAGGGATTACCATCACCATTTTACAGATGAAAAAACTGAAGTTAACAAAAGTTAAGCCACTTGCCCAAGCTCACTTACCTAATATTTGTCAGAACTGAGATTAAAACCCGAGTCTAAACACAAAGCTCTTGCCATATCTGGTTACATTTATTATTATTATTACTAGTTTCAAATCTTAAGCAAATAGCTTCTTTTAGAAGTGAAAAGCCACAAAGTCACCTTTATAGGTTGCCTATCTAACACTCATCTTTCTTCTAGGCAAATTATAGAGCTTTGAAATACAATTTTGATATCTAAAATTCCACGAAGCCAGATAACCAAACCAATAAAGCAAGAGTTTCAGTGTCCACACAAGCTACGTGTATATCAGTGTACACTGTTTATGGGGCAGAACCTTGATGCTTCTACTGAGCACTGATTCAAAACACAGAGCTATCTGGACAAACATAAGACAAAGAAAGACACAAATAAATAGATGCTATCTAGAGACCATATCATGTGCATGTGGTTTGGTTATTTAAGATGGTAAATATACAATAATTTATTCAGTTCTCAGAATGATATACCATCTTTGTTATCTATGTGTCTGGTAACTTAGTATATCTAAACAATCTGCAATATAACTTCCACCAAAAACTGGGAAAAGCACTGATACTCAAACAAGATATTCTAAGAAAATATTAATTATCCAGTTTTCTATATAGTTTAAACATCAATTTGCATTAAGCCGTGTTGCAAAAACATACATATCTGTGCCTTTTCTTCCTGCCAACTTCTCCTTTTTCTCTGCATTCCCCACCTTCACCTCCCACACTGCTTTTATAGAACTACAACTTTCAACATGCACTTGGCTTCAGTGTCAGAGCACTATAAGGAATAGCCATGTGGAACATCTCTATATTGCTTGTAAAATTGCTATGGGGGACATTATGGAGCTCACTGCCTGTTATATAAAGATCGTTTTGACAAATTCATCTTCGAACTCGGGGATAGGAAAGTTTGCCTCTGTTGATGAACTGGTGTGCTTTCTTTTCCTAGAAAATGATAGCCCTGTAATCCATCATGTTGTCTCCTTGCTTAGGCTTTTAGGAAACTATGCACTAAGACTTGGCCCAATGACAGCCCTGTTCTTCAGGTAGGATTTCCTGCCTGCATTCTTCCTCTGGTTTTCCCTTTTAACATTTATTTTTGGTCATTATTTTTTGTAACAGTTTTTGATCTTTATGCACTTTAAAAATAAATTATTGTTTATTCTGTTTGGGATTAGGTTAAGGTGTAAATGAGTTTTAAAATTATATGTGTTTGCAGGTGTGTATGTTGATGTGTGTCTTCATGTGTGTGTATTATATTGTGGGTGTGTGTGTGTGAGAAAGAGAGAGAGACATGAGAGAGAAAAAGAACAATACATTTCTCCAGGATTCACAAATTATATTTTATTGCTTATCCCCAAGTAATCAAAATAAAATTATTCAGATTCCAGGGTAAGCATGACATTGTGCTAGATATATACAGAAGAAAATATAAGGAAAATCAGAATTTTGGAGATGGAGAGCCATGAGAATACATGTACATGTAAAATTGTACAAATTCTGCTTAAAGAAATTCAAGTTTTTCATAACATAAGAAAGTGATTGGAGAGGTCAGCTGTCTATTACTCTAATGGGTAGATCACATTTTTCTGAATGCACCTTAAATTAAAGTTAGTAAAACAAGATTTATTTATTTTTATTCCTCCTGATTTCAAAAAATATTTAAGCAGTTACATTAATATGAACTAAATATCTAATTACATGTAATTAGATTATAGTAAACTTCATGCCAACATGGGTACGGCTCAGAGTTTAATGGATCCTTAATCTATTGGTGTTATTATTTCTAAGAAGTTCAGCACTGTGGCTTTTATTTAAGAATGGAAGTCACCTTGACTAATTTAATGTAAACATTCACTTATAGATGTTTACTACTGGAAGTTTGTACCTTCTGGCCACTTTCACTCAGTTATAAAGTAAGTCAGTCATGGGGATGTAATGGACAGCATGGTGACTATAGTTAATGATACTATATTGTGTATTTGAAAGTTACTAAGAGAGTAGATATTAAAAGTTCTCATCACAAGAAAAAAATTGTAACTATTTATGGTGCTGGGAATTAACTAGACTTATTGTGGTGATCATTTCACAATATACACAAATATGAAATTGTTATGTTGTACACTTGAAACTAATATAATGCTGTTGTCAGGTATATCTCAATTAAAAAGATGTTTATTACTCTTTTAGTTAACAATATACTTTTTTTTTGTAAATGTGGTATATAATTTTTAGTAAGTGGTTTTAGAATACAGTCTCTTAAAATGTTGCCTAAGAATCTAAGATGTTTTCTAAAAGAGCAATTCAAAAGAGTCAGTGAGGTCAAGCAGGGTAATACTGGAATTAACAGGCAGGGTTAAGGGATCCAGGCTCCTGGTTTATGCCATTTTATGATTAACTGAGGGTCAACTCTGCTGTGAAACCAGGTACTGCAAGGGAAGAGGCGCTGGCATTTTAGGAATGCACTCTCTTGTGTGCATAATTCCATTAAACAAAGTGGCATTTGTCTGTTTCTCTTCTACCCCTCATCACAGAACCCTTCCTACCTTTTTGTTTACTTTTTGTTTAATTCTAGATGAGGTGCCTACATCCTCTCTCACTACCTTCAACTTTGCAGTTGGCCACGAATGAATGGGTGAATGAGTGGGTGCTAAACTAGTGAAGTTTATAGGGATTTAAAGAACTACCTTCTGGAGAGTATTTGGATTCGGATAGAAAAACCCCATAGATGGAAACCCTGCAAGAAGACTGAGTGGAATGATCTCTTGTGGTTGATATTTGGGTTCCATGACAGGCCAGAGGCTGATGTTGGAGTAAGAGATTTCTGTGATGGACTTATCAAAATCATACCACAGAAGGGTCCAGACCTCCCCTCAGGTCTGCCATTCTGGAAATAGAAATTTTTACTAATCTTTAATCCAGTGGAAAAAAAACATTAATATTAGACACAACATACTTTGGGAAAAATGTCATAAAGTATATAACATCAGTTTTAAGAATTAGTATGCTCCTACAAAATACTGTGTACTTTCCTTTTTTAAAAAAAATTCTATAATCAAGGTCACCGAAGAAAATTTTGCAAAAATTCTTCTTCCCTCTCCTCTTAGGTTTGGAAATTCTCTATCATCTTTTTAATTTTCAACAAATTTGCAAGTATATTTTTTCCTCTTAGAGTTGGAATAAACAACTAAAGCATTTTAAAAATTTCATCCATCAATTATCCTTTTTTCTTTAGAAAACTATTAACCTCTTTTTCATTGATTTTACTGCCTCACTTTCAAATCAACTTTCCTGTATTTGTTTTTCATGGTTCAGTGTGCAGGAATGAGCAATGATTTCCTTCATCAACCATCCACCTAAAAATTGTTTTGCTTATTAGTCAGTATAAATTGTTTTCCTGCCCAAACATAACATATCAGAAAAGAAGGATTTATTACCCAGTTTCGTTCTATTGGGTTTTCACTTGTCCAGTACAGAAGCATAAAAACACTGGTGTCTGATGTGCTGGAGAATGAGAACAGACTTTTATTACAGAGTTCCAAAATCTCTTTAATTTAGCAGCATCCACTTTTTGTGGCTTTAACTCCTATTTGCCTCCGACATGAATCATTCCCTCCTGCTCATCTGGACTGCTTCCCTAACGTGATTTTTAAGCCTGGATTCCCCTTCATAAACATATTTCTTCAGTTACCATCTCCTAAACACTCTCCTCATTTGTATATGTAAGAAATGAAACTTGTTCCAATTATTTTTCTGTAGCCTTTAGTCTGAACCATTCATATGACTTCTGTCCCTTCAAGTTTGATGATACATTTTTGAACATTTGCATACTTGTTTTATATTCCTAAATGGTGCTGAGTCCACCCTATTCCTCACTAATATTGAGCATCTACCATATGCCAGATGCTATATTATGAACAGAGGATACTAAGAAGAGTAAGACACAAGCCCTGCCTTTGAAAGCTTACAGTTAAGAAGTAGTGACAAACATTTAAACACATAATTAGTGTACAATGTCATCAAAACAATAAGAGAGGGATTCACAAAGTACTAATGAGACCCAGAGATGTGTCATGGATGTCATACATTATCTTCATCAAGATGATGATATCTGAGTTGAGCCTTGAAGGATGAATTATTTCAAAGGCAGAAGAGGCATTAGTAACAGAGATTTTACAGAGGAACAAAAGAGCACGTCATATTTGGGTGATGGAGATCAACAATCCCTTATTCACAATTCCAAAGTCCCCAAAGTTTCATAAAATAAAAGTTTTTCCTAACTCTTTTGGTATCGGCCCTGATCTGATCTGACCTTAGTTGTCAGGAGAACCTCACCTGAACTGGCCTGAGATGAACAGCTTTGTTTTGTTGCAGGTATACTGATGTGTTTGATTACATGGTGTTACCCCAGACCCCTGGTAATCTAAAGTTGGGTACTGAATTACCTTTCTAAACTCTGAAAAATTCTGCATTTGAAGACACATCTGTCCCTACCACTGTTGGATTATGGGGAGATAGGAGGAAATTCTGATGGATATTAAGGTGGAGTGAAAAAGATGAAACTGGAAAGATAATTTGGAGCCAGACTGTGTAGGATATTTTATTCCAGAGCTAAACAGTTTGGACTTGCATCTGTAAACATAAGAAAAAGTATGCATGAAAGGCCTGGCTGAACATGATTTTCAACGCTGTGTCCTTATATTCTTATTTTAGACTTTAGCAAGAATGTCATAACCTTTCTGAGACTTTCTTTGCCCTCACAAGTAGAAGTGATCACTTGCATCTATTTGCAAATGGCTTTATTCAAAAGACTATCATGATGTAGCACAACGTGTTATACAACTTACTTGGTTTGTTTCTCCATTTAATTAGAACATAAACTACATCAAGGGACCATTTACTACAATTCATTCAGCTGTCCCTGTTTATTTATTTATTTATAGTCTTGTATTTGTTTATTGGCTTCCCCTCCTAGTCTGTTTGGGCTGCTAAAACAGATTACCATAGACTTGGTAACTTATAAACAACAGAAATTTATTTCTCATAGTTCTGGAAGCTGGGAAGTTCAGATAATGCTGCCAGCAGATTCCATGTCTGGTTAGGGCCTGCTTCCTGTTCACAGATGGCTGTCTTCACTTTGTATCCTCAAAAGGGGGAAGAGCTCTCTGAGGTCTCTTTTATAAAGTCCCAAATCCCATTCATGAGGGGTCTACCCCCATGACCTAAGCCCCTCCCCAGTCCCCGCCTCTAAATACCATCCTGTTGGTATTTAGGGTTTTAGTATGTGAATTCTGGGAGGACACAAATATTCCATCTATAGTACTTACTTACAATTTTTCTCGTTCCAAAAGGATTTTAGACAGCTGGGACCATCTCTCAATAACTTTGTATTGAATTAATTACAAGTACTGCATTTATTGTGCTCTTAGTGCCAGGCACTATTACAAAGGTTTACAAAAATAAGGAAAATTATTATATTTAATCCTCACAACTGTATGAGATAGGTACTACTATTATACTCATTTGTGAGTTGAGGAAGTTGATGCTCCGAGAGGTCAATTCATTTGCTTAAGGCCACATGCCCATTAGTTGTTAAAGCCATAGCCACTAGCCATCTTAGCCACTAGCCTCCTGATGAATGAGCTCTGCATTCCAGGTCCAACCCAGCAAAATGTTTCAGGCGTAATATGTTCTGTAGAGAGGTTTGATGACAGACTGGAAGAAAAAAAAATTGGCGCAATCTCCGCGGTGGCTGCTGGGATGCGCCCGAGCGAAAGGTCGCGCCGGTTCCGCTCTGAGTGACCTTTCACCTGCGCCCGTCGCTCCCGGCGGCGACGTCAGGAGGCGGAAGCCGGGAGGCAGCGGCAGCTGACAGGTTCCAGCTCTAAAAAATTTGATGTTTTAAAGTGTTAATTTATCCGAACTTGGAAATGGCCAACTTCTTTCAGTGACTTCATGTTCCCCGATTCTAGAAGTGCCACGTCTCGGTCGGTGAGGCCAGATCTCGCAGGTATGTTCTATTATATATATAGGTAAGTTTACATTTTGAAAATACATGTAAATCATGTTCACTGTAAAAAAAATGAAAAAAAATTATACCAAAACAGGTGAAAGTTCTTTTTAATTTCTCTCCCTGGGTTCCATTCCTCAGAGCCCTTCCCCGGAGTCCATTCCTCCCAGCAGTTGAGCATCTGCATTGACACATGGCTTTGACGTATACATTCATTTACATATGTACATAAAAAATAGTTTTACGCATGTGTATATAAAACTGTTAATTTAAGTGTCTTTAGTAATGTAATGTTAGTCCAGTTGATTGAATATAATTTATTCACATCAAAATTAACAGCTGCTATAACTGTTGTAAATTTTAGTAGACGCCTAGCGAGAAATGCTCAGGGTTCTTTCCATTGGCAGAAATGAAATACCTGTATAACTCCTACATTTTTAAAGTATTATTGGTACTTTTGGTACTTTGTGAAGTAAAATGCTTTGCATGACAAGACAACGTGGGGTCTAGTAGGAATTTGTCATGGTTTAATTTAGCATGCTTTTTAATGATCTACAAGAAGGGACAGAAAAAGCACTTAATTAAATTTACAGATGATGCTAAATTGGGAGATGTTAAGAACATCCCTGAGGACAGATATTTAAAGAAGTTAGAAATATGTGAAAGAAATAGCAAAATGATATTTAGATTGTAAAAAATTTAATTGAATGTGTTAAAGACTTATTAATCAGCCCACCAATTACTCAGAAAGTGGAAGAAGGCATAATAACTTCTGCTTTTATAATGTTGCATGGCTGCAAAACTAAGATCACACCAACACTAAGCAATCTTTGTTCATATCCATGCCAAAGTACTTTGTGAGCCTCTTGAAATAATTAATTTCACAAGTCACCTACTGTTCTTTTTAGGTGACTCTAAGTTGTTTCATTCTAGAGAAAAAGCTAGAAGGAAATTAATGCTTACTGTAACCCTATTGTTGATGATCATTTTATTTACATGGATTATCTCATATAATTCTCATAAGAGAACTATGTGAAGAAGATACAATGTTAACATGTTTGTTTGTTATTCATTTTAATTTCGGTTTATATCTGAATTTCACAATTTATTTTCTGATGTGACATTTTCTCCTAAAATCAGACTTGCATGTGAACTCACATTGAAACAGCTATACATATTCAAATATGTAAAAAACTGAACAAATTTTTATTTTAATTAAACTTTTAAAATTAAAATGCAATGCTACACTAGTTACCACTCATAAGCAAATGACTGATTCCTAAATGAGTCCAATTATGCAGAGAGAACCGTGGAGAGTTGTACTGATGAACTACAGCAATAATGACATGTGTCCATAGTTTGTTGTTGTGTCAGTGCCAGGCATTTGTGAAATATCTATTCATCAGGCAATACTTAGTGAGAATGTGTTTAGCCATTACAACAAGGTATATGCAAATGAGCTTCCCATGAGACTTTGCAGCAAACATTTAATTAGTTATACAAAGAAACAGTTAAATATACACACGTTACAGAAAATTGGCTTTGGTGTATTGTTAAGTTTATGCACACGATTCCTAAATAACACTATTTAATAACATGTCTTTATTATATGCTTATTAGTGGAAATGTGTAATTTTACTTGAAAATTTATTTTGTTGAACTTCTTATATCCTTCTTTTCTTATTATAAAAAATCAGAGATACACTGAGTAACATAATTTGAATATTTTTAGTATTTCATTTATAAATAAGGATAATAAAATCTCAAAACTGAAACATGTATTTATCCAGTTGTTACAGAAAGGAGAAATTCATAGAATAGTATTCATTAGGGGGGTAGATGACAAACATTAGTTATCATTTATCATTGTACCCAGAAAATAACACTGATCTATATTTTAGAAATTACTACATTTATTCAAAAATACTTCCATTAAACTTTTCAGTTTCTTCATTTACCCACTAAAATAGACACACATTTCTTTTCTTAAAATCAAACTCATAAATGACATTTGTAATTTGAATGTTAAATGTCAAGAAAATTCTTTTTTTATGAATCTAGGTCTTTAAAGAATTTTTAGTTTTTTTTTGCTTTAAATAATAAAGGCATTCTTTATGAATATATTAAGAATAACATTTAAATTTTACTTTTCTGTAATCACCACACTTTTTCATATCTTTTAAAGAATCTGTATAAATTTTTATTATTACCTTTCTGTGTTATTCACATATTTGGCAAAGAGATAACAAACAACATTATTGTGTATGTCATACTACCGTAATAAGATACTTAAAAACACATTCGGAATACTCCTTTTTTAGGGTTTTAAAAGTAATCACAAATAATAACAAGGATAGTAGTTCACAATTTCAAGTTAAGTCTTTCGATTTTGAGTATTTACTCCTATTCAATGCAATTCAGAAATATCTTCTTTTTTTTTTTTTTTTTTTCTGAGTCATTTAATTTTTATATAATCAGGAGGAGTTGCTAGGTGTAGCAGCTGACCAGCCAGCCTTCCCGACACTGTTTGCATCTCTGAAGCCCCCAAGGGCAGAAAGGAGTCTTTTAATTGGTGATTCAACTTTAGTGGAAACATGCATTTAGGAAATGAGGCCTACACTGTTGTCTTCACACCAGGCAAACCAGCTCCTGTTGTCATGGTGATCTCTATAGCATGCTAAAGCCAGTGATGTGGAAAAACAAGATGGCTTCCTCATTTATTTAGCCTTAAAGAAAGTTGCAGATACTAGCAAATGATTATTGAAATAAAAATCTATACATTTTTTAAGATATGTGACAATTAAGATGCATGAAAATTTCTGCTTTGGATAAAATTTAACTATGTCCAAAATTTCTAGGATTATTTATGTTTTTCAAGGAAGATGAATTATTTCCTTTCTTTTAAATGTAAATGTCTTAAAATACCACCTTCCCATGGAGCTATGCTTCAGATTTTAGTTCATGTATGAGTTCTGTTTTTGTTGGATTAGCATGAGGGTTGTAGAATGACACGTTATATGTAGACTTTATTGTGTAAGAATAAACTGCCTCAGTAATTTCAGTGCTTGTAAAGGAGCTCTACATTTGAAAGAGACCCTGAGTTTTCAGATTGGATACCAATAAAGTAGGAAAAATACAGAAAGGAGTCATCCTAGCCATCAAAAAATGAGAAGGTTGCTCCTTGTTACTCCTCAGTGACTTTTCAGTTGCCAATTTAAAAATGACAAATATTTTCTTGATAACATTTGGATATGAAACAGTCTTTCCATTTTGAACCACTTTACCTGTTCACTGAACTGAGAAAAATCTGTAAAATATTTTGTAATTAGTAGATATGGAAGAATTATGATGCAGATGCTTTACAAGTAATGAATTTGTTGTTCATACCATATTTTGTTATAAAAAAAGCACATAGAAAGAAACAAAGACAGAAATTTCCCCTGCAGTACAATATATATTTCTAAAATTAGTCTGAACTATAAGCAATAATTATATTGCAGAATGCATGTGAATGATAATTTGTTGTTTACTTATTTGATTACACTTTTAGGAATGTGATGCTTAAATTAGGTTTTATATATGTAGCTACTCCTTATATTAATTCATCCTTTTGATGAATAGCCACAGCATTCAATAAAGACATTGATATCAAAAACTGTTAAACTTCAGATACAGTACTTTCCAAACTGTTGGACACTACTGTTTTGGGCAATGTTAATATGTTTTCTGTGATCAAAGAGTTTTACAGTCCAATTAGTTTGGAAAAAGTTGCATTTTTCCACACTCTTTTGGTAATTCATAATAGATTTATATATTAAAGGTAGACAGGAGTCCTACAATAGAGATATCTGTTTAACTCAGTGTTTCCAAAATCCTTTTGTCTGTGAAATGCTTCCCTTCCTCCCAAAACACTTAGTTACACTTGTGGCACACATACTGGTTTTGGAAACACAATTAGGAACTGTGATTTTAATAGGAGGACTTCTGACACTGTCAAAGCTCTGATTTTGTTTTCCTTATGACTCTGGTAATGTTCATCTGTTTGCATTTTGGATGTACTCTTAACATGTAGAATCCTGACCACTGAGGTTCCAAGAGAAATTTTACAATACAAATGTGAATAAAAGTTCGCTCCACTGAGGTTATGCCCCAGTCTGAAGTCCCACATGTTTATTTTTACTCCCTTTTGCCATCTTTTCTTCACAAACTGCTTGGCAGGTGTACTGGCAATATTTTGTTAAGAAAAAAAAAAAAGAGGCTTGGGGATATTTTGGCCCAACATAACTTTTATTTTAGCTTCTCTGGCTGTAATTACCATGTTGCTTCTTGGCAAAGTAAACCATACAGAGGTAGAAAGTTATATAAGGGAGACAAAGCTATGGAAAATTCTCTTAAACGAGAGTTGAACAATAGCTAGCAATAAATACATGTGTATCATGACAGTGTTCCAATAAGCTAATGGAAAGGCCTGCAGTATTGAAGTTGTAAACATTTTGTATGAAGTTTATTAGCATGTAATATCCCAAACCCAAATTTGAACATTTGGAATTGCAAAGTAAACTTAAAATTTTTTGAGAACAGAAATAGCAATTATTCTGTAACATAAATTTACACCATCCTTGAAGCTTTTGCTAGAGTTTTTGTGTTGTTGATTGCTGGGTTTAAATGAGGTGCAGTTGTTCCATTAGGCTAAATGACTCCAGTGGATATATTTCTTTCTGCTGTTTTTTTTTTTTTTTTTTTTCTTTAGAGGAAGACAAGCCAATAGTTAACTTTCTTTTGGTCCTTTCTGATACACATATATGTATTTTTAATCTCTCTTTCAACTTAATTTTTTTGGAATATATGTAAAAGTGGAGCCCTTAGATGCAGCTGCCTGGGGTCACCCTTCTGTTAGGGAGCATTGCACGTGCCATTTAGTCAGGGGAGAGGAGAGATACGGAATCAGACTCCTTGATCTGAGGATTCTCCTCCTCATATTACTTGTAAGCATTGAAACATTTATGGGGCACAAAGTACACAGGTAAGATGGAAAACCTAAGATAATGAGATACATAAAAAAGACTAGAAGAACAGTCAGTGAAGCAGAGAAAAAGGTCAGAGTGAAATAAGGAATCAGGAGGGTGACAGGACAGAAATGTAAAGTAAGAAGGATAGGGAGGCTAATGGTTCACAGGCAGCAAGGTAAGTGTTCGCAGTGGCAGACACGGACGTGAACGTGTCCAACACTTTCCTGGGTTCTCAGTGATTTTTCTCCCAATGAGATCAGCAGAGGCCTAGCACAGAAGTGTCAATTTAGTGTTCATAGGCCCATGGCACTTTCCTGCTTTTGTCCCAGTGTTTGCTGTCTTCCCTGTGGGAGTTGGCAGCTACAGTCATTCCTATTGAATATCCTAATTACTGTCATTTTTTTCCCTATGGCTCAGCTCATTTTAGGGTCTAGGAAAAGGAACAAAATGGGAACCAGGAAAGATTATTTTCAACATGTTAGCAGAACCCTCCTACCTATATGTGAAAGTCACAGAACTGTACTTATTCTCTGTCAGATGTTCTCACTAAAGTTGGCTGTTTCTCTGATTTCAGCTTCAGATTCTCTATCTCCTGCAGCACTACTGCCTTTGTAGTTTTCTTAATAATTATAGTCTCTCCAGCATTGTTTCCTCCAAATTCCTATATGAATAAATCAGTCTTCTAAGTGATGTTTACTATAGCAATTAGCTGAATATCCTCCTTTTCTGTGAAGTGAAGGTGAACAGAAGGAGAAAGAAAATTTAAATTTTGTGTCCTTTTCCTTTAACATACGAACTTGCAGCAGACTGAGTGTTGAATTTTTTAAAAAGTCCCCTTCCCCCCAAGCAACTCATGTTTTCCCAGCAGTGAAGAAAATGAGTTATGCACACAACTGTTCAAAGTTACCTCATCACATCAGAATCAGATGGGGGTAGGGAAAGGAATCATTTTGCTATGAATAACCAGGAAGTGAGTTTTTACAGGCAATAGTTCAGAAAGAAAACTAACTGCAAATTAGTTGGTTTTAGAAAAAAATGGAAAAGGAAAATGTTGAGTTACTTGTGGAGATAAGGTTGCAACTATGCCAGATCTATTTAAAACAAGCTGAATATATTGCTTCTCCTTAAATTTTATTTCCCCTAGATTATATCCATAAATTATTCCTTGAATCAAGTACATAGAAAACAACTGACAACTGAATTTTGTTAAGCCTAGCAATTAAAATCTGTAATTTCTTTGTCTTTCTTCTCTTCCTGATTTCCGAAAAAGAATATTTATTTTGCCTTTGAAATTCACTTCTAGTTTAACTGCTTACTTCATGATGCCCTAACTTAAAAAAGTGTGACTGTTGATTCAGCTTCACCTGAACTGAACATCCAACTATAGATCTAATTAAAAAGGTTGAATGGCATCGAGTCAAATTGGGAAAAATTACTCAGTTTATGGCAAAGAGAAGTAAAAGTCCTCCTAGGAAAGCAGGTAAACTTCAAAACCAGTCTCTTAGATTTCAATTCAGAGAAGGGTATTTTTCAAACCTTTTGATTTAACTCGAATGGCTTATATGTCAAAGAAATGTGATATTCTCTTTAAGAGCATTAGGTTGAATATAAAGAAACTTTTAAAGTCTCCAGGGAGACCTTTCATTAGTGGTTCTTTTTACAACATCTGGCTGGTGACTTTTAACAGGCTGAAATTAGTGTCTTTTCCTTTTCAATTTTCTTTGCTAAAACTATTAAGAAGATTACCTGTGGTCTAGAAAACTAAACAAAACTCATACTACACGTCCTTCTTAATATGTCATTTGTAGTACATGTGGAATATAAAAGCAGTTTTTATGGTCTGAAAAAATTTGAGTTCAAACTATAAGTAACCCTGTCTGGCTGCCCAGCATAGTTGGGTATGAACAAGCCTGACAGCTCTGCCCAGTGGGGGCATTCTCCACTGCGTGCTAATTATGTAAAGCAATCAAAGTCTACTTTCTTAGAGAGTTTCCATCTAAGGCATGTAAGGAGATGTGTTGCAGTAAGATAGACATAGGCTATATAGAAAGAAGGCAGTGAACAGAAATCATGGAGCAGTAGACACCAGGTGTGTTCAGCAGCTGGAGCAGAAAGAGGGCTTAGTCACCAGTGACAGAAATAGTGAAAACAGTAGAAAGAAGAAAAGAGAGAATAGATCTGTTACCATATCAGTGGATCGCTGGAGTTAAAAGCAGTGATTGCCAGCTGGGAAGTACTACCAAATAAATGCTTATAATATCTCCTAAGCTTCTTTGTCATTAGGAATGGCCAAGTCAGTAAGTTTTGGCCAGTGGGGTCTAGGCAGAAATGTCACGGGGCAGCCTCTGAGGAGCCTCCGTATGAGACAGCATGTGTGAAGTGTTAACAGTTCTCCAACCAAACCATCTCGGTTGTAAATGTTACCATTTAGACTACTGAAGCCATGCTTGAGAAAACATGAGAAATAAGTAGTTGAGTTCCTGATACTCTGGCACATGATACCAACTTTGGGCCACCCCCTCAGATATTTATTTGAGGGAGACCTAAAATTCTACTTGGTTTACACCATTGCCACTCTGATTCTTTCAGTCAACCAAAGTTGTGTAAGAGCAAGTAATACATGTAGTTGAATGAGTGCCTAGAGGAAACAACATATTTGAATAAGAGAGGACACATGCACATTTCAGAATTAGTTAATAAATATTTTTCTAACCAAAATACTCAAAAATAAAATGCACCTTTTTATCCCTGCAAGTGCTCAAGTGAAACTTTCATGTCAAATTGTGAGATAAGTTGAAGGGGAAACAATATTTTGTGAAGGTATTGGATGGGATGACTACTCTGTGCATTTCTTATAACACAGATAATCATAATCAATGAGTAAGTTGAGATGTCTGCATTGCCCACAGTCTATTATAAGAATATTATCCTTAGTTTTTTTTTTTTTTTTTAAATAAAGAAAGATATCCTTGGTTATTCCTTACAGAAAGTTGACCGTATCTTTACCGCATGACTCTGTCTCTTGGGTTATGTAGTTTGGACTAGGGTGGGCTCCTGATCCAAACCTTTCCCTAAGAAATTAGAAATGAGACAAGGATGTGAACTATTACCATTCTATTCAACATCTTAATGGTGTCCTATCCAGTGTTATAAGGTGAGATAAAAGATAAATACATAAGAATTGTAAGGTAAAAAGTGAAACTCATCTTTACACATGATTGTGTACATAAAAAGTGCAGAAGAATCCACCAATAATGATCAAATTGATGAAAAAAATGATAAAATAACTTGAAAGGAGAAAGCACTATATTACATATACGAGAATAAAGATGTCACATCAGAAGCAACACATATCAAAAACAGTAAAAGAACATTTATAAAATAAAAAAATTGAAATTCTTTTTCAAAATTTAAGGAAAATTAAAGATGTTTCAGAAAAACATAAACAAAATTTGTTGCCAATAAATATGTATTACAAAAAAATGTTAAAGTTAGCTCATCAGGAAGAATGAAAATAGTACCAGGTGGAAACTTGAATCCTTAAAAATATAATCTAGAAATGCTGTGCATAGAAAAAAAATTAAGAATTTTTTCACAGGTAGAACAAATTAAAAGATGATTGAACCAAAAATAAACACAAAGTTATTTTGAGATTTGGAAAATATGTAGAGGTAAGAAGGCCCTAAAAAACAGTGCAAAGGGTGAGAGGATAGAATGGAAGAGGGTCCTTACATTATAAGTGCTATACTAACATTTGAAAGTAATATTTACTATGAGAAGTAAATAATGCATATTTTAAACTTTAGATCAGCTACGAGGGGGAAAAATAAATAAACTAATAATTCAACAGTGGGAATAAACTGGAAAATTGAAAATTACATAATCAATAAAGACAAGGAAAGAGAAAAGAAAGAACAAAGAACAGAATAAACAACATTGCAAAATGGTAACCCTAGTGTTAATTATATATAATGTAAAGGGTAAGTACTCCAATTAAAAGAAAGAGATAGTCAGACTGGATAAAAAGCAAGACTCAACTATATGCTGCTTAAAGAAACAAATCTTTAAATAGAATGAAGATAGGTTAAAAGTAAAACTTGGGAAAAGATATACCATGCTTATACTAATTATAGGAAAGGTAGAGTAACTATTAATATCAGAAAATGTGAGTTTTTAGACACGACTATTAACAAAGATAAAGAGGGCTCTTCATATTTCATCAAAAAATACATCAATATAATATATATATTCACCTTATAACAGAACTTCAAATTATATGGCACACTAACTGATAAAACTAAAGGAAGGAATAGAAAATTCATTGTTGTAAGTGGAAATTTCAACTCTCATCTCTAAATATGGATAGAAAAATAAACAATATCATTAAGGGTAGAGAGTATATGAGCATCACCATCAACCAACTTGACCTAATTGACTTTTGTGGAACACTTAACTAACAAGAGCAGAATAGACATTACATCCGTTGCACAGTGAACATTTACCAAAATGATGAAACATAAAGCATATTCCCAAAACTTCGAAGAATTGAGATAATTTTTCCCCTGAGACCAGTAAAATATTAAAAAAAAAACAATTAAAAATTGGAAAACTCCAAATATTTATAAATTAAATGACATAATTCTAAAAAACTGAAGGAACAAAGAAAAAAATCACAATGGAAATATTTTGACCACAATAATAAACAAAGTACAATATATGAAAATTTTTGAGATAAAGGAAGCTTTAGAGAAAAATTTATACCTAAAATCCTAACAATAGAAGAGAAAAAAGATGTTTCAAATAAGAAAAAAATGATTCCACCTTAAATAAACTACAAAAAGAACAAAGTAATCTCAAGTTGAAAAAATAAAGAACACAAACAAATGAAATAGAAAACAAATGATAGAGAAAATTAATAAAACAAAATGTTTTTTCTGAAAAAAAATCAATGAAATTAATTTAATCTCTAGCTAGATTGATTGAAGAAGGAAAAGGTCAGGGGAGGACACAAGTTACTAATGTTAGGAATGAAAGAGAGAGACACCACTAAAAATCCTATATACACGAATAGGCAAATTAGGGAATACTATGAATAGATTTAATCCAATACATTTGACAAATGAGAAACAAAATGGACAAATTCCTTGAAAAATATGAATTACGAAAGCTAACACAAAAAGAGAAAGTTCAAATAATCCTACATCTATTAACGAAATTGTGTAGTTTAAAATCTTTCTCAAAGAAAGCCAAAGAGGCCAAGAGAGCTTTGCTGGTGAATTCTATTAAACACTTTGGGAAGATTTCCCAACCGTACGTGAACTCTCAGAAAATAATGAAGTGGGAAACATGTTGCAGTTCATTTTATGAGATCAGCTTTGCTCTGGCACTAAAACCAAAACCGGATGTTACAGAAGGGAAAAATATAGATCAATATCCCTAATAAATTTCGATGAAACTATACATAACAAAACTTTATCTTCAAAACCAGCAACATATAAAAAGGATAAAATATTATTACCATGTGGAGTTTATTGCAGGAATCCAAAGTTGATGCAACATTTGAATATCAATCATATTAAAAGAGTAAAGGAAAAAATTCTAGATCATCTAGAAACTGAAAAAGTATTGATAAAATTCAACAGTCACCTGTTTAAAAACAAAACACAACTTTCAGCAAACTAGGATTAGAGAAGAACTTCCTGTGATAAATAACATTTATAGGAATTCTACAGTTAAAATATTTAATCTAATAGACTATATATATGTGTGTGTGTGTACATGTATATATATATATAATAAGAAAAAATAATGGGAATAATTCAATTTTTAAAAAATGTGCAAAAGACTTAGAGAATTTGCAATGAAAAATACAAGAATGGCTAGTAAACATATGAAAAGATTCTTAACATCTGCATTCACCTGGGATGTTAAAATTAAAACCAGATTAATACCATTACTCACCCACTATACTGGTTAAACTTTAAAAGATTGATAATACCAAGTGTTGACATGGGTATAGAACTCTTTTTTTGCTACAAGTGAGAGCATTAAATGGTACAAAATTCATCAAATTGTACACATAAAATTGATATACTTTATGTTATGAAATACTTCAATAAAGTTGATTACTTAAAATGGTATTTTTATATTTTGACAAGAAATGGTCAATATTGGAAATGATTATTTGAGTATTGCAGAGATTTTATATTTTCAGAGAGCTGCCTAGAGTGAATTTTTCTGTGTGTTGTTGGACATTCATGATGGTTCAGAAATTGTGCTACTATAACTATCATTTGGAATAGTTCATCTGAGAAATGCCTGATACATCCCCACCAAAACCCATAGGTCAAGTTTCTATCCAAGAAGTTTACCTAACCCAACTTCTTTATTCCTAAACCTTGCCTTTTCTCTACCTCAAAAGAATTAGTGTAGTTCCCAGGTTTGAGACTTGCGTATGTGTCACCTTTCAAATTAATGACATTATATTTGTCAAAGTTTTTTTTTTTTAAGAAAAACAATATAATATATCATTACCCATCTTACTATTTACCTACAACATGCTTACCTCCAAATACCAGCTTGATTTGTTTCTCTTCCATGCTTTTTTCTCGACTGTTTCAACTCATTTGAAAACAAGACGTGAAGGAGTAAGACTCTATGGACTCCTGTTTAGATATTAAGAGATCTCCATCTTTTAACAACTTCTATAGCACTTATGCTTTTTACGTTAAGAATTAATCATTTAATCATTGTATTCACCAGGGTATTTAATTCTATCTGTGTTTAAAAAGATAAAAAACAACAACAAAAAATATCTCAGTACCTTCACAGAATAAAATTATTTCTCGCTCATATTACAGTCAATCCAGATCCAGGACTTTTCTTCAAAATATTATATATGCTATGTGCTCTTTTCCTCAAAGAACTCCTAACTAGTCATAACCTGGTAAAAAACTATAATCTAATATACAAACACACACACACACACACACACACACACACACACACATAAATATATGTATTTCATATGCGAGTCTGTTTCCACCTTTTTAAAAAATGGCTGAGTGTATTAAATGAATAATGTATGAATGCATCTCCCCTCCTGTCCTTCCTTTCCATCTTTTTCCCCACAGTTCTTTAAGTTGTCATCCTTCCCTTAGATTACACTTACTTTCCGCAAGTTTTATTATTTTTTCATACTCAAGTTTTTCATGATCAATTATTTTTAAAGACCTCTTATTTAGTGGTACAGACAATTGTAAACAAAATACACTTATTTAAACAACAGACATGAGATAATTAGCTAATGTGTACAGGTGATAATGACAGACTTTTGGAAGAATATAGCAAATAGCCGTTTGTGGAAATTAATTTTCTTTCAGCTAGGATGATTTGACAATCTTTGCCAGAACATGCAAAAATTCTATGATGAAGAGCTAAGCAAAAGACTAGCCAATTCTTGAATATTTGCATATCTGACAGCTCGTATTTTCAGATTTTATTGATGAGATTAAATATACTAAGTAATAAAGTACTTTAGGAGCTCTTTTCTAATTTTTATATGATTTTGTTTTCCCACAGCACCAGCAATGAGCAAGAAAGCATTTTTAATACTTCTGAGACAGTATGAAAGTAGGGCTCAACCAGGGTGGTGCTTTATTACCATTAGCCAAGTAGGTCTACCTGTTTCTAGAATACATAAGAGGTATGGAAGATTCTGAGCCGTGGAGTAATATGAGTAATGTGGAAAGCTTCCTGTTTTAACTCAGACTGTCTCAGGGTACATTTATTATTCAGGGTCTAAATTTCTGTTACTTCCCATAATAAACAATAAACATGTATCAGTGTCCATGTGTAGTCGCCCCAAACATAAAGGCTAATGAGAACGACTCTGAAATCTTGAGTCAATGACTTTAATGACTTACCTCCACCTTACCAATCTTTGCTCTATTAATTGAGTTGCTTCGTGTGGGTACCTGTATATTTAAAACTAAACTTCCATTTTAGATTTTGCTGAAGGAATAAAATCTGTCCCCCTTAAAAATTCTGTTTGTATTATACTCAAGGCCAAGAGCATGATCTCAAGGGAAAGTATTTGGAACAACTATGGCAGTCATAATGACCTCATGTTGTTTTTCTTGAATCCAATAAAAACCTTATAGATTAATAAAAACTTATAGCTTCCATGGCATTTTTCACATCTTTTTTTTTCATTATGTAGTAAAGGAAACTGAGATTTGTAAACACTATGTTGCCCAAGGTGACTTAGCTGTTAAACTCTAGAACACAAGTCTTTTGGCTTTTAGTCCAGTATTTTTTCCAGTACATTAAACAGCAGGTTGAAGAAAGAGAGAGACAGAGAGGGAGGGAGTGAGAGGGAAAAGTAATAAAAGGAAGAGATATAAGAAACAAAAAATATGCAATTAATTTCCACCCTGTGGATATTTGTTGCTTAAGATCTACAAAGTACTGAGATCTATTTTGAACACATTATGCTTTTTCAGTCATCATGTCATGTAAGCCTCACAACGTATCTAGAAATTAAATCACTTATATAAGAAAAGTTAGAGGCTTAGAGAGGTAAAATGACAGCCAGGTTATATTGCTAGTAATTGGCAGAGCTGAACTAAAACTCGTCTTTCGATTGTCTACCACTATTAAATGCTGCCTTGATAGAATAGCATAGCATAGCAAGGTATATATATGTGTGGCTATATATATATAAACCCTTCTGGACATCTATAGGTAGGAGAATGATAATGAATATGTCTCATCAATACATTATGTATTGATAAGACAATATGTAATTGATAACACAGAATGTAGAGTTTGTAAATGTCAGTGTAAATATCAGAAATATGATGCTAAAAATGAACAGCATTATTTTTAACGCATTACCCAATATTTAGTTTTGCCTGTAATTAGAATGTCATCCATTTATTTTTTCACTCACTCATAATTCAAACAAATATTTATCTGACAGCTACTATGTACAAGCTCTTTGAAAATGAATCATTACAGGTTCTTCCCACAAGCTTAAAGTCTAATAAGGCTGTGATCACTTGGTGTGCTACTCAAGGCTGAATTCTAGGTCCTTGGCTTGGGCCATTACTCAGAGTAGTGCTGCTGCTGCTCACCCTCCAATTGCTTTCTGTCCCTCTGCTGTGGGAGGCTCTTCAGAGTGTCTCCATTGCAGTAGAACATGGGCTTCAAAGTTTTATTCCTTTTGTTAATCTACATCCATACCCACTTTTACTCCTCATGGGCCTCATATGGTATAGAGGTGGCAGGGTTCTTACAGCAGCTGTTTGTACCCTGCACCTTTTCCATCCTCAGTCCCCATTCCAGAATCTAACTCTGTTCATTGGCCCTCTCATTTTTCATGTTGAATTTTTTCCTTGGAGCCTCATAGAAGCTATCAGTCTCTTCTCCTTCAACTTCCATACTGGGCATTTGGGTTCTTTTAGATTCCTTCTAGTCAAATAAGCATGCTTGAACCCCAATCTTGATGTAATTAGAGATCCAAGGGTATTGCTTAGCTTTCACAAAAAAAGGAGTTAATGGTAGTGATAAGATTGGGTTGGAATTAGGTTACTTCTGCTATCAGCATCCTGTATTCCACCATCTTAGGGTCAATAAGGATAACTTCTAATACATTAAATTTGAAAGAAAAATATCACTTAAAATATTGCCACCCTGAATTGATTTTTAGCACTTGCTCTGTTGTATCTCAACCTTCATATTTAGAAAAATGGAAATAATTTGTCAGTTTTCTAAATATGTTTCACTCTGTGTTTGAGTGTATCTCATATATATATATATATATATATATATATATATATATATACGAATAAAGGCATGACTATCCTTCTCAGTTATCTCTGCTGAAAGTCAAAAGGCCATGCCTGATACACGCTAATGATGTCCCAGTAAAAACCTGGTAGCTGCTACCAAAGGAAGTCTAAGTACCTGGGAAGAATTAAGAAGCCCTTCTTAAAATTACTGTAAAACCTCATTCCCTTTTCAGTGGCTGGAATTTAATTACCTGTACTGCTCAAGGTGCCCTTAACTAGAGGCAGTTGGGGGATGAAGACAGGTGACTGGGCCAAAGCATAAAGTAAAACCTTGCAAGTCTGAATTTATTTTGTTTTTAAAAAATCATGTAAATTTGCTCTGTATGACATGAGTCTGTATTTATTTTTAAAACTTAAAACTTAAATAATGTTTAACTCCTCTACCCCAGTCTCTAAGCAAGATTTGTGATCCAGATAGATTGACATTTATTGGTGCCAAGGCCCAAGGTATCCTTTGGGGTACAGAAACTTTAGCTTGAAAGTGATTTTAGGTAATCCAAAGGAAGAGGTCCAGAGGTAGAGTAACCAGGGAAGAGTTATAAATATTTCCATATTTACATATTTTTATGATTTTCCTCCAGATCTTTCTTTTTTGCCTCTTATGTTTGACCTTCTTACTTGATTTTCTCTTGCCTTCTACTCGGTAGAAATATATTTCTGTTTCTTACTATGCATTCTCTATTCCTATCTTTAACATGCTACTCCTTAGTCAAAGCTTTTCTTTTCTAACAACTTGACTTCCCTCTTGCTCCAGCCATTAATTTTTGCTGACTCCTAAATTTTTATTTTAAACTTCTGCCACTCATGAAACCTATTGTGAGCAAACTCTGTTTTAATAAAACTCCTGTGGTTTTTGTATTCCAGGATAAATGTAAGGGGTAATGGAAAGCCTAAGAATTCCTTAACTATGAGTGTAATAAAATTGAAAGCAACTTCTATCTGAGCATTAGGGTTAAGGGAAGATATATTTAACCCGAGTACTTTTCTACAAGTTACATTTGACATCATATCATTTGTTACTTTTCTGGAGTTGAAAGACTTTGCTTCATGGACACTTTTCTAACAAATATTTAGACATTCCAATATTCCCATTGATAAATTGTCCTATGGCTTTACCAGTTAGTGAGAGACATTTACTTCAACAGTTAACCCATAAGGGGACTTTGATGTAAGTTTTCTAGTACATTTCATCAGAAATAACCACATTAAACAGATGCTACCGAATGAGAAGACCTTCAAAAAGACTGGCTGTAGGAGAGCAGCAAATTAGTATCTAAAGAACATGGCTCTTGTTCTGTGTACAGTGTTTATAAAAATATTATCAGCAGTGCACATTTTTAATCTAGTGAAAATTTGGCAGCACTGCTGAAATCCTTTCTAGCAGAGCATTCAGAATTACTTTAAGTAAACGGAGCCAGCAGCCAGGAAATGCAAACTTCAGCAGATTTACTGCAGTTAAGTGATAGCTACCAAAATGCTCTTATCCCTGGTTAGAGTTAAATAATTTACTCTTCACTACCATTAAATGTTTTAAAATTATCTCTGTCGTTTATGTGTGTGCGCTTATTTCAGTATAATTATTCCTTCTTGCTGTTCTTGATGTTAAATCCTGAAAATGGATCATGGTTCTCCCTAGGTTATAAGTGTATAATTTGCCCTCCAGTTAACTGCCCTTTCCTGAATGTACAGAGCCACAGCTGTGAATGACTCCCAGAGTGTCTTTAACTAATTAGCAACCAGACACCACTAAATAAAGTTAGAATGGAGCCTTTAACCGGAAGGCTCCTACAAGCATATGTAAAGCTTTTGTTTTATTTTTAAGGTTTAATTTAATAGGAAATTTTAATAGCATGGACTGTTCTACATACTTATCAGTAGACTTTTTTCTATTTCTTTCCACATATTTTTGTTCTTAAATCATTTTTTTAAAGAAAATTGGAAACAACACACCCTTTCACATTCATTTTACCTGTACAGAGATTTTACTCTTTTTTTCAGACTTTTTACCTTTCTTGTATTAAGAAAATGTACCTATGTTCACCTACACAGAAATGATGCTAAAAATCTTACACTTCCAACATTTTGTTTTTCATTTTATTTACCCAACAATCATTGAACAAAATGCTTAATATGTACCTGGGAATCTACTAGGCAATGGAGATAGAGCTTTTATATGCATTTTGGGGATTTAAAGGATTAATTTATTTGATACACATACTACAATGCCTGGCATGTAGTTAGGGCCATGCACATCTCTGACACTATTATTATTGTTTTTGCTGTCTCATAACTGAGGTTCAAATAGATGAGAGTATTTGCCCAATGTGATATATCTCATCAAGATCATCTGTTTGGTATTTGGCTCAGAATTTCTACTTATAACACTTAAAATTATATTATACTTCTCCTATCTTTTTGTGAGATGAGCAGGGTAAGTAGAATTATACCCATTTCATTGAAGAAACTTGGCTGTGAATTGTTATGGACCAGCCAGATTTCTAGGGCTAATCAATGTAGAGCTTGGACTACCCTACAAGTTTGCATTTGAATGTCTGGCCCAGTATACTCACTGTTATACCAGGAATAAATATATTAAAAGATGAATCTCAGTATGTATACTTGCTGAAAAAGGACTGAGTTTAAGCCTTTACATGTATATATTGATTACCTTCATTCTTTTAAAAATCTACTACTTAAAAATTCGAAGTTCAAAAATATGTTAAGCCATTGTGCTGTATACCAGAAACTGACACATTATAACTGACTATACTTCCATTAAAAAAAAATTACAAAATATGTTAAACTTGATGGGTCGTTGTTACCTCTTGGCAGTGTTGCTCACATTAGCAGTGATGGTTCATTTCCCATGTTCTCTTATCCCAGAAATACTTATCTGTGAGTCAGAGCATCCTGGTTAATCTCTTTTATATTGCTAGATTGCAATGATACTTGCACTCAAAGTGTATCAACTCAATGTGTAGTAACAGATTTATACCAAGTGATAATAGTTTCAGTTTCAAGAAAGAAAAAGTTACTTATCTAATAATTAAATTCCATAACTGCAAAACTCATCATCTATAACTATTATGTGAAGTACTTAGGATTCCAGAGTTACTTAGTCCTCCTACATAAGAAATATACCTAAATATACATTAGAAAGTATGTACTTAGAGTTGTTAGAACTTTTAATAATGGAAATTTTTAAATCTGGTTTTAGTTTTCATGATTTAGATAATCAGTTTCCCTCTTCTGAGAACTGAAACTCAGGCTTTTTTATATTCTAGTCAAATTTATTTTCAGGGTTCACATGCTGGCAGAATGTTGTAAAAAATTATTATGACCTATCAATATGATAAACATCCTGATTTTCATTATTTGTTATGTCCTCCCTAAAATCCCATACTATCCTATTAAAAATAATATTCTATATTTTGGCATTAAATTAAGTTGTCATAATTCTTCCTTCAAGTGTGAAATCATACTGGGTTGCTTTATCTTTTTAATGAAGTGTTAATCAATGAATTTTTATTGTATTTGAAGTAGTGGAGATGTTACTTTGAAGACAGTAACACAACTGCTTGTCTTCATTCCCTGGAAGCACTATTTTTTAATGGTCAGACCTGGCTGTGTTTTATTGAACAATAGATTCAGGTTGATGTAAGCAATCCAGTATGTTTTATTAGGTAATTTCTACAGGAAGTGGTAATTCAGTCTTGAAAAAGTAAAATAGTTCCCTCTTCATAATGCCAAGCAACTGGTGAATGATGTTTTTTCCTCTAAAGGCAGATTTCTTTCATTGAGTTTGTTAAATTAGTGTTTGTCTGTCATCATTTAGATGTAACCCTGTGTTTTTTTACTAAACAGATTGCTGATGCAAAAATATACTTTTGGGTGGTATTTTTGCAACCATAATGCCAAAAAGCAAGATATACAATGTTTGAGTTTTTAGCACCGATTACCACCTCTCTCAATATTTTCTTTTAGGAACAACTGTCTAGTAGCACCATTAAATTTGCCAGAGAACTCATGATTCTATGACTCAGGTAAAGCTATTTTGTCTCTACCATATCCTCTTTCTCCTCCTACATTGTGTTGTTACCTTTCCCTATGGCAATGTTAAGACTTTCAGAAGTCCTTGGTGCTCTTATTTTAGATGTACCACATATGTCATATCAAACATGTTAAAATGTTTCCCTTTCTCAAATCATATATAATTGGTATATAAACTGTTATATGTATTTAGGATACAAATGATTTGAAACATAATATCTGAATTTGTAAACTTTTACATAAGATTTGATTTTGTGGTTTTCATTTTTAGATCCAATGCATTTTATGCTAAGGCTTCAGATATTTCTGTGGGCTCTGGAAAAGCTGTGATGCTTTTGCCTCGGGTGTATACTGATAATAACTTTCTCTTTTTCTTTGCTCTTATGCCTCCATTTTACATTTTAGACTCATTTTTCTGTAACTTCTGTAGCTTATGTTTTTTCTTTCATTGTCATTTTCATGATCTCCTACACTCCCCAACAATTTGATTTCTAACATCTTTTTCTGCCTTCCAGAATCTCTACTACTTGTTACTTCTTTTGAAATATACTTATTTCCTCCACGTTTAGTTATATCTTCTCTTCCTTATTAGTTGGTACAAATAGCCTATTCTCTAGTATCAGTTTATGTGAAGTAGAGTATACATAGAGTTTTCTTGAAGAACTGTTTTTTTTTCTTCAGTTATATATGTATACATATATTTAGATTATTTTTCATTATAGTTATTACAAAATATTGAATATAGATCCCTGTGCTATATAGTAAATCCTTGTTGTTTATCTATTTTATATATAGTTTGTATCTGTTAATCCTATACTCCTAATTTAACCCTTCCACCTCCCTTTCCCCTTTGGTAATCACAACTTTGTTTTCTATGTCTGTGAGTCTGTTTCTGTTTTGTATATAGATTTATTTGTATTATTTTTTAGATTCACATGTAAGTGGTATCATATAATATTTGTCTTTGTCTGACTTACTTCACTTAGTATGATAATCTCTAGGTCCTTCCATTTTGCTGCAAATGGCATTATTTTATTCTGTTTTTATGGCTGAGAATATTTCATTATATATATTGTTTAATGATTTTATATATATATGTGTGTGTGTATATATATATATATATATAAAAATATATACACATACACACACACACACATGCATACATACCACATCTTCTTAAATTAGTTGTCTGTTGATGGGCACTTGGATTGTTATCATGTCTTGACTATCATACGCTGCTATGAACATTGGGGTGCGTGTATCTTTTCTAATTAGAATTTTTGTCTTTTCTGGATATGTGCTCAAGAGTGGAATTGCTGAATCATATGGTAAGTCTATTTTTAGTTTTTTAGGTAGTCTCTATACTATTTTCCATAGTGGCTAAACCAATTTACATTCCCACCAAAAGTGTAGGAGAGTTTTCCTTTACTCCACACCCTCTCCAACATTTATTATTTGTAGACCTTTTGATGTTTGCCATTCTAACTGATGTGTAGTGATACATCATTGTGGTTTTGGTTTGCATTTCTCTAATTATTAGTGAAATTGAGCATCTTTTCATGTTGGCCATGTGTATGTCTTTGGAGAAATGTCTGTTTAGGTCTTCTGCCCATTTTTTGATTGGGTTGTTTGGCTTTTTTGGGTATTGAGTTGTATAAGTTGTTTGTACATTTTGGAAATTAAGCCATTGTCAGTTGCATCATTTGCAAATGTTTTCTCACAGTCCATAGATTGTATTTTTGTTTTATTTATGGCTTCCTTTGCTGTGCAAAAGCTTGTAAGTTTGATTAGGTCCCATTTGTTTATTTTTACTTGTATTTCTCTTGCCTTAAGAAAATATTGCTAATGTTTATGTCTGAGAATGTTTTGCCCATGTTCTATTCTAGGAATTTTATGGTGTCGTGTCTTATATTTTAGGTCTTTAAAGCATTTTGAGCTTATTTTTATATATGGCATGAGAAAGAGGTGTAATTTTATTGATTTACTTGTAGCTGTTTAACTTTCTCAACACCACTTGCTGAAGAAACTGTCTTTTCTCTGTTGTATATTCTTGCCTACTTTGTCATAGATTAATTGACCTTAGGTGTGGGGATTTATTTCTGGGCTCTCTATTCTGTTCCATTGACCTATATTTCTGGTTTTGTGCCAATACCACGTTGTTTTTATTACTGTAGCTTTGTAGTATTGTCTGAAGTCTGGAAGGGTTATGCCTTCAGTTTTGTTCTTTTTCCTCAGGATTGCTTTGGCAATTCTTTTGTGGGATAACTGGTATCTTGATCATTGTGTTTTCTTCACAGGCAAATATATTACCAGTGAATATCTTTTAAAAACTTTGTCCATTTCACTTTGTTGTTAATATTTCCTAATATCCATGCTAACTTTGTCTCTTTCTTTCTCTTTCAGTAAGTCAACAAATAGACTTTTGGGATATATTATGCTTTGCTAAGTTCATAAGTTTAAATTAAAATATTTAAAAATGAAGGTTACGTTAATCTTCTATGGCTTCTATAATAAAATACCACAGACTGGGTTGTTTAAACAACAGAAATTTATGTTTTCACAGTTCTGGAGGCTAGAAATTGGAGATCAAAGTGTCAACAGAGTTAACTAAGTTCTTCCGACGTCTCTCTCCTTGGCTTATAGATGGCTTTCTTCTCTCTGAAGGTTCATGTGGTCTTCTGCATGTATCTGTGACCTGGTCTCCTCTTATAAGGAGGTTAGTCATATTGGATTCGAGCTCACCCTAATAACCTCATTTTAATTCCAATTACCTCTTTAAAGGCCCAATCTCTAAATATAGTCACATCTTGAGATAGTGAGGGTTAGGACTTCAGCATGATTTCTTTGATGGGGTGGTGACACAATTCAGCTTATAACTGAAGGCAGTAACAGAAAAGTGTCCAAATGCACACAATATCCATGTCACCCACACTGGCAGTAGTTGTCATGATTGTCTGACTCTGATAATGAACCCACTTTGGTAATGGGAGTATCTGGACTTACCCATTATGTGGGACCAAGCACTGTTCTTTCTCTACCATAACCTGTATCCTGTAAAGGCTCTTGTCACAGAGTTATATTTATATACTTAATTAACAGAAAATAATGTATATTAGCAATAAGTTGTTAGCTCATGTTTGAAAAAGTCTTCCCTGCCCTACCCACTCATGCTATTCAGTTCCCCAAATGTTAGGATGTCGTCTGTATTGCTTACAATGGCTAAAGATGTGAGACACGTTCATATTTCACGTATCATCACCTCCCTGGTCTGCTCTCTACTGCTCCATTCTTGTTGCTCTGAACCTAAATAACCTGAATGACCTAAAAGGTATAGTGTACTTACCTTTTGGCTACTGACTGTCAGTTTGGTAGAGTCTAGTGTGCCTGCATTCTGTGCTGGTCTATTTCAGTGATTCTAAGATAGGATAAACCTTTTTCCTCACTTACTCAAACACTGTACCAGGAGCTGGAACTATAGCAGTAAACCAGTCTACATTCCTGTTTTTATGGAAGTTTATTGTACTGGGGGCAGGAAGTGGGATTGAGAGGAACAATCGGTAAATAAGTACATGTAAGAGCTATGGGGGAAGAAGTGGCTGCTTGTCTTAAAATAATAGGGTGAAAGATCTAATTGATAATTTGATAAGCACTGCTAATGGAATTGCAAGAACAAGACATGGATTTCAAGAGAAGAGTATTCTAGGCAGAGTAAGATCTTAAGAGGAAGTGGGGTGCTTCACTTGTTCAAGCACATGAACAGTCATTTGTTAATTCAACAAATATTTAAGTATTTTGTTATTACCTGCCATGTGGTAGACAATGCCAGAGGTTCTGATGATTCAAAAGTGAACAAAAATAGACAAGGAGAGAAGCATTAAGTGGAATAATTGGACTTTGATCACATACATATGTATTAAGTTGTAATTGCCAAACATACTGTGAAGAGGGGTACAGGAGCAATGGCACCCTTCAACAGGAAAATTTGAACTGTCCAAACAATCAGAATCGACTTCTTGGCAGAACTGACGCTTGAATTTCAGTCTGAGGAATAAGTAGGCATCATCTAGGTGAAGAGGGGAAAGAATATTGACTGATAAGGAAGTGTGATCAGATTTGAGCTGTGAAAAGCTTTGTTTTCTTTTTTCCCCGGAGAGTGGCGTTACCTTGCTGGAAGTCTCTCCCTGAGCATTCTGGAGAATACTCCCTTTTTGTATCCTTCTGCCATGATATCCTTCAGGGTGACTTGAGTTGAGTTACCCTTACTATGTCACTTATAAATCTGTACTGGAAGATTAAAATAGCACAGGGCTCTTGTAATTATTGAAAGAGCTATTTGAAGAAAGGGCCAAATGAGGCATGTGTACATAGGGTGAGAAAGAGGTTTGTCAGGGAAAGGGTATCCTGGAGGAGATGTGTGTCCTGAGCTGAGCCTGAAGGGAAGGTGGAGGTCTGGTGTCAGGGAAAGGTGATCACTTCACTCATTGTGGAAAAAGCTACAGAAAGAGGAGAGAGACTAACAGTTTAACATAATTAGTCCAAACCAATGATTCAGTTAGTTAATCCTCCTTTTAAAAAATAACTGTTGCTTAATTTATATATGGTAGCATACATCTCTTAATCCCATAGTCCCAATTTATCCCTCTGCCCCCTTTCCCTTCGGTAACCGTAAGTTTATTTTGTATGTCTCTGAGTCTGTTTCTGTTTTGTAAATAAGTTTATTTGCACTATTTTTTAATGCCACACCTATTTTCTATAAAGCATATTTAGATGCCACATATTCAATATCTTGTAGTAAGCTAGAATGGAAAAGAATTGAAAAAAAGAATGTAGGTATATTTATATATATGCATAATCAAATCACTTGCTGTACACCTGAAACTAACACAATATTGTAAATCAACTATACTACAATTTAAAAAATATAATAAAAATAACTGTGGTTATTGCATTCTTTTTCTTGAGTTTGAAATACTCAAGATCATCCTGCATTTTGCACCTGTTACTTGTATCCACCCCCAAATTTCCTAAATTGTTGCTGTTATCTCTTATATTATATCTGGCCCTTCTCCCTTCCCTGAGATAAACCTTTAATTGTGCCCTGGTTAGCCTTCACTGTGATGACTATCTTTTCAAATGAACTTGATAGGCTCTGCTTTCTCAGTTGTCTACTCTTTCAAACAGCTACTGCTTACTTGGGCTTCTTCCTGATTCTTTTAGTATGACTCCATGTTTGGTTCCTTCTAATGTTTAATTCAATTAAGGTACTTTTAGTATTACTTTTGTAGGATCTCATCTTGCAAGTTATCACAGAATTGTTCTTTCCACTAAAAAGCTTGTATTCTGGGAAGCAGAGTGCTTGCATTTATTTTAACTAGTCATGTAGATTAAAAAAGACAAATGAGAAAAGTAATAGGTGAGATTTCTTTTAGAGGTGTTTTTGTTTTGTTTTTTGGTTTTGTTTTTTAAAAATCTTTTTTGTGTGTTTTTTTTTTTAGGTAGCACAAAAATATGTAAATTGTGAACTTTCTATAGGCAAAGGATTTGGCTTGTTCAGTGTCCATACTCAGTGCCCAGCCCCAATCTGGCTCCATAAAACATGTTTAATAAATAGCTAAATACATAATAAATGGGGGAAGGGCAAATGGAAAAAATGAAAGATCTCTATTACAGATCCTGGTAAAGTCTGGGATCCCATAAAGATAGTATGATATTTTATGTGGGTTCTATTTATATTCTTTCTTGATGAGGTTCTTTTAAACCAGTGGTTCTCAAACTTGTGTGTGCCTCAGTGTCACCTGTAGGGCTTGATAAAGCATAGGTTGTGGGCCTCACACCCAGAATTTCTGATTCAGCAGATCTGAGGTGGTTCATTTCTAACAAGTTCCCAGGTGATGCCACTGGTCTGGGACCCTCAGTTTGAGAACTACTGCTTTAAATGAAATGTCACAAAAGGACAGGTAGAAGGACAGGGAGAAAGGGAGAAGAACTGAAACTTTTTTGATTTTCTAGGTAAGGGTACATCTCCCTCTGCAATTTGGATCTCCACTCTAGTCAGGCTGCTGTATAATCTCTTCTGGATTTGACCTACTAATTCCTACACTCATCATTCATGGAGAGGATTAAGGTTTTGAGGGGAGACTAACATTTGAGTTTTTTTTCCAGTTGAGAACACATAAACATAGAAGATGAGAATCTGCCCATTTTTAACTCCTTCCTATGCAAATGAGATAATTGCTACTCTAGGGTCTTTTAGAGAAGCGAGAGAGAGGAGGGGATAATGATTTATTGATTTAATTAAATAAAAATTGTGTTTATATAATAATTTTATGAGGTAGCACATAAACTCAGTGATGGCCTGATGACTTATTTAATAAATATATTGAGAAAACTGACTAGCAACTTATTTTATGTCATAATATACATCAACATCAATTCTAGGTATGATATTAATATAGATGTATAAAACAGGTATAAAATGACTTGAAAAAAGCAAAGGTTCACCTTAAACTTTCCAATTTATTTTTATAATTTGTTTATTTATATAGTAGTTAAATAATCTTGGAGGGGAAAAGATTTTTTAAACATGAACTTATGAAAGAAGCCATAAAAAAAGATTGACGGGTTTGAGGAAGTAAAAGAAACAAATTCACAAAGTGGTACTCTGTCATAAAGCACAATTAACAATCTTATTAGTAGAAAAAAATTATCATAAACTTTCTGAAGGATATTTCAGCTGTTTTTATTACAAAGTCTTGGAGTTTTTCTTACCTTAGACAGAATTCGAGTGAATTATTCTAAGGAAATATTTATGGATGTACATAAAGGGACAGTGTAAGGGTACATATCACAGACTGTTAATAACAGCAAACCTTTGCTAACAAAGGTTTGCTGTTATTAATTCTCAGTGGAGAATTAGATGAATGAATGATGGACAAAGCTGTAATAGAGTATCAAATAGAAACTGAAAGGGTGTTGTACAATAGTACTACCATGAAAAATATGGGCATAATACAGTGTGTAATGAAAAAACCAGGATACAAAATGATATATCCAAAATGATCCGACTTTTGGTTTTAAAATATCTTTTTTCAGGATAGAGATTGGAAACAATGACTCAAAAATTTTAATAATGTTTATTTACCTCTACATTGTGCAATAATATGTGATTTTCTCTTTTTGACATCCCTGTGTTTTCTGAAAATTTTATGACAAACTTGTGTCACTTTTGAATTTAAACAATGTGACATAATTTGTATAATTGTATTATTTTTCTCACAAATAGTTGTATAAAACCCCTCTAGGCCCCATTCTGGTCCTCAGATTTGAACTGTTTCATTATGTAGAGGAGAAAATTTGAGAATTTATTTCTGAGGTCCTCAGGAATTTTCTCTATTCAGTTTGTAATGGATTTGGTTGGGTATCCAATATAAACTTCACTCCATGGCCCTCCTTCCTGTCCTGATTCTAGTGTGAAGAGATGAAAATGTGACTCTCCAGAATTATTTTACATTTCAGTCAAAAGAGATAGATTCAGTGGAGATGTCTAAGGAGTGCTCTGGTATCTGTCCTGTTTAATAACTCTCTTTCCCTTAATTGAAAAACGAAGAAGAAAAAAGAAAAAAAAAAGAAAAAAGAAAAAGAACTGGACTGGTTTGGAAAATACTTTTAGAGATCACTGTCTCCAACTGTGCTTGCTCTTGCTGTCTGTTATGGTCCATTAGATAAACATGGTGTTCAACAGCCAGGCGGTTGTTGATATATTTGGCAACACTGATAATGTGATCTATGTTTAGGAAAGAGTGGATGCGTCATTCAGTGGGGGCATATGTTTTCTGAAAGTGATTGTTCCTTTCTCAAGGAAAACTTAGGTCATTGAACCTTAAGTTCTCACTGAGAGTTTGAGCATTTTTAATTTGTCATCTGTACTTGTTTTTCTGTTGCTTTTATTGGAATTTTAAATTAATCTTTGGGCTTATTCTCAGAGGCTGCAGGTAATAACTGAAAAGAAATGCAAACCTGGTTGCTTCTGACTCTAGAGGGTATAATTAGTGTAATAAGGAAAATGGAGGGGCTTGTCATCTTACTGTATTTCTTTAATATTCATCAATCACAATTTTTAGTGTTTTCATTTGTGACCTGCAAGTTTAAAAATATACATACAGAAGAGCCTTCAATCTCAAAGTTCTCTCTCTCTCACATACATACGTTTTGTATATATGTAGTCTGTGTGTTTATATGTATATTCTATATAAGTTTTATATACATATATAATACAAATCTCTATAATCTGTGTGTGTGATGCATACAAACACTCAGTGATATATAGAGAGAGTGATATATAGGGAGAGACTGTATATATAACATACATGAGCTATATATAACATATGGAACGTATATATTCACACATATATAACATACACACAGAGACAATATAGAGGTTATGTATGTACATCTGTGTGCATGTGTGATGTGTGCATGTATACATGTACACACACACAAACTTGTATGTATGTGTATATGTATACAGTGTCTATGTACATAGTCTCTGAAGAGGGATTAACGTATTTTAGTTTGGACACAAAAGGGCATAAAGTCTCAGACAGTGGAATGTCTCCCAGTGTCCACTGAGTTCTCAATGTCCTCAGTGGTAGGACTTCTAGCATTTCTCTTGTGGGGGTGATTCCATTATCTAGTAGCTTTCATTGGGAGGAAGTTTTCCAAGATAGGCTTAATGTTCATCTTCTCTACTGATTCCATTAAACCTCATTACCCCACCCCCCACCCCCAAAGCTGAGCAGTTCCTCTCTTGGCATTTACACTGTTTCAGTAGTGGAAGGCAGCAGTCATCTCTTCAGCTGTCATCAAGTCAGGATATTTTTAACTCTTTTGATCTTTCTTTTTAAGTGGTATAGTACATGTATACACATATGCACATCACATGTACACCAAGTCACCACGGTTGCTTTATTTTGTATTTACAGAGCACCTAAATCTTATCACTATTTCAAATGTGCTGTCATCTAAATTACATGATAGACATTTTTGGCTGCCTTTTCTTTGATAAATTCTTTAAGTTCACAAGTGGCCACTAACAATGTACTAGCTTTCACTCATATTTTGTGAAAGGGGTTGTAGGTGAAAAGCCACGGTTTAACAATCCCAACCCTCTGTTAAAGGTTGCTTATGTCTGCGGTTTGACTTTGCTCCACCCCAGTTTGAGATGGTGAAGACTCAGAGAAGGTAGAATCCACAATAAATGCCTCCAGCCCCATTCAGTTCCATTAGGAATGGAACTTTTTTCATGGGGAAGACAGATATTTTTACTCACTCTAGAAAGGGACACTTGAAATCACTTGGTGTAGTTGAGACCTGTAGCCTCTGCTATCATGGAAGAGAGCTGTCACTTTAAAATCATTTACAAATGTATTCCCTACCTCCTGTTGTTTTTAGTTTTAAAGAATAAGATGGAATAAGAAACTGAAACGTGCTCGCTCACTCACCCTCTTCCCTTTCTCTTTCTCTAGCCGGCTCCATCTTTCTTCACCACCCTCTTTTTCCTCCTGCTCCTCATTCTCTTCCCAGTTTTCTTTCCGACCTCAAACCCCATTTCCTTTTCCCTCCTTGCCCTTTTCTTTCTCCTTCTCTTTGATTTTCCCAATTCTCTCTTGAGGCGATACTTTTGTTACCCTCAAGCACCACTGGGCTCTCAGTCCTTGGATTTCCTTCACCTTGTGGATTGTTTCCTGCACTCTTTGATGGTGAGCTCAAGGTCTGAAAGAAGGATCTTTTTTCTTACCCTCATATCAGTTCTGTATCAGACTGTGGTCTGAGTACTAGATCAATCTAGACTAAATGGAAATGATTTTCTAGAAATGTTTTCTTAAGTATCAAAGATCAGACTTGCTATCTTTATTTATCTTGGTATTTATTAATCTCCATAAAGTTTTACTATGATCATATGAATAAAATTGGAATTCAATACAATGACCTTAGAGATATTTTGGTTATGACAAACCCTTTAAAATATATTCAGTAATATCTCTTTAATTAGAAATGGTTTAAAATGTACAATAGTCTCTAAAGAAAGCTTATTTATTTTGAGTGAGAATTGATTTGTTTTGTTTTGTTTTGTGATTGTTTTTAATCATGAAATAGTCAACCTGTCCAACCACCCTGAGCTGCTCTAACAACTATGAATGTTGTATGACTTATCATTAGTTATGGATTTCTGGAAAATAAAATTAAAGTCATAGGCAGAAATGACTAAAATATATAACATTTTTTGCTCCTATATTTGCTGACCCAGGTATTAGGAATCTCTTACTATATTGGGGGAAGGGGACCTATTGTTAAGAACTAATTATATCAACCAAAACTGCTTAATAACTATTTTGGTCATTAGCAATCATCCGATTAGCAAGGAACATAGTTTTATTTCCACTTTATTGATTTAATGGATAATTTCTATATTTGTAAATCATATTGTGGGGCAATACAGAAGGTCTCTATTGTCAGACAGCTTGTTTGTGTCTGTGATTGTGTCTGCGTCTGCACCTTGTCTATGCCCCTTCTTAGCTGAACGTTGTCTATGCTCCTTCTTAGCTGAACATGCTTGGGAAAGTCATTTATGTCTTTGTGTCTGTTTCCTCATCATAAAATAGAAAAAAAAAAGCAAAGTGCCAAATTCACGGTGTTAGTTCCATGATGAAATGAGGTAATGTATGAAAGCACTTTGGATACTACCTGGCACATAGTAAGTGCTATGATGATGAAGATGACAATGATGATACTGATGAGAAATCCATTTGGGAGTTCAGAGACTGCCAACAGCCCAAATAACTGTGTGCTTCCCTCTAAGTCCTGAAGATTAAGATCTTTAGTTTAAAATTCAAGGAATTTGTTTACAAGGTAAGTATGGAAAGGAAGAACTAAAACAAAACACAGTTCATACAAAGTCTCTTAAATCACATTCTTATCTTTTTAGTTTCAAGTCCAACCCCTTGAATCAGTTTCCATGACACAAATGTCAGCTGACATGCTGCAAGGTGACTCACCTTATTGCAACTAAACTAGATTGAGATTAAAAACAAACAAGCTAACAGCTGGAAAGTGACATGTGGGTCAGACTCTTCTGAGGCCAGTAGGGTAACTCAGCAGAGATCAGAATGCTCTTCAAAACTCAGCAACCAATTGGTACATGTCTCCAGGCATGCTTGGAGTCTACAGGGCCAAATGGTGGAGTACCCTGGCAGTGCCAAAAATTCTTCCTTGATGACACAGAAGATAAATCTTCCTTCAAAATAGTTATGCAACCCGAGAAAACACAATGCATCCTCTGTGTGCATCCCGAGGCTGTCTATGAACACACTACTTCTATATTTTTCTCTTTGGTAAACTTCAACATTGAAGACCAACATTATTTCAAGTAAATATTCTACTTTTTCTTTGTAAAGACATGCCATAGAGAATGCAAGTTATTATTTCATTTTTCTGATTAGAGAAGCCATTTCTATTTTAATGGTCCAGTATATCACATTCTGAATTTGCCACAAGTCTCATTTTTACATTTAAACACTCCTTGCAATGTTTTATTTTTAATACTTAAATAAAATCATGGGGACGTAGTGTCTAGCATGGCAACTACACTTAATATTACTGAAAGTTGCTAAGAGAGTAAAAGTTCTCATCACAAGAAAAAAAAATTCTGTAACTGTGTATGGTGACAGAGGTTAACTAGATTTATTGTGGTGGTCATTTTGCAATGTGTACAAATATCGAAACCTTATGTTGTACACCTGAAACTAATATAGTGTTGGATGTCAATTATACCTCAATAAAAATAATTTTGAAATAATAAAAAAAAAGAGGTTAGAAAAAAAGGTGAAAAACAACTGCTCGTATTAAGAGATCTCCTTAGGGAAATAGGTTTTATTGACTCCATACTTGTTGACATTTCTCAATTTCAGTAATCATTAATATTTTTAAAAGCAGCCAACAGATACAGTATTCCTTTTAGATACTATTTCCATCAAAGACAGATTTCAATTTCCTTTTTAACTCTTAGTGTTATTTCTCTGTTGTTTTCAAAGTATTACTAATACCTCCAAGTTAATTTGTGTCCTGTAAGCTTCTTGTTACATCCAAACAACTCTTTTTTTTCCCTCTTATTAGCTGCTGATTTATTTTTTAATTTTTTTAAATTGAAGTATAGTCAGTTTACAATGTTGTGTTAATTTCTGGTGTACAGCATTGTGATTCAGTTATATAAATATATTTTTTTTTCCTTTTCATGTTCCTTTCCATTATAGGCTGTTACAAGACACTGAATATAAATATAGTTCCCAGTGCTATACAGTAGGACCTTGCTGTTTATCTATTTTATATATAGTAGTTAGTATCCACAAATCCTGAAGTCTCAATTTATCCCTCCACTCTCACCTTTCTTTCCTGGTAACCACAAGTTTTCTATGTCTGTGAGTCTGTTTCTATTTTGTAAGTAAGTTTATTTGTCTCATTTTTTTTTAGATTCCACATATAAGTGATAATCATATAGTATTTTTCTTTTTCTTTCTGGCTTATTTCACTTAGTATGACAGTCTCCAGTTCCATCCATGTTGCTGCAAATGGCTTTTTATTCTTTTTTATGGCTGAGTAGCATTTCACTGTATATATACATATCCATCTATCTATCTATCTATCTATATCTCAACTTCTTCATCCAGCCATCTGTAGATGGACATTTAGGTTGCTTCCATGTCTTGGCTATTATAGATAGTGCTGCTATGAACTTTGGGGTGCACGTATCTTTTCAAATTAGAGTTTCCTCTGAATATATGCCCAGGAGTGAATATATGCTGGATCATATGATAAGCCTATTTTTAGTTTTTTAAGGAATCTCCATACTATTTTCCATAATGGCTGCACCAAACTACATTCCCACCAATAGTGTAGGAGAGTTCCCTTTTCTCCACACCCTCTCCAGCATTTATTGTTTGTGGCCTTTTGAATGATGGCTGTTTTGACTGGTGTGAGGTGATACCTCATTGTAGTTTTGAATTGCATTTCTCTAATAGTTAGTGATATTGAACATTTTTTCGTATGCCTCTTGGCCATTTGTATGTCTTCATTGGAAAGCTATTTGTTTAGGTCTTCTGCCCATTTTTTGATTGGGTTGTTTATTTTTTTGTTGTTATTGAGGTGTATGAGCTGTTTGTATATTCTGGAAGCTAAGCCCTTGTCAGTCACATTGTTTGCAAATATTTTCTCTCAATCCGTAGGTTGTCTTTTTGTTTTGTTTATAGTTTCCTTTGCTGTGCAAAAGCTTATAAGTTTAGTTAAGTCCCATTTGTTAATTTTTGCTTTTATTTCTATTGCCTTGGTAAACTGCCCTAGGAGAACATTACTATGATTTATGTTGGAGAATGTTTTACCTATGTTTTCTTCTAGGAGGTTTATACTGTCTTATGTTTAAGTCTTTAAGCCATTTTGAGTTTATTTTTGTGTACGGTGTGAGGGAGTGTTCTAACTTCATTGATTTACATGTAACTGTCCAACTTTCCCAGCGCCACTTGCTGAAGAGGCTATCTTTTCTCCATTGTATATTCCTGCCTTCTTTGTCAAAGATTAATTGACTATAGGTGTATGGGTTTATTTCTGGGCTCTCTATTTATGATCCATTGATCTATATGTCTTTTTTTTTTTTTTTGCCAATACCATGCTGTTTTGATTTCTGTAGCTCTTGTCTCTATTACTGTCTGAAGTCTGAGAGGGTTAATTCTCCAGCTTCATTCTTTTTCTTCAGTATTGCTTTGGTGATTCAGGTCTCTTGATTATATATAAATTTTAGGATTATTTGTTCTACTTCTGTAAAAAATGTCCTAGGTAATTCAAGCAACTCCTTCTGTAAAGTAACTTTTTTGTATGTGGGTGATATTTTCAAAACATATGATATATTCAGAAATATATGCTAAAATTATTTTCATTAAATTAACTCCTCAGAAAGGAACTTGAACTTTAGGAACAAATAGTATGTCCTTCGATAATTCTTTTCTTGTCTATGTTACTACAGTTATCTAAACAATTTAGATGCCCCTCTCTTGACTTTTAAAAATGTTGATTCTTTTCTGTTTTTACAATTGATACAGATCAAGATAATTTGTAAAACAGAAAACGTAAAAGGAGAAAACAAATAACCTCCCCAAATAGCCATGGGATAACGTAGGCAATAAGCTGCCAAAACAATAAATACAAACTTGTGAAACACTTTAGAATTGGGAAGATAGCCAAAGAATCAGTGAGGTAATTTGATGATTCTGATGCAAATGAAAAATTCCATTGACTCCTTACATTCCTCATTACTGAGAAAACCATTAGGCACTCTTTCACTTCCCCTTTTCCTTGTGAATCTTATCCTTGAGAGTGACATACGAAGAAATTGAAAAAAAATATTGCTGTGAAATATACAATGCTTCTGTGAAATCAACTGCAGGTAGTAGTTTTAAGAAGTGTGTTGGGGGTAGAGGGGAGAAATGTGTGACCAGAGACAGTCAGGATTGAGAAGCAGCCCAGCAGAGTACTGATGGAGCCAAGAGGCAGCTCTGACACTTTTCGGTTGTGTCATTCAGGGGCAGACAACTTAGTCTTTCTCTGCTGTAGTCTCCTCATCATTAAAAAGGCAATAATAGTATTAATATCTCTCTCATAAGGTTGTTACGAGGATTACATAGATTAATCTTAATAAAATCTATAAACTACTTTGAATAGTGGTGTTTATTTCTACACAAGTATTTTTCTAAATAGATTTAATTTTTTAGAGCAGTTTAGGCTCACAGGAAAACTGAATGTAAAGTACAGAGAGTTCACATATATCCTCTACATGTACCCCCTACCCCACACACAGACTCCCCCAAGGTCAACATCTCCCACCGGAGTAGTACATTTGTTAACAGTTGATGAACTGACATTGACCTGTCATTATCACCCAAAGTCTGTAGTTTACATTAGGGTTTGCTCTTGGTGCTGTACACTCTGTGGGTTTCGGCTTGTGTATACTGGCTTGCATTTTAATAATAAAAAATGATTTGGGTGTTAGGGACTAGATCATGACAATTTTGGTACAAATAGAAGGAAATTTGGGGGATTCTTAGTGAAATTCCTTTCTATAAGGAAACTGGTAACTCTGCCTCAAGTCCCTTCCCCACCCACTGGAAGTGATGATGGGGTTACTTAGTGGTAAACATGCATGACCTAATGGGGAAAAAATGTGGTTTCTGTAAAAGGAGATCATGACGACTGGACCTTTATGGTTCTTTGTAAGGTCATGCCAACGGGGAAAGAAGTAGATAAAATTTAAACTTTAAAATAAAATAAAGGCCTTTACATTAGTGAAGATAACATTTTGGTGTTACGGTTTTTGTAGAAGGAGGCTAATGACATTTTGCTGGGTTGCTTGTGGTGAATTCTAACAAAAATAAAATTTATTATTTTGGAGAAAAGGGAATGATTGCATGGAACTCATTGCCTAGTAGGTTGAAAGCATAAATTAGTGTAAGATCAGTTTAGGTAAATTAATAAATTACTGATATATATTAATGTATAGAAGATGGAGATTTGCTCACTTCCACCCTAGTGTAGATATCAGTACAAATACAGTCAATATCTGTATTGTTCATGTAGATACTGCTCAACAAGCTACCACACTGACCTACAGAATGGGCCTTGCCTCAGTTGCCTGGAGCAAAGCCATATAGAAATAGGCTTGATTAAGACAGTGCTCTAAAAAGGAAACTACTAACAAAAGGGATTTGGCTTCTCTGGATATTAAAACCCTGACTGTAATGTGTAGGAGATACTAATATGTATATATTCATATAAACCAAAAATCTGAAGAAATCTTTAGTTAATAAATGCAGAAAACCACAAAAGGATTAAATGGCCCCACAATATGGAATAACCCCATCTATTGGGCTAACCTCCTCTACTCTTGATCTGATAGTATCTCCTGAGTCCTCTCTCCTGTTAATTAACACACTCTATTGTAATTGCTTATCTAAAGTGGCAGGATTTTTTTTAGGCCTGCGGAAGTTCATAAGTTCATTCAAAAACTATCTATTGAGCATCTCCATGCCAGGTAGTCACAAGTTTAAAAGTGAGCAGTAAAGAAAAAGCCCATGCCCTCCTCTAGCTGAAAGAAAATAAATACTAGCAGAAAGAAAGAGAATTATGTGCCTGGTACAAATTTAACAAGCATAAATTTAAGTAGCAGATTTAAAATGTTCTGTGATGAAGTTCTGAGATGCCTTATCTGTTTATCTCCACTAAGCTATGGTGAAGACCCTTACCGTGTCTGTGTTCTGATACAGTGTGTTTCTTTTCCTGTGTTGTCCAATAGGTGCATTGGCGTGTGCGAGGAGAGAGCGCATGTGTGCTTTTGTGTATTTCCAAGTATTCTGTAGTACATGAATGGGAATTGAACAGGTATTGGAGCCTTTCCTTACTATTTGTATCACTTTCTTGGCCTTTACGCCTGCAAGTGCTCATGGTTTAGTATGTTTTCCTTTTAACACAGTGTTGCTGAGGAAGCCATGTGGCATGTGGCTCATTTGCTTTCCATATTATCCCGAGAAATTGTGGTCTCCTTCTTGTGAAAAGTCTGTGCCCTGGGTTTCCTACTGTGCAGCAGTATAGGCAGAGTCAGGCAAATTAAACCTCTTTGGACTGAGGGAATCACTTCCTGACTGATGGGAGGCTCAGAAGGAGCACCATGGAGGTGCTGAGGCGCCACATTGGGACTCTGCCTGTGTGACAGAGTCCTGTTTAACTACTACTACCCTCCCCTCCACCCAGCCTCCCTCTGGGATTCAAAAGTGGTGTTCCCATTTAACTCTTTACTGCCTGAGAGTATGTAGAATGCACTATCAATATTCACAATGAAATGTTACGCTGTCCAGATAATTGTTTTGATCAGTTATGTCATTTCTTATTAAAAATGTATATGTAATTCTTAAAGAGGAAAGATAAGGGAAAGGAGGAAAGAAAACTACATTTTAGAGGTGTCATGCTAATTGCTGTATTTTTTTTTTCTTTTTGTGTTTAATCATCACACTTAATATGTCCCTATTTCACATTTAAAGAAAACAAGACTGTGGCTCGAAGTGGTTGACTAATTTACACACACTGCATGCCTAGGAAGTAGAACCATCGCATTTCTGACCCAGAGCCAGTGATCTTTCTACTTGAATTATGCGCATCATTGACATACATTTTTTTTTCACTCTGTGTGGAGAAATCAGGATTTATTAACCACTATATCCAAGACTGAAGACCAGATTTTAAAAAAGAAAAAGCTCATGTTTAAATTCATGGACGTGTAAATATTTGTTTTCAAATACATTGAGATATTCTTTTTGTGCTTTTCACCTAACCTTTCTTCCACACCTTAACTACACATTTTTTTTTCTTTTAATTGAGGCAACAAATTCCTTCCTCCTTAGATCTGTGCCCCACAACAACCCAGAGCCCAGAACATAAACAAAGACACATTTGGATGCTCCTGCAGAGACCTATATCCAAGATCAGCAGATCCTGCAATTTGCTGTTTCCTCCTCCTCCCTTCTCCCCAGATGGGGGCTTATGTAAGCCTCCCTGAGGCAATGCAAGTACGGTTTTAGGGGAGAGGACTGAAAATCATGGTTGGTGTTGTTTGTATTAGATGATGGTTACAAACTAAGTGGGTAATATTTAACATTTAGTAAGCTTATTTATACGATTCCAAATATTAACAAATGAGTGCCATCAACACAGTTTGACACCAACAGTTTGGAATTCATGAAATGTAAAAGGAGAGGGAATGAATCTACCAGACCATCTTTTCAGCTTTTTAATATAATTGGGAAGCTTGAAGCCATTAAAGCATCTGTGAATTTCCTGTATTTGCCGTGCTTTGTTCTTGAATGTCCACAAAGCTGGGGACCTCATATAAAATTTAGAAAAGGGTTTGGTAGTACAACTTTTCTTTTAATATCTGAAACTTGCTGTAGCATGCACTGCTATTTCCAGGCAGTTAAGCATCATTAAAACAAAAGCCATATAAATCCAACTTCCTATTTTCACATTGTAGAAATCTATACTAAATGCCATGAACAAAGAAACACACATCACATGAGTACTTTTTCCTTTAACATGAAAAGCTCTCTTAACTGGGATGTTCAAAACCTTCCCAAAATGGACTTGTTTTCAGCTTGTTGATCTTTTCCACCTCCTCACTGTTTTTTAAAAGTTTCATGACCATTTTTGGTGACAATTTATTATTTGAAGTCATCTTCCAAGAGCAGGAAATTTCTTTGTAAAAAGTGTCTGAAACAAACTTTATGTGCAAAACAAACGAATCACAGATCAGTAGAGACAGTTCCTAAGCAGACTGTGTTCTAAAAGTTTGCCTGAAAGAATGCTGTTTGGAGCCTGGAACATATTTTTCACAGAAATGTTATAAATGGTTGCTCAGTTCTAAGGTCAGTGTTTTGAGACCATGTGACCTATGAAGTAGCTTGACTATGGAACTATTCATACTCTTTTGTAATAATTTAGGGTACTATTATGGTAACATCACCTTTTAAGACACTGGATATAGAGCTGCTGGATAGCATCACAAACGTGATAGTCACAGCTCCAGGCACAATGAATTTCTCACTATTCCTCACAGGAGAAGTAGGACTATGACATAGATATATAAATTAGGATAGTGATGCAGGAAAACGGATGTGGGGCATGAGGAGGGCTGTGTTCCAGGCCTCAGTTGAGCCCCTGGGACATGCCCCACCAAGTGTGGGTCCTTGACTTCACGAAGGAAAGAATTCAAGAGCAGCCACAGTTGCGTAAAGGTAGATTTATTCAGAGAGATACATTGAAAGGCAAGAGAAAGGCCACGAGGGTGCTCAGATTAAAAATAGTTACACACTCCATAGAGTGTGGGCCGTCTCCTAAGAGGAAGAGAGAGAGAGGGCAGTGGCCTCTGTGTTGCCAGTTTTTATGGGCTTGATGGCTTCATATGCTAATAAGAGGAAGGACCAGTCTAACTAGCCTGGGGAAGGGGCTGGGATTCCCAGGAAGTTGACCATTTCCCACTCTTTGACCTTTTGTGACTATCCTTGGGACTGCCATAGTGCCTGTGGGCATGTTATTTACCATGCTAATATATTGCAATAGGCATATAATGAAGCTCAAGATCTGCTAGAAGTTAAATCTCCTACCATCTTGAGCCTCAAGGCCTACTGGGGGTTGAATCTTCCACCATTTTGATGTTAATTGCTGTATCATTCCTTGAATGGCAGTGCCCTGCCCCCTTCCTATCTCTTTGAATATAGAGCTGCTGGATAGCATCACAAACGAAGTAGGACTGTGACATAGGTATATAAATTAGAATAGTATATGATTTCAATGATGATTTAATAATAGTCTGCTCAAGTATCAGGTCGTACAGTTTGGGGTAACATTCCCCACTTTTCTTGTGTGCATCTTGAAGTAAGAGTATTAACAGCTTTTTGTTGGCTTTATGTTGTGATTCATCAGCCATGTGACCCTAGGGCAAAAACTATCTTGATGGGAAATATTGCTAGAGTATGGCTCATACATTTCTTCTCTACCCTTAGTGGAATTTTTCCCTATTTCTCTTGGGCTTCTTGTGTCTGCCTTTTCTCCATCTCTTAATCCCACTCAGTGTTAAGGTCTAGGATTGTGTCACTGGGCAACTAATTGTGGTTTAGGTAGACACACTAGTGGACTCACTGGGCTAGAACTTTGTGCACGTAAAAGATATCCTTGCCATTGTTGTTTCACCAACAATCGTCTGATTTGCTGTTTGCATATCCCTCTTACCTTTTCATAAATCCTTCTTGTGTTGCTGTGAGTGAACATGATGGGGGATGGTACCTTTTTTTCTCCTAGCATCCTTGTAGAGACATAAACTTGCTTCAGAGACTGTGCTTTGGCTCCCTTTCATTACATGTAGGTTCCTATTGGAAAAGACCTTCCTTTCCTCTATTTGCCATCTTCACCATTTATATTCCAGATGGTAATAGGAATTTGAGAGTGAAACACAATGCAAAGAACCATAAATCCTTTGTTGAGTGGCTAAAAGCTATCATATCACAATTTAATTGAAATATATAGCTGTATTAAATCAGTAAATCTCAGTTTCTGAGTAGGCCAAGGTTGAATTACCCAGGTGAGAAAGAGAAGGACGCTGAGTCCTGCTCTGGGACACCAGGAATGGAGACTGCTTGTATTTCAAGGGGGACAATATGCGCATTGGAGTTTGCAGAAGAAAGGGCAGGGAAAAAGTTATCTTTCTAGTTCCTCAGCAGTTTTAGACAAGTTCTCCAGAGGTCTCTTTTGAAAAGCCAAGACCCTTGTCATGCTTCAGTTATTCTTAAAGTCCTTGAATTCTAGCATGTGGCCAAAGAAAGTTTAGGGCCATTTTGCCAGTCACAGAGACAATTTAGACAAAAAAGGAGGAGCTTAAGCATTTGTATTATGTGCTTTTTAAACTGTGATCATGAAATCATTTCAGTGGATAACAGTGGCATTAAAAATGGAAGAGAAAAAATAGAACAGAGTAAAATATATCAAAGTGAATCACTTTTGATAAGGATTAGATTTATTTTGTGAACTTTTTTCTTCAGTGACATGATGTATATTTTGGCTCATGACATAAAATGTAATCTCTTACTGAGGGTCTTGGTCAAAAATTTAAAAGCTATTGGTCTTTACTAACAGTTTATGGTAAGATGTATCCAATTAGTCATTGTTTTACCAACTTGGGTTAGAGGAATAGGATAGATGAGCACAGATTATTGCCTCTCAGGTTCTATGCCTATAAGAAAGTTCAGCTTCCTCTGGGGGACAAAGGCTGGTAGATTTAGGACAAGTAATTAAATGTCTAAACTGCCCATAGGTATCTGTAAGATTGAACACTTAGCCTGTGATATCATGCTCTTTCTGCAAATGCCACACTTTTTGTTAAATCAACAAGCAGCACTATGAACTAATAAATCATTATATAAATAATACTTAATTATAAAATATTTAAATAAATATGCCAGCATAATCAGATACCTTCTTATTAAACTTCAATCACTCTTGAGCCTAATCCTAATTTTTTCTCACAAATCTAAGTAAAAGCTTTCAGTCTGAACCATTTCTTTTTCTCCTCTGGGCCTCTCTGCCACATTCATGTTTAGCTTTCTTCTTGTGTCTTCTTTTTCTCAGAAATCTCTCCTTTTTCCTCTTCTCCATGGCCTTTTGCTCCAATCAGAAGTAAGACAAAAATGGAAAATCCCTCATGGTAGTCTTTTTCTAATCAAGAGTAATTTTCTTCCATATAACTATTTCTTTTCTCTTAGCACCCTTTGAAGCCTGAAGCTAGTATAAAAGCTAATTTGAAATTAGCATACAATCAGGTTTCTTATTAGCCTCTATAGACATTTTTTGCAGCTATATTGCTTGGCCTAGGTCACAGATCCCTGACAGAAAATTGCTTCTATTTTAAAGGGCCCAAACACGTATTTCTTCAGAACGTATAAAAATACTGCTCAAAGCACAATACGGTTTTTAAGCAGAGATATGAATTGATTTCCTCATAATTAGTACACTTAGCAATCTTTCCTTTCACCTTTTTTTTTAAAAAATTTTTTTCTTTTACATTTTCTAGGTAACTTTATTTACTGAGTTGTTTTTGAGGGGAGTGGGTAATTAGGTTTATTTCTTTTATTTATTTTTTGAAAGCAGTACTGGGAATTGAATCCAGGACCTTGTTCATGCTAAGCATGGGCTCTGCCACTTGATCTACACCCTCCCCACTCCTTTCACCTTATATACCTTTCTAAGTAAATGGTAAATGATTACAGAATCCATGCCTTTCAAAATTAATGGTAAAATACTTCATGGCAGATAGTTCTGATCGAGCACAACCTTCTATTTTGACTATCTGTGGAGAAGGCCCATCGAAACAGAATTGGTATATAGGAAATGTCAGTGAATCAGATGAAGCTTTTTCTCTAGAAGATTCTCCTATCTTCTATCTGGGGAAAGTGTCTATAGCTTTTTAATGACTTAATTTTTAATGAGTATAATATATAATTAAATGCACCAATCTTAAAAGTTGATTTCTTTGAGTTGAGTCAATCATATATGTACACATATGTAGCGACCACTTAAAACAATACATGAAAGATTTCCATCACCCAGAATTCCCTTGGGGCCATATCCAATTTCCCATCTACTACTCAGTGCAACTACTTACTGATTTTTATCACTATAAATTAGTTTTGCCTCCTATTCTTGAAAATCATCTTAATGGAATCATTTGTGTCTAGTTTCTAATGTTTTGGGGATTCATCATGTTATTGCATCCATCAATAGTTAATTCCTCTTCATTGCTGAGCAGTGTTTTCCCATATAACTAAAGCACAATTTGACTATTTCTACTGATGGATCTTTGACTTGTTTTTGGAGATTATGAATAAGGGCGCTATGACCATTCTTGTACATGTATTTTTGTAAATGTATCTTTTAATTTGGGGTTAGAGTAAATACCTAAGATAGAATTGTTGGGTCTTTAAGTAGATATTTTGACTTTATTAGAAACAGATCTGCAGCTTTTAATAAACTCTCACAGGGATCTTTACATCTCCAAAATTTAAAAAATATATTGCTTTTAGGGTATGTATGCAGATGTTTTTGTTTATTTTAGAGTCTTTTCTCACTTTCCCTTCTTAGACCTCAGTTACTTTAAAATGAGTGCTGGACTCTGTCTTAATGTCTGTAATGCATTAGGATATTGGTGCATATTTAAATTAAAAGCTTTTCATAGATTCTTGGACAATAGGTTAATCACATAAGAGGGAAATCTTACTAGAATATGAAATTCATGAGGGCAGAAGCATTGTTCTGTTCACTACTATAATCCAAACACCCAGGATTGTACCCACACAGAGTAGGTGTTCATATTTATTGAACACAGAAATTAGACACAGAGAAGTTAGGGAATATGCCTGTCATCACATAGCAAACAAGCTAGGGTTTGAGTCTAGGTGGTGTCATTCTAAAGCCAACAATTTTAGCTTGTTAAGAAAGACTGCATTGTTTGTCATTTGCTTTTTAAGTTTTTTTTCAAGAAGCCCAAAACCTTTTTCTATTTTTCTATTTTCTAATTGTATATTTTTTGAAGGAAAAACCCTGGAGAGGAAATTTTAGCTGTTTTAGGATGGTGATTCTTTCATTTTTATTCTTACAACTAAATGAATTTTCCTTCAGATTACATTCTGGTTCATTTCTATAATGGGAGTTGGATTCTCACTTCAGTTTTATTATAGATTAAAAAAATGAAAATCCACACATGCAGTTCTTGAATACTTTTGTTTTCTCTTAATTCATTTTCTGTCACATTAGGTAATGCTGAAAGTCTAGGTGTTTCCTATGTGGGTTAGAAAGAGCACTGACTCCAAAGTGCATGATTACTGTTACAAAGGCTGCAATGTATAGCCCTTTATGGTATCTTATGGATTTTAGGACATTGTGATAAGATGCTATCATTTTCATAATTCTTAGCCATTTCTCATTAGTCAGTCTTTAATAATGCAAGATTCCATCTCTTCAGTCGTTTCATGGGCTACTGAGGTCTGCCCTGGCTGCCAGGGAAGCTGAGAACGGGCCAGTTCATTCTAATGAATTGGCTATGTCAACAGAGCCTTCATTTGCTTAGTGTTAAAAAAGAAAATCATCCTTTGGTATCACTGCAAAACTTGCTAACAGCTGAATTATGTCTCTGCTTATCCTGATAGGAAAATCTAAATAAGTGGATTCTGATTAATATTTATTTCTATGTAGCCAAGCGAGGATGAAAGAGGTCTCAAAATGGCACTTGTTAATAAAATTGCTCCTCAATTATTATATTTGGAGCAGACCCCCTTGCTAAGACATAATGACCTCAGTTCTCTCCCCTGTATCATGTAATGTTCAACAGCCTTCCATGAATACTTTAGAGGCAGTTCTCTCTTCTGTAGTGAGCCAGAGATAAACAAGCTTTTAAATCTGGAAAATGGTGAGCAGAAAGTGGTTCATGAGCATAAACATGATAATCCTACCTACCAATCGTACGTAGGTACCAATTGTAGGTAGGTACCAATCATACCTACCAAACCACCAATAAAGGAAAATTCTCCATCAGAATTTTGTATAGTTTTATATCTTTTTTTGGCAGCCTGCTTTAACCATGTATTAAATTGTCTGTACAAAGGACAATTCCTGTCCTTATCTTAGCTCAGCTAAAAAGATAGATCTGAGATTCTGTGAAATTAGGTTCATTTTCTTTGCCAAGGTTGGGTGGGGAAGCAAAACAGTCCCCAAATCATTAATATCTATTTTTCTAAGTGACAATAAAGCAATCTTTCTTAAGCAACAATCTCAAATAAAAGTGCTGTGAATCTAGCAAATAGTTTTTTATTGTTGTTTTTAATTCAACCTTTTTCTTTCTCCTATAGAATAATTCAGAACATAAAACCAAGGCTGTTCATTTTGCTTAATCCTCTCAAACAGCACACAAGATTACAATTCCTTGCCTATGATCTCCTGTAATTCTAACCCGTTCTGTGAAAGCAAAGAGCTGTTTTGGCATTTCACGTTTTTGCTGCTTCATCATCAAGGCCAAGCCCCTTTGCTGCAGCCTTTTACCACATTCACTGCACATACATCTCCCAACAATCGTGTTTTCAGTGTCTTTTCAACAGAGGACTCTAATCTTGTGATTCTCAAATGCCATACCAAATTTAGGTTTTGCTGACACTTCCCTGGTTTTCTAGGATTTAAAACATTTTCAAATGAAGTTTTAAAGCAGATGATGACAGTGTTTTTTTCTCTGTGTGTGTGTGTATGTATGTGTGTGCTTGTATAGCCCATCTCAGAGTTATTCCCAGACTTAAGGTGGAATACTAGCCCTGTATCAGGTAGAAAACAGTTAAGTTATTCTAGTAATCAGATTAGAACTATTTTCAGGTATTCAGCATCATTCTGTCACCAATAGAATAACCAAAAAGAAAGAAGTTAATGTGTATGTTTTAAAAGAAAAGAGTACAAAGACTGTTTTTACTTGAATTTTTGAATGTGTTGTCTAATACACTGAATTTCTAGGTGGTGAAATGAAGAGACTTGATGAGAGATTCTTGTCAGGTTTAGCCTGGGGAAAGAAATATAACCAGGGGCACTTTTCTCAGGTGACTGTCCCCTCGGGGACATCACTGAAACAGTCCCATCACTGTTTAAGAACTGCTGAGAATCAGAGGCTGAGGGCTGAGCTGGGAGAGGTAAGACCATGGTTGACTCTATACATGCAAAACAAGGAGAATAATTCACCAAGTATTTCTCCCTCATACAAACTTAAAAGTATTTTAGAAAAACACAACCTTTATGTACTAGGGCATTTAACTTTATATAGATACAGGGTGTTAAATCTACGAATTTTTAGGTTTGTGGAATATGAGGTGATATTTTTTGAAGTACAGAAAAATCGAGCAATTTCAATACAAGTATTTATATAGAAATTTAATAGTAACAGTTGTTTTCATATGCATTGTCTTTTTTATCCTCCCCATAAGACACTGCAGTAGGTCTAAATTACTATTCCCAATTTGCAGCTGAGATATGCCTTGCTTTGTGTCCTGTTCTGGATCACTCACTCACTAGCCATGTGGCCTGGGGACAATTTTCCTTTATGGCTTCAGTTTCATTTTAATAAGCTTTCTAGTGTTGACGTAAAGATTAAAGGAGATAAGACATGTAAAGTTTTTAGAACACTGCCTATACAAGCTAAGCACTCATCAGAGGTTATTGTTATTATTGTTATTATAATTGTTGTTGGGGGGACCATAACTGGCAAGAGCAGGAAAGAAACCAAGGGAGAGTAGTGTATGCATGAGGCAGGCAGGGTCCAAGCAGGCTCTGAACGCTGGAATTATCTGAGAGACTAGGCAGACATCCAGTTTTATGCATTAAGCCAACATGAGGGAACAAAGGGAACAGATAAATTGTAAATACATTGATATCCAGGGCGAACCTTGGGGATAGCATTGAACAGACTCAGAGAACAAACCTAGGAAGTTGTGCTGGTCTGGGGGCCTGGCCTTGAGGGGTCTTGTGCTGGGTCAAGGTGCGTGAAGAACAGTACAGTTTGAGTCTGCATGGTGTCCACAGGCCTGTAGTTCTCACCTCCAGATTGGCCTGAGGATTGGGACAGGATAAAGATGGGAGGCATACCTGTGGGGGTCTAAAGGGAAAAAAGCTGGAGTCTGGAAGAAGAGCTTAAAATGAAGTGCTGAATTCTCTTCTACAAACACTAATCACTGTAGGCACTCACAGGAGGAAGAATAAATCAATCAAGGTGGGAGTAGTTAACTACAACTATGGTGGGACTAGAGCTGAGTCTTAGATAATGATCAAGACTTGTGTACTGAATAAGCAGAGGAAAAAGGGAAGAACAAAATGGTCAAAGGCCCTGAGACTGGGATGAAGGTGAAGTGTATTCATAAGTTAGTGGGGTCTTGGTCTCATTAATACAGAGTTGAGGATGTGAGGGCCCATAGGTAGGATAGACCAGATTAAGGAGGATATTTCAGTTCTACACGGGGAAGTGTATATGACAAGAAAAGCAAAGGGGATAATTAATGGTTCAAAGCAGAGAAATGAAATGTAATACCCAAACCTGGAAATTATCCATAACACATAAAATAGGTTCCAAGGAAAATTAGTTTGAGACATAGCAAGAGAATGAAAAAATCCTTTTCTAAATACTTACTGTGGGCCAACATCACCTGTATACTTTTTTATTACAATCTTGTTTCTATGTATTAATGTGCTAATTTTCCTGAAAAGGAAACCGAGTCTTAGAAGGTTAAGCAATATGCCCAAGGTCATGGGAAAGAGACTGGAATAGATTTCAGATCTGGGTGTGCTTGATTCCAAAGCATGTTCTTTTTGCCTGTGCTGGACAACACAGTAGGGAGGAGGTGGGGAGAAGCTAGAATGATCCAGGCAATCAGGGATGCAAGTCCAGATGAAAGGAGTGGCATGAGACAAACGCAGCTTTCTCAGTAACAGGTAGCTTTCTGTCTCTTCTTTTTCCAAACATAGTGCTTGTGCCTTTCCTGCTGCCAATTCCATTCCTCATGTAGTCTAGATATTCTTATACCTGTCTTATCCTTACTATTTTTAACTTTGCTGTTATTTTCATGTTTGTATTCTGGGTGCTCTTTGCACCGTGTCTTAAAATAGGTTATCAAAGGATACTTGCTAAGTGAGATGAGTATACCCTCCATGGGAAGCAGGCCAGGCAAGCTTTGAAAGCAGATCAATCTGGTTTTGTGCTATAGATTCACTACCTACCAGCTCTGTGCTTCTAACCAATGCACATACTTTTTTTTAGAATCTCAGCTTCCTTGTCTATAAAAAAGTATAAGAGTAAAACATTATTCATGGGATTATGGAGAGGAAGGACGTCAAGTATAATATGTCAGGCAAAGTTCCTGGATTCAATGGAGGAATCATAAATTTAGCTTTCTTCTCTCTTCCTTTCAACGAATTGAACTGTTAAAAATTTCAAAATGTCTTATAGAAGAATGGAAGTACATGAATAAAAAAATCATAAAAAAGTTAAGTACATTAATAAAAGTGCAAGTAAATAAGGAGAGTATTTGATTGATGATCATTCTGCAAGTCATGGTTAGTGATGCTTTCTTTGTTCCCCAAACTATATATATTAGTCTTTAGACAAAGCCTCAATTCATAACTTGTACATTCATTAAACCTGAAATAGGCACATGGATTGTACTCAAAAGTCAATAGACTGAATAAAATGACTTCTTAAGTAACATTTTCTATTTGTTATTCACCCATTTGGACCTCAAGGGTAAAGGATATTACTTATCAACTAATATATACAATGATGAAAATGACAGGTAATACAATGGATGAGGGAATCTAGATGGAAAATGATTTCAATAGGCTCATATAATGGACCAAAACTAACAAGATAAGTTGAGTTCTGCATTTAGGTTAGGTTCATGCTATTAATTCCACATTATAGAAGAGAAGAGACATGTCTAGAAAATAATTCATATGAAATCTATCTTGAAATTTTAGTTGACCAAAACTAAGTGAGCTTACAATGTGAAGTAATTTTGGGAAATAATTAGAACATGACATCTGGGGCTAAGAAAAGGAATTGGGGGCAATGGGAAATTGTGAAAAGGTTTGCACTATTTTTTCCACTAGTATTCATTCCCCATCATCCGATTGAATTCCTGTACCAATCAAGTATTTCCTTTTGATGTTTATCAATGCTCCCAAAGTCTTTGGGAGAAATGTGTTTTCCATCTGTCCCTGGGCCAAAATTCAGTCTCTTTCTATTTGTCACGTTTTAGTTAATATGCCTCTTCAACAGCCCCATGAGGGCACAGAAGTTTGGGCTGTGAGATGCAGAGGTGATATTTTGTGGTTTTATGCGTGCATTTGCATGTGTACATATCTAGGGGAGTGAGAGATAATGTTTAGGTCTAAAGCGTGGAAAAAACATTTTTTTTGCCCTAAATAGGATTCTCCAAATGTTCCAGTCAACTCTTAATTCTAACATCTTCCCACTCATTCAAGTCCCTAAGATTCTATAGTCCTCTGGTGGGGAATCTCATGTGCTCAGTGCTGTGGACCTGGCGTGCAGCTGTGCATATTTGCTATGGCCATGGCCACTGGTTGTTCTCCTAGTTTGGTAAGCATTGCTAAGCTCTGTGTACACAATTGTGATTGCAGTAACCATCACTACCTATTTTGGTGCTCAACATGAGTCACCTTCTAATAACTAGCTTTTACCCGACTCAGTGACATGCTGCCATCTAGAGTCTTGTGTCCTGCCAAGGAATGTCTGCTGGTTTGCCATAGCTACCTATCCCCATTGCCCTACCCCATGGACCTGTGGCTTCCAAAGTCAAACACACAAACAAACAAACAAAACCACACAACTTGCCTTCTTGCTTTTTTCAACATTCAGTGGAGAAATATTAGGATTTTATGAGTCTTCCTTTCTCTTGGCTATCTTGTAGGGTGCCACACCTTGTAGTGGGGGAAAGAAAAGTTCTAGAGTTACAGACTTTCTCCTCTCCACTGGTAAGACGATTTAGAATCTTTTAAAACACTGGTTGGAAAAGTATAGAAGTAATTAACAGTAAAATTTTCTTTTTGGATTTGTGTACATATATGTGTGGGGAAGGTAGGGGTCCAGAGTAGCCCCAGACTTCATGGATGGTACCAGTGTAGTCTGGCTCTGTAGATTGGCTTCCAGTATCAGAGTACCTTCCAAGCTCTTAAAAATCATGTGCTTCCATGGTGAAACAGGCAGCGGTGAGGGTGACCTCTGTTCTTGGCTACCTGAAATTATCTTCAACAACTATGTTCAAGTCCCCTAGTGATATAAGCAGATTTCCTTGAGGATGTCTTCTGTGCTTCCTCAGCCAAAAGATATCCTTTGTCCATTGGTAATCCTAAAATACCAGGTTAAATCAACAGAGATGAATCAGTGGACATGTTTGTGTATTAATTTTTTGTTGAACTCACTCTTGCTAAATCACAAGTGGACTGTTTCCTTCCAGAGGATAATGACAAGAGGGCCATGATAAAATGGGTTAAGGGCCAGTCCCTCTGAGGAATCTTTGTATGAATTGAGGACATTTCCCTTGTAGAAGAGAAGTGAAGACAGAATAGGCATGATGATTATTTTTATATACTTGAAGGGATGATGTGTAAAATGGATTTCTGTTTCACTTTAGGGGGCAGAACTCAGATCCAGAAATAGAATTTTTAGTGAGGCAGATTAAGTAACAAGTTTGAAATAGCTAGAGCTCTTAAAAAATGAATTCAGCAGCCCTTTTGAAGCAGTGGATTCTCAATCATTGAAATGGTGTTAACTGAAGCCCATAGCTATCTGACAGGAATTTGATAGTAGTGAGACAACTAGATGCATAATGGAGGTCTCTTTCAAATTAAAGGCTCTATAATTCCATGCATCTAGACCTAAGGATGTTTGTTACCATATTTCTATCTCTCACACCTTTTTAGAAGGTTTGCTCTTCCCTCAGTTGTTTTCATTATTTAGCTCCAGCTTTTGGGTTTCTCTGTTCAATGACGTGAATAATTTAAATGAGTAGGCTGAATGGCCAGTGTTACACTCTGCACATACCTGTTTCTTCACCTTGAAAAAAGAATGCAGCATCGCTTTCAACAGTTCTTTATGACTGTACCGTGGGAGAGTGCTGAATAAGGAAAAAGGCATTAAACATTGGAAGTGACACTAAAGTTGTTTTTATTTGTTGATTCATGACTCTGTGCATATGTATGTTTGCAATTATAACCTGTTAATTAGAAACACTCATCATTTTTAAATGTTTTTCTTTTTAAAATTATTTCAGTCACTTTGATTATTCACAATTACATGGAACCAGAAGTTACCTGGGTAAGACACAGGAGTCATTCTTAATTTGATTGGTTCGTGGAATAGGACATTCTGAAGATATTTTTATTATTTTCAATTTGAGTGAATAATTTATTCTTGATTAATAATTGAGCAACAGGAATGAAATCTCCCAAATCCATCTATTAAGATACTACTACTTCGAGCTTTTGAAAACTCAGCAAGAATTATAACATAGAGGTGTTGCTATTTTCCTTTTTACTTAAATAAAATTTCATTTAAGAGGATGGAAAGAATGTTGGTCTTCCATATAATATCATGTTAAAGGTAACTAAGAAAATCTGGAGAAGGCAGAGTTGAAAATTCACTCACTAATTTTTGGAAATGTGAAAGGAGTATCATAGTCGTAGCCTAAAGGAACTTCCCAACACTTAAGGCATAGCTTTGCGTAGATATTTAAAATCTCCAAAAGGAAAAGATCTGATACTTTGTAGATACTCAGTAAATTTTGTAAAATGTTGAATAAATAAACTCAACATTATTACAGTTGAATTTCAATTTCTTTAGGAAATTTTCTTTTACTTGGAAATCAGAAAACAGGCACAGTAGATTATAAGACAAAAGCATAATATTCAAACTATCACAGTAATTAGATTCATTAATTGTAATTAGAGAGTTGGGAGACAACCTTCACGGATTAATCTGCTACAGTTCAGGGAATTGCAACTATTCATGGCTTTAGAATTAGGTTTTATGTAGATAATGTAATAGTGTGGAATTTGTGCTGTCACACAAAATATGAGAACTTCTTGTTTTTCTATAGTCTCCTTGTTTTTTTCTCCATACAAATAACCTAGATGTATATTACACACTTTGGTAGTCAATATTCCATGTATAATACCTCTGTATTTGTATGTATTATTTGAATGGAATCTAAAATAAACAGGTGGTCTGCCACATCTACACTAAGGAAATTATTGTTTAGAAGAAATAGAATATTGTTTTTTGTACTCTGAAATTAGAAATCCATTAAGTAATAAATTCTAACCTGTAGTCCAACCCTAGCTCAGACATCTGCAGTATTTGAGCTGAGTGGGTAAGACGGTACAACTCACAAAACGTGCAGCTGGCAGAGTGCCCTGGCCAAATTCAGAGAACATGCACAACTCAGGCAAATGAACTTGCAGAATTCTAGAAAACTGAACAGAATTGCAATCCTAAACTCACAGAGATAATATGATCTCGTTTTCAGAAACAATTTGGGCAGACGATTAAGTGAATTTACCTGTGGGATTGACTACAGCCTAGGAAATTTTCTAGTGTCAAGGTTTAATTCTAGGTACTTGATGACAGAATACATTTTAAAGAAAGACGAACAAATACAGAAAATAGTATTTTATACACACACACCACAATATATTGAGGTTTGAGACATTACAGTATTTGATTATTTCCTTGCATTTTTATTTGCCACTCGGGTACTCAGGGGTCATTCTGAGGAAATGCCCTTGTAGTGGTTAATTTGACGAATAGATAAATGGATTGTAGATTGAGGACAAGAGGGAAATACTTCTCTTCTTTGGATCGCCATTCTAAACTACAAACAAATGTATTTCTTTTCATCGTTAATGTATAGCCTTTGCTGCTATTCCCTAGAGCTTTACATTTAAAATAGTTTGAAACACAATTTAATTAAAAAACATCTGTGCCATTGCAATGGAAATGATACATAAAGTTTTTCAGGACACACTCAAGGATGGAGGAGAGGAAAAAGAGTAAGAGAGAGAAGAACCAAGCAACAATTTGTTTCCTCTTGTGTATTGATTTGAGGGTCTTGGGGGAGGGTTGGGGAAAAGAGTGAAGTTACACTAACATTATGAGCTGGAAATGCTGCCACGTATCCATTGAGAGAAAAATGCCTTACAAATATTTTTCAAATGATTTAGGGTTGGCTAAATCCAATGCATGTTTTTACCATGAATTTTCTATTTAAAATGTTTTAAAAGAACAATAGATTTGTAAAAAGAAAATGTAATCCATATGTTACTGATTCATTCACACTTATCATATTATTTTGTGTGAGCAAGTTGGTGTCCAAAAACTTTCAGTTTTTTCAACCAGGAAGTCACATTTTTACAGCACCAAAAAAGACCTTGATCCTGGAAAGTCTCAAATTTCATTTTAAACTCAGAACCCAAGGAATCTGAGTGAGTTCTAAACTTGGCAATGCTCCTTCACCCTAGTTAACATATTGATGGAGTTACATATTCACGAACATATGGGTTAAAAGTGGAGCTGTTAATTCTGTTTTGATATTGATGCTGGATATATTCAGTTTGACTTCCTAGTTGGTTTGCCATGAGGAAACAATTGACCACTTGTTTTATTATTTAAAAAATTTTATATATTGACCCATATCCTTAAATATACAATAAGTGTTATCAAATATGTAGCAAAGCTGGTGTATGGAAAATGCATAATTTTCCCTAAGGGTTATTTGCTAATATGGAACACAGGCCTCTAAAATGTGATGAAAGGAAGGACTGTGGAACGATGGGTCATGATGGCTAATTTTATGGGGAACACATGCATACAATATAATTTAAAACACATGCTACGGCAGTTATAGTAAAAGGCTCAGAATTAGAGTGGAATTCTGCTTCATAAAAAAAAAAATGAAAGTAGTTCCTTCTTTCTCCTGACAAAATTACATTTCTCCACTAGGAAAAAGATCCCATTCACTAATGCTTTAACAATTGCAAGGCCCACCCACAAGCCTCACATCTTTTCTCTCAAATCTCCTCCAGGTATGGTTCATTCACTGTGGTTGACCATTCAGAGATGTGATATGAAATTAAAGACAAACAGTCCAATGTGTATCTGGAATCTTTCTAATGCAATATTTATTAACCATTTTTCAAAACTAAAATATTGTGTTATTTTTTAAATCTCTCTCTTGTACGCATTGTGCTACAATCAATTAACATAGGAATTTTAAGAGAGAGGAACAGGTCACCCTGTCCATTTCTGTTTCTAGGCAGAAGCTTTAGGCTTAAGATGATAACCTAAAGCAAGTCAGACTGTTGAGTGAATGTATTATTCTGAAGAATCCTCAAGATTGGCCAGACAATAAGTTTATCTGAGTAATTGGTTGCAATTATTTAATCACAGTTTTTTAATTCATGCTCCTCTTCCCAATAGAAAAGAAAAATAAGAAAAAGAAAAATCTATCTCTGACCATGATTTAAGCTTATTTTCTCTCCCTTTTTTCACTCCTTTATGAAGATGAAGAACAATTTGTTAGTAACTTCATCATAATTTTTACATCCTTGAATATAAATGTTAATCATTAAAATTCAAACAAACTTTTGAAAGTTTGTTGACACAACTCATAAAAATTTTTGAGAAAATAGTTTCATATAAATCATGCTTTCTCCTGTAGATAACCTATTCCAGTTTATTTCACTTTTTACGTTTTTTAATTTCTTTAACTCAACAAAAAAAAGTTGGGTAAATTGCTTTTAATCCACAAGCCTCCAAACTAGAATAATTGTTAAGATAAAGGTTTGACTGAAATCAAAAGTTTATATTATAATTCACAAAATGTGATCTGCCTTTTCTTAGAATTAATCAGATTGGTCCAGGAAATGCCTCTCTAACTCGGCTGATTTCTCCAGCTTTTGATTCTCATCCACATGGTCTACATTGTTGATAGCCCTCTGGTCAACATGTCGCTATGACCCACCTCCTTTCTCATGTCTTCAGATACGAAGTAGATTTCATGCTCATTTGCTTCTTTTTAATAATGTTCCTGAAATTTCAGTGCTTTAATTCTGACCAGGCCTTTTTGTCATAGATATGAAAGACATTAAATTTTCCTATTCTGTTTATCAGCTTTGTAACTTTATGGACCTATTACTGTTTTAGGAATTTTTTTGTTAACATAAAATATTTACAATAAGAAAGTAAAAATGACATAATTACATGTCTGAGATGATTATGGCTAAATTTTTTGGTGTATTTTTCTTCAAGTTTTCTTCTATGTACATTGTTTAACTAGAAGTGATAATTTTGTTGTGGACTTATTTAATTTAACATATCAACATAGTTGTTTTCCCACATCACTAAAATATTGTAGAAAACATGATTTTTAATGATAGTAAAAGATTTTCTTTACTTAAAGATTCTTTATTGTTGAAATCTTCATTTCCTTCCAATTTTTCACTTGTGGAATTATAAAACCAAAGTATAAAGCTCTTTCATTCTCCTTAATATTGACAAATTACTTTAAAAAGTTGTCCGATTTATTCTTCTGTATAATATATACTAGAGGCTAGCTTGTTGCACCCTCACCAGCACTTAGTGATAATATTTTTCAAAAATTTCTATTTATTGTTTCTGTATATTTCTTTAATCACTAGTGAGATGCAATAACTTCTCAAGTATTTATTGGCCATTTGTATTTTCTTTGAATTTTGAATCTGTATCCTTTAAAATTTTTCCTATTTGTGCTTTTATGTTTTTACTTATTTGTTAGTGTATGTGTGTCTATGTCTATATAGATACTATGCATATATATTTATATATTTAATCTTTCCAACTATTTTTTATTGACATTTAAAAAATTTTGATGTAACTTTTTATGCAGTTTACCATCATTTTCCTTTGTGAGTGCTTCCATTGGTTTCATGTTTAAAAAGCCCTTTCTCAGGAATTCTTTACTTCACTGGAACACTTGTTAAACTTGTCACTGTTGATCACACAAGACCAAGGACTTTGGTTTGCTTACTTGTGCATTGTCCATACTCACTGACCAGCAGAATGCCTGGAAAAATACTAATGTCTAATTATATTTTTGGTAAAAATCTGGAAACAGTGCCATTGTATTTTCCTCTAGTTTTTGAAAAGTATACACTATACAGGACTTCATTTAAGAATTAAATAGGGTCTTTGAAAAGCCATGGTAAACAGAGGGAAAGTAATGGGTAGAGGTTTGTCAAAATTTTGTTGTATGAATAATGAATGAATGTTGTTTAAAATCAAGTGGTAAAAAAAAACCAGAGTAAACATACTTTGAGTAAATAGTTCTTGTACTTCTTTGGATTTTAATTTAATTATAATGATTTTAAATTTAATTATAATGATTTTAAAAACTGGAGTATGTCTGTAATACATAGATTTTTCTTAGTGTAACTTGCTGTGGTAGGCAGACTTCTGAGATGACCCTCTAAGACCAATCCCCTTTCTCCTTGTTCTTGCCAGGTTTCCATGTCCTGTATAATCTCCCGTCTCTTCAGTGTGGGAGAGATCTATGGAAAGATAGCTGTCATTTTCATGATTGTGTTACATTATATGGCCAGGGTAAACAGATTTGACAGATGAAATCAAGGTTCTTAATCAGTTTAAAAGAGGTCTTAGGCCTTCCCTGAGATCCAGTACTCCATTTCCTCTTGGCCTAGGAGAAATAAGCCACCATGTGTCCTACGGTGAATTGTGCCAATCACGTCAGGTTGGAAGAGGCTCCTGAGCCTCAGATGGGAATGCAGCCCTGACCAACAAACAAATTGCTGCCTTGTTAGATTCTGAGCAGAGGACCCAGTAAAGTCATGCTCAGACTCCTGACCCACTGGAAACTGTGAGATAAGCCTCTACATTTGTGGTAAGTTATTATGCAGCAACAGAAAATGAATACACTTAAAAGAATCTATCAAATGCATCAGAAATTTTGTAAACACTTTATGCATGAGTTTGACCTTTAATATAACCTAAGAAATAATTATGATTTCTACTTAGCCACAAAGATGTTCAAGTGTTAGTGAAAGTGAAAACCTACAGACTTCTTTGATATTCAGTAGAAGCACAATAGTTAATACTGGGCTTTAGAGATGGTGAATTAGTACATGTATTTATTGCCTCTTCTTCTCCAGATTCCACTGAGGGTAATAAATGAACTCTATCAAAGAAAATAGAATATTGAATGTCATCAAAAATGACTGCAAAACAATTCTGAAAACTAGAAAACAGTAAAATATATTCAGACTTAACCATAGGGGCAAAAAGGTCAATGTACAAGGTACTGAAGGGCCCTGGCTTTCCTAATAACTGCTCTGGGTGCTAGAAGTCAAGGAAGCAATACCTTTAAGAGTTGGATCAAAGATATTTTCTATATGGAATTCTGCATTCAACCAAAATAAATATAAAGTCAAATAAACAGCTCAGACATCTAATGATCCAGATGCACTTACTTAGGTAGATACTGGAGAATGTGCTAAGAGCAAAATGAGGGAGTTAACTAAGGAAGAGGAAATTATAGTATTTAGGGAAGAGTGGACTCCAGGAGAGAGGTGAGCAGTAGTGCCAGGGTGGCAGCTTTGCTTGTGGCACATAGAGTAATCAGTTCAGATGGAAGAAACTCAAGAATGGAAGGACCCAGAAGCAAAGCCTCTAGGGAGAACAGGGATTGAGGCTTGTTAGAAAAGACAATATGATGGATCATTGGAATATAGAAAGTATGTATGTATAGCAATTCATATGGGTAAGAAATTAATTAGATAGGGGATTGATTATATAAATTATGATAAATCCATACAATGGACTACTATGCGGCCATTAAGAGGAGTGAGAACAAATCTGCATGTATTGATATGGAACAATCTCTAAAATATATTATTGAATGAAAAGGCAAGGTAAGAAACAGTATATATGGTATGATTCCATCATTGTTTTTTAAAAGATGGATACACAGATTTCTATAGTTAGCTTCTACATATATCTGACTAACTCTGAATTATTATATAATAATCTGATAATGGTTGCTGTGGTGAGAAAAATGGAGAAGTGAGGAAAGAGCTCAATTAATGAGTTGACAGAAATGCTGAAACATAAAGCAAATTAATAAACATGAAAAAATAATACACATATTAAAATGACATAATGAGAAACTGTATAATAATATGGAATATGTTCTCTATATTATATGTAAGTTAAAAATTGTATGACAAAATAAAATTCCTTGACATTCAAGTTTCTTTTAATTCAAAGTTTATAAATATAGCCATGTATAGAAAAAATAGGGAGATATACACACACAAAATAATAGCAATGGTTATATCCAAGCAATAAAATACTTTTTACTTTCATCACATTATAATATTTTTGAATGTAAGAGAAATATTGTAAAAATAATATCTTTTCCTGTAACATAGGTGGGATTAGATTAGACTACCTATTTTAGTGATCATCTTTTTGGTCTATGTCTTATAATATTTTTAAATATATCAATAGAAAACACATTTGAAAACCTGTGTTTTTGATGGCATGGTGCTACAATGACATGGTCCTAGAGGAGTACTGAAACATTCTTTTACCCAAAGGAAATTTCCGTTTAGCTGAGGAAACAAGACATGTGAAATGATAACTAAAAATACAACATGTTAACTGTATGAGACAATGAAGTAGTATACATATATCAGATTTTATAGGGAGGAAAAATCAGTGTTGCCTAGAGAAATATAATCAGCTTGAAGAATGGGTAAGAATTAGTTATAGGGGGAAAAAATAACCTTCCAAGTAGAAAAATTGTTACGAGCGAAGAACAGCGCAAATGAGGTAGGGGACAGTTTTACTCTCAGATCATTTACTTGGGAGGGAAACAATAGAACAGCTTCCAATGATACAGGCAGGGTGAAGTGATGGAGACGTACACCTGCAGGCAGACAGGTTTTCAAATTCTAGTTCTGCCACTATGTGATGTGACCTAGAGAAAGTCGACTTTGAAGGAAATAATGCCTAAAGTGAGGGTTGCTGTGAAGGTTAAAAAAGAGAACATGGGGAAACTGTCTAACATGCTACCTGGCGCATAGTGGCTATTGGTTATAACTCTGTGTTAGAACACAGTTTGGTCCCCTACTTCTGCCCCTATGTTCTATCCTCACAACATACGTGTGGAGTAACAGGAAGAATGATTAGTCTCATTTCATACGTAAGAAAACTGAGTCTCAAAGATGGTAACTTATTTACAACCATTAAAGCTAATAAACAGTGGACTCTGATCGTCAGAGTTTTAGCTCAGTGACGGTGGCTTTCCATGATGACTAAAACTTTATATAAACACAAAGAGAATTGTGATGTGGGATTTTTTTCAGTTGAGATCAGTTGTTTGGTCCTCATGAGGCTTCATTAGATGCTATTTATTTTGATGGATTCACCACAATCCAGTCTGTTCCTCAATTTTGTAGGCTCATAAACATGATTTTCTGAGCACATCGAGGGAGTATATTAACCTTTTAGGAACAAGCTCACATTAATTTCTCATTGGAAGTTTCAGTGAAAAGAAGACTCTTAAGTATCTGTGCTAATTTAGTGCCTAGCAATGGATCTGGAACAAACCAGAGTGTCAATACATTTCATTTGGTCATAAAACCAGAATGCTGATGTATTAATTTATGATAGAATTATAAATGTCAAAAGTCTTAGATACTTACACTCTTTGAAGGGGAAAAAAACATAAAAAAAAAAAAAAAGACTTAGAAGTGCACTTTCTGAGCACATGATTCAGACGAAAGACTTGAGCCATTCAAATATTTGCTGGCTGAGGGCCTGAGACACTCATCCTCATGAGAGATGCCTGGAGTTTCTCTCAGTGCATGGCACCACACACCCTGTTCTTAAGAATGACTTTACATGTCTCTGATCACATCCATCTTACATTGATTTTCTAGTTTAACTTTCAGAAGGCACCTTGTTTTCAGTATCTATGGGGTGTTTTGCTGTCTGCCCTCTAATAAAGTGGTTTTAACCTTTTTACCTCCGAAAACAAACAGTGGGTCACATTCGCTTACCTGCAACCTGATTATAAAGCCTCTCCTTTTCTCAGAGAGGATTTCAGAAGACAGCTGAGTGAGAGTGACATTTCAGGATAACCTTGACTTCCCTGTAACTTACAAACAAAAGTAAATCATTTGCAAACTTTGAACTATTAATAGTAACAAATTACTTGCAACAGAGCTCACAACAGATTGTGACACACCATTGGATCTTGACCTCTGTGTCTAGTGGAGAAAATAAATGGTTGTTTTGATCTCTTCAGTTTTTTCTATTCGAGAGGATTGTGGCACATGAATAGTTTTTAATTCAACTCACACTGAATAGAAATCAAATTTTGTATCATAAAGAAAGGAAGAATTGCATCAAGTCTTTACCAGTGGAGCATTTTTTCTATGTCTAGAAAAGGATGAGGAGAGACATATATATATATATATATATATATATATATATATAACTTTAAAAGATCATGAATCTAAGTCATCATTAAAAAAAAGGGGAGAAAAGAAGAAAAAAATAAACAAACTCTGTATTCTTATTCTCTTTAGGATTTAAGAGGTCTAAATATAAACTGACAGCTTTCCTTTTTTCCATTAAGTAGAGAACTTCTAATTCTAGCAGAAGTTTGAGCTATGATGGTTTAACTTTGTGCTCTCTCATCCTTTCCTTGTATTTGTGGGTCAAGAGAGGAGTCATTAGGGAGTTGTATTTCCTGTCTCATCTTTTCCTTCCTCCTTTCTTAAAAACTTTGTGGGAAATCAGCTTTATGAAACACTGAAGAGAGCTGTATGCACTAACTCCTCAAGAGTCCTCCACAATTCTTACTTACGTATTTCCAAGTAGACTTTCCCCTCAGGACACAGACCAGAGTGAATCTTAGTCTAAAAGGGAAATAGCACTTTATGCAATATTTTATAACCTTTCTCTTAACTGAATAAGGGATACTATTGTTATAATTTTCTTATGTATTTATAACCATTTCTTTGAATACTGCCTTTTCTCTATTTCCTTCCCCATTGATAATTTCTGGGAGAAGAAATTTATTTACCAGAATTTATTTACCAGACTTTATCACTCTTGGTATCTACATCAACACCTTATGCAATTTCATATTTCTGAAATGTAAAATATTTCATTTGGAATAAAAAATCATCTTCAGCCAAGAATACAGACATTAAAATGTCTTTTCATCTCAAGCATGTAGGGTAAGACTTTTCCCTATTAAGTAGTTCAAAGCCTTCGGTTTTTCATCCTGGTCAAGGTTGATTCCTCTATTGCAGTGTCTGGATGGATGTGACTGGGAAGTGACATTCCACTGTGGCTGTTACTAACAACTAATGGAATAAAAATACATCTTTATAGGATTTTCTGGGATGGACACTGAAGGATTGGAGTAAATATTCCATTATGTGAGACCTAGGAAGTGTTTCTCTCTGTTACAGTGGAAAAGGTAATAATAGATATTGAAAGGGTAGATATTGAGAGTTTTAATAACATCTCCCCATTCACTATAGTCCCTATTTTGTTTTCTAATAGATAAGTGACTCCTGGGATTAAAAAGACAGAAAATCAAAGCATAATAAAGAGAAAAATAGAAGGTGGCAGATGAAGACCCAGGATGCAGGGTGAGAAGACCAACATCTGCAGGTACTTGGGGCAGTGCTTTTCCATATACAGACCTCATCAGTGTGCTCAGTGAACAAAAGGAGTTATCTATTCTTTAAGAAGCAGAAAAGGGAAAAATCTTGAGATGACAGCTTCCTTTTAAGGCACTTGTAGTTTTTGATGACTTTTCCCCCCTTCATTTCTGAAGATGTTAGAAATATGCGCTCTTAGACTTCAAAGCAACCACAGACATTGTTTAACTGGACCAATTCAGCATTTTTTTCTAGGGCTTACCTGACAGAGACCTCATTGTGACTCTGTTTAGTCTAAGGATAGTTCTAATTAACTTGGACAGATTTGCAGGCAGCATCTCTGACAATGCTAACCGTAACCTACCCACAGCTGGCTCTAACACCACAGCAACTTTACAGAAAGGGTGAGGACTCTGAAGCTAATCAGTTCTTTCTGTTACTCTTATCTTAGTAATCTCATGCATCAACCAAAATGAAACATTTCTGGTTACCAATCCTTGTTTATTCAGTTATCTTTATCCTGTTATGAGCCTTCTCCCCCTTGACACTCCATGCAATTGCTCTGAAACATGTTTCTCCTCTGCCATTGTAAACCTCTGTTCTTTCATGAACAAATTGATTCACACCTCAGCTTCTTGGTTTGGTTCTCTCTCCTCACTTGTTCTTTGCAAAACGTGGCTTTTCCTCAAGGCCACAGTTTTTGTATGTGTTTTGAGAGAAAACCGGTTCTTCTCCCATACTCCATGCCCTTGCACCCATAAGCAGCAGGATGTAGCACTCTTGAATTAGAGGACTCAGACTATGTTGATGACATGAATGAAGCTGACTCAGTTGTAATACAATAGGAAATAGTGGAAGAGGTGACATATTGGAAGTAAATGCCTCATGTAAATACGGCAGCTGCCTTCCAGCTACAGAAGGTTCTGCCAGTTCACACCTATGAGCAAACATTTGCCATATCTTCCAATTTTTCCAAAGAAACCAGATATTCAGGTTTTATTAGTGATATCTTTCTTCTTTAAATATTGACAACAAATTTAAAATATAAGAATGCTTTGGAATAAATAACTTATCTATAGTCTAAATGTGCCCTGTAGCCTGCAAGTTTAATTGGATTCTTTATCAACTCCCAGTATATTCTTCCTTCACTCCTTCATCTATATACTGAACGCTTCCTCTTCTGAATCTATGAAATCTGGTTTATTAAAGTCATCAGCTTTAACTTTGACCTGTGGAATGACCATCTAACTCTGCCTACAGATTTTTACTCCATACAACTCATCCTTTACTCTGCATATTATTTCTTTCCAAATATAGCTGGGTTTTTTTTTTTCCTGTAAAAGGTCAGATAGTAAATATTGTTGACTTTGTGGGCCATATGGTATGTCACAACAGCTCAACTGTGCCATTGTAGCATGAAATAGTCACAGACAGTATACAAATTAATGAGTGTAGCTGTATTCCAATACAACTTTACTTACAGAAGCAGGCGGTAGGTTGGATTTGGCCAGTGGGTCATACATAGTTTGCTGCCTCTTGCCCTCAAAGATGAAAAGTTCCTTAGCCTGGGATCCAGGACCCTGCATGATTTGTCTCCTGTTGACCTTACCAGCTTTTTCTCCTATTACTTTCCCTGTAAGTTAACTAGCCATGATAATAAATCAAAATTATCATTTATTCAGCACTTTAAATATGCCAGTTACTGTTCTAAACCTTTTACCTATATTACAATTTCTAAATGACAAAAAAGTAAGAGATAGGCATCTTAATTTATAGATGAATGAATTGAAGCACGGTGAGATTAACTGGTTTGCCCAGGTCACACAGACAATAACTAGAAAAGCTAGGATTTGAACCCATACAGTCTGGTTTCCGTGGTCATGCTCTGACTCAGCATATCATCCAGCCTCTCGATGTCTTCCCAACATCTTTGTAATGAGGCAGACTGTACCGTGCTGTTCTGTGCATTTGTTCCCTTTATCTGATCATCCCCTTTCTACTTCTGCCTGGAATAACCAGGCAGATGAAGTCTTTCTTCTTTTGGCAAGTGTTTCATTACTTCACGGTTCCACACTGACAGGGTTTGGATACTTTCTGTTCTTGGCTTAATAGCTATTTCTGGGGGTACTGATTATTACACTTCAAAAAAAAATTCTGTAATTGTCTACTGTTGAAATTAACGATCTCTTTCAGATCAAAGTTTAAGTGCTATGCATCTTTGCACAGTTCCTGGCACAGGAGTTGCTCAATAATTAGTTGCTGAATTGAATTCAGAGATGAATTTGTCTTAGTTTTCACTATTTCTGATTTATCCGTCAGTTCTTTTTTTTTTTTTTTTTTTTTTTTTTTTTTTTTTTTGATGGAAGGGATGGTTAGAGTCTTGGTTGGTGTATATCAGAAACAGATCTTGAGATATAGATGAATGTATAAGTAATTTATCTGGGAAGAGAAGAAAGCAGTTGTAGGAAAATGAAGAATAGAGATAAGACAAACCGATCAATAAAGTGCACATTATTAAGGCTCCCACCACTGTGGTCTACCAGAGCTTAATCCTGCTGGGGAAACCCTGAAAGTTGGTGCAGAGCATATATGTAAGGGTTATTCTACCCGAGGGATAAGGTTGCTAGGGTATTTATACACCAATTCCTTTCATTAACTGGTTGAAGGCTACTCCCAGGGGAAGTTAATACCCAAACATATCCAGAATGCTGAACAGGTGGGCAAAGCAAGCTTTGTTGACTCGAGAAAGCCTTCAGGCAAAGGACTGCAGGTGCTGGTACTGCAGATCCAGCCAGCGTGCACTGAAGTGTGTGAGGGCTGGCGCACACGGGCAGGGAGCCCACAGCGTCTGCTCCGGTTTCCCTCCAAACGTCTGAAACTGATTGTAAGGTGAGAAGATAATTTCTCCCCTTCTCCTCTCTTGCTAAAGTGAGGCTTTTAAAGGGGTCTCTAGAGATAGAATATTTCATAATTTTTATAATAATCCCTGTTTTGTGATGTGTGTAAAGAAAAAAGCATCTTTATTGTTTTTCAGATTAGGAGACCTCTAGTATACACTGAAATACCTTCTCTGCTTATCCTTTGGGGTTGTCTTTGAAGACTGCCTTCAATCCCAGACCTTTGATTAGTGGCACATTTGTGTATTTCCTTAACACAAAACTGTTTCATTGCTGTTTCTCTCACATCTGTTTCTTTTGTACAAGGCAAAACTCTTTAGTTACCATTTATAACAGATTTTGTTATGGCTTATACAATAACTTTTTAGGAGTTTGAGGAGACCCACCGAGGAATAAGACTTGATGGTTACCTTTTAGAGTATAGAGAGTAGTCCCCAGGATAAATATTTTACAAGGAATGAAATAAATGTTGAAATAAAGAAAAATTCAAAGTTAAAGGGGGGCATGGAGGGATTGACTAATTATCTTTTAAGAAAAAATGTAATTGAGGATATTCTTAATTTATCCTAAAACTAAGAGTCTCTTGTTATTTGAACATCCCAGAGTCTCTCATATTGTAGTTTGGCTCTCAATTTTTTAATTTTTAAAACAGCAAAGTTTGGGACAAGAGTCATTAACCTGACACATCCTCAAGTGTTGATAGTGGAAAGACTATTAAAAATTTCCCTTTCTTCTGGACTTGAAATAAGATAGTCACAGCTGGCAGGGAGTAGAGAGAAGGGATTTAGAAGACTTTGAGCAGGTGTGATAGATAAGAATCTAGGGTATTGACTGTATCTGAGATAAAGGGGTAGAGAGAGATGGATGAGGAAATTATGAATCTGAGGTTTTGAACTTGGGAAACCAAGTGACCTATTTCACAGCTGAGTAGGAGAGGACAACCAGGTAGGTGGTTTCCATGTGGTGAAAGGCTGTGAGTTCAGTTTATACAGGAACTAAGGTGAGAGTGCTCTTGACTTTTCTAGGTAGAGCTGTACAGACATGAATCTCAAACTACTAAACCCCTTAAGAATTAATGGGTCTGGCAGGGGATTCCGAAAATAGAGATAATGATAATAGTGGTGGTAATGACAATAAATATTTCTATTTCTGCAGCAGTGGGAAGGCAGGTTATTATTTTAGGAATATCTCACATAGCTTGGCAGGATTCTGTCACATGCACCAGAGATATCCATTATTTTGAAAAGCCACATCTTCCTTCATCCTCATCTTTTGCCATCCCTCTTACCACAAGAAAAATTAAAGTTTAGTAATAACAATAAAAGTACAAAAATGATTATGCCTACAGATGATATATGAAACCTGAAAACTGTCTGTTAAAATCACCGTTTTGTTTTCAAAGTATCTCATTTCATTTATTTTGGCTGGCATGGTAGAGAGTGTTTCCTTTTATGCATATTGAGCTAATTAGAAGCACAATTCACTTAGTACCTAATATGTGCTAGGCCCTTCACACACATTATCTCCAGTTCCCCCAGCCCTGCTTCTATTCTGCCTATAAGGAAATTGAAGCTATGATGTGTCCTTGGTGTGTCCACGGGCCTCGGGTAACTTCTTTCTTCCATTCTTCCTAAGTGTTACTGCCAGGATCACGTGTTAACAAAGAACATTCTCAGCAATTGGGAAAGGACAGAGGCAGAATCCAGGTCCATCATTACACTCTATTATGCCACGTGGCCTCCATACACACCTTCTGTGTAACTGTTAACAGCTGTACTCTTCATCATCTGTATTACTGGGTTTATCAAGGTTCTCCAGAGAAATAGAACCAATAGGAGATCTCTCTCTCTATGTGTGTGTGTGTGTGTGTGTGTGTGTGTGTGTGTGTGTGTATACACATATATGTGTGTGTATATATATATATACACACACCCTTTCAGCCTGGAAATTTGGCCCTCATTTTCCCCATTCATGGACTCAGTGCATCCTTACAGAGTCACTCCATTACATTAATATATGTTAATGTTTAATATTTTATGTTTTATACTGGGCTTTATTTTTAAATTGGGCTTCCCTATATATTTATCACATTTAATTTTCCAAACAAACCATCCTCATTTACACTAATACTTGACACTTTAAGGAGTCAAAGTAGAAGCCTTTTTTTCCATTGGCAAAAGCTGAAGAGACAGGATTGGGACTCAACTTTTCATCTGCTTTTAAAAATTCTGCAGTTTCATTACATTATCTTATCTCAATAAATTATTCTGTATGGTTGTCTCATCAGTACTTTAGAGTACTAAAAGAAAGAGAATGATAATGACAGTTCATTGAACTTCATTCTGTTAGGTAGTAAAACATAATACCATTCAGAATACTGTCAACTTAGTAAGTGGACAACCAGTAAATATATAATATATCTACTTGAAGAATCATTAAGCATTGTGGAAAGGCTCCCAATATATCACTAAATCATAATGATCAGACTACATGGAGGCTGGGATAAAACTAAAAACATTAATTGTAATGCATTCACATATCTTTGAATTATATACACTATATATATGAGTGTTATCGCAGTGTATAAGGTAAGGTGATATTTTAATATGAATCAAGGTGTTTTTGAAATCCCATACTTCTCTTTGTTGTCACAGACTATCTCTGTTTCTGTTAGTTCAGGCTTATTACTCCCAACAGAGAGAAAGGATCCAAACTAACAAACAAGGCGTTATATACGCTTGGCTTTTAAAGAGAAGGATTTGAGAAGAAAACTTGGTTCTTCAGACCAAGGCAAGGAGATTTTTGGAGGATCATCAAGGATTACAGATAAAGTGTCTGTATTTAGATTAGAATGCACCACTCCCCCACATTTCCACTCATGGCTTTCTGGGAATTGAGAATAGAGTGAACCTTTGGTCCATTCCTTGAGTAAAGCTTGGGAAGATAGCAGGCATCATAGAAAATTATTCCACACCAACATGGCATAATAACAGTAAAGTAGATAATTCAGGGAGCCATGTCCAAGCTGGAGCTCTGTGTGAAGGAAAGTTACAGATGCACTCTAGCCAACAGCAGATTAGAGTCTGTAGATAGGAAATGACACTTGGGATGTCAGGGCTAAGAGGTCAGGTTCCCTAGAAGCAGAGTCTAAAGCAAGAATTTGCATGCATATGATTTGTTGAGGAATTCTCATCAGGAAAAAATCTGTAAGAGAATTATAGACTAAAAGATGCTCCCCCAAGATAGCAGTATCAACTATGTGACTGAAGCACTGTGGGTCAGCAGGCATTTCAACAGATGAGAACACACATGGTGGCCGACAGTGATCTTACTGGAACGTGCATACATTTCAACAGGTCCTAGTGTAGGACTGGAGTACATATGCAGAATATATATTTGTCATCCACACCGCCTCCAAAGTGTTGATATGCTTATTGAGGTAGAAGAATGCAACCTAGAAGGAAATGATAGGTTTGGGGAGAAAGAAAATACTAAATCAACTTGCTTTATTTAAGACAACTTTATTGAAGTGTAATTTACATGCCAGGAAATGCACCCATTATAAGTGTACAATTCAGTGACATTTATTTATTTACTAAGTTTATAAAGCTGTGAGACCCACTGTAATCTATTTCAAGAAAATTTTCTTTATCTTAAATTTCCTACCTGTTTACAGTGAATCCCCAGACAACCACTAACCTGCTTTCTGTATCTATAGATTCACTTGGGATTTGGGGGGAATTTCATATAAATTGAATGATAAATAGATAGTCTTTTATGTCTGGATTATTTCAATTAGCATAATTTTTGGACATAATTCATATTATAGATTTTCTAGTAATTAATTCATTTTTATTACTGAAGAGTACTTATTGTATAGATATACCATGTTTTCTTTATCCATTCACCAGATGATGGACATTTGGATTGTTTTCAGTTTTTTGCTATTATGAATAATTTTGCTATGAATATTCATGTACAAGTATTTACATGGACATATGCTTTCATTTCTCTTGGTTAGATACCTAGAAATAGAATTGCTGATTGAAATGATATATTTATGTTTAATTTATTCAGAAATTGCTAAACTGTTTTCTACCAGCAATGTATGAGACTTCTAGATTTTTCATACCTTGGCCATCACTTGACACCAACAGTTATTTTTATTATAGCTATTTTAGTAGATGTGTGGTAGTATCTCCTGTGGTTTTAATTTGCATTTCTAAAATGACTTACGGCATTGACTAACTTTATATGAATCTAGCCATCCTGTAATATGTTGCTAGATTCAGTTTGCTCATGTTTTCTTATGGGTGGTTCTGCATCTATGTTCATAAGGGATATTGCTCTGCTGTTTTCTTGTGATGTATTTTTCTGGCTTTGGTATCAGGATATTTCTGTCTCATAGAGTAAGTTGAGAAGTGTTCCCTCTTTATATTTTTGGAAAGTGTATAGAATTGATATTATTTCTTCTTAAAATATTTGATAGACATCATCATTGAAACTGGGCCTGGGCTTTTCTCTTTGGGGAAGGTTTTAATTACTAGTTTTATTTTTTTACTTGTTATAGATCTAGTTAGATTACCTGTTTCTTCTTTAGTCAGTTTTGAGAATTTATGTTTTCCTAGAACATTTTCCATAAATACATACATTTGCTTAATCTATTGATACTGAGTTATTCATAATATTATCTTATATTTTAATTTCTATAGGGTTGGTAGCAATGTCCCTTCCTTTATACCTGATTTTGGTGATTTTTGTTCTCTCTCTCTCTTTTGTGGCCAGTCCAGCTAAAGATTTCTCAATGTTGTGATCTTTTTAGAGAGCCAGCTATTTATTTCATCTACTTTATTGATTTTTCTGTTTCTATTTCATTGTTGCTGCTCTGTGTGCTTTCCCTGTTCATTTTCTACCTAGTTTCCCATTTTTCCCAGCAGTGCAGCTGGGAAGATAGTTTTTGCCTTCTTCTCAAAAATGAGTCAGCCCCCATCAGCTGTAAAGTTGCTGATTTTCATGGCCGTGTCTGCCTTGGTATCCCACCATCTCAGCCGTGGGAAGGGATAGGAGCAACCTCAGACAAGAACACTACAAATTTCCATTCTTCTTACCCAGTGGTCACCAGATTTTCATAAATAAACATTTAATTTGGTTTTTGCTCTTGGTTGATGATTGTTTTTGACAATTTTGTCTAGTTTTATAGTTTTCTTTTTTTGAGAGAGGATTTACTGACCTCTTTATCATCAGTAGAAGATCTGACTCCGAGTGGTTTTAAACAGTAACTAACCACAAAAGCCTAGAAATAACTTAATATAACTGAAAATTATTAAATTAAGCCTAGTTTGTTAACAGTGGCCACAGATGGTTGTCACCTATAAAAGGTAGAGTCTGTCCCCCTCCAGCCCTCCTCTCCCTTTGCCCACCCCGCCCAACTCCCTTGAATCCAGGAGGCTCTGTGAAAACTTTGACTTGAAGAATATAACAGAGGTGATTGTTAGCCAATTTCAGGGCCTAAGACTTAAGAGATTGGTAGCTTCCTCTTTCTCTGAGAGAGAAAGAAACTCATCTTCTATGCAATGAGGAAGAAGCAGTGCTATGGAGAGGCCTCGTGGAAAGACACTGAGATGCCTGGTCAGTAGCCTCAGCTGAGCACTAACTTACTGGCCCTGTGAGTAAGCCGTCTTGGAAGTGCATCATCCAGGCCCAGTTGAGCCATCCCAGTTAACTCGGTCTGTTCCTGTCAAATCCTTTTTAAATTGTGAATTCGCAAGCAAAAGAAATTATGATTGTTGTTTTAGATCACTAAGTATCTGGATGGCCTGTTACATAGCTATAAGTAACTAGAACATTAATATAGTACCTTGAGGGATGGGAGTTGGGGATTAAAACTAAGAACAGTTATTTTAATATCCATTTATCATCTACCTAGCAAGTAAGATTTTCATAGCCACGAAATCGAATTGCAAAAATAGAACTTAGAGAAAAGGGCTGTGTAAGAAAAGGAGCTTGTTATTTTGAGTAGAAGGTGACTACAAATAGAAGAATAAAAAAAAAAATTCATCCTGGAGATTACAGAGCAAAGAGAGAGGATGGAATGAAGAAGAAGGGGAGGAAAGGGATCAGATGTTTGATTCAGTTCCCCTTGCATGGTTTGGCTTAGTGATAAGAGAAAGTAACTGAGCACAAGTGTGGCAGTTCTTGTCTTGTTATCTATCAATTTGATTCCTTGTGAGGAGGGACCTGGGCAGGAGGTTCCACACCAGCACTGAGGGTTCACCTTAAGCAGGGTTAAGAGACACAGAAAAAGAGAAAGAGGGTATCTAATTTGTATTCCATTTTACCTCCTTTTGGTCTGGATGGCCTGACTACTGAACAGAGAATCAGCAGGCCTCCTCTGGAAGGCTGCAGCAAGGCAGTACCATAGTAGAGGTTAAGGGCAGCCCACCTAAGCCAAAGGCATGATGAAAAATGTGGTAAGGTTTCAGAGGGGCTTAAAGAGCCCAGGTGAGAAAATGATATCCAGGAATCTGTCCCTGGTTTATAACCAAGCCGAGAGAGAGTGTGAGAGTGAGAGAGAGAGAGAGCGAGAACGAGAGAGAGAAAGAGAGAGAGAGATGCCATGAGTGGTTTTTGCTGCATTTGTCATCAGTAGATGCCACATAAAATTCAAGTCTGAGACCAGTAACATCTCAAAGCTCATCAGCCACTGAATAGCAAACACAAGGCAAAGGGAGAGGATGCTAAGGACTCTACACCAGGAGATCACATAAGTCCCTTTTCCATATACCTGATCCCATTTTACAAAGAAGTCAAAGAGGGAGGGTTCCAAAATAAGAGAATATAGGTAATTAACCCAATTGATCAGACATACTTAGAGTGCTTAAACTATTAAACCAAACTAAGTTGACAACTATATTGGATATTGGTAATTTTCCCATTTTATTATCTAGTGGATGATTGTGAAAGATGAGAACACTTTGAGATAAAACTATAAAAAATACATCTTTACCTCCCATCCCAGTTATAATATGAGTATCATATATATGGTAAAATAACCTAACTGAGGATTTAACAGTGGTTTACATTCTTCTGGAGAAATCTCATGAAGGAATAAATGAAATTCTTCATACATCTTTTTTTTCCCAACCACAGTCACCACTCTATATAATCAAGCCTCTATAGCCTGAAGTCAGTGATTACTTATCTTACTTAAGAAAGGATGAACAGATTGTCATACAGACAAGGTGTACATTGTAGTGGCTAAGAACGTAGACTCTCGGGCCAGAATGTATGGATTTGAATTCTGGTTCTTTACTTCCTGGCTAAATGACAAGTCACCTAACTTCTCTGTGCAATGGATACAATAATAGTAAATCTTTCTTCATGTTGTGATTGTTAAACAAGTTAGTGCATTTGAAGTGCTGACATATAGTAAATACTATTGTTGAGCTTGGCTCTTGTTGTTACTGTTTTTGGAAAACACAAGCTCATTGAGATCACAGCCTGAATTTTCCAGTGCTAAAAGATGATGGGTCTCTTGGGAAAAGTGGAATAAGCAGAATATGGCCAACCTCTCTGAGATTGTAGCTCTCTGTTACTGAGGAGTGAAGAGAATGGTGGGTACACAGGCAATGCCAGCTTGACAGTGGGACCCTGATGTGGGTGGAGCGGTGGTCTGGAAACAGACCCCAAGAGATGCTGCTTTGGTTCCAGGGTCAAGTTGGCTGTGAGGAGAGCAGAGGCTGTGAGTGGTGGAATTGCCAGCACAGCCCTAGACCATGATGGTGTCAAGTGGAGAGAAACTTACATAAGAGCACCTCCCTCCCAAATATGACAGGTTTTCTACTATCCAGGCTGGTGGGGCTCAGAACTAGATGTAATTTGATTTTATAAATAAAAGCATGTCATTTTTCTTCTCCCTTAACATCAGTGAGAAAATCAATAATCATTGATTATAGTAATGGCCAAAACTAGACTGTACTTGACAAAACTTGATGCTTTTAAGAGACTGTTGAGCTGTGTTCCATGCAGTGCTATATTTTTAGACAAGTTTCTTCAATATTGTTAATCAATGTTTTCTTCTAAATAGCTGAGAATACAGATTAAATTGTATTGTGACTAAATCTATTCTTAAAATTGTCTCAGAAGAAAAAAGAAAAACAGAATGAAAATTCCTGCTCTAAGAATATAAATGTAGCCCCAGTGCTAAGTCTCCAGAAAATATCTAAGTTTGAAACCAAAATAAGTTGGATAAAAAATCTAATTCAAGAGGTACAGGACAATATCATGAGGTAGGAAAAAATTAATGTAAATCTGCAATTTTTAGAGCTAATAAGTCTATACTATTGGAAAAATTCAATCACATGCTCATTACACTGCCCGATGCTTTCATTTCCTGACTGGGACTGGAAATTATTCTCGTTAAACTAAGTCATATGGGGAACGCAGTCCTAGGGAACAGATCCAGATCCTTAGAGCAGCAATTTCTCCCTAATATAAGAAAAAATACAAAAGAAGCAGATTGAGTAAGACACACTCCCAGAGTAAATTGGGATCACCATGATAACAACTTAAGTTTTCCTTCCTTAAACTGAAAGAAAATGTTTGTTTCTTTTGAAATTTAGAAGAAAAGTCACTTTTCATGACCTGATATTCCATAACTAGCACATCTTTGCTATTGTTTGCACATTTTTTTCCAAATTTTAGCTGGTAGGCAAACATTTTTATAACCATTCATCAATTTCCAAAGTAAAATGGCCTTTGTTTACATTATTATTAGTATAAACTCAATTATTACATTAGTGATGTTGATAACAGACATTTGGGATTGCATGATTGATGTGATAAATTGTAAGCCCTACTGATTACATGCATGTGTGCATGTGCATGTGCATGTACAAACACATACAACACGCCACACACTCTTCAGCCCAAAATGGTGCCTTTCCGAGTCTAGTTTGCACAGAGTAATAATGATATTTTTCCAAGGTGACATAGAATCCATGCAAGAATGAGGGCTATGCCAGCATATCCAGCAGAGATTCATATCAAACTGAGACCATGAGGGTAAAGTTTTGTGGGAGGACATGATGTCACAGAACTCCAGATGCTGCTGAGCTCTGCTGTCAGGCACATCAAAAAAGTTTTGATTGTAGAGCAATTCTGAAAATCTAAGTGAAACCCTAATATAAGTGAGAAGAGTACTTATATTAAGAAAAGTGTGTATACCTGCACTTGGGAAAAGATTCAAGATGGATTGTCTTACTCTATGTCATCATAAAACTAGATGGCAGATGATGATTAATGAGTCAAGTTTGGCAAGAAAGGCATCCAGTAGTTTTATACAAAATGATGAGCAAGCAAATTATTTATAGTATTTTACTATATGTATCATTCTTTATCTATGCATGCATGCCTGTGGACCATATAATCAATATGTAGGTATTAGTTAACTGATATTCAATTATGTTAATAAATAATTTTTCATAGAAATATGAAAGTAAGGAGAATCCTGTCACAGCTGTATTCTTATTTATTTATGGCCCCCAAAATGCTTTGACCTATAATCCAGGTGCTTCTAATTACCTGTTGAAAGTTACAGTTAGTATCTAGATGAAAACAAACAGCCCAACGTAACCTAGATCTTGAAAATGAAGGTATACGACATAGCAATAAACACTATTACAAAGAAGCATTCAGTATAACAATGATTTTTTTGTCTTAAAAGCTGATGCAAAGAAACAATGTTTTGTTACCTTGGTTACAGCCAGTTCTGCACAATGTGCCTTGTTGGTCTCTGAAGGGACTTTGTGTATGTATGTGGGTTACTGTGGGAGGTAGTATGACAGAGACAATGATATATTTTTACAGATTCTTTTATTCTGCTATTAAATAATTTTGTGTGTGTAAAGCTGTTTCATCAATTAAATAAAAATATACTTAGGCAAACATCACTCCCCCGTATAAAGCCATCCCTAGCCATACCTCTGGATACTTTTCAGTTACCCCTGAATGCACAGCCTTTCATCTCAGGAAAGGAAATAACAAGGAGTTTTGTGGTCAGCATGAAGGTTCAAAGTGGCTATCTATGCTTCTCTCCCCAGCTGTGGGATATGAGAATTACCAGGACTGCACAAGAAGAGAAGACGCTTTGACTAGAGCTGCTTCCTCTTTTATGTTCCTTCTTGGCCTTGGAAACAGGGAGAAGTGAGTCAGCCCTATGTGGCAGGGAAGAGATGGAAGTGATGAAACATAAAAAGAGCCAGGATGTAGAATACTTTTTCCACCACTGTGCCTTCCTTGGGACAAGGGAAACTTACATTCTGGCTGTGTTGGCCAAGAGCCACTCCACGTTGAGGAAGTAGCCAATCAATGCAAGGGCAGTAGGAGCGGCCGTCACCCTTTGTTTCCTCATCATACCAGTGATAAGCTGGATCTAATTCTCCCTACTATAGAGGAAAGCAGGAAAGATGTTCTCTCCCTTCTGCTCCTTCCCCACCTCCACATTTGTAGTTGCAGAAGTGCTTGCAGGTGCAGAAAAATAAGTGGCAGGAATGGTTAGCTGCCCTTTAGTAACCAGTCTTCCCTTCTTTCCTTACTTGCAGAACTCTGAATTGGACTGAATTTTTATTGAATAATTAGCAACTCTGTAAAAGGACTATATTTTCCAGTCTCCATTGTAACTAGATGTGGCCATATGATCAGGTTCTGGATGACAGAATTTGAGCATCAGTGTTGAGTGTAACTTCTGGGTCATGTCCTTAAAGGAAAAGGATGTTTTCTCCATTGCCCTTTTCTCTCTTTCTGCTGATGAGTTAACAAAGGCGTGACGGCCAGAGTGGAAATAATTATCTTGGGCCACGAGATGGAATCCGTGTGTTGAAGATGGAAGAGCCACAAGTTAGAAGAGGCCTTGGTTCCTGACTGTCGAGTGTCTTTCTTTATCCTAGACTACAGCGCTCAAACTTTTCATGGGAGAGAAGTAAACTTCCAGCTTACTTAACACACTGTTACACTGGATCTCTCTGTGACAGAACTGGGGCTGTCACATCCTCCCAACTTACAAATAGCTAAATCAGAGCTTCTCAACTTTTCAAACTTTCACGTTCATATGAATTACCCAGGGATCATGTTAAAATGCAGATTCCAATTCAGGAAATGTGATGGAGATGCTTTATGTGCCAACCTGTCTTGGCTATGGTGCCCAGCTGTTTAGTCAAACTACTAGTCTAGATGTTGCTGTAAAGGTATTTCGTACATGTGATTAGCATCTACACTCGGTGACTTAGTAAAGGAGTTTACTACCAATAATGTGGGTGGACCTCATCTAATAAGTGGGACACTTAAGAGCAAAATAGGAGGTTTCCCAGAGAAGAAGGAATTCTGTCTCAAGACTGTAGCACAGAAATCCTGCCCGAGTTTCTAACCAACTGACCTGTCTTATGGATTTCAGGTTTGTTGGTTACCACAATTGCATGAGCCAGTTCAGTGAAATAAATCTCTTCTCAATACACACACCCCCCAATTGGTCCTGTTCTTTGGAGAACTCCAACTAATACAGTAGGGCTGGGGTAAGACCGGAGATTCATTTCTAATGCTTCTCCAGTGCTCCTAGTCTGAGTGCTGTGTTTTGCATGATGAGATTCTAGAAAGCTGGTTGTTGGGAAACACGTGTTTCAGCCTAGACTTTGACAGAAACTTACTGTGTTAAGCATGTCGTTTGACGTGCAGATCTCATTTCCTCATATCTGAGGTGAGAATGTTGGATTAAATGACCTCCATGACCCATTTCAGCTCCAATACATTATAGCTCTGTGATCTTAACCCTCCTGGCTAGAGGCCCTGTGAGAAGGCAGTATGAGGACCAACCCCAGAGGTGCATAAAGTGCGTGTCCACCGTGATGGCTTCTTGGAGAGATGGTATTGGTTTGCTGTATTGTTCTTCTGATGTGGACATTTATTAGTGAAATGGATGGCTGTTCAGCCGGTAACTTCTTATGTCCAGAAACCTGACGCCCAAGGAAAGATAGTTAATTTTTCTCCCCTGAATTAAGAAGAGAAATTCAAGAGCTTGATCTCTTTTTCCCAGGAAACCCATTTCCTGGTGCAAAGGGCAGAGGCAGGTCTAGTGACATAAATGACTGCTTTGTGTTATTTCCTTACATGTCATACACATCACACATGTTACAATAATTTTGTAGAATAGTCTTACATATTGGAGAAGTGAATCAATAAACTTACCTACTTCTCAGCTTCATCGGGCATTAATAAAACTTGGATTTGGAAAATTTTAATAATACCATTCATTATTACTTAATTGATCCTTTAAGAAAAAGAACAAAGAGCTTTAAAATGATAATCTGTTAAAGTTGTACTTCTCTTTGAATGCTCTCATGTCTTGTAAACCAGCTTGTTTTCCAATCAGATATTCCTTCTGATAGTAGAATCTGCACTTATCTGTAAGCTTTGCTTTCTAAAATTCTAAAATGAAAAAGGCTTTATTGTTATCCTTTGGAACCACAACCAAAATGAAGCTGGAATCATTCTTTAATGATGGGGATCTGTTTCCACCTACAGTAGAACATTTATTCTTAAAATAAATACATTTAAATGTACAATACAATCCAGTATCCCCATAGACAACTTTTATTGAGGGATTGAAATTCCTTTACCTGTTCATTGTCTTCATTCCCTGCCATAAAGTGGCATGAAAAATGTGTTTACTGCATTGTACAGAATGCTGATAGATTATTTACTGATGGTGCTTTGGTTAGGCTTATACCAGCAGAGTAGCAAAGGAATGGTACTCTGGGAACATACATCTACTCATTTGAAATAAGATTATATATATATCTATTTATATATATATATATATTTATAATATAATCTGAGTATATACATATATATATGTATAGTCTGTCTGAAACAACATGGCAGGAGGTGGTGTGTGTTCATGCCAGTGTGACATTATGCATATGTGTGTGCATTTGCTGTGTATGTGTATGTGCCAGTGTGTGCACAGGTGTTAAGTTGGAGGTGGGGTGGCTTATTTCTCCTTCTTGGCATGTGAATCTGAATGCCATAGAGAGCTCGAAATCATTTCCTCATTTTCTCAATGTCAAGCACCTTTTTGTCTCCTCCCTTCTCCCTCCAACACAATTGCCTTTAGAGATTCTTCTAAGAGAGGTGACTCCTTTTTATGTCTAAAGGGCAAAGCTCCTAAAAAACAATAGAAAGCAGCAAAGTCATGGAAGAGCCTCAGTCAGAGCTAGGGACCTGTTGCTGCCTCTCACTGCGGTACTTTTCTTAACATTTGAGTGTAGGGGCACGGAGGGAAGAGAGAGCAAGGGGGAAAAACTTGCATTAAAAAAAAAAATCAGCCCATTTCTTTCTATTTTCAACTGTCCCTAGGAAGAAAAACAAGATACAAAGCTGAAAGCGCTGGAACTTGGCGTCAGCGGGTTCTGCTCTTCCCCTGCCATATTAATATAGGCCTGCTTGCTCTAAAGGAGATGGACGTAGCCCTTTATGAGCTATCAATGATATATTAGAAATCCTGACATTCTTCATTCCCCAAAAAACAAGCAGCATCTTTTATAGTGTGACAGAAAGCACTGTGGCAGTCTGATTTGTAGCTGTTTGGCTTTTAAAATGTTCTTTATTAACTTTATAAGAGTATTGAAGGTTGAATGAATGTCAGAGAACCAACACGTATAGCTTATATTTGTTGCATTTCTCCGGCTTAATTTTCACATATCGAGGAATGACAATATTTGGGAGCTAATGAAATAAAATCATGAGCTTAGCTTGGAGGGAGAGATTTTGTATCTGTGTCAGAGTTAGTTGTGTTGTTTTAAGCTGATCAGAGAATTGTTGACTGATATTCGCAAAGAATTAGCTTCATTTGGTGGCAGAATTTATATTTATCTACTTTTGACTGCTTCATTCCTATTGTGGTGGTGGTCTACTCAGAATGTGGGATCAGCTGCATATCTTTGGCCCACTATCGAACCTTGACAATATAATGGACCTATTCTGTAGTTAATTCACGGTGTCTGGTATGTCTCCAGCAGTTTAACAGATGATGTCTAGTCAGCCTCCTCTCAAACCCTTTATTAAATATTTATAAGGCCAGATTGCAAATAGACCCAGCTTTGCCCCTGGAGTTACGTGCACTGACCTCTGGACCAGGGAGGATATCAACTTGGTCAGCTCAGGGAGGAGAGACAAAATCTTTTCTCCAAAAATTTCCAAAAGCACATTGAGTGGTTAACTTATACGTAGTGGTGAGTTTACAAGTACTCCAGCAGTATTCTCTATAGTAAACAGAATGTTACCTTGAAAATACAAAGCTTTTATTAATGTGGGAAGATAAAGATGTCCACCAAGTTAGGGAGTAAACCTGAATATTTGGGGACAGGTTTTATCACCCCATGAAAAAATGACAAAATGAATAATGGTGCCTTTTGCTTAAGTAGTACATATATATATGGAGAGTTGCCAGGAGGAAGTGCTAATGAGATGAGTTTGTGAGAAACGAGTAAACTTGGAGATTTAAAAACACTTAACATAAAATATCATGCATTGGGTGTGTAGAGGAAGGTGTTAAAATGAAAATGCCGAAGTCTCTCAAGTCTTTTAACTGAATCAAGGCTGGGGATGGGGGTCTTCGGAGGAGAAGGGGTTAGGGGGATGCTCACCCCGGCAGAGAGGAGTCTGGGTGCTCTCAGAGGTGGCCCATTTCTGCAGACCAAATGATGCCTGAGTTAGGAGCAAAGGTAGTGGTCACTGGGCTGTAAATCTGTGAGAGAAGATTTTGGAATTCCAATATGTGCTGAAATACTTCTAGAAAAAATGCCAAGACCGTAGTCTTCATGCTGTATTTATGAGTTACATAATCACTGGGCCAAAGAAGACTTCCAGTCCGTCTCCTTTTCTTTGGACAGTCCCCTTTGAAATTGTTCCAAAGACTTAGAGACTAATCCAGGGAAACGTCACCATGCCAGATTGTAACCGCATACTTAACTTTAATGCCACAAGATAAATTACTGACTTCATACTTTAAAGGTATTTCAGTGGTTTCAGGAAATTTTTCAAGATCTTCTTATGTAAAATTTTAAATGGCATTGCTAACTTGGCCGTATATAAAACCATAAATGTCTTTTTCACTTGGCTAACTCCTTGAACAAAATCACATTATATTATGACAATTAATGGACTTTATGATAAATAACCTTTATTATTATAAATACTGGACTTGTTGATTTTCCTTTAGCCAAGGAAATTATTAGCTGTTCTTGCTAAAAAAAAAAATCTATTGTTTCCACTTCTGTTGACTTAGCTGTTTGTCACCAACATTCTGAGTTGTCCATGGCACTATATTATGAGCTGTAGAAAGGCTATAAAAGAGAGAGATTCTTGACCCAGTCCTAGCATTTGGGGTTTACAATCTAGTAGTAGGGAAGGAAATATGAAGTGTAAATGCAAAACCTTAAGAATATGCTCATAGAAAACTGAGTTTGACATGGCCAAGGACACCCATGCAGTGAATGAATGTCCTGAGCAGATAAACAGGTTTCTTCTTAGCAATGTGTTGATGTTCCTATAGTACTGCCAGTGATGGCTGAGTTTATTGTCTGTATGTTGTAGGAACTAAGGAGTATTTGCTGTTGATGATATGTTAAAGTAGTGCTATGAATGTTCATATCCTGCCCAAATTTGTAAGGTCGAAATTCTAATCTGCAAGGTAATGGCTTAGAAGGTGGGGCCTTTGGGAGGTGATTAGGTCATGAAGGCAGGGCCCTTATGAATTGGGTTAGTGCTCCTTTAAAAGAGACCTCATAGAGCTCCCCAGCCTTTACTGCCGTGTGAGGATAACAAGAGAAATCTGAGACCTCGAAGAGAGCCCTCAGCCAGACACTGCTGGCACCCTGATCTCAGACTTCAGCCTTCAGAACTGTGAGAAATACATTCCTGCTGTTTAGTAACCACTGAGTCTGTGGTATCTTGTTATAACAGCCTGAATGAACCAACGTAGATGGGCTCCCTGAAAATACCGTTCTCTGAGGGTATGATGATAGCATCACAGCTGTGGGGCTTTGTGGGTCAAAGAGAGGGTTAACACTGACTGTTACTATGTAAATGATTTAAGCAGACACCTGTGCAAGCTTAAGAACCTCCTCACTCAAGCACATCTCCGGGAAATGCTGTTTGGAGGACAGGCCCAGGTGAAACACCAGCAATGCAGCACCACGCCTCTGCTGACAACATACCGTTTAGATGGCCCAGGAACTCAGATGCTCTAAGGAACCTTTAGTTTTTCAGGGTTTCCTCACTGGAGGGGTTGCCAGGTAGAAGCTACTCTGCGTCTTTCCCCCCAGAGTGAAAACTACACTGAATCATGTAGCTTCAAGGGCATTTGCCCCTTCTAGAACCCGTTCTGAAGATGCTAACCATATTTGTTAACCTGAGGAAATGGCTTTGTGCATAGCACGGCAGCAGGGGTGCTTTGGGTTCCTGACATTGAGCCTTGTTTGAAGCCTTCCTTCAGTCTCTTGAAGGACATCAGAAAGCAAATGAGGCATCTGTATAATTGTATTTAAATTCTCAGAAGTGGAAGAATCGAAGATTATCACATATGCCCACCCTTGAGATGTGTGAGGAACAATGAAAAAATACAGAATATCTAATAAAGTCTTCAGAAAGAAAAGCAATAGAAAGTATTAGGGTGACTTTGGGTTTTTATTTCTTTTTTTTACAGAAATAGCCTCATTACAAAGGAAACGTCTGGATTTCCTCTTGAAACAGAGATGATATTTGTCTATTACATAGTAGGAAGACCGTTGTGGGAAGTCAATTTTATTGTCCAAAATTCCAAATAATAAAATACAAAAAGTATTTTCTTTTCTTAAGTTGTTAAAACTTATAACCTCTAAAAAAGCACATTTCTTATTTTTCTTGTTTCAGAGTTCACCAACTAAGACAGACTGAGCTGGGCCATTACTGTTCTCATCAGTTTAGATTTATATGATGCATGCATTGAAATGAACATCTGGACAGTTAGAAAATGCATTTCATTTAGAGGCCTTTGTAGCATTTTTCCCCCATATTTGAAATGTCCCTTTGGAAAACAAAATAAGTAGGAAAACAAAATCCACTAAAAGAGAAAAAATTTTAAAACCCAGAATTATTAGAAATAGGATTATTCATGAGAATTTTTATTGCACACAATAAAGATATAAGTGGGCTCATAAAGCATCATACAGAAATAAAATCTGTTGCCGACTGGGCTTTATCATGCATCCAGAAAACCAGTGAACTTAAACTCATATGTGACTTCCAAGGCAACTAGCTGTAACCACAGTTTCTACTGTCTCCCAAGCCTAAGTGGAGATTTTCAGCCTGGATAAATGTTTCATGGAGACATTTATGTGGTAGGATTGGTGATTCAGTGTGTGGCATTTAACAATGTGAGTCAGGATTAGATGAATGTCTCAGTTTTATAGTTGAGTAGTTAATGGAAGGGCCACCTCTTGGATGCATCGCTGAACACAGATCCTGCTCTGGGCCACTTCCTGAAGATTGTGCAATCATTTTCATAAGCAGCTAGGATGGTAACCTTGATGTTTTGCCCTTTCTAAGTTCAGGTGATCGAGCTGCTCATCTCTGTTTCCTTAAAATAGATTTGAGCCATAGAACTATCTTTTATCTTCATTCATTAATTTTTTTCTCCTGCCTGTGTGCTGTGCCCTATTCATTACATGTGAATAATGCAGTTATTATATTTTAACTCTTAATGGATTCTGCTAGAGATAAACTGCACTTGTTATTTATAACCCCTCTTTCCTCCAAAAATACTTGAGGCAGCTTAAAATAAAAGACACAGATATGCTAAAACTATTCAAGCAAGGGCAGATGAATGTGATTATGGGCTCTGCTAGGTCAAGATAGCTATCCCAGAATTTATAGGCTAAAGATAGCTCCTGAAATTAGGCATCATATTTAGCTTTGAGCTTCCTGAAAATTATTTTCAATGTGTATCATTTTGCCTTTTTTTTGTAAATGTCAATGTCTGCATTAGTATCTTCTATTTTAAAATAGAAGCTCAGTATTAGCGTGGTTTGTCGATTAGGTGGCACGTTTTACTGACGATCGGTTGCAGTCAGACTATATTACGTGAAGAGTGGTTAAGCAGAGCAAGACATCGAAGGAAAGGAGAAGCAATCACTTGTCTGTCCTCAGTGAGGTCACCGGTCAGTTTGATAAAACCAATCATACACTTGAGAAGTCTCTTACCACAGAACACACAAGCTAATGAATGTTAATGGGGTCTTAATTGGGGATATGAGTATGAGAAAATAGAGCTCTTAATATATGCATGGCCTGATATTTGTCTGAGCAGTTGTAAATGAGCAGTAGGCTGGTTTTCAAGGGAAGTCTCTCACTCCTCTACCAGGCTGATGCATGGCTGTTCTAGGACAGCTACCCTACAAGTGTCCCAGGACAGTCTCTGTGTGATTGGGGTGGTGGAGGTGCTGGCTAGTCAGATAATAGGACTAGGCTCTATTTAACCTCTGCATTCCTATGTAATCTGGATATTAAAAGGAAGAAAGGAAAAAAAGAAAAGTGGGGAAAAGAAATGAAGGAAGAAAGAAAGGAGAGAGGGAAAAAAATTTTTGATCAAATTCATGGACTTCTTATGCCAATGTGAAAATCATTTAGGTAAATTTTTATGCTCCCTTTTTGTTTTATTAAACTTAATTGGTATGACAGAGTTAGAGATTATTGATGTTTTATGGGGTGATAATCACATATATTTCTCCTGTGATTTAGAAAGTAACTTTTGAAAGGAGACAAAGAAGTTGGACAGTTAGAGATAAATGATTAGGTTTATTACTATCAAAGCTGGATTGAAGAATGGGATAAACATATAGACATGCCAGGCTTTCTATCATCTGCCACATGCCAGACCTTGATATAACCTAACTGAGGGACTATTTGAATCTGTGGAGGAGACAGCCTTACCCAGGTTTGCTGCCTCATATCTCCACGAAATTTAGGACATTAGTCTCCAAGATCCATCTTTAGAGGACTAGCCGGGCCCTGACCCAAGTGCTCCCACCACGTGGAAACAGAAGCTCCAGGAGGTATGGATTCATAGGAGGAGAAATCGAACAATAGGGAAGGGAAGGAGCTACACCACACATGTTCTTAAACTTCTTCTGCTCTTACCCATCCCAAATAAATCACACTCTCACCAATAAATCACACGGTGGTGATGAGGGATGAGTAAGGGTGAGGAGAGAGACCAGACAGACTGCCCAAAGGGGTGGTTCTCAACCTTGACTGCCCAGTAGGATTGCTTGGGGAACTTAGTATACAATACACACAGACACATACACACACTGTGCCTGGGCTTCACATGTGTAGTTAGAGTTGGAAAACAGGAGAACAGAGAAATGAAGGCCTTTACTGAATATTTCTTGAATGAATTTCTAAAAGATGGATTATATATATATATATTGACCACAGGTGAAGTTCTCCACGTTTAACTCTGTGCCACATTATAGGAGAGTGATATTCTCCTTGCCTATGCCCTGAGAATTCTTTGGGAGACGCCACCTTTGTAAGAATACGCTTCGATGAAACAGTCATCACGTCTAGACTGGGCTGGCAGATGGGCTCCAATGTTCAAAGGGAGCTATTTATAAATATTTTGTTTATAAATCAGAGGGTTAAGATTGGGAATCTATGGGAAAGGAGAAAAAGAAGAGAGTGGCAGGAAGGTGAGCAAGAGAAAGACAGGCTTAGTGTAAGATGTGACCTACCACCTTGGGCACCCAGATCCTCCTTGAAGACTGCAACCCCCAGTAACACTTTGTATGAGTAAATTTCTCCTAGAAATCAGTGGGAAAGCTAAATTCTGCATTCTGGGGTCAAGGGTTAAAATAGCCTTACTACAAAAAAGGCAGCTGTGGGTGAAATTAGGTTGTGTAAGAATACTGAATGCATCAGTCAGCACCCTTATTGATATATAAACACTGAATCCATAGACTCTTATAAAAGTGAATTTTTCTACAGAGACTATTAATGTACCTATTTACCCCATACAAAACTAGGTTAATTCCTCAGGGGCCTGGTTAGTATGGCATTACATCAGAAATACAATAAAAAGGCAATAAAGTTACCAGAATTTCCATTCTAAAATATGGCATTTTAAACCTTAAAGCATGAATAGAAATGGAATAATACTCAAACTTTTTATCAATTTTCACAAGTTATAATGGATATTCCAATTATTTTGTATAAATTACATTACCAATTCTAAGTTGCATAAAATTTTAAATCTCTGGAAGGAAAAAGTATTATAATTTGACTTGCAAATATTTTAGCAAACAAACAAGTTTTAGAAAGCGACAAAAATGAAAATAAAATATATACAAATATAAAGTGTTATTTAACATGCTGGGATAGCTGAATCTTCTGTGAAGCTGAGAGATGTGCACATGCAAAAAAATACCAATTTAGCTACTATTGTTTGCAAACTTTGAAGTTATACACATAAATGTGTCTCTTCCCTTCCTTTTGTATTGCCACCAGCTTCAAGTGCCTTCATATTATCCATCCTTCATGATTACAAGAAACTTCTCTCTGCTACTCAAACTCAACTCAATCTCATTCTCTTAAAATACTCTTCTATTTAAAAATGACACAAGTACAGTGTATCCCAGTGGCTTATTGTAGCTCCAAAACATCAATCATTCAGATACTGTATTTCCAAGTTCTTGTCTGGTTCTAAATACCCTTTTTATTACCTTTACACTTGAAACTTGGCTGGATTCCTGATTCACGTGGCACATTTTCTTCAGAACTTTGTAGACTTTTTCTGCTAATCTCTTAGCTTTATAGGATGCTGTGGAGAATTTCAGTAGCTCCTGATTTTATCTCCTGGTGTGTAATTTGGGTTATCTGGAGGTAGCCTGGAAAGATTTTTTTTTACCTTTGAAATTCAATAATAAACTAGGATATTTTGGCTTTGAGAGTTCTGAATTAATTTTGCCTGGATTAGAGTGCATTCTCTTTATCTTTATTTATTTTTTACCTGTTAATGGAAATTTTGTTTCATATCCTCTATTATGTTTCTGGTTTTACAGCTGAACTTTGTTTTTTAAAGAAGCCAGTTGTCTTCTATAGGTTCATCTTAATATATCCTGAACATTGTCTTCCTTCCTTCCTTCCTTCCTCCTTTCTTCCTTTTTTTTTTTAACATTTTTTATTGATTTATAATCATTTTACAATGTTGTGTCAAATTCCAGTGTAGAGCACAATTTTTCAGTTATACATAAACATATGTATATTCATAGTCACATTTTTTTCTCTGTGAGCTACCATAAGATCTTGTGTATATTTCCCTGTGCTATACAGTATTATCTTGTTTATCTATTCTACAATTTTGAAATCCCGTCTATCCCTTCCCACCCTCCGCCCCCTTGGCAACCACAAGTTTGTATTCTATGTCTATGAGTCTATTTCTGTTTTGTATTTATGGTTTTTTTTTTTCAGATTCCACATATAAGTGATCTCATATGGTATTTTTCTTTCTCTTTCTGGCTTACTTCACTTAGAATGACATTCTCCAGGAACATCCATGTTGCTGCAAATGGCGTTATGTTGTAGGTTTTTGTGGCTGAGTAGTATTCCATTGTATAAATATACCACAGCTTCTTTATCCAGTCATCTGTTGGTGGACATTTAGGCTGTTTCCATATCTTGACTATTGTAAATAGTGCAGCTATGAACATTGGGGTGCAAGTGTCATTTTGAAGTAGGGTTCCTTCTGGATATATGCCCAGGAGCGGGATTCCTGGGTCATATGGTAAATCTATTCCTAGTCTTTTGAGGAATCTTCATACTGTTTTCCACAGTGGCTGCACCAAACTGCATTCCCACCAGCAGTGTAGCAGGGTTCCCTTTTCTCCACAGCCTCTCCAGCATTTGTCATTTGTGGATTTTTGAATGATGGCCACTCTGACTGGTGTGAGGTGATACCTCATTGTAGTTTTGATTTGCATTTCTCTGATAATTAGTGATATTGAGCATTTTTTCATGTGCCTATTGGCCATTTGAATGTCTTCACTGGAGAACTGCTTGTTTAGGTCTTCTGCCTATTTTTGGATTGGGTTGTTTGTTTGTTTCTTATTAAGTCATATGAGCTGCTTATATACTCTGGAGATCAAGCCTTTGTCAGTTTCATTTGCAAAAATTTTCTCCCATTCCGTAGGTTGTCTTTTTGTTTTACTTCTGGTTTCCTTTGCTGTGCAGAAGCTTGTAAGTTTCATCAGGTCCCATTTGTTTATTCTTACTTTTATTTCTATTGCTTGAGTAGACTGTTCTAGGAGAACATTTTTGAGATGTATATCAGATAATGTTTTGCCTATATTTTCTTCTAGGAGGTTTATTGTATCTTGTCTTATGTTTAAGTCTTTATCTATTTTGAGTTGATTTTTGTGTATGGTCTAAGGGAGTGTTCTAGCTTCATTGCTTTACATGCTGCTGTCCAGTTCTCCCAACACCATTTGCTGAAGAGACTGTCTTTATTCCATTGTATATTCTTGTCTTCTTTGTCGAAGATTAGTTGACCAAAAGTTTGTGGGTTCATTTCTGGGCTCTCTATTCTGTTCCATTGGTCTATATGTCTGTTTTTGTACCAATACCATGCTGTCTTGATGACTGTAGCTCTATAGTATTGTCTGAAGTCTGGGAGAGTTATTACTCTAGCCTCTTTCTTTCTCTTCAGTAATGCTTTGGCAATTCTAGGTCTTTGATAGTTCCATATAAATTTTATTATGATTTATTCTAGCTCTGTGAAATATGTCCTGGGTAATTTGATAGGGATTGCATTAAATCTGTAGATTGCCTTGGGCAGTGTGACCATTTTAACAGTATTGATTCTTCCAATCCAAGAGCATGGGATATCTTTCCATTTTTTGAAGTCTTCTTTTATTTCCTTCATCAATGGTTTATAGTTTTCTGTGTATAATTCTTTCACCTCCTTGGTTAGATTTATTCCTAGGTATTTTATTACTTTGGGTGCTACTTTCTTCCTTTTGTTTCATCCTTCTTTGCACCTTTCTTTCTTGCTCACTTCATCTTTTGATTTTTTTTTTTTTGGCATTCTCTGTACCGTTCTGATTATAAAAACTGCTAATTTAGGATAGATATTTTTAGCTTGTCTTTTCTATTTCTTCCTGTTTAAAATTTATTATTGTGTTTCATAATGTTACTTGAGACATCAGTTTTACTTAATCCTGGGTGCTCTCTTTTCAGGTTTTTCCATTTTCTTTTTTAAAATCAGTCATCTAATTACATTTTGCTCTAGCACAATGCATTTATGGGTCTTTTCTTCCCTTTTGCTGTGCTTTTCTTCATACTTTTTTTTTTTTAACTTGGACACCTTTCCCTCATTTTTTACTTATTATCTATTGATTGAGTTTTCCTCCTGTAATGTCTTTGAATTGTTGGCATGTGGGTTCCTTTAGTCTTACTTACACTTAATGTGAACTATTTGGTGCAGATTACCTGGTTTGCTGCTTTTACTGATAAAATGCAAGCAGTTTTTTTTTTTTTTAAACTCCTTTCCCTCTGTGGTTGATATCTGTTTTTGTTGTAGCTACAATTTGAGAGCATGGTTGATGAAAATGAACTAAGTTGAGGTTGTGCTGAATATCTTAAACCATGGTTTTCTCTAAGCAATATATATATTAGGATTTTATTATATTTTTTTTTGTTTTTTTATAATTTTTACATTGTTAAAGTATAGTTGGTTTACAACAGTGTGTTAATTTCTAGAGTACAGCATAGTGATTCAGTTATACATTATATGTGTGTGTGTGTGTGTGTATATATATATATATATATATATATATATATTCCTTTTCATATTCTTTTTCATTATAGGCTATTACAAAGTACTGAATATAATTCCCTGTGCTATACAGTAGGACCTTGCTGTTTACCTATTTTATATATAGTAGTTAGTATCTGCAAATCCCAAACTCTCTATTTATCCCTCTAGCTCTCCCTTTCCTCCCTGGTAACCGCAAGGTTGTTTTCTATGTCTGTGAGTCTGTTTCTACTTTGTAAATAAGTTCATTTCGTCATTTTTGTTTAGATTCCACATATAAATGATATCATATGGTGTTTGTCTTTCTCTTTCTGACTTACTTCATTTAGTATAACAATCTCCAGGTCCATTCATGTTGCTGCAAATGACATTATTTTATTCTTTTTTATGGCCAAGTAGTATTCCATTGTGTATATGTATGTGTGTGTGTGTGTATATGTGTGTGAGTATGTGTATATATATATACACACACACACACATATCTTCTTTATCCAGTCATCTGTTGATGGACATTTAGGTTGCTTCCATGTTTTGACAATTGTAAATAGTGCTGCTACGAAGATTGAGTGCATTTATTTTTTCAAATTAGAGTTTCCTCTGAATATATGTCCAGGAGTGGGATTGCTGGATCATATGATAAGTCTGTTTTTAGTTTTTTAAGGAGTCTCCATGCTGTTGTCCATATTGGCTGTACCAAACTACATTCCCACCAGCAGTGTGGGAGGGTTCCCTTTTCTCCACGTCCTCTCCAAGATTTATTGTTTGTTGACTTTTAAATGATGGCCATTCTGACTGATGTGAAGTGACACCTCATTGTAATTTTGATTTGTATTTGTCTAATAAAATTAGTGATACTGAGCTGTTTTTCATGTGCCTATTGGCCATTTGTATGTCTTCAATGAGAAATGTTTGTTTAGGTCTTCTGCCCATTTTTTGATTGGGTTGTTTATATTTTTGCTAATGAGTTGTATGAGCTGTTTGTATATTCTGGAAATTAAGTCTTTGTCAGTTGCTATTGTTTGCAAATATTTCCTCCCAATCCATAGGTTGTCTTTTCATTTCCATTTAGATTAGCTTCTTTTCACTGTGAACCCTGAAAACCTAACTATTTCCTTTTTTTTTTTTTTTTTACATTTCTTCCTTTTCATCATCCCTCATAGGAGCTATTTCCACTGCTTGTCAGTTAGAAGAAGAAAAAAAATTAAGTTTGCTTCTCCAAACTTTGACAGTGTTGTTGAAAGTCATCTGTATGTTATTGACAGAGCATTGTATTTCTACAATATTAGTGAAAGTTTAGAATCCAATTAAGTTACTCATACTTCTTTGCCTTATTCTAGAATTTTCTACTGCTTCATTTAAGTTTCTTTACTTATTAATGTTTATTACTTTCAGTTGTACATCTTTATGATTGCTGCTAATAATGATTTTCTCCCTTTAATTTCTTTTTTAAAGATTACTCATTTGAGAAGGCAGAATGGAAATTGGAAATGATGTGACTAGCTTCACTCTGTTATGTGGCATTTTTACACAGACTTTCAACAATCAACTTTTACTTTATTATTTCCAAACTTATCTAAAGATATTTATTTTTTAAATTTCAGCGAAAATAACACTTTGACAACAAGTCTTATATATTTATAACCTGTTGAATGGGGTGATTTTTCTTTTTCATTTACCCTGTGTTGCAGCTTTCTAATTTAATGTGAGCTTGTATTCAGGGTGTATTGTGTAGGTCTGTGTGCAGTCTGTCCATATGGTTTATTGTTTTGCCAAATTTGACCATGGACCATGTTATTCTTTGTTGTAGAAGTCCTACACTTTTTCTTTTGCTGCTTTCATATGCTGATTTCATAACATGCTTCAAACTCTCTCATTATGCTGTAAAGGTTTTTCCATTATTCTGTGAAATAATAGAAATTGAAATGTTGTAGATAGAGAGGAGATGAGGTTTTATTTAATTAAACAAAAATAATGATTTAGACCATGCTATTGAAAAGCAGAGGGGGTGTTGTGGGAAGCCCTGGTATATAAAAAGAATACTAAGGGTTGAGTTAAGAAGAAAAGATAAAGTTAAGGTCTTTATTTTGAATGATATTAGTAAGTGAAGAAAATTTTTGTGTCAGTTGTTTATCATTTTGTAACTCATAAAAAATGTTAGGTTGTCATGATTTGTAGTTTCTCACTTGGTGGCTTTGGCTTGGTTCCCACCCTCACAGTCAGAATGGCTCTTGTAGTAAGGGCGAGCACTGCGGATGGCTGCAGGTGGGCACAACAAGGTCTGTGCTCACTAGGGACAGAATGGGTGGGGAGGGGTGGGGAGCAGGGTGTGGAGAGCATCTCCATAGGTGGTTAATACACTTCAAGTTTGGGAATAATAATGATGGAATTGCTACATTTGAGTTACTTGAGCTTTTTGCTTTAATTTTTCTAACATTTAAGATGATTGAACACAATTTTTATCTGTGGCATAACTGGTTACATTTTCTAGTGAGCTACTGTTTGTAGCTCATTTTTTTAAATTTTATTTTATTTTATTTTTTGAGAGGAAAAACACTAGGAAATTTGCAAAGTCTTCTGGAGTGAACAATCTGAATTGCAGAAAGGATCCACTGACTTCTTTCTCAGCAGTGATTTTCCATCTGAGTGGCTCCTAGGTAGTTAGTACATAAAGCTATGTCGGTGCTGGCTGGGTGCAAATTGCCTTCTTCTGAAGAGGCCTGCTTTGTACTATTACCTGCCTACAGCAAAACAAGGCCCCTCCAGTAGAGAAGTCTCTTAACCAAATATCAAACAAATTAACCTTTTAGTGTGTTCCTAGGAGCCTTTCAAGAGAAGGAACACTCTGGTGACATCACTGATGGCAAAGGTTAGCCTAAAAGTAAAATGAAATCATCCGGCCAGGCAGACCCTGCGGGAGAATCAAGCCTTGTAATTAGATTGAAGGCTCCTAGGAAACAGAGCCCTGTTGCAGGAAAAGCGTCTGCAGAAGCTAATTGGGGTAAGCTTTTGCATCAGTGCCGGTGCGTCGCATCACTTACAGCCTTGAAAATAGCTGTAATGGTGTATGATGATTGAGTCATGCCCTAATTTTAGCAACCTAGGCGAACAGGAATTACATGACGAACATGCACTTGAGTTTGTCCTATCTGTGACTTCAGACTCCAGGAAGATTCTGGTCTTCGACTGGCTGATACTGGGGGTGGTTTCTGAGAGTTGCAGGGGGTAGGCCGGCCCTGGTAGCTCTGCAGATTTACCTCTTCTGTTTCTGCTCCTGCCTTGTCATCTGGTTGGTGTCTCCCCATTTCTTTCCTATACCTTTCCCTCAAAGTGTGAGTTGTTAACTGAGCCTAGTAATTATTCTAAATGATTTATGTGGTGAATTAATGAAAAAAACCTAAATCTAGTTATTAGGCATATAAGCCGTTTTACCCCATTGGGGCGATTATAGCAGAATACCATGGCCTGGGTGGCTTGTAAACAACAGGAATGTGTTTGTCACAGCTCTGGAGGCTGGGACGTCCAAGGTCAAGGTGCCGGCAGAGTCACTGTCTGATGAGCGCCTGATGCTCCACGGACAGTGTCTATTTTGCTGTGACCTCACATGGTGAACGGAGCTAGGGAGTTATTTGGGGTCCCTTTTACAAAGGCACTAATCCCTTCTGACCTAATCACCTCCAAAAACTCTAGATCCTGATACTGCCACCTCTGGAAGTTAGGGTTTCAGGACATGAACTTTGAGGAGACATAACCATTCAGACCATAGCATAAGCTGAGAATCCTCCTTGCTGCAGCAACTCAAACCAGAAGCAAACTGAGTCTGAAGGATTAAAAAGGTGAACAGAGAACCAACTTTTTACTGTCTTACCTTATCCTCAGAAAATTACCTCCACTTTGATCTATAAAGAGCCCTTCTAGCACTTTTAAAGATCTATCAACTGAAGATTTTAAGTTTCAGGATTTCTGTGGGTTTCAAGTGGTCAAGTGGTCATTAGTCTTTGAGTGACCATGGAGTGTCAAGATAATTAACTCCAGGACCCATCACTTACTTCCTGCGTAACAAAGACATGGTGCTTAAACTCTCTGATCCTACCATTCCTTTTCTATAAAAGAAAAATGATGGAACTGTCCCTGGCACATAATCAGCACTCATAAGCTTTAGCTATTCTTTTCGGCAAAGAGGTAAAGGTAGGGGTGTGTGGGAGTTGTTATTTACTTTGGTAGTCATATTGTAATAACACTAACAAAAACAGCTAAAATTTTTGAGTACTTACTGTCTGCCAAGTACCATGCTAAGCACGTGACATGATGTCATTGAAAACTCTCACCCTCCCGCTGTATGCTCATTGAATAGGTGAGGAAACTGAGGCATCTGGGTCACATCCTGCATGCTAACACAGTAAGTAATTGTTCTTCAAAGAATCACAGAAAGGAGTTCTAAGAACAGGCTCATCTCATGGAAACACGCGTAATGATAATGAATCATCTGTTTGAATCACATCATGATGTCTATGCTAAACCAAAACCCTCCTCTTGAGCTCACATTAAATTTGTTTATTTCTTATATCTGGATTGCTTTTACATTTTGCACCAGCTAATCTCTGGTCCTATTTTAAGTCAGAATCTGGATATTATTTACCATCTGCCTCCAAGGGAGGCACTTGCCAAGTCCCTGAATTTGCTATAATTGGCAGGTTTTCAGTGTACATAATTTATATCAAAAAAGCTACCCTGAAAAAAAAGATTAATTAAACCATTTCTTCTGGGTCCCTAAAAGTGCAGTGGTTTCCAGGAGGGTGACTTTAAGGCCTTACGATCTTCTGTGTGTATAGGCTGTCACAGCTGAGCACATTAAAAATGTATGTTGGGTTGGTCCCTGGTGTCTCCGAGCTGGTCAGAAAGATGTCATTGGCACCTGGGTAACATCACAAATACTCACTGAATTAAGCAGCTCACATTTGCATTTGAGTCTTTTGTTCCAAGCTTTCCAGACACTAGAAACTACTAGACTGCAGTATAATTTATGGATACCTCTGTGCTGGCAATTCTGTCACTGATATGATAGGAAACACTAGAAAAAAAATACACCCAGATGTACAGAATTCTAAATAAAGTAAGTGAGAGACCACAAACTGATTCAGACAGGCAGCACATGTGGCTAGTAAACAGATGATTTAGAGAGGTTTTTTTTGTTTGTTTTTTTTTTTGTCTTTTTTCCCCCCTTTCTCTTTCTTGGGCTTCCTCTAAGCTCATGGTCCAAAATGGGCATGCCCTAGGCTTTGTGCAGGCATCCTCCGAATAATGCCACCCCAGGGGTTTATTCCTTAATCCATGCCTATCAAAAGCTGGCAAGTTTTATACTGCATTCTAAGAAAGAAACTTCTGTGTTTTCTACCTTTTTCCAGACTGGTTTTGTGATTTACCAGTCTGTGGGTGGGTAACATAGACTAGCACAGTGATGGGCATAAAGTTGTCACGTATTTTCCCTTTCCTAGAATGCCTGTCTGCCCATCCTTATGTTGTGTTTCCTCCACTTACCTTCAAAATCTCAGCTCAGATATTGCCAGGCTTGCCTCTGCCCCATCTTGACCTCATCTGATGAACGTGCTGTCCTCTGTACTTCAGAAAAAATACCTGAAGGTTAGGAATCAGGCAAAATTGTCATATGGGAGCAAAGGCCACCCAGGAGTTAACCAAGGGAATGTACTTAGGTTACCTCATTGTTTACTATTAATTAAAATCTCAGGCTTTGTCAAGTTACACATTAACATGTAGCTTTTTGCATGGTAGAGATGCAAATAATTTCTACCAGGTAACTCCAAAGGCTTATGGTCCTGTTGGGCATGAACCAGTTTTGTATCTACCCACCAATTCTATCCTAAGATTGTCTCTCTCTAGCTAGTTTCTGAAATGTTCTTTGATCTGGTTATAACATCTGACTCATGAGTTGATGAGCTGAATAAAACATGCTCATTTTCTGTGTGGGTGAGAGGCATGGTTTTGAACTCCATTACGGTATAGCAGTCTCCACACTCTCCCAGATTGACTTGTTTCCCTTTGCCTCTAAAGTATAAGCTCCATGAAGGCAGACTCCTGAAGGAGGCTTGGTGACTTTGAACCCTCAATGCACAGGGCAGTGCCTGACACTGGACTCACTCAACATGAGTGTACTCTATGCATAAATGATTACACAGTTTAATTCTGAGTCACTCAGTTGGTCTGTGCATCACTGTTCCAGGTCAGTGCAAGGACTCCATTGCCAAATAACAGCTTCTATTTTAGGAGAACATAGACATGGAGTCAGAAATGTTGTGAAAGTCTTTTTTATGACTTGATGAACTCTATGTAGTAGCTTTAGTCTTAATCCTTCCTTACTACTTTTATCTTGCTTTGCAGTGTCTTTGGATTAAGAATAGACAGTGTTGCTCAATATCCATCTAAGCCAGGATGCTTTGCAAGGGCAAGTGGGAATTTAAAAGATAGTCTTAGTTGTCTTTCTTTTTCTTTTTCTTTCTCTTTTCTCTTCTTTTCTTTTTCTTTCTTTCTTTTAAATGTTGCTCCTAGTTGTTGTGGCTGGTTGAGAGCATGAGGGTAGGTTTTTTTTTTTTAATTTAAGAATACTTTGACCCTTTGTAAGAAAAACAAATTCCGAATAAACAGTTCTATGCCTAACTTGATCTTATCAACCTCTACAGTATAAAGTTAGGCTTTAAAAATAAGTATTTACCTAAAGCCACTAACAGATATGTAATATGCAATTATTTATATTGAATTATTGATTTGGAAGATTATATATATATATATATATATATATATATATATATACACTCTCGTTATAAATCTAGGAGCAATTTCTGTGTATTGCCTTCTTATCTTTTTCTGTCTCTTATGCTTACTATCACAATAATACATTTCCTGTCAAAGTACTGCTTTAATAGCCTATTTTCCCTTTTGTCTATATTTGGAAATGTATTTAAAGAGAGTTATGCAGAGAAATGATAACTAGGATAGTTGTTTTTAGAAAACTTATTTGGAAATCATATCATGTGATAGAGAATTAAATATACTTCCAGTAGGTATCTAACGTTGAAGACAACAAAAATTAAGATAACTTCTAATATTTAAGAACATAAAAATAACCAGATTTATTAACTTTAAACTCTATCCACTCTCCAGTGATTGTCGACAAATGAAAATTTGTGGAAGACCACAGACGTTGGCCCTCATAATATTGTTGAGGCTTGACTCTAGACCAAGAGTTAGCAAATTTTTTGCTGTAAAAGGCCAGAAAGTGGATATTGTTGATTTTGTGGGTCATAAATGTCTGTCACAACTATTTAACTCTGCCATTTTAGCACAGAAGCAAGCCATAGACAATACCTGAACAAATGGACATGACTATTTCAATCAAGAACACTTTATTTACAAAAACAGGTGGTGAGCTGGATTTGGCCTATGGGCCGTAGTTTGCTGAACTTTGCTGTAGACTGTCCTCATAGCTCAGTTTTCTCTAGTTGGTCCATGAAGTTAAAGTCTCTACTCTTGTACTTATTTTGCAGAGTTAAGAGGAAAAAACCCATCTAAATTTCTTTGACCAGTAAAAGGCACAATTATATGTCAAGGTCCTTTTACTCAAGAATCTAAATGTTTTTCAAAGAAAAATAGGTTTCTGAATGCTTGGAAAATACGTATTTAAAAATAAGTACTACATATATGGAATGTTTCAATATTGAAGAACAACTAAGATGCTATGAAGAAGGGAATAAAATGTCTATCTAATGCTTCAAAGGTCTCATTAATTCACGAAAGCCTAACCTAAGTTTGCCCAGGATTCTAGGCTGTAAAACTATTCTGTAATTTTATCCTTTACCTCAGGGCAGTAGAATCTAAGATAGAGAGACTAGTTACATGTTAATTCCAGGGCTAGGTGATAACTTGACTGGTGCTTTCTTCATATTACAGGAGGGTAAAAACCTTTAGGCATTTGCTGTAGGACATACTGAAACTTGCCACTGCTCTTTTGCGATTGAAACTCAGTCCAATGCTCATTAATGATTGAGTACATTGGGGATGTCCTTTATATCAGGAATATTTAATGCATGTCCTTTATGCCAAGGATATTTAATGCATGAATTCGGTATGCATTTCATGCCCAGTGGAAAATAAAACAAATAAATGAAAAGAATAAAATACAAACAAGCTGGAAGTCCAAACCCTCTGCCCTACTCCCAGAAACTGAGATGATGGAAAACTACCAATGCATAGGCTCTAAAGTATGATTTGACAGAAGAAATAAATATTTTTTCTCACATTTAATATCATTCTTTGTTATTAACCAAAAGGCATTTAGTTGGTAATTTAAAGATGATTTTAATGAAGACATACCTGTTTCTGACCCTTTTCAACTTTATGGTCCAAAGAGAAAAAATCCAGGAACTTCAGCTAATTTAAGTGTTCTTGCCTTTATTTTTATCTGGACCTTCAACTTTAACCTTGGGGTTGCACCTGAGAACTTGGAGCAAACCCCACCATCATGGCCTTTGTTGGAATTGTAAGGTTTGCATGGACTTCTGGGATAATAGAAGAAATGAGAACAATCTTTTTGTAGAAATTATGCCTTTTTAGTGTATTTCTTTTTACTACTGGTTATTAAATACTGTGTACTTATGGGCACTTTTCATACTCCTTTATTTATCTAAACAATTCTGGGACATATAAATTATTATCTATTTTTCATAAATGCAAAGACCAGAAAGGTCACATGACTTGCCCTAGGCAGCCACAGAGGCTTTCAAGCAGAGAGCTATCCAGTAGGAATGCTTATCATTTTTCATTACTAAGAAAACAGAAGATGTACAACATATTGTTTAGGGAACATGGTAATTCCTGCTCCCATCTGGATGATATTCCCACCATTGGCATCTTTGGTTCAGGTCACAGCTTCTTCCACTGGGGCTGGCCACAGCTATCAGAAGACCTTTATGAAGGTACATCTGTGTAAACTGGGGAATCCTTCCAGCTCTTTCCCATTGGCCTGAGAAAAATCAGCCGGATTATATGACGTTTAGAAGGAGGAAAGAGAGCATCTGTACAAAAGAAATGAGGGGGATCCAGCAACTTCAAGCAAAGTGTTCTGAGAGAGCACCGATGAGCTGGAAAGTCCAGGATAGTGTTTCTCCATCTGAGGATTTTAGATCTTCTGAAGCAGGGCTCCATGGAATATATTTTAATGCAAATTCCTGGGCCTTGTGCCTCAATAATATGGTTTTAATAGGACTGATCGGGGTCCAGGAATCTTTGTAATCACCATTCAAGTTTAAGAATCGTTGATGGGGAGTAGTTGGTCAAGTCTGGGAATGTCTAAAGAAGATGATTCCCAAAAAGAGGAACTCAAGGAGAGTCTAAAACTGATGCTAAATAGAACAAATACACCAATGGGTCTCCTGTGCCCTAGAAATGGTGGGCAATGAAACCCTCTGAGAACTGTTTCAGCTAAAAACTCTTACAGGATTGGTGCAGCATCCCCAAACGTGCCCAGTATTATCTTTTATTTGGTTTCTGCTCATTTTTTCTTGCATTTTTAACATTCATGGGCAATAATACTAATTTTATCAAACCAAGGGGTCCTGTTTCATTATTCAATGATTACAACATGAAATTGCACAAATCAAGAGGATAGAAGATACAAATCAATCTGAATTAGGCAGAATTACATAGTTTAACCAGGTAACATTTCCATGGATGTAAACAAATATATTATGGATAATGAGTTGAAGGCATTGGTATAAAATTGAATTTAAAGCCTTAATTTAAACAAAGTGTGTTCTCTAGTTTATACCAGATCAATACGCATGGCATATGAAATTTCATGAAATATGATACAGTACATTGCTTCCTCTACACACCATTCACCATTTTTATAAGTGAAGAATATTTTTGGATGATAACTGTAATTAATCGAGCAAAACCATGTGAATTAAAGCCATGCAGATTTTTTTTAAATAGAATTACAGGCTTGCTACAGAGCTTGAAGCATACAAGTATAATATTAGAGAAATGTATTAGCCCTTAGGGGATACATTCTTATTATCAGTTATAGATTTTGTGGGATTTAAGTTGAAAGAGAAATGCTATGATATTTTTCTTTGAAAGCAAGGGAAGGAAACTACTGAAAATTTTAAGCAAACAATTAATGTTAACTTCAAATATAAGAGTATTTGAGTTTGTATACAGCTTGCTCCCTAGTTAAAGCCAAGATCTACATTGCATGCACAATTGCATGCAAATTGGATTTAATTTACTGCATGCTTTGCCTCTTCAATTAAATAAAATGAGAAGATGATTTTTACTTTAGAAGAGTAAAAATTCAATGACTTAAAATGTTTTACCTCTAAGTTTTCCATAAAGAGCTTGTGTACCTAAATGTTTATTTTAAATAATTTAAAAGAGTTCAGCTTTTCATGGAAGGCAGATTCCACCCTCATAAAGCTTATGGACTCAGTGTGAACAGAAAATACATTAACATGGTAAATGCCAATTCTAGATTTATCTTCTCAAAGCACCTTTTTATTTTATTGTTCAGATCCTACCTTCCAAGTCCTTATTTTCCAAGTCTGTATCATTATCTGAAATACACCATCCAAACACTTTTATAATGTGTGTCAGTTTCTTAGGACTGCCAAAAAAAGTACTACATACTATGTGCCTTTAAAAAAAATTATTGTCTCCCAGTTTTGGAGGCCAGATGTCCAAAATTAAGGTGTTGGCAGAGCCAGGATTCCTTAAAACCTCTAGAGAGAATCTTTTTCACATCTCCCTAGCTTCTGTTCTGGTTTGTCAGCAGTCTTTGGTGTTCCTAGGCTTACAGCTAAAGCATGTGAATCTCTGATTCCTTTATCACATGGCATTCTCTCCTATGTCTGTGTCTAAAGCTACCTCTTCTCATAAGGACACCAGTCATTTGGATAAAGGGTTTGCCCTATTCCAGTATGACCTTCTCTTAACCCAGCTAATTATAATTACTTTATTTCCAATAAAGTCACATTCTGAAGTTTTAGGGGTTAAGTCTTCAACGTATCTTACTTGCAGAAACAATTTAACATACTACATGAAGCATTTAAGTTCTTCCGTAATCCTGCTTATTCAGCCTGTCTTTATTCCTCATCCATTAGGGGAGGAAGAACTTGCCAATTATTAATATCCTTCTCTGAGGCAGGCACTTTACATATGTTAATTCATTAATCCTTGGGAGAACCCTAAAGAGAAAGCATTATTATTTTCATTTTATTGGTTGAGGGATTTGAGGTTTAGAGAATGTACATACATTTCTCAAGATTTACTCATTCCTAGGTCTTAGCGCAAATCTTACCATATCCAGGAAGCCTCCCTGAGAACCCAGACCAAATGAGGTTTCCTTGATATACCTTATAAGGAACCCTAGACATTCCCTTCGTCTTAGAATTCATATCATTTTGTGGTATTTATCACCCAATCATTTGATTAGTGTTTGCCTTTTCATCTAGACCATAGTGCCTTGATGTAGGGTCAGTGTATTTCCATTACTGGGCATGTAAGCACTCAGTAATATTTGTGGAGCAAATGTTTGAATAAATGACTCTCATAACTAGTAAGAAGCAGAATTAAGATGTGAAATTTTACTCCGAAGTCCAGAGTTGCTCCACCCATAAAGATTTAACAAATATTTACTAGATATCTGTAATGTAGTAGGCACTCTACTTTGAGCTCAGGATATTAAGATGAATAAGACCAAAGGCTTGTATTCAGGGAGTTCACAGTCAGTAGAGAGGACACACAAGAGGAGGGCTGAAGCTGGGGATGGGCAGTCAGGGGAAATTTATCACAGAATGTTGTATTAATGTCCTATCTTATAGGCAGCAGTTGGAATGAGCAAAGGGAGGTAAGTAGGGGAGGGCTAGAACGTGTTCATGGCCATCAGACAGAGAAGCAGTTAGAAAGGGAACAACAAGGCTGTGGGAAGATGGTATTTTCACTGAGAGGTGGATTAGGGAGGAGGATTGTTGAGTTAGATGAACCTCCTCTAAAAGAACCTTTGTGTGAGCCAAATTGGTCTACTTATGATCTCATTAATATATCCCACGCATTTCTGACTCAGGTCAATGAAAAGCAGTTTTCTAATTGTTAGAGCTTTCCAAATCTGGAAAAGTCTCTCTTTGGAGGTAGTGAGTTCTCAGTCTTTTGAGGGTGTTTAAGTATCTGTATGAATAGTTGGGTCCTGTATCACAGCAGTGATTCCTCTCCTTCCTCATGCCATGACATGTATAGAAAACATTAGTATTTACATTGTACGTGGCAGTAACAACCAGAAGCACTCTGTTTTTCTAGGGCTGAAGGGATCAATACCTCTTCCCTTCTTAACTCTTTCATGGCATAACATGTATAATGTTCCAAGTTGGAGAATTCAATCCTCTGGAGTTTTAGCTATAGGAGAAATTAAAATCTTCTCTAATCCTGATGTTCTTTAAACAGGAACACTCATTTTCCAAATTCTTCGTATAGAATCCAGAATAATTTACTAATGGTACAAATCAGATCATGTCACTTTTCTTCATAAGACACTTTAGTTGTTTCTTGAAATATTTCAAAGAATATCCAGAATTCTTACCCTGAACTAACGGGCCCTACACAGTTTGATGCTTGCTTACCTCTCCCAAATAATTGCCTGTAACTTTCCCCTTTGATCACTGTAATTCAGCCCAGGGATTTATTTTAGATGGTCAAATAATCCAAACTCAGGTCTGCCTCAGGGCCTTTGTACATGTGGTCATCTCCAAAGGCAAAGATACAAGGCTTGACTCTCATACATCAATCCTCAGCTTAAATATCAAACCTTAGTAAAGCTTTGCATGGCTGCTCTATCTAGAGAATCCCTATGTACTATAGTCTACTGCACCACCTGTTTGTTTCTTTCATAGAAATTATCAAATAGTGTATGTATACATTTACTTATTTTTTAGCCCTACCCCCATCCCCATAGACTGTACCTACCATGCATCCTTTCCTCAGCCCGTGAGTTTGACAAGGCAAAAATCTTGCTCTACTTATTCAATGCACACACCAATGCCGGCACATTGTAGGAGCTTAATACTTAAAAGTTGAATGAATGAATTAAAACATTTCAAGGACAAATTGACAAGTAGATAAATGGGAATATTGTAAGCTCAAAGAAGATGGATGTTTCATGAATGCGATGGATACAAAGGACAAATTTAAAGGAGTGATCACATCAGGATGCAACAATTGAGAAAGATTTCATGCAGGAAGCTCTAGATGTCTCCTGAAATATCAACATAAGAAACTTGGGGGGGTGTATTTCTGTACACGGGGAGGTTAGGAAATACTTTAGGAGGAATTATTGTCAAAAAATTTACATTGTTAGGAGAAGGGGATAATTTAGGAACAGTAAGTAATGCAATTTGACTTGATTATAGCAGTGGTTTCTCAAACAGAGGTGATTTTCCTCCCAGGGACATTTGGTAATGTTGGGATATAGTTTTGGTTGCTACAACTTAGAGGTGCTACTGGCACCTATTGGGTAGAGGTGAGGGATGCTGATAAACCTTCTTCAATACACAATATAGCCGATCTCAACAAAGAATTACCTAGTCCCAAAAGTCAATAGTGACTAGTACGAAAAATACTGGATTATAGGAATATATAGGAATCTTAGAGAAGATAAGGCTGAAACAACAAAGCAAGGCCAAGTTATAGAAATGCTGAAATAGCAAGGTCAGGCAGTTGCTTAGTAGGTAGAGGGCAGTTAATGCTGGCTTTATGCAGAGATGAGATGGGATTAAAGTGGAACATTAGAAGGCCTAACCTGGTGCTTGTAGGAAGGCAGCCTGGAGCATCATTGGAAAAGGCCTTTTGGAGGCTACTTTGAAGGTCTAGATAAGAGACTAGAAGGCTTTACATCAGAGGAATGACAACGGAGATGGAAAGGACTGGGTTGATTTACATTATTTCAGAGTTATAATATTGAGGGATTGCCAACGACAAAATGCATCCATTTTAGTTAAGTCTAAATATAGATTCTTATGTCTCTTTGATTCAGCTCACATGAATTTTGAAGGAAAATACCACAAGTCTTGACTTTTTTTGTCCATGAATGCTTGGAATGCCCCTGAGGTTTCTTCACTATTTCATATCACATGTTTTTATCAGTGAGTGGAGAATTTAAAAACATGGATTGTAATCACTAACAACTCTGTCCCTTTAGTGAAGGAATTTGTTATTGCACCATTTTGGGGGATGGGATGGGCGGAAAAGAGAAAGTAAGAGGAAAGAGAGAGGGGGGCAAACACATCAAACTACAATTGTAGAATTTCTTTTGTAGAACATTTGTTTATACAGTACTTGGAAGATGAAGATATTTGAAAAATAGAGTCATGGAATCTTACAGTTGGAAGGTTATCTAGTTCAGTCTGTTTTATTCAAGCACAAGATCAAAACATTAAATGGGATGGCTGACTACTTCTGTCTTAGAGGTCTCTAGTGCTTGGCCAGCTGCCAGGTTGTTCAAAATCTCTGCTCACATTTGCAGTGGGTTTCTAAGATTTCAAGATATTGGCAATCTGACAAAACCGTATTTCAAAAGTAACTGGTATCTTTATTAACGTATGACAAATGAGATGTGAATAAATACTGTGTGAAAAAGGCAAGATAAAAATACAAGGTAATTTTTATTTGGACTTTACCCTTTATAAGGTGTTTCACAGACCTTAGCAAAAAAAAAAAAAAAAAAAGAAGGCTCTCTGGCTGTTTTTTAGCCCTTACTTCCTTCAGTCTAGGAAGAACCATATACTGTGGTAAACAGAAATTATTTATAAATCAGCAGTAGCCCCATCATGGTTCTGATGCCAGCCTTGGGAATTCTGACCTCCAGGTAACGTAGCATTTTCCACCCCTCTGTGGTCAATAGGCCAAGCCAGACACTGTTCTTCCAGCTCCCAAATATGAGGGCAGGAAATTGAGCTTTGATAGCCTGCTGGCTTGGTTCAGGCCTTCAAGCCACATTTAGTTCACTTACACTACTGCACACTCTTGATAATGTGTAGTTTAAATTACCCATGCACTTTGATCACAGAAGTCAAGAGCATGTAAGGTCCTTGTCTTTTCTGGAAGGAACATTAGACATGGAAGCTTTAACACTCCTAAGAGAACAGATGTCTGGTCAAACTGACGCAATTCATAATAAATGGAGCCCAGGAGAAGGAATTGCTAATGAGGACTGGGAATGAGTAAGGAGGGAAAACTCTCTGTCATCTATTAGGATAGATGGTTAATTTAGAAAAGGGTGATTAGCAATGTATGTTTCAGTTCTGGATTTCTAGATATGGCCATATGTGGCCACAGATTGGAGATATGGGTAGAGATTGAAGGATACCTTTGTCTAGCATGATTTGAATGAATGCAGGACTATAAAAATGTTGCCTTAGGTCATGCATTCTCATTCCTAGGCCTGCCTCCTCTGACGTTTACTCCAATATTTCCACTATACTTTGTGGAAGAGATAATCACGACACTGTAATCTGCCCTAATTTTGCTATACTAATTTATGTCCTCTTTCTAAGAAGAGTTCCATGGAAGACCTTAGTAGGTAAAATGACAGATTCTTTCTTACGTGTCTGATAAAACAGAATGTAAAACAAAGTCATATAACCAAAATTATTTTTAATTGAGGAAAAGCTAAAATATTTTCTCTAAAATAAAAGATCTCCTAATTTTGATTCTTGATTCTTGATTCTTGCTTCTTGATTCTTGATTCTTGATTCTTTGAGGGGGACAAACAGACTCTTGTTAGAGTTAAATCTTTTGTTTTTAGCAATCACTGGTAATATTATAGTCCCTTGTCAAAAGCTCACTGATGATACCATGAAAAACATACTATTGGACAGAGTAAAACATATAAAACCTTGTCAGCTTTATAGATGTTCTGTTTTCTACCTCTGAACTCTAAAAACGTGCTGCTAAATATATGTGCAAAAAGATTTTTTTAATTGAATGATTTTTCAAACATACAATACTACTTAATATTTTTCTTTTGTATACATACCTCAAACGTGGATTATTTACCCAAGAGTTTTTAGATTTTTTTTCCTAATTAATGCTAAGTGAACAGGAAAGCAATACTATACCCTACATCATGGATTTGACATAATATATATTAATTACATGAATTAATATATATCTTCTAAAATCATGAAACAGGTACCATACTTTAAACAACACTGTCTTTTGTTGTTGTTGTTGTGTAAAACCATTTACTCACTTAAAATTTTAAACCATGATTCTATAAAGAGTACATTTTCACCATAACCTTGGTGATAAATTAGCTCAGTTGAGCTGTAACAAAACCAATCATATAAAAATACAGTATAGAATTTCTTTCAGCTAGGAACATGGGTAAAGTTCTATTTCTCTTTCTAGAATATAATTACTAGTAAAATAAAAAAGTTAAAAAAAAAGATGGCCTTGAAAATGACATAGATTTTCCATTTGTGATCACTTGGGTTTTGAGAATATTCAGCTGGACAAGAGCACTAACAGGACTATCTCCAAAGACTCAAAATCTTAGCATCCATACTGTTACCGATGATGAATTCCTGTCAGTAATGCTGCTTTTATGATGTACCACATTTTGTGCTATTTTATGCACACTTCCCCTCCTTTGCTATTTTAAGTCTATGTGGTGTATAACACAAGATTTTGAGTCAGAAGTATTAGACCATACTCTTATTCTGCCACTTGCTTCCTTTGTGTCCTCAAATAAGACATTTCAATTTTGATTCTCTGTTATCTCTGAAATGAGGGATTTTGTAAGAATCAAATGGTGGAAATTTTTCACAAAAATTTAAAAAACATGAGTGTTAATTGTCCGTTTAAAGCTTATCTAGAAGTTAAAACTGCCTGGGAACTGTCATTTAAGCCATAGTTCCATGAAACTTTAAACTAGAAGACTAGGCAGGCAGATAATATGAAAAGAAAGCTTGGCGGATTGATAAACTTCGAGGTTGTTTTAAATGGTAAATTTTCTGATTTTATTATAGTTAAAAAGTACTTTTAAAATGTTAAGCAAAGAAATAAGAATATTAGCTTTTTATTATCAGTTATGTGCCACATGCTATGGAAGATAGTTTTGTATTAGCTCATCTCACACAGAATATTTTGGAAAAATGGATATTATTGTCCTTATTGTATAATTGACAAACGAGGAAACAAAATAATTTAATAATTTCCCCACAGTTCAGAGTAAGAAAACAGATATACTGAAATTTGAGTTCAAATCTGTTGGACTCTCCATAATCTTTTCAATATAAAAAGATACTTTCAGCTTATTTACATTTATCTGTATTTTATGTCGTTATAATGACTGTGGATTACTTTGATGAAGAGAAATGTGTTTAAGCAAAAACAGTAAAATTTCACAAAGTATTGAGTTTTGTTGAGAGCCTCAGAGTAAAAGCAGAAAAGGGCTTACAAATGGACAAAGAACAATTTTTGAAAAGAGTATTTTTCTCTTAAATTGGTTATATTTATTTGTCTCAATTTCATACATTTTCTGTAGTGACTAGAGAATATTTCTCATGTCTAGAGTAAAAACGGTCTTGTGTTCTTGCAGATAAAAGTTCAGCTTTGGACTTCAGGCCATCCTCAGAAACCCATGAGATAAACCTCAACAACTATTAAATTAAGCAACACTGTCTTAATATTACAATAAGATAAAATTTGCATTTAAGTTTTTTTATGTAAAAGTGTGTGTTGGCTAATTTTTATTCCCAGGTGTGTGTATGCACACATGTGTGAAGTTCAGTGTCTATTCAACAGTGTGAAATATAGACTTCCCATTGTTAGTACACATAACAACAGCAGAAATTGTAAAGTCAATTACAATAAAGCTGTGAGGAATGTGTTTGTGCAACAAAGCACATGGGATCTTGGTTCTGAGTGGAAAAACGACACTGCTGCTATTCAGTGCATCAGTGAGTGACTCTGAGAGAGCAAAAGGCCACCAGACAACACTGAGGAGAGAAGTGGACAGTGACCTGCCTGCCCGTGGATCACATTGTGCTTGTCTTTTCAAAAAGAAATAAACTCATCCTTTTAATAATTCCCTTAGATGGCACAGCTAAGCCAAGTTGGCTCTCTAGCCCACTCTTATTTGTGAAGTGTAATTCTGTGGTAATGAGCTGGTGACAATGTGAGGAAAATAGTCTAAACATTCTGAAAACAATTCCAAACATGACTAAAGACAAGAAAGAAAGGAGGAAAGGAAGGAAGACAGATGGAAGGAGGGAGGGAGGAGGGAAAGAACTTCCAGTGACCACTTCAGGGGAAGGAAGAGCAGAGTGGGCATGTGTGGTTACCTGTCGACATGTGACATCTCACTTAGCAACGGTGTGTTCTAATGCCTCTTTCTTACCATAGAGATGTTCTTTTCTGTTGTAAATGAATAAGCCTCATTCTTGGAAGATTTTACTGTATTTGTATCCTTTAGCTAACTTTAGTATCTTCAGAATAGTTGATAGATCTCTTCTCATATATAAAAAAATGCCCAAGAATTTGCAGCATTCTTTTTAACATACACACAACTCAGCCATTGTGGGAAGCAATTATAGGAAAAACAACAGGCCTACTAATTCACACCACTCTTGAGCCTTTCCATTTATCAACAGGTAATCTTAAACTTTGCAGCTTCTCACTGCTTGGGAGATGCTATCTATAGCACAGAGTTAGTTGCTAAGTGTGTTTCCCATAAAGAAAGAAATGGATTTTCTTAGCTGTAGAAAACAGACATGGGGCCTGGGGTTTTCCAGGAGAGGGAAGGAGAGGTCATCAAGGGAGGACAAAGCCAAAATATGTTGGTCAAGTAACTCAGGAAAAAAGAAGTATTGTCTTGTAGGTGCTGAAGTATAGAAAGGGAGTAAAAAGTTCATTTTTCACTCTGTGGTTTATTTTATGTTGCGTCTAACAACAGCTACTCTTCTGGGACACTAGGCATTCTTAGTTCATGGAAGACAATATGAATTCTCCTGGCCCATTCTTCCTAAGCTGGCAATGCAATTCCCAAACATGCCAGGCTGGAAAAGAGCTGAAAAGAGATTCTAGGACATTTAATCTTTGCATTAAGGATTATTTGCTGCTGCTGACTTTAGTTTAGTTTATTAGTAAGCCTGTCAAAATTTAAATACACATGTTTGTGATTCTACCATGGAGGAGCTGGTCAGTAAGTTCAGAAAAAGAACTACATTTTTTTTTCCTGCTTATCCTCCTCCCTATCAGCTTCCACTTCCTCAGTCTCTTCTATTTTGGTGTTGTGGGTAAAAGAAGGCCCCCAGTTTCTGTTTCTTGATAAAACTTTTATGACAGAAGTGCCATTTTTCTTTTATTGGTTGAGCTACAAAATGGAGATGTGTGCTTGCACTGGATGTTTAAGAAGTGTTGCACTCTTTGTTTATATATGTACTTGCTCTTTAGTACGTTTTGCTGTCTAGAAGCTCTAAACTGCAGGCTCTCCGGTGTATATTACTGATGACATTTTTCTTTCAAGTGGTGATTGATATCCAGCGTTAATAATGATTCCAAGTGTGCTAAGTTTCAAACCCTTCCTCTTGACAAGGGTCGACCTGCAGCTCTTAGACGTCTACAGGGAAAGCATGTTGCTGAGGTCACAGTCAACCACTCTTTTCTTCAGAACAAGCTCAAAAAACCGGGAACTTTATTTACAGACTTGTGATACCAGCCATGAACTATTTATATCCCATTCTATGAAAACTTTCAAAGCTTTTCTAAGTTCAAGGTTAAAATAATACCTGTTAGAATATTAGCCAAGTTGCACATGACCTTTTTTAATTTTTTCTTTTTGTGTGAACTGTGAGCAAACTACACAATTGAAACAGGACTCCAGAAACTGCAGAATTTCTCTCAGTTCTTAATATGTCACCTTTTTCCTACAGCAAGTTTAGTTTAGATATTTTAAACATGAAGCTGATTCTGTATCTCCACTTACCAACTTTTTTTAGTGTGGACATAGTAGTTGGAAATTTTATACACATGGTGAGTTGGGCACTGAAGGATAGGCTACTTAGAATTTAGAGAGCTGTATAATGATATACAGCAATAACTGGAAGTCTCTTAGATTTCAAAATGTATTGCTTGGAAATTATTTTCAAAACTACAATTAAGGATGTTTTGGAAGTACAAATACCAATATATCTGTTTTTGCTCTAGGGGACTTTTAGAAAATCTCCAATTACTTCACAGTTAGAGCAACTAAACGATAGAGAAGGCCATGAATGAGATCACATGGTAAGACTAGAGTGGAACGCTAATGGGATATAACTGTGCCCTCTAGAGTGTGTTTGATTGCTTGAGACCCCAAAGTAGAGATGTAGGCAACCAGGGCCCAAATCTGACAGTTCCACTCATTTAAGTTCACCAGGGAACAAGGGAGAAAGGTAAAGACAGCTTATGTCCAAACTCTCAGTGGCTCACCATGTGGGGTTAGTAATAGTAATTACTAAGATTTAGTAAGCATGTGCTATATTTCTGACACAGTGCTGAGAGCTTTATGAATATTAGCTAAATTAACTTCATAACAATGCTATTAGAGAGATTCAGTTTCTACCCCATATATACAGATGAAGAAACTGAAATCTACAGAGATAATTTGTCAAAAGACTCACCTGGATTTCAAGCCAGGTGATCAGAAGCCAGAACCAATTCTACTCTTAGTTAATTATCTATATATCTCTTGAATGTCTAAGGTGATGCTATTAAGTGCACAGGACCAAGCTAGGAAGCCAGAATGTGAGGCAGAGGGGCTACAAGAACAGGTTTACCTCAGACTGATAGAAAACATCAGATCTGTGGTTACCAGAGGAGGTGGGTAGAGGAAGGGGGAATGAGGTGAAGGTGGTTGAAAGGTCGAAATTTCCAGTTACAGGATAAAGAAGTACTAATGATGTAATACACAGCGTGATGAGTATGGTTAACATTGCTGTATGGTATATTTGAAAGTCGCTAAGAGAGTAGATGCTATGAGTTCTCATCACAAGGAAAAAAAGTCTTTTTTTTTTTCTTTTTCTGGTTGTGTGTGTGTTTGTATGACATGGATGTTAAACTTATTATGGTCATTATTTCACAACACATGCAAGTCAAATCATTATGCTGCATACTTTAAACTTATACAGTGCTGTATGTCAATTATACCTCAACAAAACTAGGGGAGAAAGCAGGTTTCTCTAAGGTTATCAGAGTTTTTCTTTTTTTTTTAGAGAACAGTTACTTTGATAACACCCATGGTTTTGCTCCTTGTATAGGCAGAATTAGTAGACTGGGCTTCCTCCTGCCTATTTGGAACCTTGGTTATATAGGGACCACCTGGGGTCTCGGAGAACACACTGTGTCAAGAGTCAGTGTTGTCTTTGAGGAAGGTTGTGTTATCTGGAGCCTCAGTAGTTTTGATTCAAAGGCTTAGGCATGGAGCTCAGCTCTCAGTTGTCCTTGTGGTTTCTCACTCTTGGGTTTGGACAGGGGTCCTGTGGAGGCAACTCTAACAATAGGATATTAATCATCTACTTGCTTTTATCCTAAGCCCAGATTCTGGAGTGTCTACGTGGTCTACATGGGAAGCAGGCTGGCAGCACTGTGGCAGTCAGAGTCACTGAAAAACAAGGTCCCTAGGACTACTTTTGCAGCACGTCCCACTCAGGAGTCCAGCAATATCTTTAGTCTAGTGTTATTGTAAAGTGCATATCCAACCATCTAATCCTATTTTAGTATCTCTTCCATTATAAAATGGAATCAGTGTTCACATGGAGAGAAAGTGCAATAAATTTAGCAATCAGCTACGCTTTCCGTGAAAGGGGCTAAATCTGTGGGGTCATTTAGGTACGCAGGACATTGTTGTTTTCAAATTATGACTGTTAGTCATTATTAGTCTCCCATAGAAGTTTACTTTTCTTTTGAAGATATTTTAGCACTTTTTTTTTCTTACTTCTCATCTTTGACTTCATTCCTTGAAACTTTTCCACATTTAAGCATTGGTTATTGCTGCATATAGCTCATGGAATGTTTGTTCCACTCTCTTAACTACTGACATATTTCAAAGAGCTACAGTTTCTTCCAATACCAAATTTGATTGTATTGCATTTACAAACTGCTAATACAGTTAGATTGTAACAGTGACCTGCTCTACCAGCTACTGCTTTGGATAGCAGTTAATATTTAGAAATTCTATAAATTCAGGGCATTAAATATGGACAGTTTCTATCACAAGTTTATAACATAAGAATGATAGGAATTGACAACAACAGTTATTCTGGAATAAGTAGAAATTAAGAGTTTGAGTCTCAAAATCAATTATAATTCAATATAATTTTTCTATTCCCTTTAACAGAGAAAAAAAATGTATCTCTATAATGCTGAACATTCAAACATTGAATTTGCCAACTCCCATACAGCTGGAAATAGTTAAATATACCACGTAGACAAGTCACCAGTAAAACTTTTACCTGCATTTTCTCTGGATGTTTTGTTGTTACTTAGACTCGTTAACCTCAAAGTAATGATATTCTCACTTTTTTTCCTTTGAATATGCTTTCTGTTTTCTATCTTGCTTTGTTTTTTCATCTGCAAGCCCTGTAACTAAAAATACTGCAAAAAAATGTCATAAAAGAAGTAAAACAATGTGGAGACTCAGAAAAGGAAACTTTAGAGTTTTTAAAATCTAACAGAACTTTAATTTGCTCCTTTTCTTGGCAGGAATTATTGAAAACAGAGTGACAATCTGGCTCTTATTTTTTCTTGCCTTATCACCATATAAACCTCCATTTAATAGACATAAAAAATAAATAAATAAGTAAGTAAGTAAGTAAGTAAATAAATAAATAAATAAATATTGAAAAGGCTCTTTCTTGCATATGATTTCTGACACAGGAAAAGCAGAGGTATATATATATATAAGTGGAGTAGTATAGCCTGATGGATGTCAGAAGAAAATAGCAGCTTGACACAAACTGTCAAATCTTGCATACACTTCATGTTTGGTTGATCTCCCAGGAAACCCGTGTAATTGAACAGCTATGTAGATCCTGATGGCAGCCCTCCCGTGCTTTCTAACCCATTCTCCAACCTTTATTCTCTGTCTGTTGCCTTACTCTTTTCTATACAAAATAGACAAAGGAATCAGTTTTAAGATACAGGTGTTTCCTAGAAAGGTAATACATTCTGAAAATTGTTCATATTTTGCTTAATATCAGACACAGGATTGTTTGTTCAAGAATCCAGAACTTATCTTTGTGATTCAAAAGAGCTGAAGGCCATTTCTTACCAAATTGTGTCTATGTGTGTGGGTGTGTGTGTAATTCACAGAGAGCTATTCAAGAATATTTATAGAACCTTCCTTATATGTGTTCATACTCTTCTTTCCTGCCAAGTTATTGTATAGAATCCATGTTTCTGTGAAATGTCTAGTTAAATTCCAATGGTTTGACTATATCTGTCTCTAGTCCAAAATATAGCTTCAAATTCGTGATCTTTGCAGATTTTCTGTAGCTTGGCCCAGATGGTGTGGCCACTGCAAGTCCAATGATCAGTCGCAATGCACCAATGCACATTTTTTCTGTTTTTCCTTCTATCTGATATTAATAGCTTTTTAAATTTGAAGGGCAAGCAGTATATATTCTGTGTGTTACATGCTAACCTGATGTCCCTGACTAAACAAAGATTCTTGCCAGGGAAAAGGGAAAGAAAACGTGTAGAAATCTTTAGCCAAATGGACAGAGTGATTTTTCCGTACTGACCACAGTAACACATGGGAATTCATTTCTGATGGACTTGGAGCCTCTGCTAAGGGTCAACTAGCCATCCTGGTAAAATCTCTGTCAATTTTCTTTGCAGTTATAGTGGCTTTTGGAGATAGAACCAAATTTGGCAATAGAATTGTAGATACACATGAGAACTTGTATGTGTAGAACAAACAGTTTCTTGCTGCCTATTGCTTATGGGAAGTTTGCCAAGAAAAAACAATTTGCTTTGCTGCAAGAGCCCAGCTAGCCATTACTGGAGAATGTTTTTCCAAGATTGCTTATCAGTGATTTTAATAGGGCTCAGAGGTTTGTGTGGTTGTACAAAATGTTAGTTACTTCTTAAAAGTCCAAATTTCTCTCCATTTTCCTCCATAAGTCTGAACTCTTTTCTAATTGGAATACAATCAGCAAGATTAGCACCTCCCTAAATGAGTAAATAGTAATGGATAATTAAATACTTATGATAAAATGGATTTAACTATTATAGTGCTGTTCCAAATAAAAAGCTGTTCTATTCAAAGAGGCTCCTTGGTTTTACATAGTTCAAGCTGTTAGCTACTAATTTGGTTTTGCAATTGTGTACTCTGTTCATGAGAGGATTCTGTGGGAAAGATATTTCTTCAGCACTGTCTTCATTGATTCATTGATTCATCAAGCATTCATTGGCAATGATTATTCACTTAACAAGCCTTATTGGGCCATAATGAACCACAGAGAGAGAAGTAAGTAAGGCTCTATCCTGTCCTCAGTGAAGTCAAGGTTCAGGTGTAAGTGATAGACACGCAGCAAAAGAAACACTATTTAGGATAATAAGTAAAACAAATAGAGCTATACACCAGGCTCAGTGTTTCTACTTGAATCAGAAGCCCATGTAAACACTTCTAATGTGGACCCTAAATTTGGCATAATATAAATATTTATACATTTAGAGATTGAGGCAAGAGAACATAGAGATCTGGGCAGCTTAACTCAGTTGTTAAATCAGGATGTTATGAGGCCAAAACCATGACTTGGATTCCAAAACCAGAAAATATGCTTTGAATAGTGACAAATTCTGCTGGGTTTTTAGGCTAATCATATAATGCTACTCCATGGTCAAGAGTGACTTAAGCAGAAATTGTATTCTTCAGGGTCAATCCAACAAATTCTTTACTGATGGAATATGGACAGCAGTTTTTCTCCCTCATCATTAGGATGCATAGTATATAGAATTTTGCTTGAAAGTAAATTAAAATTGATAAGTAATGTGTATGGCATTAAAACATCAATTATTTGGTATTTCTTGGATATTCCTCAGTGAACCCATTTCTGATCTAGAACTACTCAACAAACCAAAGAAATCTGTGGAGATAAGATAGGGGATGAAGGTGCTAGAAGAGACTTACCTACATTCTCAGCTCTAGGAAGCCTTTGAGGGAGGGTTTGCCATAAAAGCAGTTTGCCTTACAGACATTTGGGGATCATCTCTATTTCTTATAGTCAATTAAGCTGGGAAAGTTTCCCCTCTTTGGGACCCAGGCCACCCAGGATGGCTGTAGCTTGCCTGGAGGGGTGGGCCTGCAATGCTGACTCTTCCATCTCATCTCGCAGACTAGAAGCAGCAGGAAGTGTAAATCCTGGCTTTTTCTTTATTAGTCTGCATTTCCTCAATAAGGACCCACTAGGTTAGAGGAAAAGACTCTGCTCTTACTTTCACCTTTAGATGTAGGAAATTAGTCATTAATTAGACTGAAATGCAGGCATTACTTGTAAATTCGTTTGTGTTTTCTGGTCTCATTAGTGCCATTCTGGACTGCATGATAATGAGCCTAACATAATTAAAGAGTGAACACTAGGCAACTGCAACCAGAGTTAGGGTTTTCAAGTATCAGATGGTAACAATCAGAGAACGAGTAATTTCTGCTCGCTGAGGGTGGTCTTTCTCCAGTTTGAACTTAACTTGTTCTCTTTTCCCCTGTAGCCAGGGCTTACAGAAAACCTCTTCTTACAATGTAGTTTGGAGTATGTTAGATAGATGGTGGTACTGAGGAGAGAAGTATGAGATGCTGATGAAAAATTGTTCATAACATGATGAGAAAGCCGAAATGCCATGCAAATAGATACGTCCTACCAAGGAAGATTTGTCAGCTGCCACTTATGGTGAAAGAAAACTGGCTTAGAAATGTAAAAGGGGATGACTCTATATTTAAAGTATCAGTTTGATCAATTAATCGACTGAAGGAATGAAGCACTGAAAATTATCTCCAGTGAAGATTTGACACTATGGCAAAAGCAATACTTATTTCATGGAAAATTGATGGGTGAAGATTGCACGAGACATCCGTTAAAAGTGAAGATCCAAAAAAGATACCTTCATCAACTGCCAGTTTCTCCAATTCCCCAGTGAGGAGAGAGATAGGAAGTGAGAATAACAACGTTTACATAAAGTGTTTCATAATCTGTGTAAAGTAGACTGTTGGCTGGCATTTACAGATTCAACATGTGTTTGATTTTTCACAAGTTACAAGATGTCCATGTAAGACGGTCCTTGAGATGATTTGCATTTTGCTGAGGCATGAATGTGCTTCACAAAGCTTCTCTTTCCCTCTTCTTGTTCAAAACATTGCCATAACTGCCTGAAGTGTTAGGCACTAGGGTTCTTTGTCAACATTACCCAGCTCAGGCATAAGGACAGGGATAGAAAAATAATGTTAGCGAATTAGTGAGAAGAGAAAAGTGAAAAAAAATCTTTGTGATTGTTTTTAGTCATAAAAAAACTGTATTTTATTAGTTTGGTAGTCTTAGACTCTTTTAAGAGTTTGAAGAGCTTGCCTAAAAATTTCAGTTAACTTGATTGCATTTTATGAGGAGATCAGTTTTAAAAGTAGTGCTTATGAATGTGGAAAACTATGGATGTTTCAAGATGTATTTGTCATAAAGGGCAAAAGTCGACTGTATCTCTCTTTTTTTTTCCCATAAATTGTGGTCTCTTTAATGGAAAGACAAACTAGCAGTCCTCTCCTTATTACAGAGTGGCACTTCAACAAGACTCAGATATCCTTTGGGGAGGGCAAAATGTTATGGTGCTGGCAGTAAAAAATTGTTCAATAAAGAAGAGATGTTCCCTCTCTCCTACCCCATGCCCGCACCCTGTTCCACTCACAGCTAGTCCTAACCACATTTGACACCCTCATTTTTGTCTCTCATTCTGTCAGACTAATTGTTGCTGTCTGCCTGGGTCCTCATTACTCCTGCCTCTAATCAACATTTCTTTGCTTTGTAATTTTCATTTTTAGGGTCAATGTTGAACTAAAATGAAAATTAGCTAATTTATTACATTAATCTACATCTTTAAACTAATGAAATAAGGCTAGAGGAGACTTCTAGGGCTTTTAATTCCCTTGCAGGGAATAAAATAAATTTCCATAGCTTTTCAGACACTTCTGTTTGAACCAGAGTATTCATACCCATGACAGGTTTTGTTAAGCAGGAAGGAAATTTTAGAGAAGGTAGGAATTTCACATCTCCTTTCTGTTAGAGTATCATGTAAATGAATGACTAATATCGTCTTAAGGATTCACTCTTTCAATTATGTAATTTGAAATTCTGTAGTGCTAGAAAGCATGGGAAGATGATGGCCGTTTGCTTTCTTCAGCACCCATTGTGTGTAGATATTGATGCAATGACTCGGGAAGACAATAGACAGCTACCAGCTTTCTCACTTTCATCTTCAAGGTGACTGACAGTCAAAGGAAGAAATCTAGGATTCATTATTTCCAATCATTTGTTACCTGAGTGAATTTTTAGACCATATTGTAAAATTATTATGATTCACCATCACAGGAAAAAGGGCAATTTATTCTGATCTGTGAAGGAGCAGTGGATATATGTTGTAATAATTTTTAAGAGATATTATTTCTAGATTAAAATTCTTTGAATCACAATCTGACCTTTTTCAAAATCTTTCCCATTTTTGCTTTGCTGACCATATTTTGCAGGTTTCACATTTTGCATTTCTGTCATTTTAACTAGTAATATTTGATGTTACTCCCTGGCATCATATTTCTACTAATTATTCTCTAGCTGCTGCCTGTATTTGCCCCCTGGCAGGCAGAGAAGCAAATGTTTGTAATTCCAAGTCTCTAGAATATTTGAATTTGATCAGTAGCAAAAATATGTTTCTTGCTCATAAACATTATGCCTCTCAAACTAATCATAGTACAGTGATATGTGCAACTTTTATTGCCACCTGTCTTTTGTCAGAGCTGTTTGTTCCTATGTTTTTCTTATTCTTCAGTTATTATTTGTTTGCTTATTTTGAGACAGTTTTAAAGGAGAGGGAATGAAACGCTTACTTGTCAGCAGTAATTTTTTTTTTAAAAAATCACATAGAAGAACAGTATTGATTTCATCAACACATAAAGACTAAGCATGAAAATCTTAAAAAAGCACCCACATACCCTCAATTGAAGTTGTAAAATAGCAGACGGAAATACCCCTTTGGGTTTCTGCAAGACCCTGGTAGACATTAGAACTTGTCTTGTTTGGCATTTTTTAAGAAAAATTAAAACCAAAGTTTATTTTAGAAGAAAAGTTGGGCAAATGTTGTGAAAATCTACATAGAGATGAGAAAAATCAGTACAAATTTGAAATTGTGTATGAAAAACTAGAGTTAACTTTTACTGAAACATGAGCATTTTAAAATATTTCCTTTAAGTTTTATTTTTGGTTGCTAAATTTGGAGAAAGGGGAAATGGCCTAAACTTGTTACTGTTTCTGATAAACTTTGTGTATTGGAGAATTTCTCAGACTGAAGAGAAGAGCAGAACCACACAAAATCTGTATGATATATAAAACAAGAAGCATCCTGTTTTTTGATGGGTGTGATGGCAGTCCCCTTTTCTTTATAAGAACGAGATGTACAGAAACCACTTGTAAAGGATTTTTCTTAATAGGATACATGTGCCTTAGTGAGAGAGATGATCTTTTCATAAGTACATATTTCATAACTGTCTATATGGTAGAGCTTTGCATATTTTGTTACCTCCCCTTACTGCTTTGAAGTTATTATAGCTTCTCTAAAAAGTATAGAGAACTCATCTGGTATATACTTAAAGATCTGCATATCTAATCTGAATATTTATGAAGGCTTTACTATAGGAAAAGATATATTAGCTTTGTCACTGCTGATTTTTCTTCTACTATTTAAAAATTTTATATTAAGTTTACAAAGCTGTTAAGGGGTAAAGAGATATTTGCAGAACTTATTTGTGAGGAATTACACATAAATGAGAAGTTAATCTTTTGGAAAATTTTCTTATGATTTCAATGGCAAGAGACTGTTTATGAGAATAATATAATACATTTCTGTTTACAAAGCACTGTTAAATGCATGCTCTCATTCACAACAGTTGTGTGATGTTGCTACTATCATCAGCTTTGTTTAAAACAAAAAGGAGATACCAGAAACTCAGTTCCATACTCCTCACTCAGACTTCTATCCTTTCCCATGTGTTGTGTAATCCTCATGCTATATAACATCCCTTCCCTTTGCCTTGCTGCTCATTTCCAAGACAGTCATGGGTCTTCACAACTTCAAGGTAGTATGCTGATATCAACTTTTGCTTTTGAAAAGTTTGATTTATTTTATTGTCATTTATTTTTATTTTTTAATTTAATTTTTCATGGAATGAAAAATTCTTTAAATTCTGTAGTGCTTTACAATTTTCAAAGTTTCACACAGATGATTTCATATAATCTCATAATAACCCTTTTTTAAAATTCTGTATCCCTATATTGCCCCTCCCCCTTTCCTCTCCCTACTGGTAACCTCTAGTTTGTTTCCTACATCTGTGAGTCTGCTTCTTTTTGTTTTATTCACTAGTTTGTTGTATTTTTGAGATTCCACATATAAGTATTTGTCTTTCTCTGTCTGACCTATTTCATTTGGCTTAATGCCCAAGTCCATCCATGTTGCTGCAAATGGCAAAATTTCATTCTTTTTATGGCCGGGTAGTATTCCATTGTATATATGTGTGTGTGTGTATACACACACATACACTACATCTTCTTTATCAGTTCATCTGTTGATGGACATTTAGGTTGCTTCCATAGCTAGGAAATTATAAATAATGCTGCTAGGAGCACTGGGGTGCATGTATCCTTTTGAATTAGTGTTTTTGTGGGGTTTTTTGGATGTATACCCAAGAGTCCAATTACTGAGTCATATGATAGTTCTATTTTTAGAGAAATCTCCATACTATTTTCCACAGTGGCTGTACCAATTTACGTTCCCACCAACAGTTTAAGACAGTTCCCTTTTCTCCACATCTTTGCCAACATTTGTTATTTGTGTTCTTTTTGATGATAGCCATTCTGACAGGGGTGAGGTGATATCTCATGGTGGTTTTGATTTGCATTTTTTAATTTTACTGTTATTTAATATTTAAAGAAGCTGATTGTGATAACTTATAGCCTGTTCAGACACTGTTTATAATAATGTCTGGCACATCGTAGGAACTCAGGTATTTGTTAAATGAATGGATAAAAACAGTAGAGGTCAATTATCTCATTCATAACAAGGTGAGGGTCATTTGAAGGTCTCTAAACACTCATACATTCTTAACGATCAACAATTCAAAGAAAGGAGATCCCTGTTATCTTTTATCTGTTATCTTTCCTAACCATCTTGAAGATTCTTCACCTGTGTGGCTTTATACCAAATGATTGTCAACTACAAAAACCCCTTCCTTGGCCCATGCTTCTTCATTAAACATTCATGCCATTTTCTTTTGCCAGGGGGTTCAAACCCAAGAATTTTATAAGGTAAATTTTGGAGAGAACCCTGCAAAGACCTTGACTCAACAGGTCTCACCTAGAAGTATATTCTTTGCCATGTTAGTAGATTTTATTGGATTTTTTCCTCCTGATATTTTATCTTGAGTAAAGCCTCATGCAGAGCAATAGCAGGAGATAGAAGGAAGGAGAGTTTGAGGATACATGGGAGTTCATGAAGGGCAATGAAGAGAATTGCCTTTGTTTAGGAGGTGGCAGAGCCACTGACACTTCTGCAATGAGCTCTTTATATGAGACACTGAAATATTCGTTGAATAGATGAATGAAGGCATAATGAGTAATTAAGAGAGAGATGCAGCTAGGTTGGTTGGTTAAAGAAGGATAAGAGGCTAGCAGCTTATATCCAAAATGGGAATGAGTTAGATGTGGGAGGTCATAAGGGACATAAAAAGGACAAAATGATGAGAGACAAGCTGACACCTAATTGAACTTAGGAGACATGTATCACATTAGAGTAGTTCTTCTCACACTGTATGTAAGAATCATTTGGAGAAATTGTGATTACACTGATTCCTTGGTCCCACCTCCAGAGATTTAGTGATCTGAGGCACAACCCAAGAATTTGCATTTTGAGCAGGTTATGATGTGATTTTGGTCTGAGGACCACATTTTGAATAGCACTGAGACTTGGGACTTGGAGTTAGAATATGTTGTTTTCAATTTTTGTTCTGCCACTTACTGTGAAAGCTCAAGCAAATCTATTACATTTCCTAGTACAATGCTAAAAATACTATAATGGGATCTTGTTAAAATGCAGATTCTAATCCTGCAGGTCTGGAATGGGGACTGAATTTCTGCTGTTTGTTAGAAACAAGTTTCCAGGTGGTACTGGCCCATGAACCAGACTCTGATTAGCAAGCTCCTAGGTCATTATTTTTCCCATACTTCACGTTTATTGTTATAATGAAATAAAAGCACATAAATTTAAAAAAAAAGACTGCAAATCATGGAGCAAAATGTAAATGTAAGGTGATGGGAGTATATTGATAGAGGAAATATAAGAGACAACTCTGCGTTTTGAGCTAATTAGGAGAATTTTGGCAAATTTATAGAAATAGAGAAGTCAGGAAAAATAACTGGCTTTAAAAATGTTGATTTGGGGGAAAAAGTAGCAGGCATTGAAACTATAGGGTAGAAATAAGCCTGAGAAAATTTAGTCTTGAGATATCAATTTAGAAATTGTATACATAAAATTGAATGATATTTTTGAGTATGTGAATGTAGAGAAAGAAAAGAGATTAAGTACAAGTCTGGGAAGAGATAATATTAGGAGATGAGAAGGGAGATACCATCAAAAGGTAGATCATATTCTAGTACTTTGTCACTGAGACATTACTTGTTCAACCCTGAGTTGTAGCAATAGATTTTACATCCTTATGATTGAGGATAACAGTCAGTTGAGTTTTCTAGGCATTCCCCTATTTGGTTATTATGGAAGCATCCCATTTATGTGTGGGGTTTATAAGCAGCTGTTCCATGGATGATGGAAAATACACATCCAGGATTTATCAGTGTCTTGGACCAAGTCACAGGCATTGAGAAAATAAAGCAATTGAGGGAAATCATTAATTTTATATAAGATAAAAGGAAGAAGACTTGAAGGATTCTGCAACTGGATAGGCATAAAAAAAGATGTTGATTCCTTGCCTTGTCAATCAATTTAGATATCTGGACATCTATGAAGCTCAAGAGAAAATGCAGTTCAGTAGCTTATAGAGAGTGGCGTTTTTCACAGAGAGGGTTGATCCACTGAGTAGAATAATAAGTGGATTTGCCTGACTGTTAATAATTGCATAATTTTAAAAGAAAAGCATATTTGGTGTACGACATTAGTGTATTTGACTAGGTCATGATGATATGATGTTCTTAAGGATGCTTCCACATAATGGCTTTGGATGCTGAGAAAGGTTGATAAATATTTTTTCCCTTGTTTTTTCTTTTTCTTATAAATCATTGGCTCTTTTGCTTTTTGGGTACTTTTATTTTCTCTCTTAAATTTTAAAGTACTCAGTGTTAAAATCTGGACATTTTAGAGTTTGATTTGCAATCATCTAAACTCCAAATCAACAAAGGTCTCTTTCTAACATTGATTTACTCTCAGAGGGTCATTCATAAACATATTCATTACAGACACACTCCACGAATATTCAATAATACATCAATCACTGAGCTGTTTACGTTAAGAGACACAATTGAAATTGAACAATATAATTCAATAAAATTACTGGTCTTTTACTTATTCATCTAAACCCTAGTTGTTCACTCACTGTAAACAGATCCATTGAAAACAATTCACTTTTCTGTTGTTTCACGATTGATCTTCTCAAACACATGATTATTCTTAATTCAGACAAAATATTTCATTTCTTTAAGTACATGAAAAGGAATTAGAGCCAGCTGAATGCAATAAGGGATGAGGAAGGAAGACTCTCAATAAAAGGAAATCAAACCTGTTTACAAGTCTGGGATCTAAACACTTGTGAGGTTTGTGGTTTTGGAAACTATATTCATATGTTAGAAGAGAAAATGATGAAGGCTGGATAAATATGGGTTTAAAATGGCCTGGGTCAGATTCTTATTACTCCCTGCACCCTACATTCCTCTTTTAAACAAAGGGCTCCCCTTCATTTAGAAGAGATCCTATACAGGAACACACACCAATGTATACTGGAGGGAAAGAGAAATTCATTTTTTCTGAAAGGATCAAGACATATCTATTATTCAGAAGAAAGAAGTTAAAACATGGACGTATTCATAAAAACAATGAAGGCATATCATGGTCATGAGATGCACCAAATTATTATAACTTTTGGTTTCCTAAATCTGTTTTTTGTTTCCAGTTCTTCCACTTTGAATATATGATACTGAAAATATGCTAAATGCGGCTCTTGGGCAAATTAGAAACAGATATTGGTAAAACATTAGGAAATTTTTTTTCTTATTTCAATTTAATGTGTTGTGTTTATTTAGAAGGTAAAGAAAGTTAATGTTAGTGCATTCTGGAATCATAAGGATGACCATCTGCTAACCAATTACTATCCTGGAGTTTCAGTGCCCCTTAGGCATATGTATTTATTTATTTACATTTTAAACCTGATAATTGTTTTAAAGACATGAGAAAAATCAGGTTCAACCTATTGTATGCTAGATATACAGTATATGTACATGTAGTATACTGCATGCTGTATATGCAGTCATTTTGAATCAGTGTAACTTCAAGTGATGGGTTACTAAAAAAGATACTGACTGCAGGAGATTTTTAATTTGTGGGCTTTGAAATTCTGATGACTAGGGGAAAAAAAAGAAAGGCTGAAGGGAACTGGCATTTTAATTCCATGTGGCTGAGCTTTTTAGTTGCATTCAGACACTTCTATTTTTATTTCTTCAAGCTGGGCCCATTTCCAAGTAGGAAGCTGTGGAATTATTGCTCTGACTCCCACATTTAGTGCAATCCCCTATAATGCTAAGGTTAGGTCAGCTTTTTCCCTGTCCCCTGCATTAAACCTTCAAATAGATCAGATTTCATGATAAGGAACAAGCGAGAAAGGACAAAAGATTGTAAGTGAAACATTGAACCAGCTTGACTGGAATTAGAATTGAATCAACTGCATAATCTAATGTTCACATAGTGCTGTGGCCTCAGATCCTGGTTGGTTTCACCCCACAGCATTTAAGTCATTCTTTCTTTTCTTCTTCTTCCTTTTTTTTTTTTCATTGCCCCGCTGTGTGCTGATACATTTAAAAGGATAGCTCTTTGTGTTTTATGCAATGGAAAAATTGCTGTTGAAGTCTTAGCCTTGAAAGGTACTGACAGTATCTAAAAACAGAAAAAGCAATCTTTTGCCCTGCTTCCTATTGGTTGTTTGGAAACAGCTGTTTGACTCCAAGTTTGTACTTCACCCTTATCAGCCCATTTAATGAGATCAGAATGTGCCTGAATAACTCTGAAGGTTAAAATATGTTGACTGAATTTTCTGCTGCTACCATTCCAGAAGGCCAGCTCATACCATCACTGACTGTTAGCAGCAGCCAGGCTCTGCTGGCGTTCTCATGATCATAACACGTAGTGGAAATATTCCTGGTTTCTATACATCATAATCCCTGCATGCTGTGTGTCACACTGAGGGTTAGCACAGCAGGATGGCCTACCAGTGGGCCTGACCGATCTGGCCTACCAACATATGGAATTGCCCTTCCAATATAAAACACACTATCACATTGACTTGTCATGATTCAAGAACCAAGTTTTTTTATTTTGATTCTCTTTTTCTCAATCATACTTGTCTTATTTATGGGATCTATTATGTTTGTCTGAGAAAACTGGACATTGTGATTTTCATATTCAATCTCATAATCATTTTAGTGTTCTAAGAATGATACTCCACCGGTCTTGATTGCTACTTGAGTCGAAGATGTTCTTTCCAGTCCTTATTTACAGTGCAACCTAAAATCTTTCATGATATGAATTGAAGGGTCTTTGATTTCTATAATTATTTAATCATTTTGTCTTCTTACAAGAGTTAAATCATGCTATATTATTATGGTTACTTAAAGATTAGAAAATACTTGCTGATCAGTAAGAACTTTTAAATATTACAAAATCCTGTTCCATAATCTCATGTTAATGATACATTCTTCCTAGCTTAAAAACATTGTCTAAAAGGTGCTAAGTGTTAATCTTGCAGTTTGCATTTATCTCCAAATAATGTACAGTGTTTTGTCAGTTATTTATCTAGTTACTTACATATTTGCGGGATGCTTATTTCTGAAATATTCATGGACTTTGGCAAGTGTACTATGTTAGCAAAAAATAATGTTTAAGGGAGAAACATACTATTTTTCACTTGACTACTTCAATATAGCAACTATAGTAGTTATTCTATGAGTTATTGAACAACCATTAGAAGGAAAAAGAAGGAAATAGATCAGCCACTCTCTCAAGTCAACAAATCACAGCTACTAAGTATTCACTCTGTGGTTTCTCTCCAAGATATCATGGGAGAACCAAAATAAATTGAACTGTTATCCAAAAGATAAAATAATGAGTTTAATAGAAACATAAATTTTTTAAAGGCTTGTAGCTGATTTTTATTCTTTGTCTGTCAAGCTCTAAACTCAGAGCTTCCCCATTCCTTAAAAGAGTGCCATTTGGGCAAAAGACCAGTGAACCATGTAGGGTATCATTATTTGATACATATATCATGTATAACAAAACATATATCATTAGATTTAGATGTGGTTTAATATGCAGTTATTCTAAAGACCAACTAAATTTCATACCTAATGGTCATAAAACATTATATTCTTATATGAGTAATACATCTTAGTTTCCCATATCCGTTTTCTCTTTCTAGTCTGTTTTCTTTGCATAAATGATACTAAAAATGTGATAAGTTAGTGAACTAAGATCAGGATATCCATATAACCGAATTTCAACCAAAGATATCTCAACAGGGCATGATTGGTACAGTTATTTATCATTAAACTTTATATTTTAATGTTTACAATATTTTGACTCAAGGAACATTTCACAAATTTTTTGTTTCTTGGGAAACACTGTCAGTATTTCTTTTTTACCATATATAGTTATTTGAAGGAGGTGGTGTTAACCCATGAACTCTCTATCATGGTCATCAGGAAGTGGCTGCAAAGAAGGAATTGTCAAGTGGTGCCCTTGATCCCTTTGGGAAGAGTGGATCAACTTTTGGCGAAGCTGAGAGAGATTTATTTAGGAAGAAGGATTGAAAATTATCCTTTCTTCTTAACTTCTGCCTGAATTTTGGTTACTCATTATAGATACTGTTTTCATCTGAAATTCCATCCCACTTTTATAAGATTTGGCTTAACTTTGGGGGATTTTTCCCATCTACTAGACTTGGTTCCATTCAAGTTTCCTTGAGTTTTATGTTTTAAAATCTATTCTTGTAGCTCATTCTCTAATGGTATCAGGATGAGTTTTTTCTGAAGTTTTATATGTTAAGATGTTGTATCCAGTTAAATGCAGACGTGCTCTAGGATCTTCACCATATAGTTCCAAAAGCGATACATTTTCTTAACTTTTGAATTTTTATTAAAACATTTCTTACCCAGATCAAATTAAAATAAAGTAAATAAGACCACATGCTGTGTGTGTGCACATGTACACATATGCATGCATGTCTATTTTGGGGAAAAAGGTATATTGAGAAGAACAAGCTAAAAAGTACAGTGAAGTTTAGGATTGTTGTAAAGATAAAACTATGCACCCATGTACAAAACTTCACAAATATAAAAATAATTGTCTTTGACTATGTGGATTATGTCTAAAAGTAAATTGTTTTTATATTTTTTCTGGGACACAGTATGAAAGGAAATTTAAAAATATATATATAATTATTTGAAATGTGCAGTGTATACTTTGCATTTAAAGAAATATTGCAACTCTGTGCTCTTAAGTAAGTGAATTAACTTCTCTAATTGCAATTTTCTCTTTTGCAAAACCAGGGAATTGTATCTCTTAGATTTCTCCAGATTCCAGTGTTGAATAGTTCTGACTCATTTTATGAAACTTAACATATCTTAATTTATCAACTTAAAGCTGAGTATTTGTGCATGGGTTCTTTCTAAAATGGTTTCACACCATTGGTTTTATTATGTTTCCTTAGGATTCAGAGAGGAATCAAGACAGAGGAGACTGGACAAGAGGCTGGAATAGGATGTAACTGCTCAAGCTCAAAGAGCTAAAAGGTAGTCTAAGCAAATATCATTTATGAGGAAGGTTTGAGGAAAAGGAAAGTCACTGTAAATTTTAGTGTCTATTTTGTGCTATGCTTATTATGTATGATAGTTGTTTACTTCTCACAACCACTCAAGTAGGTATTAATATCAATTTATACTGTTTGTAAACTGTGGCTCAGTGGAGCCCAGAATTAGGAAGTAACACAGCTGGAGTGTTTAAATTTGAGTGACTCCAAAGCCCTTACATGCTCTTACCAGATACACAATGTGATTTTTGTTTATGAGGGCAAAATAGCAAAAGAGAAGTGTGAATGGGAGAGCTGAACAGCACATGCAATAAGGAGCTTTATATCTAGGCTCCCATATATTTCCAAGATCAATACATTTTATTAACCTTTGGATATTTATTAAAACATTTCTTACCCAAAACAAATTGAAATAAAGTAGATAAGACCATATGTGGTGCTAAGAAAGATTTATGTCTGTTGATTCTGTACTATTGAAGGATATTATAATGTTAATCATAATGCTAAAATGTTGACTAAATAAATAAGGATCCAAGCCTTGAGCTAAGGCCATCATCACCTTTTTTCATAACACAGAAATACTTTCACAAGAATGATAGGCACATAAAATATACCCTCTACGAGAGATTACCTAAGTAATTGTTGTTGTTTTGTAGTGTTTGTATCGCTCTTCAAATCCATTAATGAATATCGAGGCTTTGTGTTCAGATCTATGAAATGAAGGATGATGTATGCTTATTCTTATAATAACTAAAAAGCTATCAAATATTTATTATTGAATTAAAGCAATGGAAAAGGGGAGAAGAGGGAAGAATGAATCTTTTTTTTTAAAAGTCTTTTGGGGTATAAGAATTTTCAGAATTATTATAAATAGAAGGGCCTATCTCAGCTTGATTACTTCAAAACAGCTTCCTGCAACCTCCCACCAAGTAGATGAGCAATTAGTATAATCACAGCAATAAGTCAAAGACACTTGCTGTTCAAACTTGTGTTGCAACTCTTCCTTTTGGCATTGCTCCTAGGATATTCCAATTGCGTACACATGGATGTGCGTGGACATATTTAATAAAATTTTATTTGGGAAAATGCAAAATGCCTACGAATGACTCCTTTTTGTATCAAGGTTAAAGAAAGGGCGCTGAGCAAGTAAAGCTGTGCTGAAAAGAACAGTGGCCAAGGCAGGGATATTCTTACACTCCAAACAGTCGTGCAGATGGAAATCTGGCCAACAAAGCCATAAAGCATCAAGTCTAACTGTGAGTCAATCTGTCAGTGCAAGTACAAGGTGACTCAGAAAAAGACTGCATTTTGTCTTCTGACAAAAATTCAGAGGTTCTAGTACATTTATGTGTGTTGGATATTGTTGGCAAGAAAGGATTAAAAACTACTTCACAAATGAGAGCATGAACTTTTAACAATTAATTATCTACTAAAAAATAAAGAGTAAGAGTAACCAACTAAATTAAATTTTTAAAGACATTTTCAATAGATAGTTACTAAAACTAACTACTCTGTATCTACTCACCAGTTTGAGTAACTGTTACAGTATTTGTGTATCTTCTGCTACTGAGTTGATTCAGTACAAAAGGAATTGTTTCTAATAAGAAGCGGTGCAATAAAATATATTTTGCAATGCCAATAATGTGCTCTTTTTGCTATGTTACTAAGATATCTAGTTTTAAAAGTTGTTTCAAGTCTTGTCTATGTATTCAATTAATTATTTCTTCAAGTTCCCTGGTTATTGATTTGCCTGGATAACTGATGTTCCAATTATGATAGCCTTGATTTTTCACTAGTTTGGAAGTTCTTTTCTGAGCATTTTCTAAATGCTTCCCTTTTTTTTTTTTATAACTAAAGAAATTCACAAACTTATGGGAAAATGTCAGCTTTAACTTTTGATGAAATTCTGCTGAGAGGTTAAAGAATGGATATAGCTAATGCATTGAATACACTCCATCTATTAAAAGGCAAATATAAGCTCCTTTTGTTATTATTTTTCATTGTGGATATGCATTCTTTTATGGTCAAAAGGAATCAGACCTTACTAGTTGAATGACATGTAGGAAATTGTGAAAGCACATCAATACTTAGTCTGCATTCTCAGGAAATAGTATTTCATATCCTTAAAAGTTTTGCTTACTGAATACATGATTTTAAGGAGAGAGATTATTAGTAACACTGATAAATATCAAGGCATAAAATCAAAATGGAAAAAAAAGAGAGGACAGAAGAAGATTGGTTTGTAACAGTGTAAATTATCCTGAAACTAGATACATGGAAAGATGAGAACAGCAGGAAGAGAGAAGAAACTTTAGAGGCAGAAATTCAAGGTCAAAGGTCAACACTGTATAGGAATCTGAATCAGCTAGCCAAGATGATTACACACCTTGACATCATCTTTAAAAGTCACAGAAGGAAAGGAATAATGCAAACCTTTAAATACATAATTTATCACAGATGCCATACCACGATGATGCAGCTGACTGAAAGAAGGCTACTGTATCAATGTAAATGCATTATCACTTGAAATAAAAAGGCAAATTCTTGATAATCTTGTGAAATTTGGCATAAATTTGAAGAATAACTCAGTTTCAAGCAATGTGAGTGTTATGGGCTGAAGTGTGTTTCCCAAAATTTGTATGACGTTCTAACCTCTAGTACCTCAAAGTGTGACTATTTGGAGGAAAGATTTTTAAAGAAGTAATTAAAATGAGGTCATTAGGGTAGGCTCTATCTGACATGACTGATGTCCCTATAAGAAGAGGAAATTTGGACACAGATATACACAGAAGGGAGACCATGCAAAGACAGAGGGAGAAGATGGCCAAGGAGAAGACGGCCAGAAGAAACCAACCCTGCCATCTCCTTGATCTTGGTCTTCTAGCCTCCAGAACTTTGAGGAAATACGTTTCTGTTGTTTAAGCCACCCAGTCCGTGGTATTTTGTTATGATGGCCTTAGAGAACTAATACACTGGGTCAGCGTTTTACCCAAAGGATAGTAGAAGGGAGAAATGTCTATCGAACATGAAAAAAAAAAAAAAAAGATGATTCCTTTGAAGGATGTAAAGAACCTGCTAGATTTCACCTGGACCAAGTGCTTTGATGGTCAACAAGCTTCATGAGCTCCAGACTGGTTTTACTTTACCAACCACCTTGGAGATGGATAGTAATTACCCAGAATGCTAGCTGGAGAAAAATTGAAAGATCATAAGGTCTTTGGGTGAGGGCAGGGGCGTGTATGTGTGCATGTGTGTGGTGGGATTCTGCAGTGGGGTGTTTTGTGACTGATCAGTAAAATCTACCCTGGGAAAGGGTAGCAAGTGGCCACACATAAGTACATGGTGCCTTGAAATTAAATCATAAGGTTTTGTGTTCAGAATGTTTTTTGGGTATGAAACCGATTGCTCATAGGTCATTACTCTGATCATCTTGGACTTAGAGTTATTAAAGTGTTGAATAGTATTACATTTTGTGGGGGTTGGGGTGGATGCAATGGGAGGAATCCTTTAGTTATTACTTTTTAGTAATGAATTTCTTCAAAAAAATGATAAAGGTAGATGAGGTTACTGCCTGAATAGAACAGCTACCATATGATCCAGCAATCCCATCCCTGAACACATATCCAGAGGGAACTTTAATTCAAAAAGATGCATGCACCCCAGTGTTCATAGGAGCACTATTTACAATAGCCAAGACATGGAAACAGCCTAAATGTCCATCAACAGATGACTGGATAAAGAAGTTGTGGTATATTTATACAATGGAATACTACTCAACCATAAAAAATAACAAAATAATGCCATTTTCAGCAGCATGTGTGGACCTGGAAATTGTCATTCTAAGTGAAGTAAGCCATAAAGAAAAATAAAAATACCATATTATATCATTTATATGTGGAATCTTAGTAAAAGACAAACAAACATATTTTCAAAATAGAAATAGACTCACAAACATAGAAAACAAACTTATGGTTACCAGTTGGGAGGGAATGGGAAGGGATGAGTTGGGAGTTCAAGATTTGCAGATACTAACCGCTATATATAAAATAGGTAAGCACAAGTTTCTACTGTATAACACAGGGAACTATATTCAATATCTTACAGTGACCTATAAGGAAAAAGAATATGAAAACAAACATATGTATGTATATGTATGACTGAACTATTATGCTGTACACCAGAAATTGACACAATATTGTAAACTGACTATACTTCAATTTAAAAAAGAGTTGACATGCACATTTTACAGAATTTGGACATCACAGAATCATTTGATATTTAAAGAACAGCAAAAATATGATGGATAGTACAGTAATCATCTTCTCTGGGGCCCGAAGTAGGGAGATTAGTTATATATTTACTTGTCTATTCCCTCGCATTACCTGCATTCTTAGAAGTTACAGAATTTTTCTCCCTTGGCTTTTGGAAATATGATACAAAGACATATGATTCTTTTCTTTTTTTCATTTTGGTGCACTTTAGTGGCTGGAGTTATTGCTGCTAGAATCAAGCTCTAAGAGACTTCAACTCTCTTACTGAGGAAAAGCTCTGAATCTAAAAAGATGTTTCCCGTTCAGATCTGCCAGAGAGCTGTTACTTCTCTCTTTCGGAAAGGAACCCGGAGAATCAGAAGCAATTCTTCTTGCTTTGGGGTCACAGTGACAGCTTTGATGCTAACCAGCAAGGGATGCTCAGCTATCTGTTAGGGCAATTTTTTTCAGGGGAGGAAGGAAGCTGCATAATTGGATTAAGTATCAAGACATCATTTTAAAAGGGATGCTCTTTTCCATTCACAATCATGTTCCTTTCTAAGGAAAAACCCTTTCTTTTCCAGTTATTGGCTAATCAATATTCTTAGTGTCACCCTTCAAATCCCTACAATATTCAGTGTTATTTTTAACATTGGCTCAACAACAAGAGACCTATTATTCTGCTGAATATTCTGAAATTAGAGACATAAAGATGACAGAAAAAGCAATTCAGAGATAGATCAAGAAATATTATGACATATCAAGGAGACTATTTCCATATATTCTCTTCTGCATATGTTTTTTGTATTTTTCTAAATTTAGTTGTGTTTGTTTATTTTTGAAAACTATAGTAAGTATGCTTGGTGCTTTTCAAGCATGCATTTTTTTCTATCCTAAGGTTGTTAGTCACAGATTAATCTATTACATTAATTTATCAACATGCCTTTTCTTCTGTGAATCTTTGAGCAGTCTGCAGTGGCTCTTTGAGATACTTATTCTTGTCTTCATTTTATAGATGTGATACTAAGGCAGAAAATGGTAAGGTAATTTACTCACAGTTTCCCAGAAATCTATACTACGTCAACTTCAAATTACAAATCATAGTGCATGCTGGGGCATATGTTGGACTTCCCTCTGATTAATAGGGCAGAGTCTGGGCTTGATGACCTCTTGAGGAGGCTTTCAGTTCTATAATACTAGGATCTAATTCTGATGAATGGTCCTGATGGTAGCTAGAACCAGTCTATTTCTTTACATTCTGCTTCAAAATTTAAGACAGGGCACACACTCATACAAGCTGACATTTTTTTTTCCTACTAACTTGGTGGGAAAGAAATCCATTTCTGCGAAGCCTTATTATATTCTGATTTATTTGTGGGTGTAAGTTGGTAGAAGGACCTATCTTATTCACATGGTTAACTGGGAACTCTACAGAGATTTTGAATTGGGGGAGGGACAGAGTAGAAAGTTTGGTTCCAGGTAAGTGAAGGACATGATTGTACTGGAAAATGTAGCACAGTTTCTTCTAAACTTCTGGTTTGGGCATTAGCTGACTGCACTTACAAAATAAGCTGCTGATTTTCAGATTTTTACCAAGACTAATTAAGCAAGATACAAATTTCCCAGTAGATCTCTGTGACTAAGGCGCGAATTTAGATGTTTTTAATTAACAAATTGATTTTCATTGTCTTCTTTGCTATATTCATTTTTATTATAGTTTCAATACCTTGATTCTTTATGCTGAGGAAGAAAAAAAAATCTGTGACTGGTAAAAGGGAGCAAATAGTTTTCTTTTTCTTCATTATTGTATTTGAATTCTAAAAATGGCAGGTTTAAAATGAAGACAGAAGCTTCCCTGAGTGGAAATATGATAACAGTGATTGTATGTCAACTTCTTTTGAGTACTAAGGTTGTCTTATCTATGGGCAGTGTTTTTATCATCCTAGAAAACTTGCTGCAGATTTCATGTGAGTGCAAGGTTCTGGCTGAGGTGTTGGGATTTGGAGGAAGTCCAACTTTTTATTCCTTTTGCCTTAGTGACCCTTGTTCATCTGACCAAAGTTTGCAGTCTAGAGTTTCAGTTTCAATTTCTGAAATTCTAAAGGAGCTAGAAGGTGATGTGTATTTGGTCAAGAACCTGAAAGAAATATTTCCTAACAGAACAATAAAACAAAAAATAAAAAGAGAACACCTTTTAATATTGTTCAAAGAACTAAGGTTGTGAAGTTAGTCTTGTCATACAGTGTAGGCTATGAACATCTCTATATAAAAGAAAAAGAAATTCCATCTGAAGGTTCGGTGTGATTCATTGGTAGACAGTGTACTTTCTGCTCTATCGTATGTTCTCCCATGGATACCCTGACTGCAGGTATAGAAGGGTAGATTATACTGGTTTAAGCTAATGTAAGGCATACTTCCCTTAATGTGAGCTGAAGCAGAGATAACTAGGGGCACATAGCGATGGCCGTTTCATCACAATGAGTTAACTTAAAAATATACTGTTAAGCTCTGGAATTCTCCCAAAGTCAATTCCATAAAGTCTGAATAGAAAAATGCATAATGGAAAAGTGAACTTTTCAATGAAGTATGGAACCTCAGGAAAAATGTGTATTTTCTTGTTCTTGAGAAATGTTCTCATAAATATCTGCAAGATTCTAATACCTCTTGTGTTCATCAACTCTTGGAGACATATGGAGCCCTGGTTGGGGGTTCCAGTAGGGTGGTGGTACTCTGACAGAAGATCTGTATTACAGTTTTCCTATAACCAAAGGAAAAAAGTAGGGAATGATATTTTAAAAACTAAGACAGAACCATAAAGCTGACTGAAAAGGCCATGTATAATAGTTTGATATTTTCAGAAATTGAAATATATTTGAAAGTTTCTAGGACCTTATGATAAAATATGACTGAAACAGACCGAAAAGTAAAGTGAAAATTTGCCTAATGATAGCTCATGCTCCACAACTTTATCCTATAATGATAAATGGAGGCAAAATGTTAGATGTCATAGACCACCCACTTATTTAATGTTAACTGAGAAAGGGAGCATGGTTTTCTCCCTTAAATTATCCCCAGGTTTAATAATTTGATGTCCCTTTTATAGATTTCAGTATTTAAAAATCTTTGTTTTAAAATTAAAAGCCTAAGTCCTTTATAAATTGATACAAATGTTTAACAGGAGATTTTTTTCTTGTATTTAAAAGGCATTGTCATAGTTTGGCTAATTTAGACAAATGCATATGTCTGGATATTTTGAAGTGATTTGGTAGAAATATAGACTTGCACAGATGGATGTTTTGCACTCAAAAGTCCTGGTGCTTCCTATTTCTGGGCATAGATTTGGTTACCCATATGCATTTTAATGAAATCTGAGGCTTCTTTTTTATAATAACTGGGAAGATTTTTTTTCCCATTTGAATCTAGATTGTTGGTCATTTCTTTGAAGCATTTACTTATTTTCTGAAGACAATTTTTTGTTTAGAATATAAAAGCTAAGTTGGTTAAACACTATGACCCAAAGAACATATTAGATATTAATTAGTTACTATATTCAAGGAAAATATTGAATTATACTCAAAACCTTTAGTTCTGTATGTCCTATACCTGATCAATTCAATATAACATGACTCAAAATTCTTCTTGATTTCCTATAATTGTATGCCAAGAAAAGATCTATTCATTTATTAAAAATAAATATAATGAGTTTTTTTTAGGTGGCAGTTTCATATTCTTATAAGGTTTTGCTTTTTAGACTGATCTTTAAAGGAACCTACTCATGAGGGCACCTTGTTTCAGCCATGCTTTGTGTCTTCTCTGGCTCCTCCTGCCATAGCTGGGAGGAGTTGCCGACAGGAGCTCTTTGACCATTGCTTGTGGGCTGCCTGACGATACTGATGGATGCTTGTGTTCCAAGATTTTGTCAGCCCTACTTGTACTTTTCCCTTTCCTGAGTGCGGCCTAGTACACTTATGAAGTCCCCAGGTATAGAAGTGGGATCTTTGACAGCCAAAGTGAGCACTTGTCCTTTAAAAGCTGGGGAAGTTGTGACCCTTCAGCCACTATACACAATTATACATTGGGGATACATTCAGAGCCTTTTGGAAAGGAAATATAAAAGTGGCAAGACTTTATGTTTAGGTAGTACCTTACAAGTCTCAAAGCTCTTTTATATCTTCCTCAGTGTTCCAATTATGATAAATGGTACTACCAAGGTTACAGCCTGACTTTTTGAGGCCTGAAGTTTGTAGAGTCTGGAGAGCTTTCTTTAAGGAAATTAATAAAAGTTATAATTTCAAAATAGGTAACAAAATGTTTAGAAGGAGAATTTAAACAAATTCCAAAATTTTAAAGGGTGAAAAATATGACAAAATCGTAAAATACATAGAGATAACTTAGTACTTTCAAGAATTATCTATCCAGACAAAACATTTTCAATTTTTAAAAATATTTTAGCTGCATTTTGATCATTTATACATAGAACAATAGTCTGTAATAGTTTATATAGAGACAATAAAAAGGTAACTTATTCTTTCTAGCATGGTTAATACTTTCTTTAAAAATTAAACATTAAAAATTTAACTAAAAAGTAAATTAAATTCAATACTAAGAATACCTGATTAAAAGAATGAGCCAAACACCATAACAAATACCTCACCAAGGAAGGTGTATTAAGTGGCAAATAAACATATAACAAGATGCTCCACATCATATGTCATTAGAGAAATGCAAATGCAAATAACAATGAGATACTAGAATGGCCAAAATTCAGAACACTGAAAACACCAAAATCTGGTCAGGATGTGGAACAGCAAAAACTCTGATTCATTGCTGTTGGAAATGCAAAATGTTGCAGCCATGTTGGAAACCAGTTTGGTGGTTTCTTACAACAACAAACATACTCGTACCATATGCTCTAGTAGTCATACTCTTTGGTAGTTACCCAAAGGGGTTGAAAAATGTATGTCCACATAAAACCAGCACATGAATGTGTAAAGCAGCTTTATTCATAATTGTCAAAATTAGGAAGCAACCATTATTTCCTTTAGTAGGTGAATGGATAAATAAGCTGTAGTACATCTAGACAATGGAATATTAGTAATAAAAAGAAATGAGCTATCAAGCTAGTAAAAGACATGGAAGAAACTTAAATGCATATTACTAAGTGAAGTAAGTAACCAATGAGAAAAAGCTACGTACTGTATGAGTCCATGTATTTGACATTCTGAAAAAGGCAAAACTGTGGAGACAGTAAAAATGTCAGTGGTAGCCAGGATTTGAGAGTGGGTGGTAGTGAACAGGCAGAGCACAGAGGATTTTTAGGGCAGTGAAAATACTCTGTAATACTATAATGGTGGGTACATGTTATTATACATTTGCCCATATTCATAGAATGTACAACATCTAGAGTGAAACTTAGTGTAAACTATAGACTTTGTGTGATGATATGTCAATGTGGGTTAATCAATTGTAACAAATATGCCACTCTGGAGAGTGATACTGATTATGGTGGAGGCTATGCATGTATAGGGGCAGGGAGTATATAGGAAATCTTTGTACTTTCCTCTCAATTTTTCTGTGAACCTAAATCTGCTCTAAGAAAAATGAAGTCTTAAAACATTATTCTAAGTTCTAAAAAATTTTTAAAGTACATAAAATAAATTTAAATTTTTGATAGTTTAGAAAAGTTTATTTCAGCTTCTAATCATCTTTAATAATGTCATATTTTTTTAAATTGTGGTCACACTGAGAAACAGATTACATAAAGAAAACCTATATGAGATTTTTTCAAATATGAGGTTTCACAAATATATTTGCTTTTGTATTTCAAATACAGTTCTATGCCCTACAAGCACAGAATTTCTGATAAATTGTGTTGTGTGCAGTTCTCATCAAAAAAGAAAAAAAGTTGTAGATTTAAAATTTATATGCTACATTTTCAAGAACTTCCATTTTGATCTGACCTTAGTAAGAACCTAATACTGTACTTAGAATTTTATGCAATTAATGCTTGGAAGAGTTTTTCCCATAGTTACTCTGGCTCTGTAGATTTAGCATTGTTTTTCTTCCAGTGCTTACACAGTTCAGGTGCCGGACACCACAGGACACATTCATTGTGCAGTAGCATCTCTGGCCCTGCACATCCATGTCACAATGCCAAGAGAGTCAGCACATGGGTGGCAGCAGTATTCCTGGAGCCCAGCGCTACCCACAAAGAGAAAGCAAAAACCTTACAATAAATTGAGGTGACTGCAAACCATGTAAATATATTCTACTGAAACCAAAGTAAATTATCCTTATACCAGTTATCTGCTACTATGTTAAACAAACAAACAACCCCCCCCCCATACGATAGTGGCTTAAAACAGTAATCCTTTTTATTGCTTACAGTTTGGTGGGTCAGATATTTGGGGCGTGGTGGGAATGGCTTACCTCTGCTCCAAGTGGTGTCTACTCAGGTTGATTTGACCAGGGCTGAAAGACCAAAGTGACTTCGCTCTTGATATCAGGGGTTTTGTTGCTGCTTTCAAACTGGGACACCTCAGTTCTCCTCTGTGTGGTTTCTCTCTCCATATGATATCTCATTCACTGTGGCCTCAGGCTAAGTTCCAAGATTGAAAGTGGAAGCTACAAATCTTAAAGTAGGATTTTAAGATTTCACTTCTACAACACTATTGGTGAAAGCAAGTCACATGACCAGCCAGATTCAAGGTGAGTGAGGAGAAATAGACTCTGCTTCTTGATGGAAAGAGAAGTCCAGTTACATTGCAAAGAGGTCTTGACAATAGAGGAGTGATTTACTGGGTACCATGTTTGATGTCCACTACAATCCATTACTCAACTTCCTTCTAGCTGGATTCCAGAAATGTCTACGACTACTGCAGTACCTCCGACCCAAGAAGTGATGTGACTCAGGGTAAGGAGACAGTGCTTTGAACCAATAACAGTTAATATATCTTAGTTTTGGAGAGTTTATGCATAAAAAATGACTATGTGAATACTCTTTCAGGGCCAAGACTAGAGCTTCAGAGCCTTGGAAAAGTTTTATTCAAGTGAGGAGCCCTGAGGCTTAAGCCTAATGAATATCAATATTTTTCTGTATTTGGGCATTAGCATCCACTGTCTTGATCAAGCCCTGATCGATAGATTCTTTCTCTCCTACCCCATATCTAATTAATCTGCAAACACCGTTGACCCAGTCTTTTAAATGATAGACCAAATCCAATAATTTCTAAAGAGTTTCAGCACTAATGCATTAGTCTAAGACACCAATGTTTTTTGCTTAGGGTGGACCCCCATATTATCCCCCAACCTGATTCTTGTTTCTCTTATTCTTTGCACTACAGTCAGGGTGAATTTTTTCAAAGGCAAATTGAATCATTCGACTTGTCTGCTTTCATTAACCTCGACTAACTCCCCACTCATAGAAACGTATTTCAAAACTACTTTGCACTCTTCTGTCACTGGCTACTTCTATGATGTGATTTTCTACCAGTTTCTCTATTTTCTTCTCTTTCTCTCTTACTTGGCTCCACCTTTATTTTCTTAATCATCACTAGAATATAAGATCCTTGAGAACGGATATTTTTGTTCATCACCTTATCCCCTGAGCCTTGCCTGTCACAAGGTAGTGACATAATAAGCATTTGTTAAATAAATGGATATAATGTAATTAAATTTTAGCAACAAATTATGGAATTTGAGAGAACAAATTCTAAGAAATGAAATGATCAAAATCACCTTAGGCATACAGCAGAGCTGTGCCCGGACACTGACCTAGTGATCTTTCTGCTAAACACCTGCCAACATAATTTGAAGGCTTATTTCAATGAGATACACTTAACCCATTTTCTTACTGTTATATAGAGAAGCCATAAACACATGAAAGTTTGTCTTATTTCTGAATGTGTTTTTGATGTTTTCTTTTATGGTTAATAGCAAAATATTTACAAAGAAACACTGGCAGGCACTTGCCTTTGATATAATGGTGGTTGTCTTTAACTTTGGTAGAGAACATTTAGGCAGGACTTCTATTCCAAACCCATTGTTATCACTTCAGAGTTGAAGCTAATGAGACAATTCAACAATAACATGGTAGTCAATTTTGTTTTTTCAGACAATTCTCTCTCAAAAATTGGTAATAAGTGATTTTTTTTTTTAAGTTCCAGAAAAGAAATCACAGACTATCTTTTAGGAAGTCATTTTTTTTTTTAATTTAATGTATGAGGCACAGGACTTGGAAGTTCATAGTAGGAATCCAATAATAATACCAACAGATCTTCCAGATCTCCTTATTGTGTTGGGTATCACATGGGTATCTTTTAATTTAGTAACAGGGTCTATTTAGAAATAGAGTTGGTGGGGAGATGTGTGGAACAAAGGAGAGAGAGCTTAAAGACAGCCATGTCGTAAGCATCCTGGTTGTAGACAGTGCTGATTATACTCAGTGTCATTTTTTCTTTCTGTAGGGTATGGATGGTGAAGTTTCTAAGCTATCCTAGGGAGTCAGAGCATAGATTAAAGCAAGCTGCCTCCGGCTCCAGGCAGGGGGAAGCAAAACAAGAACTAATTTCTTTGCTTTGAATAAGATACAATAAGCAAATAAGCATTAGGTTTAATAAAGACTTGTGGAAGCTTTAAGATATTTTCATGCAGATTTCTAACCATACATCAGTCCTATCCTCAAGATACACTTATATCATGAGTCAGATTCTCTCTAGAGATCTATTAGGTATGCCAACTAATTCCTTAATAAGCTTTGGAAATTAGGTTTTTCCTTAATAAGTCCTTAAAAAATGAGCAACCAACATATTTATCACATAAGCAGGGCATATGGGGTAAACACTATATGTATATTATTCACTTAAGGCATTGCCCTGATCATTTATGAACACTGTCTGAAGTCTGGGGAAGAAATACATATTTCTCTTCTTTTTTATATTTCTTAACCCAAAGGCAGGATTTCTACTTGAATTAAAGCTTTAATAAATTAAAAAAATAAGGAAATTGCCTGTAAAAAAAGAGAGCTAGATTTCTCTTTAGGCCTTCCACATTAAAATAACATTAACAAGGATGAAAACAAAGCAAATTTAATTTGTTTCCCTTATTTCTCACTTCTTTATTCATACTCTTCTGTCTTCTATTAATTTTCACCAGAGCTAGATTGTGTTTTCTCTTAACTCTCAAATTCCCTCACTTTTGTTGGTTTAAGCGATACCCACAGGGGACATTTTTCAAAGTGGTATGCTCAGATTTAGCTGTGGGAGGCCCATTAATACACCACACAGAATTTTACTCCCCATAATGACATTTAAAGAGAGCTATTTGTTTTGACTGTGTTCTTTGTGTAGGCCTGAAGGTTACCATAGTAAAACCCCTTTGGCAAATGTGCAGTCAAAAATTTCTGGGTTAAAGTGGTAGGGGGTAAGGAAGAGGACAATTCCAAAATATTTCATGAGCAAAATTCTGATGAAAGGGAGAGTCTCTGCGGCCTGGTTTGTTCCCATTTCCTTCTCTGGGAAACAAGAGCAAATGGCTCTCAGTCCCTCCTCCCACTCCCCTCAAACCCTAACCTTCAACAGGCTCCAAATTCTAACCTTTCAGATTCTTCCTACAAATTGGATTTTATGATATTCTCAGGTCAGTTTCTGTTTATGAATATTCAGTTTCTTGGCTACGGTTACAAATGATCATGAAGCAGATAGTTTCAGAGGCAATGAACACAGACTTTGAAGTCTGATAGGTTTTTATTCAAATCCTTAATTTGCTGCTACTGATCACCTGTGTAAACTTGGGTCAGTCATGTAACATCTCTGACCTTCATTTTCCCTCACCTGTAAAAATGAAATGATACTACATATTTTAGCTGAGTTGTGAAAACTGCTTAAGATGAAGAGAAATTTCCCAGCACAATTCTTGGGCCAAGCACAGGTAAGTGTTAGCTTCCCATCTCTTTTTAATTTTGTTACCATTTTGGATAAAATGAACAAAGAGAAATGTGCATTCTCTTTTAGTACAACAAATCTTTTGCAGAGTTCTGTAAAGACAGGAAAACAGTAACCATCGTGGTTGCTGTAGATATTGCAGCTGGGCGCATTTTATTTGACCCTGCTCAGTCTGTTCTGTCTGAATTCTATTAGGTACATCCAAATACTGTAACATCCTCTTCCATTGTGGCTTAATGTTCACATTATGTCTTGATGATTCATGCCTTTGAAGGGAAATTGAATTAGCCAAGGAGGGAAATAAAAAATTTAAGAATAAGTTTAATAAGATCAATTCTTTTATAATTGGACCGCTTGCTCTCAGCCTTGAAAAATAGCATTTAAAAAGGTGTTCATGGTCTGTGACTATCATTTGTACAGTAAAAACTAAGTTTCTTGCCCAAAGGCTCATCTGGAAATGGTATCCTTGAAGAGACATTTCATTCTAAAGAATCCTACAGCATCTTTACAACATGTTTTTCCCCAGATTTTTATTCTTGTTACTACCCCGCTTTGAACTAAGAGTATAGGAAAGTGTTATGCATTCAATTCCTGGCCGTAGCCTTGTCTGTATCAAAATGGCATTACTTTTATTCCTACAAATTAGCATACTGTGCTATAGCTTTTTGGAGTTTGACAAGCCCTATACTACTACTTGTTACCTGTATTACTTTAGCAAAAACCACTTAACATTTCTCAGCCTCAGTTTCTTCATCTGTCAAATGGAGATAATAATTTATTTCATATGTATTTTTGTGAAGCAGTACTGGGCTAAATATTTATTGAAAATTTCCTTTGTGTTGGGGTGATGCCAGCTGCCAAAGATGGCCACCAATGAACAATGTCTTCTGAAATTGATAACCTTGTATGGTCCCCTCCCATATAGAATATGTGTTGCCCCTGTGATATACTTTGACACAACTAATATTTTAAAAGGAGGATGGGAGTTAAGAGAACATTTTAGGAAAGATAAAGACTACCAGCAAAAGCCACGCAGATAATTTTGAACATGCTTATGGGATAATAAGGAGTCCAACAGATTAAGAGAAAGCATGCTAGAAAATGAGATAACCAAGATTTGATAGGCAAATAAAGCAGAAGTAACACTCTGCCAGGTCTAGTCCCAAACCTTAAGAAGTTCTGGAAGAATCAGCTTTTGTGATTTTAGGAATCCTGAGCTGCTATGTAAGAAGGCTACCCTTCTGGGGAGATCATGTGTAGAGATGTTGGGAAGAGGTCAAAGGGAGAAGGGGAGAGAGAGAGAGACAGACAGAGAGAGAGAGAGAGAGAGAGAAAGAGAGAGAGAGAGCAAGCCAATCCCAATAGCTGCACCAATAAGCCAGTTGAGCACAGACTGAGACATTTCCACAAAAGTCTCAGATATATGAGCCCCATCTGCCACCTGACTGCAGTTTCATTGAATACCCCAAGCAAGACCATCAGAGAAACCATAGAGCTGGATACCAGTGAACCTACAAAGTTGAGAGAAATAATAAAATGGCTGTTTTAAGTGTCTAAGCTTTGTGAGTGTTTGTTACATAGCAATAGATAACCAGAAGAGCTGGGTAGTTTGCATGTGTATCTTCCCTCCTTTTCACTACTTTTCTCCCTTACTCTTCGTGTTCCCCACTGTTCAGTCCTCAGGCCTCTTCTTTTTCTCCTCCAGTATACTCTTTATGGAGAGCAAGCTTATTTTCACAGCTTCAAGGACTCTATGCTCATGACTCCATAGTCTGTTTCTCTTCTCATGCCTTTTCATCTGTATTATGGAACCATACCTCAGTCAGCTTAGTGAATGCTGCTTTTCCTTAAACTCTTCACCATGATCATAATACTGTTCTACTTAAGGGTTTCGATAACTCTACATATAAATTTCAAGGACCTTCACATTCTGTTGACATTTACAATCAAATCTTATTTCTTTCATTTCCTGGTATGATTTCTTTTCTCTTGTCAGTTGATCTTCTCACCATCCCATAAGCAAAAACTACTTTTGTGCCTTTGCTGATGATGCTACTTCTTCTGAAATGTCCTCTCAACTTTCTTTAATTTTTCAAAATATTTATCATTCCTCCAGCTTTAACTTGAATCCCATATCATCTGTGACTTTCCCCTGACTTCTCTTTTATTGCTTTCCTTCATCTCTGTTTCTACAGGTATCACATAATTTCTATCTCTTCATATACAATTTTACATGTTAGTTAATAGGTATATGTTATTGGCCACTGATCATTATAGATGCAGGTTGGTCTAATATTAAAGATGTTCTTTCTTGACTTCTTACTTTAGGGTCCAATTCATGAACAGAATATGAAAGTTTAGGAAGATATTTGAAAATTGAACATGGTTTCATATGGCTCATGTAGAGTGCAAGAATTCAGAGGGCAGGAGAGAATGGTGAGAAGGTAAAGATTATGAAAAGTCTCTGGTGCTATACAAAAGGTTTTGTAGTTTACTCTGTAGATGCTAGGAGACAATGAAAAATTTTAACAGGAGAGTAAAACCACTGATTTGTATTTTTGCAAAATGAAATTGCTGCTGTCAAGAGAACAGACTGAAAGGTTCTGTTTTGGTGGTAGGGGCATGGAGTCAGTGAGATGAGTTAGGTTGATAGAGTAGTCATTAGGTCAGGTGAGAGATGATAAAAACCTGAATAAGAACAGTGGAAGTGCAGAAGGGAGCCAGAAGACACTCACAAGGTTTCTTTAGGGAGAATAATTTTCAGAATTCAGTGAGCAATTGGCTGAAGAAGAGAAAATGAACATGACTCCTAGATTTCCAATTTAGGTAATGCTTGTACCTACACCAAGATAGGGAATGTATGATGTGAAGCAAGTAAGTGGGGGTGAAGAATGATCAGGGTTTTTGTTTTTGTTTTTGTTTTTGTTTTTGTTTTTGTTTTTGTTTTTGTTTTGATGTCTTAAACTTCAATTATCTATTGGGTGTATAAGTGGAGATGTCCAGAGAGTTACAGATTCAGGTTTGAAGCTTAAGAGAGAGATCTGACTTTAGGATATAGATCTTTGAATCATTACCATATATGTGATAATAGAAATTTTGAAAATTAGTGAAATCTCTTATTGAAAATGAGTCACTGAAGACCAATCAAATTTGAAGGTAGGTGAAGAAGAGAAACACTTAAAGTGGGAAGGAGACTCAAATAAGGTTGTATTGCTCAAGTATTAAATTTCCATAGGTGCACAAGAAAGTTGCACCTAAAATACCCAATGTATTCAGTTTAACTTCACTGGAGATTTTATTGAAGGCACATAATTTGAGCTGAAATTACACAGTCTGCATTGAAGGTGGGAGCTGCAATGGCTTAACAATGAACAGGAGGTAAAGGAGTAAAGTATGGCTGTTAAAGAAATGAAAGTGGATTAGTAATAGAGGCAGATGTAACTCAGCAGGACTTCTTTAATTATTTATTCATTTTAAGATTGGGGAAATTTGAGTATGTACAGTAAAGGAGAGAAACTTGTGGAAAACAAGAGACTAAAGATGCAATGGTGAGAAAGAGAGAGGTAGGATGCAGAAAAGGAGAGAAAAGAGGCATGTAGGAAAATCTATAATTTCTAAAATTGTGTCCATATTCCTTTTTTGTACAACCTGCATTTAAAATTCATTGCATTTGAATTATAATTAATATTGATAATTGCCTTTTATACTTGCTATATAAAGAAAATTGTTCTATCACATAAACTTTGTATTTTAGCCAAAATACGTTTCCTTTGAGTATATTTCATTAGAGCAAGGAACACAAGCTACCATTCAATTACAAATGTTTAAGAAAACAGAAAAGAACTTTATTTCACTTTTGATTTGTTTCTACAGTCACCTGACATTGAAATTAAGTTGGTATGATTTATTGGCCATGAGTGTAGATATGCAATTATCTTAGAATACACAATTATCACATGAACTTGTTTTTACAGAGTGTTTATTTGGCCCACAAAAGAGCACTTAAATAATGTATTTTGGCTTTCTATATTGAAATACAAAACATTACTGAAAATACAAAAATTAATTAAAAATAAATTTGATGATAAAATACCCCTCCTATTTAATATTTTAAATTCTTTAGGCAAAATGACACTGTTACTGCTGCAAAATGGCTTTATGAAGGAAAAATACAAGAGTGTGGAACAACTGATATTTTTCTGTTACAGTAGATTTTATGAAAAATATAGCAAAATAGGTTTTGATCATAAACTAATTAAAACAATGGCCATGTCATTCTCATCTTCATTCTCATCAGACATTATTAGCTAAGATTTACTGAATGTCTTCTATATGCCAGGCTCACTATGAGGCAGCTTAAATTCCTTTCTCTTTATCCTCCCAATTAGCCTATGAAGTAAGAGTAAATGGACCACTATCTCTATGCTACAAACGAATATAGGGGAGGAAAAAGCTCTTTCCTGATCACGTGAAGCAAAATTCAAAGCTTTTATAGCTTGAGCTTGGTTTTTATTTAGTTGAGGGAGCTACCATTGTTAGCTTAATATTACTGGCATCCAGTTCCTTTTAGCCCACCTGAGGGGGTAAAAATTGAAATGTATAGATAAAATTAGGGTGATTTACCTACTTTTTTATGAGAGGATAGCCTTGCAACTATAAGGCAAATAGGAAACTATCTTATAATTTGAGTTAAACTGTGTTAACATTGAGAGTTAGCTTTGTCCTTGCAAGGCAAGGCTGTGTGTCTGTGTTTGTATGTGTGTGTGTGTGCGTGCTCATGCGCGTGCACATGCTTTAAAGAAATATGATTTGCGAAATAAAAGTATGTTGGAAAATCGCACTGGGTAACAGTGGCACTAATTAAAGTGATTCTACTCATCCCAGACTGTATTGTGGGACGTAAGTTTCATGAACCATAATGCTATGTGAGTGTGACTTTAGACTGGGGTTTGGGTTTTATCTGAAGATCTCAGACAAATCATTAATCTACTTGACAAGTGCGTGGTGTGTCTGGATGAGGCCAAGGCCTATTGGAAAGGGGTAGTGTTTTCTAACTGATGAGAAACGAATCACAGGGTGAAAGTTAGATGAAAATTCTCTCTGAGTTAATTGTGGGCGTGAAAGTTGGAGGCACAGCTAGGATATGAAATTCTCCTAAAGCATGGAGTGTTTACTTGTAGTACTGTGCATATGCTTTTACTTTACTTTATCTCATATGTGGTATTTCTACTTCGATTTTCTGAACCTTTCTGATACAGGTTGAGAGCTTTGTAGGAAAGAGATTTAGAAAGGAGTCAGAGATTGTTTTATAATGGAGAGTTCCAAATTGAATTGGAGGACATAGAAGAGGAGGAAATAGCTGAATAACTGGAAGAGGTTGTAGAGCTGTGCTAACCAATATGGCAAATACCATGCACACTTTCTACCGAGAATTTGAACCATGGCTAGTATAGTATGAATTACACACCAGATTTCAAACCTTAATATGAAAAAAATTACCTCACTGTTCAGTTTACTTTTGAAATACTAATATTTTGAACATATTAGGTTAAATAATGTATTTTCTTAAAATAATTTTACTTGTTTCCTGTTGTTATTTTTGATGTAGCTACCAAGAAACATAAAATACATGTATGGTTCACATATATTTCCGTCGTACCATGCTGGTCTAGACTGAAATTGGCAGGACGTGAACAGTGGTCTTCAGAGGAACAGAGAGGAACAAAATTTTTGAATGACAAGTGACAACTTTGGAGCAGGCACATGATGATCTGTCTAACAAACTTAATTTTTCCCGATATACACCAGAGGGGAATAACCCATAAAAGAGGTGAAAAAGCTTATCCTTCAGTTATCTGTATCTATAGATATATGATTATTCAATTTTATAAATTAGTAAATTGAAGCACAGAGAAATATTAATATACTAATTCATCCAAGATCAGATGTGTAATTTGTCTCTCAGCTGTTCATAATATTCTATTGTGTTTATCTTGGGAATGACTCAATCAATATTCTTCTAATTGTGTGATCATTCTCTTCTAGTTATACAAGAAACAATACAATGTTCTTCAAGCCTGCAGTAGGGGAAATTACTATTATTATTATTATTATTTTGTTCTTTTGGTCATAGAGGAAAATTCATTTTCTAAGTTCCATAAACATCCGTGGAGGGGTTTCATAGAAAAGGTTGCTACTGCCTGATTCAAATAAATATCACCAAGCAGGTAGGTGATGGTTATAATTCAGGGTCCCCCTTTCTATATTCCAGAGCCACCCATCCCTGTTTATAGATTGTACTTTATGATCAATCTCTGTGAAGGGGTTATACTTTTATTTTCCTGCTAAAATGTAACAGTCTCCCCTTACATGTTGGAAAAATACAGAAAAACACACAAAAAGAAAATGTTAAAAAATTCATCCCATCATGTACTAAAGAAGTATTTTAAACCATTTTTGTGCATGTATGTGCACATTTAAACTGTGCATGTTGTTTTTATAACCAATTTATTTTCCACTTAACATTCAATATATAAACTTTTATTTCCCCCTAAATATTTTTCCTTAGCAGCCATTTTCAAACATGGGTGCCCTTCAGGCCACCATGAGGGCAGGTGGAGACTGAGGGCCCGAGAGCACTGGACTAATGTGGATCCACCTATATTAGTGTTCTGTTCTGCTATTTCAGTGTCACTAAAGTTCCATTTGAAGAGACAGCTCTTGTAATAAATACATTTAGACATATCTTATTCTAAAATATCATTTCAAAAAACTACATAATATTCCGTTGTTTTTGATACCCCATCCCTTATTTAACCAATCCACATTTAAAGAGGATTAAAATTTTTTGTTTCTTTTTGACACTGTACATAATAATGTAAATATTAGTTCACAAATCTTTTCATGCATTTCACATGGTTTTGATAGAATACATTTCTAGAAGCATAATCATTCACCTAAATGACATTACTTCTCATTACTTGTCAAATGTCTTTCCTAATTTGGTGTCACTGCGCACTACCAGTAGTGTATGTATTTTCATTTCACTGAAACTTTGCTTACTGTGGGTATTACAGTTGTTAAGCTAACTCTATAGTTAACCAACTCTTTCATTGGTTAAATTTGTATTGCTTTTTTTAGTAGTGAAATTGTACTTCATTTCATGTTTACTTTTGTTTTGTTTGCTTTTCTTCTTATGTGAAATTTCTGCTTCTATTCTCACTTGGACTTTTTTTGAGTCACGTCAGTTTCAAAGAGCTCTATATACAGAAATATAATTAAGCCTTGTTAATACACTTGTACATATATTTCCCATAGTTTTTTTTAATTTTTAATTGAGGTTTAAAAATTTGTTTATAATGTTATTTTGACCTAAGAAAGTATTAAATTTTCATCCATATAAATATCTCTAAGCTTTCCTTAAAAGATTGTTCCTTTACGTTTATGCTTAGACAAGTTTTTCCTCATGCCAAGATCAGATAAATTTTCTTTTAATTCCTTTAACGTGTGAGTTTTTTATGTTGATATGTTAAATCCATCTGTGTATTTGTGTGTGGGAAGGTACACATGTACAATTAAGGAATTAAAAAATTATTAAGAGTGAACTGAATGCTATTACCTCTAAATTCAACACTGATTATATTCCAAAATTTTCATTATACCTGAGTCACTTTGATGGAATTTTGTTATTTTCCATTGATCTTTCTATTTTTGCACTTACTCATTTAAAAAGTAGTAAAGCTTTATGGTACATTTCAGAATATGAAAGAGCAGGACCTATTCATTAATTTTTTTCTATTAAATCTGTTATTTTCAATAATCCAGCTACCGTATTATTGCCTCCAGATAGACTTTACATTTATGTCTTTACACATTATATGTATATATTGACTTGAGGGAGACTGGCCACATACGCATGGTTAAATTTTCTCATGATTGCCCTCTCTGTCTAGTCATGTTTTCTTTTATGCAATTTGGTTTGAAAAATTTTCTCCAGTAAGTTATTGCCTGTTTCTTGTTTGTTACTGTCTATCTGTGTGCATATGTATATGTAAAACACCTTCTTAATCATCATTAATCATCAGAATATATAAAATTGGGAAATTTTATTGTTAGTTGAAATGTTTTTCACTTGATTCTCTTGGATATAGAATAATAAAGCATCTGAACATAACAATACTTTTTCTCTCAAAGTGATTTATACTTTATTTTTTATTTTATTTTATTTTTTTACTTTGGTAAGAGCATCTAGAGAACTACCAAATATTAGTACTTGTGACTATTGTTGCTGTTTCTGACTTTCATGAAGAAATGCTTTCAGTATTTTTCAAATAGCCAAGGATTTGAAGTAAGCATTCTTCTTATTTCATAGTTGCATTGTTTCTTTACTTTTTAAAGTTTTTGCATCAGGAAAGAATTAAAAATGTACTGGATTGATGAATTTCAAGGTTTTATCAAGATCTCTTTATTTGGTTCTCCTTTGACTGATACTTATAATTAAATTAATATATTATTTAATATTAAAAGAAATATCTCTATATTCAAAAATCTAGATAATGATATATTCTTTTACTATATTACTAGATTCAATTTGCTTATATCTTATTTAGGTTTTTTTATCTATCTTCATAAAGATATTGTTTTGTGGTCTTTTAAAAATGTGTTTGTTTGGTTTGCCTTGTCTGTCTTTGTCATGGCTGTAGTCTGGGTAATGTTCATAAAAATTAAGTATTCAAGAGTGTTCAATGTTTGTTATGTTCAGGAATGAACAAGGACCTGATCAGAAAATGAAGGATCCTACTCAATTGTTTTCTTTAATTTTTTTTCAATAATCCAGCCACCATTTTCCCCCTAATTTATCACAGTTTTATGTGGAAAATATTTTAATTGTTTGTACTCTTCTGTCCTGTGATTGTAGCCTTTGTCGTACATCTAATGGAGTATATGTAGATTTTTCTCTATTTGTTTTACTAAATTCAACATTATAAGTTTGTCTATTTTATTGCTATTCCAAAATATTTATTTCTAGCCTTATTTATTATTTAAAATGATAATTTCTCATATATTATTAATTTCTTATTTCTAATCTCATGCTTATTTTGTCTTTTTTGAATTTGTTGAATTTAATTTTAGATAATGAAATAATTGATTTTATTTTAGTTTTTCTTATTTAATAATGAGAATATTTTGAATTATGAAAAATATGACATATAGTATTGTTTCTAACTGTAAATTTGTAGCTTTGATTTTTCTCTTTGACCTAGGGGGTTATGTAACAATTAAAAAAAGAGAAAAATCTACCTTGTTGGTTTCTTTGTTTTGTTGTTGTTGTTGTTAATTTGTTATTTTGTTGAATTTTGGATGAAGATTATTGTCAGTATTATGTCTGTTTTCTGTGTATTTATGTGTTTTGTAGATTTCTTTGTATCTTATTGCAAGATTAATTTTTATAAATATTCCAAGCACTGCTTTAGGAGAAGTGATCTCCTAGAATTAAGATTTAATAAAAAGGAATCTATTAAATCAAATTTATTAATTACTCAAATCATTATGTTCTTATTTTTTAAGCCTTTCTTATCGTATCTATTTCCCTTATGAATTTCTACCTCTCATTCAGACATCCCATATTTTGTCTCAATTCTTATAACTTCATCATTCATATCTTGTTTCATGGAATCTATATGTTATTGAATCTTAACAGGATAAAATTAATTTATGTCACAGACAGGTATTTGGCACGTTATACCCTTTTCTCTGGCTGTTGAGCACTACATCTGGCTGTCATAGGTATTTTTCTATCTTCTTATATTTGAAGGCTGATGCTTCCTCTGTCCCTGGAGATGCCCTACCATGGGTTCTTCAGATTCTCCTTGAATTCTCACACTGTTCACCTGGGCTACGTTAGAATCATCTTCTTAGATTCCATGCCAGGAGGCTGATTTGTAATACCAATTCAAAATCCCAGAACCTGAAAGACAAGAAGAATTAGGGTGATGAGTGTGTCCGCCAGGTCAGTCTTTGCTGTGATATATATTTTTTTTAGATGTAGAATTCTTTCCATTTTATTACAGACACCTTAATAGCCTAGTTTTTATTGGTAACTGAGGCTAGAATTATGTGGCTTTCAGTACAATTTCACACAAAGTCCTGTGATGGCAGATTTTTCCTATGGAGAATATCCCATTCTGCATGTTCCTTTTCTTAGGATGATTTGGCTTGAAGGTCTCACTAATCTGACTTTGTTACATTCTCCACAAATCTACTACCAATGTTTGTATATATTTGAACTTCAGTTTTGGGAAGTTCTAATTTTTCCCATGGGGAAACCTACCTACTCTTTAGCAGGGGATATAACTGTGTATTTGTTGCAAATATTTATAAATATTCTTCCATAGTTAACGAACTAGAACTCCATTCAGATGGCTTCAGTGATGGATCTACTATTAGATATTCAACCCATATTGGGTGATTAAATCCTTTTTCTAGGATTCTTGGATTTTAGAATGCCAGAAATGCAAGAGCATTAGGCAAAACTCACAGAGCCCAGCTTATCTGCTGGTGGAGAAGGCTCTCTGCAGTATGATCCCAAGTAGGCACTGAGTGCTCATGGCCAGCAGGCTACTCTAGTAATTACTCATCCCTCCCATTTGTATACACTTCAACCAGGTGACATCTAGGATTACCCAGAGTCAGATTTTTTCCCCCACAAATATGCCAATATTTTTGCATATGTAATTATCACATTTAATGGAATATTATGCAAATTATAGAAGTTGATGTGTCAGAAGGTCACATAAGAGAATGTACTTAGTAATTGTATTTTTTTTTCTGGGTTAGTAACAATTCTTAGTTAACCAAATTTAGCCACATTTTAAGTTATACCTTGCCTTTCTGGGCTGAAGTTATCTTTGCCTACCCTCTCCTACATATACTAACTATTTGGCAAACACTAATCTTTAATTACTTTAATACAATTTTCTTAACATTTGAGTTTATTTGAATTTGGTTTCTGTAACATGAACATAGAAATACATGATAAATTCACAGTTAGGTAACGTGACGACACTTAGAGGGTGATATTATGAATGGACATTAATATGTAGTTAAATCATGCTAAATATAAAATGGTCAATGGCTAAATGGCTATTTCCTTCCTGGACTGTTATGCAAATTACAGAAATATACATGTGGCAATATTTCTTGTTTTAATGAAAATAAAATTGACGACTTTGTAAATATTTGGTAAAAGCGAGTTGAATTCATTGGAATTGAAACCACTGTAAATGATGGAAAAATTTTTGCTTAATTCTGGAAAATTTTGCATTCACATAAAACTGGGATTTTTTAAAACTAGATTTTTAGATCTTAACAAAATTAAAAGGTGATTAAAACCCCAATCAACAGATCCATACACAAAAAAGACTTGGCCTACTGTCAAAATATTAATGAAAGATATAAATTACATGGCTTAAGTCACTATTTTTATAATTCTTAATTCTAATTTTTAAAATTAATTAAATAATTTTAAATTAAATTAAAATCTCCTGATTTTTGCTACATTTTTCTAAGAATATTGTTAACCTTCGTAGAGCTCATTAGGTTTCTTAGTTTTCTTTCTCACACATTTTTCTGTACTTTTTATTTTCTATAGTATCCCTGTTGGCCCTTTGATTTTCAAAATCCAGAAGTGGACAAATTATTCCAGTGGATAAATATTACTAAGTACCATGTATCTCTCTGTTTCTATTTCTTTTTAAGTTAATATAATTAAATAGAATCATACTCCTTAGGGGAGGCAACGAACTGTAGACTTTTTAGGAAAGATAAGGTAGAGTGGATCAGAGACGTGCTAGAAATCAGGCTACATGGATGCCAATCTTGACTCTGCCATTCTCTTAATTGAGTGACTTTGGCCCATTTATTAGTTCTCTGTGCCACAGTTTTCCTTTGGGTAAAAAGAAGAAAGCTATATTACCTACTTCATATGGCTGTTGTGAATATTAAATGAGTTAAAACAGTGAAGCCCTTTACAATACAGCCTCGTTATCATTTAGCCAATTGCAAATCTATAAATGTCCCAGGATACTTCTTGAGTTCTCAAATTTTGAGAATTAAACCTAAAACTTACAATAAACAAATAGTTTTTCTTTCATATATGTAATTGACATAATCCATGTTTTTGATAATATTTTGTTAATAATGTCTTTAAAAGTCATAAAGATGTGTATGTGTGTGTGTTAAATACAGGAGGAAATTAATTAGAAACGAGTACTTTTATATAAGGAAAACTGCCTGGTAGGCTGAAACAACATCTTCAGGGGGAAAAAATAAGCTCGAGGGCTGGATTATCAAATGTAGCAGCTCAGTGGTTCAATTCATACCTGACAGGCTTCAAAGACGCTATGCAAATTGATCTCCTGGCTGCAAGGGTAATTAACATGGGTTTGTTGCAAGGATCTGTTCTTCTATCCATTCTTCATGATTATTTTAGTAGCTTAACTATTGTCTGTAACTACTTAATCCACTCTTAGAGCAGATATAAAATTACCTTACTCTTGCATGTAAAATAAGACTTCTACCCTCTTCAAAATGCATGCTGTCTACTTGATATGCTAAGGTTGGCACACCAGGTGGAAATACAGGAAAACGATGCAGGCAATGCAGTCCTTTTTCATTCAGATTCTTGTTTGATCCCTTTGATCTTCTTGGTGTTGCATAGTTATTAGTGGATTCGCTATTAATATTTCTTCTTGGTTCGTTAGCAATGAATGTGTTTGTGTGTGTGTGTGTGTGTGTGTGTGTGTGTGTGTTTGTATGTTGCATTGGGCGTTCGGGGAAGAGCATTCAGGCCTTCAAGGAGGCTGTCAAGCATAACTGGACTGCTCTCCAGCCAGAGAAATCCACACAAGCTCTTAGTAATGTTGTATGTGATTGGATCACTAAGAATCACATTCAGTGTTTCTCAAAGACTCATCAAAGTTCCTTATGAGCTTACAGGATCTGATTCAAAGGGCAAGTTCACACAGAGTTACCCATTCAGCAGTTGAATAGGGGCATCTCTGTGAAAAGGATTTATAGAAGCTCAGTGCTTCAACGACAACAAGAATAGCTGTGCTGGTTGTGTGTTTTTGCAGGCAGTGCAGTCAGTTGTCTGTTAGATTTTCTTAGTTAAAATCTAATAAAATAAGAAACAACTTGTACAAAGTTAACCTCAATATTGTATCTCTTTAGAAATTGAACAATTTAAAGATCAGTGGCTTACTGCAACAATCCTGTGTCTGCCCTCATGTATTGCTGATATGGGGTATTCCATTGCACGAATCTCCCATGGTTTATTTTTCCCTTTTTACTCTTAATAGATATTTAAATGACTTCCGTTATTTTTGCTTATTTCAAAGAATGCTCCTAAGTCTCCTTGTGCATGTATGTGAGTTTTCTTTCTAGGGACTAGGTTGATGGATGTGTGTTTTCTACTTTGCCGAATAGTGTCAATTACTCCCCAAATGGTTACACAATGTACCTTACCACCACCAACTGTGTGAATTCTTTTTTGTTCCATGTACTCACCATCTCTTGGTATTGTCTGATGTTTGAAATGTAGCTGATATGATTACATAGTGAAATAGTATCATTTTAATTTTTAATTTTAATCTTAATTTTTCTGATTACTGAGGTTGTTGAGGATTTGCTCAAAATTTATTGGTTTTGGAAGATTCCTCTTCTGTAAATTGCTCTATGTATCATTTGAGTTGTTGCATGTTTGTTTGAATTAATTTCTATGTTGGATCAATCCACTTTTGTCTGTACATTGTGATTTTCATACTTTAAGTGTCTGTTGATGTGTAGCAGTTTTCAATTTTTTTGTTGTTGTTGACAAATTTGTCCATCTTTTCCTTTATGGTTTTTATTTTGGGGGAATTGATTAAAAATCCCTTCTAAAACACAATCTCATAAATATAATTTCTTTGTCTTCTGAAGGTTTAAGGTTTTACTTGTTAAAATTTATTTTGCTTAGAATTGATTTTTGTATGTGGTCTAAGATAGAAACACGGTTTTGTTCTTTGCCACTATGAAACCATTTGTCCCAATACCGTTTATTGAATAACTTATCCTAATTTGCAATACTATCTCTGTTGTAAACCAAATTTCCTTCATGTGTGGTTCTGGTTCAGTTTTACTCTGTTTTGTAATATAGTTTTATTTATTTATCTTAATAACAACTTTACAGTCTTAACTATTGCAACTTAAAATGTCTTGAAATCAGTGATTTTCAAAAAAGTTAAAAATTGTTTTTGGACCATTTTCACATACATTTTGGAATTGGTTTGTCAATTTCTAGTCAAAATCTTATTTAGAGTTTGACTGTAATTGCATTCAATATATAGATTAATTTGGGGGAAAACTGACATTTTTTTTTTAATTGGGTCTTCTTATCTATGAATATAGTTTACTTCCTTACTTACAGATTTTAATGTCTTCTAATAAAGTTTTCTACTTTTCTGTTATATTTCAATTAGAGTTTTTCAATGTGCTCTTTACTTTTATGCTATTGTAAGTATGATCTTTTAAATATTACATTTTCTAACATGTATTGCTTTGGAGTATAAATTTATAAATTTATCTCTGTTCACCAGTATTCTTTATCTCTTATTAATTCTTGTTATTTTTGAATGTAGCTGTCCTCAAATAATGGTGGTTTTGTTATTTCTTTTCTAATTTCTATTTTGTCACAAATATTTAATTAATCTGACTCCATCATCAAGATTCTCATAGACAATTCTGAATAGTAATGATCATGTCTGCTTTGATCCTAAGTTTGGAAACAATGTTCCTAAGAACTCTTCTTTATGTATGTTTTTAGTGATTGATTTTTGATAGACAGCTTTTAGTATATTTGGTTTTGTTTCTAGTCATAGTTTCCTAAGATGGTTAATTATGAATAGGTGCTGATTTTTAAACAAATGATTCTAATCTATCTGGTGAGATAATGTTTCTTTTCTCCTTTAATCTGCTAGTGTGGTGAATTATGTTGAGATTCTTATATATAAAGCACCTTGTATTCATTGGATAAACTCATCTTAGTCATGATACATTTAAAAATAAAATGATCCTTTTTTTGTGCTAATGTTGTTTCAAAATTTTTGATTCTGTGTACCTGAGTAAGGAAATAAAGTACAATTTTCTTCCTTCTTACTCATCATGATTTTTATATCATAATTATTATAGATCCATAAGATTTGGGAAATATTTCCTATTTTCCTTTTTATGAAAATAATTTCTGTAAGGATATAATTACATTTTCTCCAAAATTTTAGTAAAACATCCACAGTATTTCCCCTCCCCTAGTACTCTTAACCCTACTGCTTAACTCCTGTTTCTTACTGAACTAGAGTAGGTAGTGTGGTTCTGTAAATTACTAACAGTTTCCTGAAAGGATATTCTTGTTGTTTCATTAATCCTTTAGTTCCTTCTATTACATAAATCTTTATTACTGCACATATCATTACCCGTGACAGTCTATTGTTATCTCCTTTTTATCTTATTCTGTCTTGAGATCTCTATGGTTTGTTTGTCTGTTTATGGACACAGGGACATTAAAGACACACATCTCAAATATTTCCCTTCCATTACAACCTCATTTTAGGTTGTGCTAGAATGGCTGTGGGATTTGGGGAATCAGCCCAAGAGGAAGTTGATTTGGATACCTTTAGTTTGAGATTGACGAGATACACTTTTGTGGTTTCCAGTGAGTTTCATTTCTATATTTTTGCTAGCCCCTCTGGTGTAAGAGTAGCTTCCAGGTATAGCTTCCAGCTCTTGTACCAGCCTGTTTAACATTGTGATCCAAAGTTGCAGGTTCACAGCTCATGCTATAATATGAATATGTCCTTTAATGATTAGCCCTGGGGCCGTCTTGGCAGTGAGAGAGAAGCAATGTTTATAATTACAGAGCAAGAAGCTGGTGTGTTGGAATTTCTACCCATCATCAGATGAGTAAAATTATAAGTGTATTTGTTTCTCCTGAACATCCTATAAAAAATGAAGAGCTGTTCTATTAGAAATATAGAAGTATACTTGATAAAGCAATTATAAATACCCATATATTTTTCTGTTATGAATCACACAAAATAGAATTTATTAATTTTTGTGTTTCAGTGCAAAAGTCTTAGACTACAAAGAGTAGTGTGTTTTTGGTAGAAGATGGGTGTTTAATGTAGCCCAAGGTATTAGATATATATTTCAGCATATATGACATTGTCTTGTCTTGTTGAAGTCTGATGGGTCTGGATAAAATGAAATGCCAGATTGCTACCAACACAGTCAAATGGCCTAAAAGTGAACTATTGCCAGTGACCAAAATCTCACATATATCAATTAATGAATCTATGTGGTAAAAAAGTAACTTGATCATATAAAAAAAACTCTGTAGATCAAAATACCAGAGTGGTAATTTTAAAATGTATTTAAAATGTCCTTAGTATGCCTTAATTTCAGATTAAATTTGTAAATATATTTTCCAAATTATTGATCATATCAAAATTCAAATATAACAGAAAGCCAAAAATTCGTTCCCCCAAATAAAACTTGTTGTAGCTTTAGAATGTCAAAAGCATATCTTATTTTTGACAGTGGGTGGTGATTATCCATAACATGTTTTGATGCTGAAGGAAATTTTCTCACCTGTTAATGATTTTTTAAAAAACATATTAGCATTATTAGAAACAAGACTAATATATCTTTGTATCCTCTTTATAGAAAATTGTATCAAAAATTGTTAGGTAAGGAGGCAGTCAAAGAAGGTAAAGCTGCAACGTGTAGGGAAAAAGAGTTACAGAAACATGTAGATAGTTCATTTTAAAGCTACTATAGTATTCTATTTATAATATTTTTCATATCTTTACATTCTAAATTTTTGCTTTTCTACTTAATTTTATAGTTTTTAATTATTTAAACATTTTCTTTTGAAAAAAGTCTCAAATATACAAAATGTTGCAAGTAGAGCATAAGAACTTATTTTTTCTTAACTCGCTTGAATTGCTGACATTATGCTATATTACTCGCCAATATTTTAATGTATATTTGTTACATATGAAGATATTCTCCTATATAGTCACTATTCAAAGATCAAAATCAAGAAATTAACATCAATGCCTTGCTACCACTGAATCTTCACACTCTTCAAATTTTCCCTGTCTTTACAGGATCACATTTCATTTATTTGTCATGTGTCCTTCAATCTCCTTCAACCTGGATAGTGGCTCATCTTTTTAAAACAAATGTGTTTAAATTTTTTTTTTTTAACTTTTAGTATCTTGACACTTTTGAAGATTATAGGCCATTCAGTTTGTAGAATGTCCCTCAATTTGGTTTGTCTGATTTTTTTTTTTTTCATTGAAGTATAGTCAATTACAATGTGTCAGTTTCTGGTGTATAGCACAATGTCGCAGTCATGCATATACATACATATATTCTTTTTCATTAAAGGTTATTACAAGATATTGAATATAGTTTCATATGCTATACAGAAGAAATTTGATTTTCTATCTATTTTTATATATAGTGGCTAACATTTGCAAATCTCAAACTCCCAAATTAAGAGTTCTTGGCAGCAATGTTACAGTAGTGATAATATTCTCATTGGATCTTGTCATATGAACATAATTATGCTTTATCTCATTACTGATGATATTGAGGTTGACCACTTAAGTTGGCGTTTACAAGGCTCCTTCATTGAAAAGTTAATGTTTTCTCTTTATAATTAATAAGCACTTTTCCAGGCGATAATTTGATTCATTCCTACTTAATATTTCAATGTATCAATTTGTTTATTTATACCTATATGTATTAATGATTTCTTATTTTATACAATTGGTTACATTAATTTATTATCATTATTGATTTGATGCTTAAATTATCCAATTTTTGGCCAGTGATACCCCTTTTCACTGACTTCTCTTTACCCTTTCTGAGTCATCATTATTATTTAAAATTTTGTTTTGTTTCTTGGACAATAAAGTGTTTTGGATTAATTTCCTATTTTTACCCTGCCTCAGCCTTGGACCAGTCATTTCTTTGAGTAGTCCTTTCCTTTATAGCAGAGAAAGGTCCAAGAGACCAAGATTATGTGCTAGTTATGACATTGCTTTTGGTATATACCCCACTGTCACTGTGCATGGTTACTTACCTTGCTCAGGTCTACCTAGTGTTTTTAGACTAAATTGTTTGGGATAGACAAGTAAGGATAAGAAGCAAAAGAGGAGGAGCCACCAACTTGAATACTTTTTCTTAAAAAGGTTCTCCAAAATCATACAACCTTCAGGATTTCCCTCATCCATCCCTACTAACATACTATATTCATTATTATGTTTACTGTTTCTCGTCTGTTTCTCCTCTAACATATAACATCCAAAGGGGCAAGAATTATTGTCTTGTTCACTGATTCCAAACTTCAGAAAATTTCCTCACGTATAACAGATATTCAAAAATTATTTGTTGCATAAATGAGTAATTGAACTCTTATTTGAATTTTATTTCTTCAGGATGTCTCTCTGTCTCTCTGTCTCTCTGTGTGTATGTGTGTATGTATGTGTATATATATGTGTATGTGTATACACAAATATATGGTCATGAGTTCTCTTTTTTTTTTATTTAAGCTGTATGTTTTGAGATGTTTCTTATATTTAGTATTCTAGGTCATTACTTACATAAGAATTAGTGGTCTATTTAAATGTGAAATATATTTAGTTAGAAAATCATGATTTCACTCCAGAATTGTGTGTGTGTGTGTGCTCGCGTGTGTGTGTGCACGTGCACATGTGTGCACTGCACTATAAATTTAGGGAATGTTCTTATAATTTTTTTGATGTTAGAAAAGACTTCAGATGAAAAATGGTGAGCTCCAATTTGAAAATAACAGACTTGAATTTTCAGAAGGACTACAGAAAGTGTCCAGCAGGTACAGAAAAATCTTGTACTGGACTTCAAGTAAGAAATGTCAGGGCTGGAGATTTCATTAATTGTTTACATAAACATGAAAGCTTAATTCAGGCAATTGTTAAGACAGATACTATAGAGGCATAATAAAAGAAGGCTGAAGGTGGTAAATTTATAGAGGGATTTGTGGAGAAGGCAAAGGAAAGAGAATTAGAAATAATATATTTACTTCTTTCTGATTAGCCCATGGTTGGGCAGAAAAAGGTAAAGAAAAGTAAGATGATAATTTTCTTGGAGTAGAAAGTGATTAGTTCGAGATTAGAAAAAAAAAATCCTTAATCTTGATTATCTTAGTATTTTTACTTCTTTTTTTTCTAAAGGGATCTTTGCTATCTTACTTTCTTCATTTAATGAGATTTTCAGAAAAATTTATATCAAGTTGGGAAAAGATGCTTATTTTATTATGAAATTATTTTCAATATATACCCTAAAAAAGAAGCACTGAATTTATCTGATCCAACAATCTGTTCTTGGTTTCACATACCTAGTTACCTTACACGAAGCAAAAGGCAGCACACAGAGAGTAGGCAGTTCAAGAAGGAAAGGCTTGAAAAAATGAAAGATGAAAGGTAATTGATCATTAAGAAATATTAAATTGTGGGCTATAGTGAACCACAGAAATTAATCATGATAGGCTATTGTTTCAAAATTAGTATAATAGTTGAGACGTTATTAGAATTATAATACCCAATTATTCAAGAAGCATTTACTGAAAATATGTTTTGTTCTGAGCATTGTTCTAGAACCTGGAGATATGTAGGCAGATGTGATACATGCAAGGAGTTCTAATCCAGCTGTGAAATCAGTCCATATATGAATAATTACTTTGCAGTATAATAAATGCTTGTAGAAATGTGTCAGAATGCTGGAGAAACTCAGGACTAATTTATCCTCTCAACATACAATTGAGGTTATTTACTTTGGAAGAAAGATACACAGGAGCCCCATGGCTTTACCTTGTCATCACTGCTAGTGAGTTGCAGGAAATGTTTCTTCTGTGCTACCACCAGAAGTTTAATGTCTATTGTTTATATACATATGTCTGACTGTACTGGTAGGTGACATTTAGGAATGTGGTTAAAAATTTTGGCCAATATATGAGGATAATGAGACAGTCAAGAAGAGGAAGAACCACAAACTATAGCAAGCTTTGGAAAATCCTGCAATCACACAAAGCCCATTCAGCATGAAATCCTTAGAGCAGCATTTCTCCTATGCAGGCACATATTAAAAAAAAAAAAAAACTATTTCCATCACAGTATTTCTAAAGCAAATTACTATACAGTACTTTAACATAGTGTTGTTTACTGAGAATATTGTATTTTATTTTATTTATTTAAAGATATTTGAAGAAATTGCTTCTCCACTTTCCTGTGATTCTTATGGATAAAATACATTCTGGAAATAAATTATTTCTAAATTTGGGTTCTCTGAATGGGGATAACAAAAGGAAGTAGCTAATCTTTGCCACAGCAACTTTTCAAATGATAGTATCTTTTGATTGTATCAGTTTGCAGAATTACTTCAGTGAAAGAAAAGGTCTATGCCCAACATTTTCCTGCAGTCTGGACCAAGTGCCTAAGATGAATTCGCATGAGAAAAGGGAGGGGCGTGGCAAATTCTTGGCTGTGTTTGTACATGCTTGTCTTTTAGACTATGAAACATATAAAGAAAGATACAAATACCCACTTCTCTAAAGTCAACTTGAACTCCTAAGTAACAGCAGATCTGGGACCTGGTATTCAGGGTTACTAAGATTTTAAAAATTCTTTTTTATTCATTTATTGATAATTCAACAGTGTTGAATTAAGCAATTCTTACTGTACTTAGAACTAGATATAAATTAAAAAAAAAAAACCAAAACGAATAGACATGATTTTATGACCATGGAGTTTAAAGTCTAGCACATAAGACAAACATAAATAAAATTGAAATAAGAGTAGTAAGTGCCTTGATGAAGGAGGACCAGATGCCATGGAAAAACATAGCACCAAATCTGGTTTGTTTGTGAGTATGTGCATGGTTATAGTGTGCATACATGTGTGTGTGCATGCAGATGCACATCAGGATTTTCCCCAGGAGGCATGCTGCTCATTCTGATATATTAAAAATGAATAGGAAATAGAAAAAATAGGATATAGGCTTGATCACCCAGCATATGCAGGGGATATGAGACAATAAAAGAAACAGTGCCATTGAAAGCAATCATTGCTTGTGTGTTCTCAGGTAAGTAATTCAACATTCAGATTATGCATAATTTAAGTATCTTTTTACCTTGAAATTCAATGACTTTATTGCATTAATCCTGAGTGGTTAAAAAAATTCTGCTTTGCAAATTTTATGACTCCAGATTGACTAGACACTTCACAATGACAACTGATCCATTTTAATTCTGAAGACTGTCCAACATTAAGAAAAAATTTCTATCTAGGGGCAAATTGAGAATTCTCATTGACCATAAAGCTAGAAATTCAATAAAAGGAGAGTTTTTTACTTCCAAAAGATGTGTTGGCAGGAAAAATATCCTTCTGCAGTTCAGATTTCTTTTGTACAGTAGAATAAATAGAGGGCAGGAGTTCCAGGATGGTAGATGAAATGCAGTTTCTTTCAAGGTCTGAGGTGGAGAAGGGTTCAGTGGGAGAGCAAGCGATAGTGATATTGTAGTGAATTCTGATCACTGAAGTAAACCGACCAGCAGGGGATTTATTTCTGTCATGTTATGAGATGCATATCTAGAGAGAGAAGAGGAAAATATTAAAATCTATACTTTCTTTCAATATTTGTTCCACAAATATTTGCTGAGTATGTTTTGCTTGACAGATACCATGCTAGGCAATTTAGGAGTTCAGAGTCCAGTGGGAGATAGGAAAAAAATCAATTATTTTGTCAATAATAATAATAATATCTAATGCTAAGCAAACTGCTTACTGGGTTGGAGATCCTGTGCTAAGTCCTTCACGTGGCTTTTCTGATTTAGTCCCCACAAAAAAGTATCAGAGATGAGTGCTAGCATTAACCCAATTTTATAGACAATTAAGCTGAGGCTAGGGCAGTGAGATCAGTGTTGTAGCTCAGGTCACTCAAGTAGTACAGGAATTGCTGTGAGAGGATTAAATGCAAGACTTTTGTCTTGTGTGTGAAGTTTTAAATAATTATTTTATTTTTGAGTATGGTTAGATATACTAAGATAGTCCAGAGTTCTCACATATCCCCCATCAGTTTTAGGTGTAAGAGTCCTCAAATGCTACTATCTTATATTTCTGGGATGCATTTGTCTAAACTAAGAAATACACATCGGTGCATTGCTATTAACTAAACTGTAGGTTTTATTCCAACTTTACCAGTCCCCCCCCCCTTTTTTTTTTTCTGTTTGAGGATCCAATCCAGGATATCATACTATTTCAGGCTATGTTTGAAGTCTAAAGGTAGAAGACAGTCACTAAGTTAATATGAGAACGACAGGAAGGATGTTGTGGGGAAGGGATAGAGGAAGACTTACAAAGAGGAGGTAGTGTTTGAACTTGGCGTTGAAAGTTCAAGAAGAATTATTTAAGCAAAAAGTTATGGGAAGAGCATTAATAATAGACAAAAAGAAAAATGTGTAAGAAGGTATTATAATTGGGTGACTTTTTGATTAGTTCAAAATGATGGAAGCAAATCTTGTATTTAGAAAAATAAAGAAAGGTGAGACTAGGGAGTTAGGCCAGGATGTAAAGTTAAAGGCCTTGATTACCATGTTTAAGAATATTCACTTTATGTTACAGGTTTTCAAAGCCAAGGAAAATTTTAAGCAGAAAAATATAATTAGGTTATCATGTTTGAAAGCTCCATTTTGTAGTATTTTGGAGGTATAAACATTAGATTGGCCACTAGAGATTATTTAGGACCTATTTCCATAGTCTGGGTGAGAAATAATGAAAATGGTGAAGGACTGAACAAACTCTATGCCAGTAGATTTGGAGAAGAGAAGTCATAATTCAAAGAAGGGAATAAATTTAAAACATCAGTTGAGAGGGATTAATGGTTCAGGTTTACTTATTTGGTTATGTGATGAATGGCTGTGCTATCCATCAAGATAGGAAATGAAGAAGGCAAATAGAAAAGGGGGTAAGTTTATGAGTTCAATTTTTGACATCATTTTTCTGAAGGTTGTTTGCTACCACCATTAGAAGAAGCCGAATTAGCAACTGAAAAATAAGGTTCTGGGGAATCATATGAGATAATGATGCAGATTGGGAATCCTGCATCATATTCATGGTGCTAAAGCCAAGCTCAGTGAGAATGTATTGGGTGACAGTAACTGAGAACCTAGTATTAGAGAGAAAAACAACCAAGAATGAGCTGTTGGAGAGGGAAGAGAAAAATGGTAGTGACTGCTGACAGGGAAGACAGGAGAGAAGAAAATCTCAAAAGGGAAATGTGGTCAGCTTTATCAGATGCTTCACTGTTGTTGAATAAAATAATAAATGAAAGTTAGACACTTCTGGCTTCAACTTCACCATGTAAAGATCTTGGTAGTCATCACCCCTATCTTTACAACCAGAAAAAGGATGCACAAACTGAAAATCAGTGGCATTTCTTGGACCTTTTAGATGACTGGGGTTATAGGGCAAATTTCCAGCCATAAATCTGGAGAGTTAGGTGAATATAAAAAATGAGGGCTGACATCTCTTACCTGGAGCAAGATACGCTGGAATCATAAACTGGTAGGAAGACAAACTAATCTTGATAAATTGTGGAGGCTGAATGTGAACTAATCTGAGAGAAGAAACTCCTGAGACCCACACTTTCCTGGCTTTTACTTCCAGGAACATCACTAGGTTCTCAAGGTAAAAGGCCAAGAAAGATCCCTCCATGGCTCTGGCAGGGGGAGGGGAAAAGTAACCACTGTAAAATAAGCCCAGAGCATTCTTCGTAACAAAGGCTTCCTACCCAAGGAAATGCTTTGCCAGAGCCTTATCCCACCCACCTGTGGGTCATTTCTTGGATTCCAGCCTTCTCCAGTCTTTTTTTTTTTTTTTTTAATCTCAAATAGGGTTTAAAAAAAAATGCTAAGAAACATTGTGTGTTAAGGTAACAGCGCAGGGACACAGAGCCACTAAAGAAATGGTATGTAATCATAAGATGATAGAAAGTTTCCCTCCCAACAGCAGGCTACAGTAAATAACAATGGATTCTCATGGAAGGAGCTGCATGCAAGAAATGGATCCTGTCTGAGGAGCAGTACAAACAGAAGCTCCAATGGCAAAGAAGAGACAAAAATAAGGATACTAGATGACCTTGAGGCCTCTGGCCCCTACAGGTATGGCAGATACTAAACAACACAACTCCTAGCCATAGTAACATAAAACCTTACACTAAAGGCCTATTTACTTGAGATACTATTACCCAATGTATCAAGCCCATGTCTAGATTTCAACACAAATTACGAGATGACTTAAAAAACACTAAACAAAACAAAAACAAGTGAAGAAATACCAAAATCACAGTATGAAAAAGACAGAGCAAGCATCAGCACCAGATTAAGAAACATTTTAGAATTATCAGATACAGATTTAAAATAGTATGAATACTACATTAAGGACTCTAATAGAAAAAGAGACGACACGCAAGAACAGATGGGTAATACAAGCAAAGAGATAGAAACTCTAAGAAGAAATTTTTAAAAGTGTTAAAAATCAAAAATCCTGTAACAGAAATGAAGAATCCCTTTGATAGCTCATCAGTAGACTGGATAAAGCAAAATTCAAACAGAAAAAAGGAATGGAAAAACAGAACAGAATATACAAAAACTGGGGCCATTTCAAAAGTTGTAACATATGCGTACTTGAAATGCCAGAATTAGAAGGAAGAAAGGAGCATAAGAAATATTTGATATAATAATGGCTGAGAATTTTCCAAAATTAATGACAGACACCAAGCCATAGACGCAGGAATCCCAGGAAACACCACACAGGGTAAATACCAAAAATTTGACACCTAGGCATATCACATTCAAAGTGCAAAAACCAAACACAAAGAGGAAGTTTTGAAGGAATGCAGAGCAGGGTGAAACACCTTGCAAATAGTGGAATAAGGATAAGAATTACAGTGTTCTTCTCATAAGAAATCATGCAAGCAGGAAAAGTATTAAAGGTAGTGGAAAAGGAAAAAAAAATCCTATGAATCTAGAATTCTACATCCAGAGAAGCTAACTTTCAGAATGAAGGAAAGATAAAGATTTTCTCAAGTAATATAATTCAAGGAATTTCATTGCAGCAGTTCTGCACTGAAATTCTTCAGGGAGAAGGAATTAAATGATACGACCAGAAAATTTTATTAAATAAAGAAATAAAGGACATTGGAGAAGAAATAAATGAAGGAAAGATAAATATTTTATTTTTCTTATTCTTAAACTAATAACTATTAAAAGTAGTAATAGTAGTAATGTATTGGGTAATTATAGCATATGGATAAATGAAATAAATGACAGCAAGGTCGTCAGGGACAGTGCTGGTATTCTGTCAGAGTATTACCCATTCCTATTCCCATCCTTCATGACAGAGGTGATTCGGTCATGATTAGAGCCCTCATGAATGGGATTAGTGCCCTTATAAAAGAGGCCCCAGAAAGCCTTCTCACCCTTTCTGCCATGTGAGGTCACAATGAGAAGGCATTCCCCCATGAGGGAAGTGAGCCCCCACCAGACACTGAATCTGACGCCACCTTGATCTTGGACTTCCAGCCTACAGAACTGTGAGAAATAAATTTCAGTGTATATAAGCCACCCAGTCTATGGTATTTTGTTATAACAGTCTGAATGGACTCAGACAAACAATACCTAGCTGTCCATAGTATTATCCCAGACATGTAGATGAGAAGTCTGCAGGGCAGAGAGCCTTGGTAACTTGCTGAAAATCATGGCCAGTTGGTGACAATGTCAAGTCTTAATTAAGCTCAGGACTGTTCAACTTCAAGGTTTGTGCTTTTTACCTCTGTTTGGTCTGGCCGTGCAGGCTGTTGTTTCTGGGCTGAGCTGATGGCCCATTCTTAGATGGTCTTGATTTTTAGCAATTATGCTGTTTTTGACATAAGCTATATAAGAAATACTTAAATAAAAGTATTATATAGAAAAGCAAACATTCTAATTGTATGTCCACTTTAAGCTGTCATAGGAATGTTTTGGTGAGACACTTGAACATATCTTTGTCTTTTCAAAGCTGGAACAACTGACTGATTCAGTCAGATCACTCCCAGTAAAAGAGAAACTGAACCACTGGAGTGAGAACAATTACTCCATTGAAATGCCTCTCTTTGTTTTGATTACTGCTGAAGCTATGCATTTTAATTATAAAAATATCTCCTTTCTTTCACCTTCCCACTTTCCAGGTCCTCCTTAAGTAGCTCATCTAGTTTAGGCTCTTCCCCAACATGCTGACCTTTATCTACACCATTCCCAGCCTCACGAAAGCTGCAGACGAGATGGTGGCTTTCTTTAAAGCTCACATCTTGCCGAGGAATGCTTCACTTGGCTCTCTGGCTCTGAGGCTGCGTTCTATCCTAACAAAACCTACATTCAGACACCCATCCCAAGAGTGGCCTTTGTATCTTCACACACTGTGGCACTCACTCCAGGACATTTAGCTGTTCTGTTATCCATTGATGTGAAGTGACCTGAAGTACCTCTGGGAATGGGAAGGGTAAGGTCAGAGCACAATGGGCATGACCAGTCGGGGTTTCCTTGAGAACGTGGCTTTCTCTCTTATTGTCTCTTCCTTACTCACTTCAGTGATCATCAGCAGGCACTCTAATTCCTACTCCAAAGAGAATTGTTTTATCTCCGGTCTTAATAAAAGTTTAATAGCAGATAGAGCACTTTGGTGAGGGCTCACGTTAGTGAGATTTTTATTTCACCTAATATACCAGCGTATTATGCACTTGAGTCATCTATGGGCTGTTGTAAATAAAGTAAACAACATATATTTACAGAACTAAGCAAACTGCATTTTACGATGTTATCCTTGAAAACTTTCGTACTCTGATCAGTAATAGCTCTTCCTCTCATTAGCGAGCATCACTGAGACGCTCCTCTAATTAGCTATAAACTTACTGCTGAATAGCAGTCATTTCAAGTACTGTTTGTTATTAAAACAAATACCTGGAAATTACACTATTAGTACAAAAATCAATCTGATTTTAAGCCTAACATTTAAAGCAGACTTAACACCCTCACTCCCACATGCAACATGCTATCAGCAGTGTTTTCTTTGTAGTATTTGAGAGCCTCTAACAAGCTGGGATCCCAGGGACGTATGTGGAGTCAAGAACTAGATAAAGACATTTGCTCAGTTTTAATAATTACTTTGAAAGAGAGGCATATTGACAACAATTTTGGGGAAGGAAGAAATGCTAGTCTCAGTAACCCTGTTTGGATTCTGTTTTGTCTTATCAGTGAATATTTTGGGACATTTGCTCTTTTCTTGGCATTGAAGCTGTAGAGATGATGGAGATATTTTCTTGACTCTCAAGAAACTTACCATATTGCAAGGAGTGGGTTGAGGAAAGCAGGCAGACATGTGTATACATACAAGATCGCATCATGGTGGAGCCAACCAAATAGGTGTCCAGAGTATTGGTCAGTGATGGATTTAGCTTAAGAGGAAAACTTGAGAAAGAGGATTTTTAGATTTATTTGAATTGAATGTAAGTTTTAGAATATATGACATTTTAAATGTAGCAAAGTCTAATCTAAAAACTGGAGTAAATCCTCTGCTTTAATCTCTTCTCTACCATTTGTGAACTATGTAGCCACTTCTGCCATTTAAAAGCTGGGTGACTGTGCCTTGGCCTTATCATTTGAATCATGAAGATGTGAATACTGAAATCATGAAAGTAAAACTGAGCTGTAGCTCAGTACCTGGCAAGAATAGGTTTTCATTAACTTCTGCTCTTTCTCTTTCCCTTCTCTCCCTTGCTTTTCTGCTCCTTCTTCCTTCACCCAGGCCTTTCCACTGCCCTCCAATCTTGCCACTTAGTTCCATGTACTTCCATGTTCAAAACATTTCTTCTTTCAGGAGTGCCCCCCTCCTCCTTACCTTGCTCAGCCTGTCAGAATTCTGTTTATTCTTTAAGGTCCATAAATACTGCTCCCTCATCCGGGCCTGTCCTGGTCTCCCCCACTGTACTCTTTCCTTCTTCTAAATTTCCGTTGTATCTTGTATATCTTTCTTGGTTCTTGTTCACATTACATTATACATTGCAGTGACTTCTGTGCATGTCTGTGCATATTTTTTTAAGCACCATAGCAGTGGGATTAAATTGTCTGTTAAATCTTTAAATCCAGTGTTTAGTGCAGTGTCATAAATATGTAAAATCTGTTTCACAATTATTTTTAAACTCATATCAATTGTTCCATTAGTTAAATAAAACTCTAGGTATCTTTGGATTTGATACATCTCAACATGAAATTAACCTAACTGGAGAGTACCGAAAATCAGAAAATTAAAAGGCTAAATATATATTGAATCACTACAGGACCAGTTGGTTGACTCCATGTGCTCTTTGCTAAACAAAATGATAAAAAGGCCTTTGTTCAGAATCATTTTCTTATTAGACAAAGAGCTCATTATGCTGAAGAACCTAAAGTTTGACTTGGTCTCAGAAGAGTTCCCCTAAATTGAAAAAACAATTAAAAAAAGAAAAGAAAAAAGAAAAAAAGAACTCTACCATGCAGTTGGACACTGTGTAGCCATTCAAAAGCACATTTTTAAAGAATATTTAATGGCATGAAGAAATGCTCATAAAAATATTGAATGAAATTTACAGGATGCCAAATGACATAATAAATTTAAATTTAGCATCAGACAAGAATAAAATGTACTGAAATGTAACCAGATGTTTTAAGTGACTATGTCCAAGTAAAATAAAATGCTATGATTTTCACTTTATTTTATTCTTCTATATTTTAAATAATATTTTCATTAAATTTTTATTACTTTTATAATCTGAGAAACAATTAAAGTGTGTTTTTAATAGGGCAGTGGTTCTCAACAAGAGATGATTCTGCCCCCGAGGAGACACTTGGCAGTGTTTGGAGATATTTTGCTCACCACTGAGGGAAGGGAATACACTCTTGACACCTCGTGGGTCAAGGCCAGCAAAGTGGCTGAACCTCCTGCAATGCACAGGACAGTCCCCCACATTAAAGGATTATCTAGCACAAAATATCAGTGGTGTTGAAGCTGAGAAGCTCTGTAATAGAAGGAAAGCAACCAAAATAGCCTCAAAGAGGAATTGCCTTATCAAACCATGGTGTATCGGTCGATATAATGAACTATTGTGCGGTTCTTAGAAACTTGTGCTGCCGACGTGTTTATTGAGATGGCAGTCTCTCTCCTACTTTCTCATCCTGTGCAGTTTACATTTTCTCATCAAAAGCTCTTTGATATGCTCTAAATGATGTTACCCTTTTTTCCATACATGTTCTTATGTTCCTAACAAGAGAATTCCTTGGGAGTAAGTTCAGTACTTATTTACCACCTCCTACCACATACCTTCCTTCCCCTGTGCTGGTACAAGGAAGGAAGTCTGTGGGTCTCATGGTTAAGCATTTGTATCCCCTGAATCTAACTATTCTTTCACTTGTACATAACTGAACTCCGAATCAAACATTGATCCTCAATATTATGTCAAACTGGCATATATGCTGCATGTATGTTTTATGTATGTATGTATCGCTCTCTCTCTTTCTCAGAATACCATAGTGGTTTACAGACCAAGAGAAAAAGTTGCAGGAATCAGGTATAGCCCCTGAGATCTTGGGAACCCAGGGTACAACAGAAGCAGTCTCTTTCTCACTTACCTGTTTCTCCTCTGTGTGTCTAATTTGTTCAGCTTATCTACTTAATGAAAATATGAATTTTGTTAGTTCTGGGGCCACATCTTATATACTCTTAATGATGGAGAAAGGAAAGATTTTTTTAATGACTATTTAACATCCCAGGAAAAAAGATTCTGGAGAAAGCCATTGGCTCACCCATGTTATGTACCTATCTTTGGACCAAACCATGGATGGTGATATAAGTTATTATTAATAATCCAACCATGCAAATGCTTGTGGTAAGGTAAGGTCAGGTCTGTCATGAGAGGGAAGTAGAAGGTGGTACTGGGTGGTCAAAGAAAATAGTCACCATGAAATTTCATTAGAGATATTTTATTAGCATAATAATGGCTTTATGCATTCTAGGATTCAATGCCCACATGATATATACACCCTCATACCCTTAAAGGTGATGATTGATTTCTTAAAGATAGATTTTTTCTTTTATCTTATCTTTTAGTGTTTGGAACAAAAAATTAAACTTTAATGTCTTCTTGTTTAGTTCTGTATAGGTGGAACACCAATTAGGCATCAAACTTAAAGTTTCAAGATTCTTTGTTCATTAAATATTATGTAGGATCATCAGTATAAAAGTGTGAATAGGAATATTCAGTTATAATGCCTAACTATGCACTGAAATACTATAAAAAACAATTCCAGAAAGTTGATATGTCCCTTGGTATTTCAGGAGATTAAGTGAATGTGCTGTACAACTCCAGACCAATACAAAGCTTTCATCTGGAGAAAGAAACCATGTTTATCTTTGGCAAACCTAGACTATACCAAGGTGGACGTACTATTTCCTGAGATGTTTCATTGACCTTTTTACAAGTTATGCTTAGAGGAGAATGGCAACTAGGATAATCAACAAAACGGCTTTTAAATAATACTCTAGTACTGAAGCAATGCTCCTAACAATGCAACTATGATTAGTGGAGCTCAAGGATAGTAACAATGACAGGAAACCTAAGTGATTGCTGTGTTGAAGTGAAGGGAACCCTTGGGAGGAATCCTGTTATTTGGAAAAAGAAATACTAATAAATAAGGGCAGGAAGCAGGCTAATTAGGATGAAACCAGAAATAGGGCTCATGAGGAGACAGTATTCTTGAGGAAGGGCATTGGGTAGCATATGTCCACTCTGTCACTCCAGTTTATAATTTCAGCACACTTGTAGCTGAAGTCTCCACAAATACTTGAGCAACATCTCAGAAGTTGTTCCAGACCTCTGCTTTCATCTGCCTACCTGGCTCCATAATTGTTTTCTATCTTCTTTTAAATTTTATATTAGCTTTATTTATGTATAATTCATATATAATACTGTTCATCCAATTAAAATATATGAATCAGTGTAAGTACATTCATAGAGATGTGTAACCTTCACCAAAATCAAATTTCAGAATATTTTTTATCACAACACCAAAGAAAATCTATATTCATTAGAATTCACTTCCCATTCTTCTCCACATTCTCAGCCCTAGGTAAACACTAATCTACTTACTGTTTCTATTGATTGGCCTATTCTGGACATCCAGTATAAGTGGAATTATATAATATGTGTCTTTTGT